>NC_089260.1:15289047-15895297 GCF_963930625.1 Muntiacus reevesi | reverse complement strand
TTGTTATTAAAAAATAAATACTTTTAGGATTTCCTGAGTGGTTCAGTGGTTAAGACTGTATGCTTCCACTTCAAGGGGCATGGGTTCGATCCCTGGTTGGGGAACTAAGATTCCACATACTGTGCAGCATGAAGAAAAATACTTTTTTAAATTTTTAATAAAAATAAAACAAATCAATAAACACTTCTGCATGCAAAAAAGGAAAAGAAAATAATGCTATGAATTCATGTATAAGATTGTTATGTAGATATATGTTTTCAATTCTCGGCAATATACACACATATATATAGGAGTAAAACTGCTGGCTTATATCCCAGGTGGTGCTGGAGATAAAGAATCTGTCTGCCAATGCAGGAAACCTAAGAGACCCAGTTCGATCCCTGAGACGGGAGATTCCCTGGAGGAGGGTATGGCAACCCACTTCAGTATTCTTGCCTGGAGAATCTCCATGGACAAAGAAGCCTGGTGGATTACAGTCCACAGGGGCAGTCGAACACGACTGAAGCAACTTAGCATGGACACATATTACCTCTATAATATTTTGAAGAACAAATTGTTTTTCAAAGCAGTATCAGTTATTTTGTAGGTTAATAATTCAGTAAGGGGATACAAATTTCAAACAATTATACAGAGGAAAATTAAATGAGAAAAATAGCATTTTTTAAAAATAAGTAGGGTAACTAAAACAGTATAAAAGGAAATGAAACAATAAGATGATAGAAACAAAGACAAAAAAATACAATCAAGTATAAATGAATTGAATTTACTAGCAAAACAGCAGATTATAAAATTTGATCTAAAATATCTAGTTCTATGCTATTTCCAAGACATATACCTAAAGCATAAAAATATAGATAGGTTTGAAGTAAAATAATAAAAATTGAAGTATAGAAAAAACCAACCAAAGAAAAAACAACAGTAACTATGTTAATATGATAAAAAATAGATATAATTTAAAAGACTAAGAAACAGAGTCACTACATTTAATAAAAGAATCAAATCAAAAAGAGAAGATAAAAATGGATATGTGCATAGGTGTATATACACATAAGAAGATCTGCACACTTATCTCAGGGGATTCAGAGAATTCAAAGCCCTTTCATAAGCTAAGTTAAGAACTTCTAAACAAATGAAACATCAGTCCTATAATCTCCTTACAGAATCCTAAAAACCTGACAAAAAACAACCATAAAACTTTCCATTAGGCAACGGCTATATCAAATTTAAAAAGGCTCTTTTAAACTGCGTCTTTTAAGAATTTATAAAACACTCCCCATGGTAAGGTCTGACCTTAAAACCTTAAAAAGCACTGTATAATAACAACAAAACCAAATTTATTTTAATAAATAATGTATGAAATAAAAATAACATTTTAAGCATAATTACACTTAATAAAAATACATCTTTCTTTTATGTTGCCAACGAAAGTAACATTATTTGAGCTGATACAACATAAAACAAGCAAGTCTTCTATAAGTTTTCCTATTTATGTATAAAGTGAGTGATAAGATGAAGATAATATACTGGCATCAAAGTAAATTTTTAATTTTCAGTAGTTCATTCGTTCAGGGTGTAAGACTCAAATTTTTCACATAAAATAAATAACTTGTTTACCAAATGCTAAAATACTGCAATTAAGAATTTTTTTCCAGCACCTCGGTTTGAGTTCCCTGAATCATACAGCAAATGGCCACTGGCTATCCATTTCACATATCCTAATGTAACAACCTAGAGGGTTGGGATAAGGAGGAAGGTGGGAGGGAGGTTGAATAGGGAGGGGACATATGTATACCTGTGACTGGTTCATGTTGATGTTTGGCAGAAGCCAACACAATTCTGTAAAGCAATTATCTGTCAGTTAAAAAAATTTTTTTAATAAAATGAAAAAAGGAATTTTATTCCACTCTACCAGCATAACCAAATATATTATATTTATAATTGACTTTAATTATCTCAAATATACACACTGATCCCCTCAAAAGTTGTCCCAGAATTTGTACAAGGACTTGGTAAAAAAATAATCTCTTGCAACTACAAAATATATCTACAAGTTGATGGCAGAGAACAAAGTTGAATGACTTAACTCATATCTTGGATTTTCCACAGGAACTATAAATAACTGCTTTCACAGATATACACTTCAATTTAAGATGATCATGCTATACAAATGAATTTGAATGATAAAATATTAGTTACTTCGAATAAGAGGTTTTCCATAGACTTGTCAAGAAAACGGTGTTCTTACCAACAGTCTGGAAAACTTCATTCATCAAAGCTTCATTAACTGCTAAAGAGCTGACATTTCCACTATGAGACCAACTTTGATATATTGCTTGAAGCAGAAGTGTCTGAGCTCTTGTAGCTTGAATTGTGAGATTTGGAAGCTCAAAAATGCCTTCAGTTATAGCAATCTGAGATCTTTTGGTCCTGCATAAGAAAACAGAAAGCATAACAAACAACATATTAAGTAACATTTATAAAAAGCAACATATAAAATAAGGCAAGACAAAAATGTATCCAGGGACATTATTTTAATTAGAGTTCCATCAATGAGAAATGCAATTCTACTAACTTTTTTCAGAACCTGTAACAGTAATAAAAAATACAAACTAGAATAATCCACACACATATTCATACACATATATACTGCTCAAGCATTATACTTTAATCAAGTCAATCATTAAAAATAAATAATAATACTAATTAATTCTTAAAATAGGATTTACTAGTAGATCTGCCTTATTCTCTTTTCTTAAATTTATTTTCTGCACAATTTGGAAAGGTTACTATCCATTTACAGTTATTACAAAACATTGGCTACATTCCTCATGTTGCACAAAACATCCTTGAACCTATTTTACATCCCCGTCTCCCCTTGGTACCCACCACTTTGTTCTCTGTATCTGTGTGTCTGCTTCTTTTTTCTTTTTTTTTTAAATTACATTCATTAGTTTGTTGTATTTTATTTTAGATTCCACATATAAATGATATCATACAGTATTTGCCTTTGACTTATTTCAGTTGGCATAATATCTTTCAAGTCTATCCATATTGTTGCAAATGGCAACATTTCATTCTTTTCTACAGCTTAGTAGTATCCCACTGTGTGTATATACACACACCACATTTTCTTTATCCATTCCTCTGTAGATGGACACTTGTTTCTAAATCTTGGCAACTGCAAATAATGCTGCTTACGAACACTAGAGTACATTAGCTTTTCAAATTAGTGTTTCTATTTTTTTTTTTAAACATTTACCCAGGAGTTGAACTGCTGGATCATATGATAGTTCTGTTTTTAGCTTTTTGAAAAAACTTCACACTGTTTTCCACAGCGGCTGCACCAATTTACGTTTATTAAACCGAATTAAATAAAATTAAAAGGAATGAAATCATACAGAACATACGTGCAGATTACACTGGAATTAAACTATAAATAAAAGTATCTGCAAAATCCTCAGATATTTAGATATTAAAAACATAAAATACACTGAGGAACAGATGAAATTCAGAAAGTCATACACAACTTTTGTAGAAGTATATAATGATTTTAGAAAAGGACGTTGATATCACTGTCAGAAAAGGATAACCTAAAATATACATAATTGATACTCCTGGAGAAAAGAACAAATAGAGAAAAAAGTGCTATGGCCATTCATTTTAATAAAGTAACATGGAGGGACCAGAACTTCTCCAGAACTCCCCTTCTACAAAATTCCCTAAGCTGTCGACTACAGACTAGTAAAAACAATCAGTATATGGGGGTTACTTAACCATAAGAAGACTATAAACGGGTTTCAAGCAATGCTCCATACTGATGAGATACTGACAGTCTCATATCAATTGGTTACTTTTACATTTGCCAGGCAGGCTTTCTTTTTTTTTTTTTTGAAGTCTCCGCAGACACTATTTTGTTTGTTTTTCAGCTGCACTGTGCAGCATATGGGATCTTGGTTTCCCAACCAGGTATCGAACCCATCTCCCTTGCATTGAAAGCACAGATTCTTAATCACAAGACCACCAAAGAAGAACCCTTCCAGAAACGCTGCTAATTTCATTCATCTTTAAAGTCAATGGGCTCCTTTTCTAGCCATTGGTATTGCAGCTAAGAATCGTCTTGTTATTAATAATAAACCTAATATCCTTCAAAGTCAAGATTGGATTTTTAGTTTGAATTTCTAGGGTTGTAAAAAAAACAAAAAGAGCTACAATGCTACTAAGACTTTGACTGTTTAGGTCTCACGCTAAGCCTAGCTAGTATTCAAACTTCATGGTAAAGCTGTTCTCTAGAAAAATCTATAAAATCAACATATATTTATTAAATGCTTATGTACAGCAGTCAGGCACTACCTACTTAGGAAGTATTTCAGGTGGTGCTAGTGGGTAAAGAACCCACCTACAATGTAGGAGCCATAAGGGACGCAGGTTCGATCCCTCGATTCGGAAGATCCCCTGAAGAAGAGCAAATCAACCCACTCCAGTATTCTGGCCTGGAGAATCACACTGACAGAGGAGCCTGTCAAGCTACAGTCCAAGGGGTCACAAAGAGTAGGACATGACTGAAGCAAGTTAGTACTAGCCATTTTAAAACATCAATGAACAAAAGAAAGAACAATAAAATAAAATCCCAGTGTACTCACTTTACTGGGGATAGGAAACATATTTAGAAATTAATCAATAAAAATAAACAAATGATATAAGGAAGTTAGAAGACAAATGTCCTCAGAAACAGGAAAAGAAGATCATGGAACAGGACTACTGAAGAGGGAGCCATTTCATATAGAGTGGGTAGTTGTGGCTGAGCTGGTAAAGAATCCACCTGCAAGGCAGGAGACCTGGGTTTGATCCCTGGGTTGGGAAGATTCCCTGGAGAAGGAAAAGGCTACCCACTCCAGTATTCTGGCCTGGAGAATTCCATGGACTGTATAGTCCATGGGGTCACAATGAGTCGGATATGACTGAGCGACTTTCACACACACACAGTGTAGATCTTACTAAATGGAAAGGTTTACTTCCAAGCAAAACTGCAGCAGCCTTGAAGGAGGTAAGTGACAGCTGTGTGGCTGTCTCTGGAGAGTGACGCAGGCCGATGATTCGGGTAGAATCCTAAGGACAGAGGAGCCTGCAAGGCTACAGTCCATGGGGTCACAAAGAGGTGGACACGACTTAGTGACTACATAATGAAAACAACATAATCATCCCTGCCCAATCTACCACAGAAACTACAGTTAAAATCAATTATGTGCCCTGTCCCTCAGTCATGAGCAACTTTGTAAGCTTAACAGACACAATGTTCTCTGCTGGAAACTGAAGACACAGGCGCTATCTTTACACAAAGAATTCAGAACCTAATTGTGAGACAATCAACCAGTAATTAGAATTTAACAAAACAAATGCTATAACAATGCTGAAAACAAGTTCCTGTGAGATACACCAAAACGGCTGAGGGAAAAGTGCAATTGTTATATTTAAGTTGAATCCTGAAGAATAAATATGAATAATTTCAAGAGAAAAAATTATAAATTCATTAAAGAAAACAGATACTTCAATTCAAAAATGATACAAAGATATAAACAAGAAACTCACAGAATGTGAGAATAAAATGATCCATAGACATGAAAAGATTCTTGAGCCTAACCAGTAAAAAGGGAAATTCAAATTAAGACAACTTATGACTTTCAGGCTTCCCTGGCTCAGCAGTAAAAAAAATCTGCCTACAATGCAGAAGACATGGGTTTGACCCTGGGGGGGGTGGGGGGAGGGGGGTGGAGATCCTCTGGAGAAGGAAATGGCAAGCCATTTCAGTATTCCTGCCTGGAAAATGCCATGGACAGAAGAGCCTGCTGGGCCACAGTCCATGGGTCACAAAAGACTCAGATATGACCCAGCGTCTAACCAACAACAAATGATTCTTTTAACCTATCAGACTAACAAGGCCTCCCAGCCTCTAACTCATCTTTCAGGAATCTATCTGAAAACAATTTTCACATGAGTCTGCAGTAATATTTACACAATGACAGTGTCAGCAGCTTATTTACAGTAGCCTCAACCTGAGAAAATCTTATCATTGAACAAATTTTGATACAATTACTTGATGCAAAACTATTCAGATAGGGTTTCGCTGCTGGCTCAGTGGTATAAAGAATCCATCTGCCAATGGAGGAGATATGGGTTCAATCCCTGGTCAGAGTAGATCCCACATGCCTCGGAGCAACTAAGTCCACACACCACAATTGCTGAGCCTGTGCTCCAGAGCCCAGGAACTGCAACTGCTGAGCCCTAGTGCCGCAACTACTGAAGACCATGCACCTAGAGCCTATGCTCCTCAACAAGAGCAGCCATGGCAATGAGAAGTCTGCGCGCCACAACCAGAGTAGCCCCTACTCACCACAACTAGGGAAAAGCCCACACAGCAACTGACGACCCAGCACAGCCAAGACCAATTGTTACAAAAATACTCAGATAATTTAAAAAAAAAAAAAGAGAGACAGAGAGATGAAACTACTGAAATGAAAGGAGATGCTGAAATATGGCAAAAGCATACATAGTTGCATTATAATATGGTTCCAGGAAATGGCAGGAAATGGCGGGTTACCCACACATAAAAATATGTCTGCATTTGCTTATATGCTGAAAGAAAAAATTCTCAATAGAACTACTGATAATGTTCATTCCTGGGAGATGATAAAAGAGGATGACTTTACATGATCTTTTCCCTTTTTTCCCTATGTAAATATCTGTATTCTTTTGCTTGGTTCTTTGAAAAAAATATATCATTATTTTTTCAAAAAATTCAAACTGCAATACTTCAAGAATGGACTATGGAAATCAAAAACTATATCAAAATGAATTAATTTCATTAAACATTTTTAAAATGAGAGGGTAAGACATGAGCATTACCAATGTATCAAACTATCTCCACTCCGTGACTCGACATTGAATTATCAGATAATTTCTTACTTTCTCACAGATACAAACTTCACTTTTAAGTCAGATAGAGAAAGACAAATATATGATATCACTTAACACACAAAATCTAAAGAAGTGATGCATATAAACTTATTTACAAGATGGAAACAGACTCACAGACATACAAAAAAACTCTTGGTTGCCAAAGGGGAAGGGGGGATAAATTGGGAATTTGGGGTTACATACTTCTATATGTAAAATATATAAACAACAAGAAACTATTATATAGCACCGGGAACTATATTCAACACCTTATAATAGTCTATAACGGAAAAAAAATCTGATAAAGAATATATATAGATATATATACACAACTGAGTCACTGTGCTGTACACCTAAACCATGTAAATTAACTACATCTCAATTTAAAACATTTTAAATAAAAAAGAGAGAGAGAGAAAAGTTCATTTTAAAAAATAACTTCCAAAAGTGAAATGGTACCATCAAAAATGGTTGAGTAAGCTACACCAAAGTCTGGGGGTAGTGGTTTAGTCACTCTAGCCTGTCAGGCCCTCCTGTCCATGGGATTCTCCAGGTAAGTACTGGAGTGGGTAGCCATTTCCTTCTCCAAGGGATCTTCCTAACCCAGGAATCAAACCCAGGTCTCCTGCATTTCAGGCAGATGATTTACCAACTGAAGCAACAAAAAAGCTGGCAATGCCGTCAAAAATCAACTTTTTCAGAACTCGAGAAACTAACAAAACCTATAACAAACAGGGGATCACATAATCAAAAAAATATTTTAAAAAATTTAAAACAACTCAATTTCAGTAGGAACAGTAAGTTCTGCGCTATTTTTATTTACCTATGTTACCTCCTCTGGTCCCCAGCTCAGCAGTGACACCAAATGGTTCTTATCCCCATTCTCAGGTAACAGAGAAAGCAAAAAAAAGATTTTTTTTTTTTGAACCAAGAAACTGTGGTTAATTGTTCTGACCTGTCTGGTAGCTTACCTAGAAGATCAATGCAGAGAGCCTGTTTTCTCTCTCTTAATTCAGAACTCTCCCAAAACTAAAACAACTACCCAAGGGCATTTGTAGAAAACATTTACAGGCAACTGTACTGCACTAGTCCTTGATGCCTGGGATAATTGATAACAGAAGAGGCAAAAAAAGAGATTAGCCAAAATCTCAGAAAGCAAGCCAAGGAAATGATGCTTTTGGGAATAAAAACAATGAAAAGCTCAGGCACCTGTCTGGGAATAAGGAAGGCCATACACATGCTCTGGCTTCCCTGATAAGCTCAATTAGTAAAGAATCCACCCACAATGCAGGAGACCCAGTTCAATTCCTGAGTCGGGAAGATCTGCTGGAAAAGGGAATGGCTACCCACTCCAGTATTCTTGGGCTTCCCTGGTGGCTGAGCTAGTAAAGAATCTGCCTGCAATGTGGGAGACCTGGGTTCGACCCCTGGGTTGGGAAGATCCCCTGGAGAAGGGAATGGCTACCCATTCCAGTATTCTGGCCTGGAGAATTCCATGGACTGTATAGTCCAAGGAGTCACAAAGAGTCGGACACAACTGAGAGACTTGCACTACACATGCTCAGGATGTGCATCTGCAGAGGATAGACAAGAGAAAGGCGCTAAGCTCTCACTTCTGGCTGACTTTCAAGGTCTGCACAAGTCAAAGTGGCAGAGCTGAAAACTGCCTGGTTGAGCTCTGAAGGCATTCCTCACAAGAAACCACGGAGGTCACAGGGCAGTGGGACAAAATATTCAAACTGCTGAAAGAAAAAACTGCCAGTTAATACTTACATTTCTGACTTAACTATCCTTCAAAATGAAGTAGAAATCTCCCAAGGAAAATCCGGGACCAAAGACTTCACTCCTGAATTATACCAACATGTAAAGGAAAAAGTATCTATCCTTTTCAAATTTGGGGGGAAAAAATAGGAGAGAATCCTTCCCAATTTTTTCTATAATATCAATAATAACCTGATACCACAGCCAGACAAAGACAAGAAAACTACACTAATATCCCTTGTGACCATAAACACAAAAACCTCTAAAATACCAGTAAATGAAATTTGGAAAAATATTAAAAGCATTATACGCCATGACAACTGAAACTTATCCCAGAAATAAAAGAATGGCTCAAGAACTCAATGCAATACATACTTATAGAAAGAAGAGGGGCGAAAACACATCTATCACAACTGACACAGGAAAAAAGTATCTGACAAAACCCAACACTTTTTCATAATATAAAACATTCAACACACTAAAGAGAAATTCCTCTACATGATATGGGACATTTATGAAAAACACACAACTAACAGCATAACAGTGGTCAAAGTCCGAAAGCTTGCATGCCAAGATGAGGAAGAAGTCAAGTATTTTTCACCTGTCATTCTATCTATTCAATATTGCAGTAAGGGTTCCAGCCACAAAGCTAAGCGAGAAAAAAAGTTAAAGGCATTCAGAATGTAAAAATAAAAGTAAAACTATCACAGATGACATGATCTTATACATTGAAAACCATCCACATACACACCAACTGTTGGAGCTAAAACCAAGTTCAACTAAACTGCAAGGTACAAGGGAACTATAATACAGAAATCAAGTTTTCTACCCATATACACTTAAAATCCCTGGAGTACAAAATGGCAACCCACTCCAGTATTCTTGCCTGGGAAATTCCATGGCTAGAGGAGCCTGGCAGGCTATATAGTCCATGGGGTCGCAAAGAGTCAGAACACAACTAAGCAACTAAACAACAATAACACACTTAAAATGAACAATCTGAAATGGAAATTAACTCCATATATAACAGTGACAGAAAGAATAAATACTTAAGAATAAGTATTTTACCAAAGAAGTGTAAGCCTTTTACAATGAAAACTACAAAGCATTGTTGAGTAAATTAAAGAAGAAATCTAAATAAATGGAAAGACATTTCACATTTATGGACTGGAAAATTTAATACCGTACTCTCCAAATGACTCAATAGATTCCATATGATCCCTATCAAAATCCTATCTATTTTGAGTAAATGGTTAAACTAATCCTAAAATTCATATGGGTTTACAAGGAACCATGTATAACCAAAACAATCCTGAAAAAGAAAGTTGGAAGACTGACATTTCCAAACTTACTACAAGGTACACTAATCGAATATGCATATACATATAAATCAGTGCACTAGCACTGACTGTCTACAAATAAACCCATACATTTATGATCAATGGACTTCTGATAAAAGGTCAAGACCAATCAGTGGGGAATGAATAGTCTTTTTAACAAACAGTTTTAGAACAACCAAGTAACAAAGTATCAGAGAATTAATTTGGACCCCTACTTCCCACCATATACCAAAACTAACTCAAAATTGATCAAAAAGCTAAAACCATACAACTTCTAGAAGTGTAATTCATCACAATCATGGATTAGAGAGCAAATTCTTACATACGATACCAAAAGCGAAAGCAATAAAAGGAAAAACAGATAAAGAGGACTTCAAATTTCAAAATTTTGTGTATCAAAGGAAAATATCCAAAACCTGAAAACACAACACACAAAATGGGGGAAAACATCTGCAAATCATATATCTAAGAAGGTCTAGTATCTGGAATGTGCAAAGAACTCCCACTACTCAACAGCAAAAAAAGATAAACAGTCCAATTAAAAACAGACAGTCATTTCTCTAAAGAAATTACACAAATGGCCAATAAGCACTTAAAAAATGTTCAACATTATTAGGGAAATGAAAATCAGTACCACACAGAGGGACTTCCCAGAAGTCCAGTGGTTAAGCAGTTTCATTGCAAGGAGTGCGGGCTTGATACTTGGCCAGAGAACTAATAGGAGAAGGCAGTGGCACCCCACGCCAATACTACTGCCTGGAAAATACCATGGACGGAGGAACCTGGTAGGCTGAGGTCCATGGGGTCGCCAAGAGTTGGATACGACTGAGTGACTTCACTTTCCCTTTTCACTTTCATGCATTGGAGAAGAAAATGGCAACCCACTCCAGTGTTCTTGCCTGGAGAATCCCAGGGACGGGGGAGCCTGGTGGGCTGCCATCTACGGGGTCACAGAGTCGGACACGACTGAAGCGACTTAGCAGCAGCAGCAGCAGCAGCAGGAGGGAACTAAGTTCTTACATGCCACACATCGAGACCAAAAAAAAAAAAAACCCCACAGAGAGATACCATTTCACACCCACTAGGATGGACATAAAAGCAGAAGGAAAGAAACACACAAAATAACCAGTGTAGGCAAGGATAGGGGGAATTAGAACTCTCAGACATTGGAAGTGGATGTATACAATAGTACAACCACTGTGTATAACAATGTGACAGTTTATCAAAAACGTAAAAACAGCAATTGTATTGTCAGGTATATAGCCAACAGAATTGAAAATCTGTTCACCTTAGAGTTCATACATGCATGTTCATAGCAGCATTATTATTAGCCAAGAAGTGGGCTTTTCTGGTGCCTCAGACATTGAAGAATCTGCCTGCAACACAGAAGACCTGAGTTTGATCCTTGGATTAGGAAGATCCCCTGAGAAGGGCATGGCAATTCATTCCAGTATTCTTGCCTGGAGAGTCCCCATGGACAGAGGAGCCTGGCCGGCTATAGGTGATGGGGTCACAAAGAGTTGGACACAACTGAGAGACTAAGCAAGCACAAGCAGTGGGAAAGGTGCAAACTTACAACTGATGAGCAAATACAATACCCCTATACAGGAGGAGTATTTGGCCATAGAAAGCAATGAAGTACTGATACATGCCACAACATGGAGAGACCTTGAAAACATGGTAAGTAAAAGAAAAGCTCAGTCATTTAGTCATGTCCAACTCTTTACAACCCCATGAACTGTAGCTCGCCAGGCTCCTGTCAATGGAATTTTTCGGGCAAGAATACTAGAGTCAGTTGCCATTTCCTTCTTCAGGGGAGCTTACCTACCCAGGGATGGAACCTGCATCTCTGGCATCTCCTATATTGGCAGACAGATTCTACCACTAGTGCCACTGACAGAAAATGCCACATATTGTATGTGGCATTCTCTATGCAGAATCAGAGAGTCAGGATTTCTTTGTTGGAGTTTTGAAAATGCCCTGGAGTTAGATGGTGATGATGACTGCACAACAATGTGAATATACTAAAATTCAGTGAATCAAACAGTTTAAAATAATTAAAATAGTAAATTTATGTTATGTGAATTTTATCTCAATTTAAATTAAAAAACTCCCTAAAGTATTTGTCTCCATTAGCATGTCACATAATTTAAATAAACAACTGAACATTAAGACACCTACAGTCCTGTCCATACAACTCTCAAATATATAATAGTAATATGTGACTCTGCTTGGATTTGCCCTTCACTCGACAAACCTGGTCACATTTTGCCAAAAACTCAAAGGATTGTAATAAATAGACAAGGAGACAGATATGCTCTGGAGGGTCTGGCAGTCCAGTGGTTAAGGGTCCACACTTCCATTGCAAGGGGACCAGGCTCAATATCTGGTCAGAGAACTAAGGTTCCACATGTCATGTGATGGGGCCAAAAAGTTTTCAAAAAATTTAATAATTTTAAAATGTACCAAATAAACATTGCTTAAACCTCGCAGGCAACATAATAGAGAGCAAATGAGGGAGGAGAAAAAAATAGGATCTAATTCATAAATTTATATTTATTCTTACTGGTTTCTTTAGGTTTTCTAACATTGGGACCATTATTTAAGTCACTTTCTTTTCTGTTATTACGGGTATAACAGTTGAGTGGTGGTTCTCTCTCCACTATGTTCTCAAATTTCTGTTCAAAATTCTTGTACAAAAAAACAAAAACAACAGTTTACCAGTAATGATACTAAGTAAACAGAACACACATTTGGAAATCTACAATATAAAAATGTATAATTAACTTAATAATATCTACCTTTAGCCCGAAAGTCTGTGGTATTTAGGAAGTCCTATGGTGTAACAAGAGCCATGGTCTTATAACTCTAGCAGTAATTATTATAAGGCAAAATTACAGTCAAGATTCTTTTTACAAGTGGGCCTTTTACAATTTCATAAAAAATTTAGCTACTGTATATGGTACTCTAACTTGCAAGCCATCATATGTCACATAAAATGATTCCCCAAAGGATAACATAGATTTGAATAAAAACTTAAACATATGCAAATTCAAAAAGATTAATTTATTCTACATTTTAATACTGCCCAAGAGTAGAAGGTAATGCTCTCCTTCAGGTTCAACTTAATTTAACATCAAAGGAAATAATTCACTTTGTACAAAAGCCGAAATTCAATAACAAGCAAGTAAATTACAGCATACATGTAGGGAATGTTTTGGGATTTCTTTTCCAGCTGTAACTGACTGCAAATAAAAGTACATTTACTTCTGCTACATACTCCAGTATCATCTGAACTAAAACAAACCATTTATAAATGATTTGGCAGATGGTAGAATGTAGGTACAATGTACCTGTTAGTGTAACAATATCAATGAAGAGGGTTTTTTCTCTTTTGTTTTTTTCAACTTTGAGATATTTCTAATAGGTTAATATAGAAAATAGGAAATATCCATGGATCCATTTCATCAAACACAATTCATCAAACCATACCATCATACTGTATTTGCTTCAACTATTTTTTTAAAGAGATCAATAGATTTTATATAACTTTAAGCTACTTTGGGAGCTCATTAAAATGTCAATGAAAATGAACAATAAAAGTATAATCTTCCTTGTGATTTATACCACTACAAATTTATTTAAACTTTGCTTAAAATAAAACAGCTCAATAAAAGTTATACTAAAGTTACCTAACAACTTCTGGATTTACTTCATGTTTTTGAAATATCACTAAACCTACATTTTAACAGTTAAGTTGCTGAAAATAAAATAATTTCTTTAACAAATGCCTATTTCACATATCCAGAAGTCCAAGTCAGAACATATGTTCATTTTACAGAATAGGTTTAAAAACTATCAATTCAAACATTACTCTCTAGGGAAAAATAAATCCTAATGTAACTAGTGGGATAAACAACTCATTAAAACCAACTTGGACAAACTCCAGGATAAATTTAAGGAAATAGAAACAAGTAGGTCTTGATTGTGCAGTAGCAAAGACTGAAAATGAATATACTCTAATTAACACTTTAAAGGATTTTGTCTGTATCATTTGCTGACAAATTGCAATACAGAGCTGATAAAATTTTTGGACCAATCTGACATTTCTGTAGAGAACATTCTTCCTTCAAAATTTTAAATAAAAAACATGGAAGTGCCTTTAACTACTCCATGCAAAGGAATTAAACAATCCATTCACACTCATAGCAATACTATAAAATTTTTGCCATACGTACACTTCAGGAACAATCATCCATTCTTTTAAAATCAACACACCTCACGGCAACTGAAAGAATATCCTCAGCAACAGCTGGATCTAAAGATTTATACAGAGTCCCCAAATGCAAGGTCTGAACCTACAAACTGGTTCCAAAAATGTATTTTTGTTATTACTCATATCCTGTACAGTAAAATAAAATTAGATCACTTTTTCCAAAATAAAATGAGTACAAAACTCACTAATTCAACTGAGAAATGAAAGCAGTTTAAAAAGCTAAGAAATTTGTATTTCATTCTGCACACAGTGACTCTTCTCTTTAACTTACACAATATTATCAACACTCATGGAAGAGAAAAAACTTTTTTATCTAAATGGCAGGTAAAATGAAAGGTTAAAGCTCCTCCTTCCTCCTCCTTCCAACTCCACTCCCCACAATAATCACTTTTTATGAACTCAGCAAACAGACCTACAGGCCTCTCTCTTGATTTTATGATTCATAGACATATTTATAATTTTAATGAAGATATATATAAGTCTACAGCCTGCTTTTTATGACTAAGCAACATATCTCAGTGATGAAACTCTTCTTCTTAACTTCTTACATAACTACATACTCTTTCACATTGGTCTTTTTAATGCATACCTGACATTCTGTTGTTTGAATCAAAATTTACATTCATTAGCCAGTGTACCACTTTCTCAATATCCCTACAATATTAACTGCTATATTTATTTTTTAATTACAACCATTTGAGCATAGCTGCAAAATACAAATTATATTCAACTGAGATATGAGAACATTTTATCATTTTCCAAATTTTTGAAATGATATTTGGAACTGAAATATTAGATGACAAATGGACAGAGAAAATGAGAAGTAAAAGTTGTCTTATCACTAAAATTAAAAATTAATGAATGCCTTATTATAACATATAAAGTTCAAAATCTTACAATGAACTACAGGTGGTAGAAAACCAACAAAATACAAGAGAGCAAAATGTTGTTTCTTCAATAATCTCATTATCTCTCAGACAAGTTAATTCAATATAGACAGTTCACCTACTTAAGCAAAAATGTTTACTTAGGAAAAAAGAGAAGTGTGTTCATGCAATATATCATATATGTAATTCAAAACATTCAAATATTATTTTGTGAATTCTGATAAGAAAAAAAAAATCACTAAAATTTTAGTTCAATTTCAGTAATTAAAGTCATTGGTTTTTGCTCTGGCCTAGAGCATATTTTACATATATTATGTAAGCAAAAAGGATACAAATTTGGTCATCAGAAAAAAACCATACAAACTAAAATCTTGATCAAAAACTCAAAAACCACTAAAATGGTTGAGGAAATTAGCAACTTCATGTCAATAAGTATTTACTTATATTTTCCATAGTTTCAAGGTTTTGAAGATTAATGGCCTCCACAGAAAAAGAGACGGTCCTTACTGAACTTAATGTAAAAAGGGAAAAAGCTATTAAATAATCACCAAAAAAAAAAAAAAAAAAGTGTAAAAATCACTCCTATGAAAAGTACAATGCAAAGCAGGAAAAATAATCTGTTAAAAGCAGTTGAGTCAGTATCTGAGGAGTGAGTTATTATTTAGGCTACTGACTACTGAGACAATATGGTGAAAGACTTGGCTTTAAAAAAAAAAGATACTGAAAAAGGCAAGAAGGTGGGAAGGGATAGAGAGGAAGATACTCAGATGAATCCAGACAGTTAAGAAGGGGCCAGACAATAGAGGATATCACTGAAAGATTTAAATGTTCTAATCTTTACAATAAAAGCTATGAGAAGCAAAGTGTTTTACGCAGGAGAAGGACATAAACAGAACTTTCCTCCAAAAACAAGTTACACAAATTTGGCTTCAGATGTATGTATTAGTTGGTAACTAAGAGTGAGTGAAGGTCACTCAGTCACGTCCGACTCTTTGTGACCCCAAGGACTATAGCCTGCTGGGCTCCTCTGTCCACAGAATTCTCCAGGCAAGAATACCGGAGTGGGTAGCCGTTTCCTTCTCTAGGGGATCTTCCCAACCCAAGGACTGAACCCAGGTCTCCTGCACTGCAGGCAGATTCTTTACTATCTGAGTCACCAAGGACTAAGAACTCCTCTCTAAATACTTAGACTCAAAAAAGAAAATGCAAAGACCCATATCTTACTCTTATTGGGACTCAAAGGCCTACAACACAACAGTTCGCACTTGACAGGTACCAAAAAGTTATTTTTAAAGCAACTGAATGGGACTTCCCTGGTGGTCCAGTGGCAAAGACTCTGCGCACTCAATGCAGCAGGCCCAGGTTCAATCCCTGGTTGAGGAACTAGACCACACATGCTGCAACTAAGACTCATTACAGCCAAATAAGTAAAAAATAAAAAAAATAAAAAACCAGCTGAAACTTAAAAAGTGCTGAGTATTAACAGATTCATCTAGGAAACTGGAAATATTTTTAAATTTATAAATTATAATGAAGAACACAATCAAAGCCATTATCAAAAACTCGTTATTACCAACTACTATTAATGGCTCCATCACCAACACTAAACTAGACCTCTAGAACACCTAGAACAAGTGGATTTCTAGATATGGCAGATTTCATCTCTCTCAATCCACCACATCATCTTTCCTAATTGTCCATTTCCATATCTATAAAAGTGGTAATAATAACTGACTTATTTATTTTAAATGTCAGTTGTGAGGTTCAAAGAAATCACTGTATGCAGTGAGATTAAGTCAAAATGTTATACAAGAGTATTATGATGCTGTTCTTAAGAGATTTTCTTCTATGACAAACTATGCACTGTATGTTCTTTTGAACACAGGGACCTCCAATGATTATTTGTTCCTATATTTGAAGTTAGTATTTTAAAAGAGATTAAATCACCAAACACAGGAAAGTAATTTAGAGGCAATTACTGAAGAAACAAGAAAGAAAGAAAGAAAAACCTTTAGACTAAATGTAGTGCTTTCTAACCAAGACATTTCTCTTTTAATAAGGACACTGTATACTAACAACTTAGAATTCTTTTCAATATACTCAAGTTTCAGTTCCAAAGAAATAATGAAACACAGATGTATTTAAGAGATACTGTCACTAGAATAAGATGCTGTCATAGAATATACTGACACTGAGACAGAACAAAATGTCTCCCACTCCTGTACCTAGATAAAATCGAACACTGAGAAAAGGCTTGTATTATTCTTCTCATAGAAAGAGATATGTCTTAAAGCAACATTCTCCAATGCTGAAAGATCAAATTTAAAGACAATAATCTAAGAAGGAATTATAAATGTTCACTTGGCTACACTAAACAATTTTACTAAGTTTAAAACATTTAACAAGAGAAAGAGATGATCATAATTACCTATACAACTTCATACCCAACTAATCATAAAACTGCCTGTTGAACACCAGATTTTCCAAAAGCAGAATCAAAAGAAACTTTCTGTTCTCACTGGACCAACACTTTCTGGTTGTTAACATATGCTGCATGCTTTTCATGCCTCTGCTTAAAGGATCAAAGGGGAAAACCTAACTAGTAAAAAGATAAATAGTATTTACCTACAGTTGTGTTTTTCATGTCTTTTTAATTCCATCCTCATACACACTCATTTAAAAACTATAAAAGTAAGTCTTTTTCAACTGGTCATTTATTTAAACACATTATAAAATCAGAATCAAAATATGACAAAAAATTGGTAGGGCTCTTAACACATAAAAATTGGTCTTTCCAAGAAATATTTTTTTAAAAACAATGCATTAATATTGTAAATAAATGTATTCTACCATCTAAATATAAAAGCATTAGTAATACAAGCATTAGTAATGATTGACAATATTTATAATTTCATAATTGAATCTTTTATACCTACAACGTGGCAAAGTGTTAAAACTAACCAAACTAAATCCCAAATCAAGATAAAGATTTTACACTTAATAACTGTTCTAGAAGGTGAAGTGTTAGTCACTCAGTCATGTCCGACTCTTTGCAACCCCAGGGACTGGAGCCTGCACCAGGCTCCTCGGTCCATGGCATTGTCCAGGCAAGAATACTGGAGTAGGGTGCCATTTCCTTCTCCAGGGGATCTTCCAGACCCAGGGATCGAACCCAGGTCTCCCACACTGCAGATTCCTTACCATCTGAGCCACCAGGGAAGCCCCTAGTAACAGTACTAAGAAAGATACAAATAAAACATCCGATAAAAACATGTTCAGAATCAATTATATTAACTGTTAAATTTAAGATTCTGGACTATTACCCATATAAAGTTAACTGAGACATTACTTAAAAATTTAAACCATAAATGTTATTTAAAAATCATTCAATCAAAACAAATTTACAGATGAATTAATGATATATTTGGGAGGACAACAACTTTAATCAAAATAAAGCCTAGATACACTTCTATTATTTTCCAACTCCCCAAAAGAAATGCAAATAAAAATAAACTTGTATGGATTATAGTATCACTATTCTTTCTGATATGAACAAACTGTTACTTCAAATGCAATTTAGCCAAAAATTTCAACTTGAACATAAGGCTGTAAATACATTTACCTAATTAAGTCAAATATGCAGAACAACAGTAAAACAATTTTTTTAATTTAAGTTAATCTTTTCTCAGAGTTAAACTACTAAGCTTGTTGTCACAAAATACATTAGAATCCTATGATATCTCACATTCTCTTTTCCTATTTTTATTACTGTTTGTAAACTATCTTTTTAAAACATAAACCTAAGCCAAAAATGCTTAATGAAATCAAATGGAGATACATGAAAGTGTGTATATAAAATCTAGCTACAAAATCCTTTATTATGTAACTGAAAATGCTATTTGCCTCAGTCTCTGGCAGCCTTTGAGCTAGAGAAACCCCAGAAGCCCTAGAGAAGAGAACCAGTCACCTGATAGGTTTGAGCGAAGGATGAAGAGCAAAGCAAGAAACAGTGGGCTGCATGCTAACAAGTTGCCAGCCAGTCATCCCCTACAAGAAGGGAATCTAAATAGGCTATTACCTTTACTGTGAGCTAACTGCCCCCATCAAAAACAGACAAACTCCAGGGGGAAGAAAAAGGGACTGAACAGAAGAGAGATTTTTGGGGGGTGATAGAAAGGTTCCATAACTTGAAGTTGATGGTGGTTACATGACTATAGATATTTGTAGAAAATCACTAAACTGTTATATAAAATTGTTAAACTTTGTTGCATTTAAATTATAGTCTAATTTTTAAATGAAGTAATCTTGAGAAAGAAGAATGGAACTGGAGGAATCAACCTGCCTGACTTCAGACTGTACTACAAAGCCACAGTCATCAAGACAGTATGGTACTGGCACAAAGACACAAATACAGATCAATGGAACAGAATAGAAAGCCCAGAGATAAATCCACGTACCTATGGACACCTTATCTTCGACAAAGGAGGCAAGGATATACAATGGAAAGAAGACAACCTCTTTAACAAGTGGTGCTGGGAAAACTGGTCAACCACTTGTAAAAGAATGAAACTAGAACACTTTCTAACACCATACACAAAAATAAACTCAAAATGGATTAAAGATCTAAATGTAAGACCAGAAACTATAAGACTCCTAGAGGAGAACACAGGTGAAACACTCTCCGACACGAATCACAGCAGGATCCTCTATGACCCACCTCCCAGAATATTGGAAATAAAAGCAAAAATAAACAAATGGGACCTAATGAAACTTAAAAGCTTTTGCACAACAAAGGAAACTAAAGCAAGGTGAAAAGACAGCCCTCAGGATGGGAGAAAATAATAGCAAACGAAGCAACAGACAAAGGATTAATCTCAAAAATATACAAGCAACTCCTGCAGCTCAATTCCAGAAAAATAAATGACCCAATCAAAAAATGGGCCAAAGAACTAAACAGACATTTCTCCAAAGAAGACATACAGATGGCTAACAAACACATGAAAAGATGCTCAACATCACTCATTATCAGAGAAATGCAAATCAAAACCACAGTGAGGTACCATTACACACCAGTCAGGATGGCTGCTATCCAAGTCTACAAGCAATAAATGCTGGAGAGGGTGTGGAGAAAGGGAACCCTCTTACACTGTTGGTGGGAATGCAAACTAGTACAGCCACTATGGAGAACAGTGTGGAGATTCCTTAAAAAACTGGAAATAGAACTGCCACATGACCCAGCAATACCACTTCTGGGCATACACACTGAGGAAACCAGATCTGAAAGAGACACGTGCACCCCAATGTTCATCACAGCACTGTTTATAATAGCCAGGACATGGAAGCAACCCAGATGCCCATCAGCAGATGGATGGATAAGGAAGCTATGGTACAAATACACCATGGAATATTACTCAGCCGTTAAAAAGAATTCGTTTGAATCAGTTCTAATGAGATGGATGAAACTGGAGCCCATTATACAGAGTGAAGTAAGCCAGAAAGGTAAAGACCATTACAGCATACTAACACATATATATGGAATTTAGAAAGATGGTAATGATAACCCTATATGCAAAACAGAAAAAGAGACACAGATGTACAGAACAGACTTTTGGACTCTGTGGGAGAAGGCGAGGGTGGGATGTTTCAAGAGAACAGCACTGAAACATGTATATTATCTATAGTGAAACAGATCACCAGTCCAGGATGGATGCATGAGACAAGTGCTCGGGCCTGGTGCACTGGGAAGACCCAGAGGGATCGGGTGGAGAGGGAGGTGGGAGGGGGGATCGGGATGGGGAATACGTGTAACTCCATGGCTGATTCATGTCAATATATGACAAAATCCACTACAATACTGTAAAGTAATTAGCCTCCAACTAATAAAAATAAATGGAAAAAGAAAAAGAAAAAAGAAAATGTTACTGAAAATACTGGCATAATTCATACTATAAACCATTAAAGAGAAGTTTATCAATCCCATTCTACATAGCTCTAAAGTACTATGAAAGCTTGCTATGGTTACACAGTATTTTTTGGTGTAACCAGACCCCTAAGCATTTTTGTAATTTTTTAAGTTATAGGAAGTTTATGAGAATAAAATAAGAATACTATGAGAAATAAATTAAGTATTAAAAATTAAGCATTCACTATCAAACATTATTCTTCCCAAATAAGTTAAAAGAAAGAACATCATGAAACTTAAAAAAAAAAAAAGACTAACATCTAAAGAGAGAAATGCCAAGAGTACTCATATCTAAATGCTTGCATTTATCAGAGTGAATAAAAATTGAAGATATTAAAGAAAGATACATTTAACTTATTTTTCTCTTTAGATGCTAGACTCTAAAAGAATACTGCTTTAGAATATCACAGCTTCACTTATTAAAAAAATTAAAGATGAACAAAAAATGAAACTGAGTTTAGGCAGTTTGCCTGTTTTCTCTTCCTTAAACATTAATAAGGCTGAACACACCTGTTTGTTTTCCATTCTCTTCAAAAGACAACTGATTTTAAAATATTTATAAAATTAATTTAATTCTAGTTTGGCTCATTTTAATTACCATTTATTAAAAGTCAACTATATGCTCTTGGGGTATAAATGCAGATGTGAAAAGCAAAACCAGTCAAGATGCAAAAATGATATATAATGACAAGACCAGGCACTTCCAAAGTGAGTTAACCAACCGGTATCTAATTTAAAAAAAAAAAAAAGGGAGGCCCAAGAATACTAGAGTGGGTAGCCTATGCCTTCTCCAGCGGATCTTCCTGACCCAGGAGTCAAATCAGGGTCTCTTTACCAACTGAGCTATCAGAGAAGCCCCAATTAAAAATTTAAGAAAACAAAGAAAATAACCCACTACGAGCTATTCATCTCCCTGAGACAGACATGTCTGATACAGATTAAATTCTATATTTGTGAGTTTTAACACTAATAATCACAGAGCGAGAAGGAGTCCAAACAAATCAAATCAGGGTCTCTTTATCAACTGAGCTATCAGAGAAGCCCCAATTAAAAATTTAAAAAAACAAAGAAAATTACCCACTACGAGCTATTCATCTCCCTGAGACAAGCAAGTCTGATACAGATTAAATTCTATATTTGTGAGTTTTAACACTAATAATCAAAGAGCAAGAAGGAGTCCAAACACCATCCCCACCTTTATAATTTTCCAAAAATTATGGCAAAGGTTTATGGCTATCTAAGGTCAAAGAAGAGGCTAATGACACAAAGGACACTCTTAGAACATCACAGTTAACAGCAGCAATTGTAACAAGGTTGTGAAACTCCTCATCCAACTCTGGAATTGAGTATCACTGGATAATAGTAAGGATAGTTATTTGTAAGTCTGACTACATTTTTTTTTTAATTTTCCATTTTCTTTTATACCTAGGTCTTTAAGAAACAAGGAAGATGGCTTTCAAGTCTAAACACTGGAGCAACCTAAATCACATTAATATAACAATCATCCTCTCCTAAAGGAAACTAAATGACTACATTTTACTCAAGTAAAGAAAGCCACACAGAGATGTAGAACATGAGATAAGTTAGTTGCTAACACATGCTGTGTGTCAAGGATGATCTTCAAAAACATTATGGTAAGTAAAAGAAGCCAGAAATAGGATACCACATTTTGTATGATTCTATTTACATACCAGTAAAGATAAATATATGGAGAAAGAAAGTAGATTAGTGATTACCTAGGGTTGGAGATGGGGATTAAATGTAAATGGATATAAGGAATCTTACTGGAGGGATGAAAATGTTCTAAAACTGACTTATGTTAACAGTTGCACCACTCAGTAAAATTACTAGAAATCACTTGAACTGTACACTGAAAAAGGGTGAATTTTATGCTATATGAAGTATACCTCAGTAAAGTTTTATTTTATTTAATTTATAATTAAATACAAGTTTGCAAAGTTATTTCCGTAAAAGGAGGTTTAAGGACACAATCTTAACACCAACTTGCAATACACTCATCACTGGTGGAAGGACTGCTAATTTGGGGCCTGGATTCAAATAGACCAAAAATTGAATTCTAGCTTCACTATTTATATGTATAATCATTAAGAAGCTAAGGCAAAGATATGTATAAAACGTGTATAGTAGTATCTATCTCAGAAGGTTACATGAAGATTAAAGAGAAAGTGCATATAAGACTCAGCACTACTCCTAGCACACATATGTTAATGTTAAGTCTGTGTTATTAAAGTTCTCTCACAAATTTCTCAAAGACACATAATTTGAAAAATAACTCCATACATGAGTTTCTCAAATACAACTTAGATGCAAATTAGAAATACAAGTACTTCCCAATGAATATAAAAAGTAACTGTTAGCATGAGCTGTGATGATAAAGTAATGATATTCTGAAAGTCCTGCTCAAAAAATTAACCTCAGTAATTTGTAATCAAAGAATGTATCTTCACATGAACATATTCATTTTAATACTTTATAATAAAAAAATCTTTTAATCAGAAAGACTTTACAGATTGCTGACTTACAGATTTACATTAAACATTATAATGTAGAAAAGTGGAATTAAGAGTATAAAGCAAGAATGTAATTAAGTATCTGTACTTATAAATAGGTCTTAAAGGTCTTAACATAAATTAACCTCCATAAATAAGAGATTGCATACCTGTTAAAATAACTGCTGAGAAATCAAAGTTTTAGAAAAGCTAACACTAAGTCCATAATTATCAAACATACTCTACAAATCGTTCAATAATAACTGAAGAATGTTTTCAAAAGCTAGAAAATGGAAAAACAATAGGTTCAATTTATTGATTCAATTAGTCTTCATTTATTTGTAGGAACCTATATTTCAGTTCCAATCACCATTTGCTTTATTACTAATTAGATGGTATTCATTTCAAACATAAATCATATATAAAATTAAATAGAAAACTACTGAATAATTTTAAAATATTATGCATCTCCTTCCAAGGCCTAAAACAGCAAAAAGGACACTTTTATTACTAGATTTTAGTTATATAAAATATATATATAAAAGACACTATAAACTGCCTCTTAAAGCAGTTTTTCTCTCCTTAAGATTCCTTTAACATACTGTGTATTCTCTGCTGCTGTATTAGATACGTATCTTGCCTACTTTATTAGTGCATCTCTAGCCAGGGCCCTGCAGTGCATATGGCACACAGTAGGCATTCATCACTTATCTGTGGGATAGATCTGAATGAATAAATAAAAAACAATCTTTGCAAAAAGGCAGGTAAACATAGAGAAAAACCTCATTGGTGTTTTTAAAAACTTGTAACAGACTGGGGAATACTGTTCAAAAACTGAGGAAAACATGCATCCTGTCTAATCTGGTCAGCCTTCCCAGCCTTAATCAACTCAATAAAGACAAAAAAGAAGAATCAAGCATTTTTTAAAAGCTAGTAGAAGACAAAAACAGTATGAGCAAGACAAAAAAGATTCTAAGAAATATGCAAAGAAATGCTTGATTTATAATAAAAAGATGACTGCATTAACCAAACAGGGCAAGCCACACGACACAGACTCCCATAAGATGGAAGACTAAGTTGCGTCATGCACAGAGCACCCGGCACGAGTCCACTGCCGTGTGCCGGCCCTGAGGCGACAGCGCACAGAAAACTACGGCACCCCAGTACACGGCACTAGTAAGGCCTAACATTTGCCACAAAGGAAGTTATTACAAGAAAAAAGAAAAAAATTCAAGTTATCCAAATCAAAAGAAAAAAACTAATGAAAACGGTTTGTACTATGAACTTTCCAAGACAAATTTACCATATGATGTAATGGAGAAATTGATCGGATGGACTATTTTCATTGTGATCATGCTTAACCATCTCTAATGTGTAGGCTAATGAGATTAAAAAAAAAAAAAGCAAGCATATTTTGTCTCATTCAAACCTATAAAATGTGGACTTACTTCTTGCTTAGGGTCTCACAAAATACAACATTCTTGTGTGTCTAATCTAAAATTTTAAGTAGACAAAAAAAAAGAGTATTTTCTAAGGAAATTCAAAGTTCACACTCAAAATCAATCTATGAATTGAGCCAAGACAAATGAAGATTGCTGTATGTCTTACTCTCAAACTTACCTAAGCTTCTTCAAAAGATTCATAATTTTTTAAGAACTGTATGGCTATTTGGAATAAGGTACCACTTTCAGATGCCATTCACACACTTCAATAAATGTGAATCTTACTTTGATGAAGAAAGTACACTTTGAATTAAAAACCTGTTATCAGCAATGCATGTCCATTTCAAGAGGATGCGACAGAGCTACAAAGCAAACACTGCTGGATCTTTTCAGAGTCTAACATATGAATCCCAGTCTATCCTGAGATATTTAGCTATGTGACCACACACATCTCAGTGTTCATATCTGCTTGGATTTGTTAAAACAAATTCTCTAGCATCAGATTAACTCAGTATTAATCTCTATCACTAAAGAAATAATCTTGTAATCAGAATAAGTGCCTTGGCTGAACTTACCATTTAATAAAACCTCAAAGAGCTATATTTCAATATTCTCTTCAGTTTCAAATTGAATAGCAATGAAAAACAGGCCTGTGATAGTACTTTTTTAATGAATAATACTCCCCAAAATAATTTGGATTCCTGCACCATTACCTATTTTTAAAAATTTTCCATAATTAGTAAGTCCTATTCCTAACAACAAAAAGGTGACAAAACAAAAATGTATACGGATTTCAAAATATGACATATGTATATGTTAACCCAGAATGGGAACTATGAGGTGTTTATAAATTCATGTTAAAAACAGGTACTAAGATCCCAACCTTCTTACTATTTTTAAAAACTTCTATGTCCTCCTAAAGACTATTCTGAATGAAAGAAAGTAATCAGCTGAATGGTCATTTAATTGACTGTTCATCTGTTTTAATTTTGATTCTATTTTGCAGTACTGAGCTTGTCTATAATCTAAAGATTTATAATTCTATGGCAAGCACTATATCTACCTTTTGAAGAATTTAACAAATATATCTCTTTAAAACATGTTTAAAATGAGAAAATTAAACAGAAAACTATCTCCCTATACCACAGAAAGTTATAAAATCTTTCTGCAGAAAAACAATCTGTTATAAGTAATAATCTCACAAACAGTAAAAGCAAAAAATACTGTAAAGATAAACTTGTAAACAATCCAAAAAAACTTGTAAACAACCTAACAAATTCAGCTCTTTCTTCTCTTCCCCAAACTAAGTAGACTTATTCTAAAGAAACACAATTAACACTTCTACTTGCTTAAGCTATACCAATTCTTAAGAAAACATGTCAAATCTGAAAGTTAATATTTCAAAGAAAAAGCAAATGATATAAGAGATATAAACTCAGCTTCTGCCTTTGGAGTTAGATTAAGGTAGAGATGACAACATTAAAAAGCAAGAGTCCCACAGAACTGGAGAAAAACTTTACAAAAGCACATCTATATAATAGGGGATTAATATACAAAATATACAAGGAACACCTACAACTCAACAATAAAAACTGTCCAATTTAAACATGGGCAAAGGACTTAAACATATATTTCTCCAAAGACAATTATAAATGGCCAGTAAGCACTTGAAAAGACGGAGGTGTGTAAGGGGGCTGCATGAAACAGGTAACAGGGATTCAGAGGTACAAGCTTCCAGTTACAAAGCAAGTCAGTCATGGAGATGTACATTCAGTATAGGGTATACAATCAATAATAACGTAAAACCTTTATATGCTAACAGATGGTTACTAGACTTATCAAGATCGTTTCATAATTTAAATGTTGAATCACTATGTTTCACACCTGAAAGTAATAATATTGCATGCAAAATTACTTCAAAAAAATCTCTAATCATTAGAGAAATGCTAATCAAAACCATAGTAAGATATAATTTCACATTCAATATGATGGCTATTATAAAAAAAGGAAAACAACAAGAGTTGGTAACGATAAAGAAACTGGAACCTTTCTGCATTGCTGATGGGAATAGAATGATGGTGCAGTCACTGTGAAAAACAGAATACAAATTTCTCAAAAAATTAAACATAGAATTATTCTATGATTCAACAACTCTACTCCTATGTATATACCCAAAAGAGCTGGAAGAATGGACTGAAACAGATAATCTGCACACTCATATTCATAGCGGCATTATTCACAATAGCTAAAAGGTAGAAATAATCCAAATATCCATTGATGCATGAGTAGATAAACAAAATGTGACATTTACATACAATGAAATGCACTCTCCCTCTCTCTCTCTCTCTCTCTAGTCAGTAAGTCGTGTCCGACTCTTGCAACCCCATGAATTGTAGC
Organism: Muntiacus reevesi; assembly: GCF_963930625.1. Classification (NCBI taxonomy): domain Eukaryota; kingdom Metazoa; phylum Chordata; class Mammalia; order Artiodactyla; family Cervidae; genus Muntiacus; species Muntiacus reevesi. The sequence goes on along the minus strand of NC_089260.1, from coordinate 15,867,771 downwards.
CTGCCATGCTCCTCTGTCCATGGGATTCTCCAGGCAAGAATACTGAAGTTGGTAGCCATTTCCTTCTCCAGGGGATCTTCCCCACCCAGGAACTGAATCACGGTATCCTGCATTGCAGGCAGATTCTTTACCAACTGAGCTATGAGGAAAAAACAGAATGAAGGAAGGAAGGAAGGGAAGGAGGGAGAAAGAGGGGAGGGGAAGAAATATAGGCTACAGCATGGATGAATCTTGAAAACTTTATGCTAAATGAAGTATGTCAAATACAAAAGGACAAATATTCAATGATTCCATTTACATATGGTATCTAAAATAGTCAGATTCATAGGAACAGAAAGTAAAATAGTAGTTACCAGGAGCTGAAGGGAGTAATGGGAGTTACTATTTTAATGGGTACAGAATATAACATTTCTGGAGAGTTATAATACGAATGGTGGTTAACAGCAGCACAATGATATGAATGTACTTAATGCCCCAGAACTGCACACTTAAAAATGGATAAAATGATAAACCCTATGTTAGGTACATTTCACCATGATAGAAATTAAAATAATAGTGATTTTTAAGGTGTTGTGATACAGCTGAAAGAACCCTGAATCAAGAAAATGATAATCAAGTTGAGGTACTGATATTAACTGTGTGCTCTTAACTAAGTAATTTGACCTCACTGGGATTCAGTTTTTTCAACTTTGAAATAAGAAGATTGTAATAGATGATGTTGGTGTTTCTTTTCAGTTAGAAACATTTCATGAAAGAATATTCCACACCAGAAGAACCAAAGCTGAAAATCAGGCTGTTGCTACTTAAATGGAAATAAGAGATTTAACATCTCAGTTACAACTTAACAGTTACATCTTACATTCTGTCACAGACAATGCTAATCACAAAAGCAGATAGATTATAATAAATACAGGTTTGGAAACAAAGGAACGAAAAATATCTATCTCGAGTAACATTAAAAACACCCAACTCTTATGCTTCTGTGGCCTCAAACTGGGCAGTTGCACAAACACTGTTTCGAGTCCTGTGGGGTGGGTTACTTACTCTGTTTACTAATAAATGTAACAGGCATTTTTGTTTTACTTGATGGGCCCAGCTTCCATTAAAGCTAAAAGCACTTATTCATACGGCAGAAAAATGGCTGCTTCAGTTTCCATATCAGGGAAGCAAATGATCAGTGATCTGCCCCATCTCTCCTCATCAACACCATGAACCTGCTAGCACCAAATCCTGTATTTCCTATTTAACACTGAACTCAAACACAGATTCCACAGAAGTATCTTCCTCCCACAAATAAACTGCTCAACAACTTCACTAGCCAAAACCATGATACCTTTGGCATTGGGCTAAGTTAAGAATGGATACTTAGAGGAACCCCTAACCTTGTAAAGAAATATGTGTTTTCCCCCATTACTACGAGTATGAAAATGGCTCATGATATAAATCAGCAAGCAATAATTACGAAGAAAGAAGAAACAAGAAAACAGATTTCGATTCAATATAAGAAAGAGCTTTAGAACTGCCCAAAATGACTTTGGCTGCCTCAGAAAGTAGCTAACTCCCTGTGCATAAAATGTTCAATCATAGATGACCATAAATCAAAGCTATGCCATAAATATGACTCAGAAATTTACCTAATACCTAATATTTCACCTAACCCTAATAACTCCAATTCTCTGAGATTAGCAGCACAATAATATCTATTTACTATTAATTGCTACTAGGAAAATTCATATTAGCTATACTATCATAACCAGCCTCTCTACACATGGAAATCTGTATTAACTATAAAGCAAGAAAGCATATTGAGCTTTTAAAGATAATTAACAAAAGATAATGTAAACCTTCACTCCTTTCAGGTAAGGTAGGGATTAAGGACTTTGGAATTAAATAACCCTCCGTGAGAATCCTTGTCTAGGTACTGTGTGACTTTGGACAAGTTATGTAACCTCTCTGAGCTTTAGTTTTATAAGAGAGAGCATCAACCTCACAGGTTGTTAGGAAAGCAATGTTAAACTAATTACCTAACACTCTATAAAAAAGTATAGTATTCTCTTTCAACTCCTACCCATTCTTTGATAACCTGCTTAAAAGTTACCTTCTCCATGACTTTCTAAGCCATTGAAATTTTTCACTGAACTTACAGAACTTATTTTTGAGTAAGATCATTTTTGAACCCACAATTATAGGAGAAAGTGAACTCAAAACTGTATTATGGTTGTAGTTTAACAAGCTGGATCAAAAAGAAATGGGACTAATGAATATTTGATTAACTGCTTAACTATTTTTAAGTGTTCATATGGAAAATGTAGACATCCTCATTTGTGTATAAGCCTAAAGTAACTTTCCAAATTCTTCCCCCACTGTATTCATTTACAAATTTAATGAACTAATAACCCTTACTGTTTGGACAACGTTGTCACCTAGAAGCCTCTACACCCTAACTAGCCTCTCAAGAATTGGATATCTAACTGGTTCAGCCATTAAAGCCCAATTCTAATGTCACTTCTGTGAAGTTATTTCTGAGGTCTTAGACAAATTTTCTAATTTCTTTAAACAAGACATTCTGCTTAAGCCTCAATTTTGTAGTTTAATGACAACTGTTTTCACATGTGTCTAGTGTCCTTCCCTACTAGATTGCAAGTGTTTATGGTGAGGAGATATCTTTCAACTTCACTATAATATACTGTATTGTTTCCTCAATCCCAACACTTAGTACACTGCCTATCAAAACACAGAAAAATATTTAATGACATCAAATGTCCCCTAATACAACTGAAATGTCTTAAAGGAAAGGAAAAAAATGACAAAGGAATAAAAAAGAAATTGACACAAACTTCAAGTACTTATTTTTAAATTAAAACTGCAGATCAAGAATGTGTAGGTTGTCAATGTTCATGTAATGTAACACTGTATACTGACAAAAGCAAACAGTCTAAAAGTTACATTACACAGGATAGATGAATCTCAGAAATTTAAAGTGACAGAGCCACCAAAAAAGGAATATATGTTGTATGATTCCATTGACATTAAATCCAATATATGCTACTAAAAATCAGGATAATGGCTAATACTGGAGGAAGATGGAAGAGAGAAGCTTTCAGGATGCTGATATTTTGTTTCTTGAGCTGGTTACCAAGCACTCACTAGAGTTATGAAACACCGTAATATGTGTACTTTTCTATAAGATACTAATATTTCAGTCAAAACATTTAAAAGAGTTGAAATGTATATCATTTTTCTGTTTTAAGAAAAATGGCAATGCTAAGAATACATCTAAAAGCCTAAAATTGTCATCACTGTAGAAATTTTAAAAATAACTATGAACAGTAGACCAATGCTTAATTCTGCTAGCAATAACAATGCTGATACATTATTGCCCTTTAATCAATCACTTATTGCCGTTTTTTAAACAACTCATAACTGAAAAAAGTGAATATTTAATTTAAATGCTCAAAATTTATCCCCTTAAATATTCTTGGGTCACTGTTTTTGTCACTACATCCTACACATTTTAGTCCTGTTCCAAGAAACTAAAAGAACTAGTTTACCTGATATGAAATAATAAAAAAGGTTTTCTAAAGCTTTTTTTAATAAAGCTTATTTTTACATGTTTGAAAACTATGTAATATAGAATGAAAGATACAATATAACCAAAATATTTTGGGGAAAAAAAATCTAACAAACTAAAGTTTTGTAATAGCTTGCTCATTGAGATTAAAATATTTTATCATGAATATTTGGAAGATAACCTTTTCTCAATGTTACTTAACTCACATATTTTTAAAATTACCAAACCTAATTAAATATTATTAGTTTCAAGATTCATATAAAATTAACATCTCAATTTAGAAATATTTTAAAAAGTATAAACTATTTTGCTGACTTAAATAAAATCTAGATTTACATTACTAACATACCAAGTAAAAATTTTTCAGTGTACTATAAAATGCCTTTGTTTTAAAAGCTATGGCCTGTAGTGAATATGCTCTTCTCATTATTGCATGAAATACAAACAGAGCATCATAAACATGCCTTAAGAAATTCTGGAATGTGAATTTTAAAAAACCAAAGAGCTTGCATTATCTGAGGAAGGGAGAGACTGCAAATGGGAACAGACTTGACATAATCCTCACTCCCTGCAACCATTAAACAAAATTCTCAGTTCCCCTATGATTTCTATTTCAGAGAAGTATTATATATTTTATCTGGTACTTTATAGGCTTCATTTATCTAAAAGATATATCTCAACTTACTGACTTTTATATTGATTACTTTCCATTTAGAGCTGCTAAAAATTATAGTTTATTTTGTATTTGCTAAGGAAAACAACTTAAAGAAACTATTTCAAAACAACATACTTTTGTAAAACATAGCAAAAAATAGCACTGAAATAATCGAGAAGTGGTCTTAACTGCACGAAAGCAAATCACATCCAAATAAATATTAGCATTCTGTGATCTCATGCTTTGAGTATTTAATTGGAATATTTTCATTCGGATGTCAGCAGATATATTTTAAACCAAATTTGGCAATATTCAGAGTAAAATCCTTAAAATCAGTACATATCCTTAAAATAAGCCTTACCTATTTAAATATTCATCTTTTTTCATATAAAGTCTATAACTCACTTTGGAAATTTTGGCTGCTTTATTTTTAAAAACAAGTATTTTCTACAGTAAATGCTGCACTGTATCTAATAAAATTTCAGTGTCATGGATAATAAATCAGCAGATACAAGAATCTATTAAAGTTAATATCAACTTTTCAACTGGGACACATCCCATGGTGTTTTGTAACAGATCAGAGTATATATTTCTTGGATCAAATGCAACATATAAACACCAATACAAAGCTGAAAAGTGCAACCTCTCACAATATAATAAGGGCCATATGAGGCATACGGATGAGGCATTATATGCAATATGAGGCCTAAAGACAAAACTAATCAAGAAAAATTAAAATAAAATCATTTAACTGGTTTCAATTTATAGAAAAACAGGCTCCAAGACTCAGTTAACTTTAAGTTCTATATCTTTTCAATTTTCTGAATCAATAGGCAAATTCCTTTGAAAATGTTATCATTTACTTTACAAATTTCATTTTAAAAGTTATGTATTATTCAAGGAAATATATTTTTTACAAATCAAGTACTTTAAAGAAATCAAATCTATTTTTTGAAAGGTATGTTGCTTTTCATAAATAACTAATGAAAATAAAATCCTACAATAATAAGCTTGCTAATTAGGATAAAAAACCAAAGATTCAAATAATTGAAGCAATCCAAATTTTAAAATATAGAAATATTTCACTAGAATATAATTTCATATATTTTCATCTTATTTCATACAGTTAAACAATCATTTCTTTAACATTAAAAGCACTGCTTTCAATTAAAGGAAAAAAGGTATGATTAGTAACTACTGACTCTCTTCCTATAAATCTCTTTTAATTCAGGAAGAACGACCTCCAAATAAAGGAATCCAGTACTAAATGAAAGTAAGGGCTAAAATCAGTTTCTGCCCAAATGCAGTGACTATACACAGACACATCAAAAATACTAGATTTATGTCATAAGAATAAATGACATAACCACTTTTCTCAGTGGTTAGGAATATACATGAAATTGGTATTTAGTTGAAATACCTTGGTCTTGTTAATAATTTGCAAATTTTAAAAAAATTTTTGTATTCTCTCATTTAAAACAAAAAAAACTTGCCCGTGCAGTCCTATATAATGTGAAACAGCAATACTCTACTATAGCTGCAACATGGACTGACAGTTTTTACCCCAACAACAGTCATCTCTACCACAAGTACTATAAACTAACAGAGTTCAGACATTTAAAAGAGATTTCTAACATAACAGTTAAAAAAAAAATGAAGTATTAACTTCACATATTTTTCTAAAGTTTTGTATAAAACTAATACATTGGCATAAGACAGATGTGATTGCTTTTTTCCCCTTCTAACATAAGTGAAAATTATCATAAACCACACTCTAACATAATACTCACCAGCATGTGGGCAGTTTCAGAAGTTTTCCATAAAGAGCAGTGCTCAAAGAGGGAACAATTGGTACAGGTAAGCAGTAAGATCCCCTACAATCCAAAGATGTCAGTCCTGCCTGGAAACCAAATATCTGCAACAAAAAGAAAAGACCCAAATGTTCACAGAGACAAAGTTTTAATAAGCACAGGATGAAATACGTCAGTTTCAATTTGCTCTACAACAGCTGCACACTAAATGTGTTCCAATGTCTTTTTGCACTTCCCAAACATCAACATTTTCTTTTATTCACTTTGACATTAACTAAATCAGAATTAAGAAATTTAAATATATAGTGTTTCTTTCATACCCCTGAGAGATTATTGTTCTTTTGATCAATTTTAAATTTCATATTTTATCTCTATACATAATTCTCACTTAGCATTTTACTGTCTGCTAAAATGTACATATTCTGTTAAGACAACTGAGTACATTGTGCACATCACAGATATTAACATTAATAAATTACTGTTAAACCATTTTATGCCTCAAAGAACATTAACTACAACAAAAACAATCTTAAAAGTATTTTGCCTTCAACTTACAGTGTGCACACACAAAAGAGATATCCAAATATATCCTAAAAAATGCTACATCTTTTCCCTTTCTTTTGTGAAAATGATGGGGTGAGGTTTTTCACCTCAGGAAATTTGGTAAATGGCATGAATTACTTTTTATATGTTTATACTTAAAACAAGTAGATCACACTCAAAAAAATATAAGCATTCCCTGAAATTCCTGAACACTACATTGCCTTAATAGGAAGAATCCATGTAATATCACATTTTACATGAAACACTGCAGAGAACTGAATATGATATCTCTTCTTTCACTATTTTCAATAAGGTAAACGTTTCAAACTGGAAACACAGAGATACAAAACGAAGTTACTGTTCTGAACAACAACATGCAAAAGCAGTTTAACCCCAGATTTTATCTTTCATTACTATTTTTTATTCCTTAAGTTTATCAAGCACTAACTTTCTTACCTCTTGGATTAATATTAGCTCCTAAAATCTACAGTTAAACATATTCAAAACACCTCAAAAACCAATTTTCAATAAAAATACTTTTCATTTAATGAATATAAACTAATAATTTCTTAGAAAGCAGTATTAAACTACTTTCAAACAGTTTCAAAAAGCTATTGTGTTATCATTCATCAAGTTGACAATATCAAATCTTTTCCTGTAAAGTCAGTTAGCAATAAAGTAATTTTTTGGAAAACAGGCAAGAGAATTTCACATTTTCAAACTGAATTTCAGAAGACCTACTTAATTGCTATGAAGAAAAATGAAAGTGATATCCCTATTGATTCCTATAAATCCCACTATTAACCAAGATACAAGAAAGTATTGAGAAGAAAAAAAGCATGTTTCGAATATTTAACTGACCAACTTTAAAAATTAAGTCACTCCACACTTAATCTCTTTGAAGACTTGCTCTAAGAAACAATATATGCAAAGAACTTCTAGGAACTGTACAGTTTCAGAATTTCACATTTCCTCTGAAAGACCCAGTATTTAAAGGTTTCTTTAATTTATAATTATCAATACCACTTGATACAAAGTATAATTATTAAAACAATGCCCAACTTTCAAATATTTCTAAAGTACAAATCATGGTAAAATTTTCTCAAACTAGATTATCTGTGTTCAACTAAGAACTCTCTCAAGCTACTTTCTAATATTCTATAAATGTCCCAACAGTATAAGCACAGATGCTATCATTAATGTATTCAGATGAAAAATGGGTGTTGAGGAGATCCCCTGCTGGTTGTTTTAAGAACTGCAAAGAACTTTAGAGAAAGTCCTGCAGATTATTCAGTAATTTTTTTAAGCTTTTACTATATTTACGTACTACCCAGAGAGGACTTCAGGTAATACTCAAGTATAAACTACAGTGAAAAAGGGCCTATCTACCATATCAAAAATAATTATTTCAAAATAACCAATTTTCAACTCTTTTAAATCATAGCAATAAGACGTGAAGATTTGCAATAGCTACATAACCAAATAACCTGGCAACAACACTTGGCCAAGATTACAAATACTTTATCCAGAAAAAAGGAAATCAGCATTGTATGAATTGAGGTTGTTTTCACCAGGACTGTTCATAAACTTAGAAATATAATAAAAACACTTAACACTGCAAACCAACAGGTTGAGGCAAAAAGAATGTATGAAGCAATTAAGTGCAACTTCTAACAGAAGTCTCAGCTGAAGTACCAACTTGAGAAAGATGACTTATATACCATGTTAAATGAAAAGTTAAACATGTACTGCCATCTCTTAAAAAATTCTATTAGAGAACAATTGAACTAAATCACCTCTTCTTAAATAAGGGAAAAATGAAGTCTAAAAAGCACAAAGGGCTTCTTCAGAATTACCTATTGCTGGAACACAATTTCACTCTGCCTTACTTCCTCACCCTACCCCTTCCTTTCCCTATCCAAAAATATATGGTTGATTCTCGACTTACTCTTAAAGGAAAAAAACAATCTTATCACTACCTCTCCCCTCCAACCATTAGTGAAATTCTATTTCTCATTTGGCATCAGCAAAAGTCTTAAAAGAGTAGGCTGTAAAATGCTACATTTTTTTCATTACCTACTCATTCCTTAAGCCCTCTAAATCTAGTTTCTAGTCATGTATTCACTGAAACAAAAACGAACTTTGGACTGAAACTGATACCTTATGCAAAAAAACTAAGTATTTTCTCTTAATTTTTTTTCCAACAAAATTTAAGTGAGGAAACAATAAATAATAAGAAATTTTTTTCATCACCCAGATTTTTTAAATGAATATTGTCATGCTGTCACCTAAAGCATTAATGAAATAAAAGCCTTCAGAATACAGAAGGATGCTTATAACTCAATAATAAAAAGACAAAAGAACTTCATTTTAAAATGGGCAAAAGATTTTAATATTTTCCAAAGAATATATACAAATGTCCAAGAACCACAAGAAAAAAAAACTGCTCAACATCATTAGTTACTAGGGAAATGCATCAAAACCACAAGAAGACACCAGTTCACAATCATTAAGATGATTAAAATCAAAAGGACAGTAACAAGTGTCAGTGAGGATGTGGAGAAGTAAGAACCCTGAGCCACTACTACCGGGACAGTAAAACAATGCAAGAATCCCTCTGAACAAAAAGTTTGGCAGTTCTAAAAAGGACAGACAGCTCCACACCAAGGTAATGAAACTTGTGTTTACACAAAAACTATAGAGAAATGTTCATAGCTATCTTATTCGGAACAGTTAAATACTGGAAATAACACAATGTCCACCAACCGGATAAATGCATAAACAAAATATAGCACATATCCATACAATGCATTATTCTCTCATAAAAATGGAATAAAGTACTGATACATGTGACAACATGGATGAACTGTGAAAAACACTATGCTAAGAGAAAAGAAGCCAGTCACAAAAGACTGAACGTCGTACGATTCCATTTATATGAAATATCCAGACTAGGCAAATACATACGGAGAGCAGATCAGTGTTTACAGAAGGTATGAGGAGTAAATGGAGAGTAAATACTAATGCTTTCTTTTTGGGAGGTGACAAAAATGTTCTGGAACTAGATAGTGGTAATGGTTGCTTTAACTCTGTGAAAAGACTAAAATCACTAATTTCTATTCTTTAAAAAAGGTGACTTTATGGTATTCAAATTACCTCAAGAAAGGTATTTAAAAATGAAAAACCTTATTACATAACTAAAGTTTACATGAACCATGACCCTCACACTAGTCTCACTGCACCTCCCCCCGATCATGCCTTGATTTTTCAGTTCAGAATGCACCCCGCTCTTTTGTTACACATTTATAAGCCCTTTTATATCTGAACAATCTTTAGCACTATTTTATCTTTTAATTTACATAAATGGCATCACATTATACATACTATTATGTTTCCTGATATTCCCACCAAAAAATATGCTACAGAAAAATATTCATGTGGGTTTTATAGACCTCAAGTTGTACATATCTGTATACACAAAAATTTCTCTAAGACAAGGGTCAATTAACTACAGCACACAAGTCAAATTCCAACCACTGTTTTTGTACTACCTACAAGCTAAGAATAAGTTTTATACATGTACATTTACAACTGATTCGTTGATTGGGAACACTAAGTTAGTTGAAACTCCAATTAGGTGAAATGCTATCCCAAGAAAAAGAATTTCCTTCTCCTCATTAGTAAAACTATATTACAAAAACAGAGTCCTATCCTGCATTTTTAATTCTGTCAACTCAAATGCATGGAAATTTGTTCTCTTATTATTTAAGTACCTATTCAGCATCCTAAATTTTGCCTCATAGCCCACAAAGCCTAAAATAGTATCTTTACCTTCAAAGACAAGTCTGCTGGCCACTACTATAGTATATATATTGAAAATTGGAATGGATGTGTGTTTTCAAATCTTTTACATCCTGCAAAATCCAAATGATACCAATCATACATCTATCAACCATATATGAAAGCACAGTTCCTTGAAATCTCCAGGGAAAGTTCTTTACTTGATGTCAAATATTCCCAAATCCAACAAAATCAAAGGGTTTTGATCCTACTAGAACTTTCTTGATCTCTTTGAAGCATCTGCCATACCTGACCCTTATGAGTAACAAAGCCTTGTGTGTCTGTGTGTGTTAAGTCACTCAGTCGTGTCCGACTCTTTGCCACCCTATGCGAAAAGGCCTTAATTTTATGTATTTTTCCATAATCTACAGAATGCTTTCACTACTTTATTTTTTATATGCTTCAAAACTCAGGTGCCTTGCAGTCTCTTAGCTACTTGATTCCACACATATTCAAAGATAGGTTTAGCATTTCAATAAAGAAGACTTAATAAGACATATGAAAGTTCCACCTGTATGTTTCCTTCCATGCCAACTCTCTCAATTAATAAATGTCATTACATGAAGGGGGAAGAATATACTATCTTCTCAAACAGTCAATACACTCACATTTACATATACAGATTAAAACTTAAGCATGAGTATTTAATTGAAAATTAGAGTTTAAAATGCCAAACACATGAAATAGACATTTAAATCCTTCACTGTAGTATTTTAAGACTGTAATAGTGAAAATCAACCTTTGAAAACTTCCTCAAAGGTTACAGTAATCATCCCAAAGTAACATGAACTGCTATAAACTTTATAACAAATTGGTATTTTTAGCCAGTTCCAAACAGTCATAAAACTAAAAGTCTCTACCAAATCCTTAAAGTTTTAAAACATACTAAGTCACTGAAGAAGCAGCAGAAATGCAATTAAATTTTTTAAATGCAATCAAACTGTCAGGTTCAAGGCTTTATTTTTTAGAGTATTCAAAATTCTTAACACCAACGAAAAGTTTTTCTACATATACTATGCCCAATACTAACGTCCTGGGACATTTAACTTATCCATTAGAGCTGGAGTCAAACTAACTAAAATATAAACGACAACTAGATACAAAGGGAGTGAAGACCTTTTCCCAAAACATAATCTTATCTGGACTACAATTAACTTTTACAGCTTCCTGGAAGTTCAAGTGAGCATTTAATATATTACCAATGACTTTTATGTCAGCATGAATGACAATCATACTGGTGACCAATAGTTTTAGAGATGATTTTCCTTGAGGATGGGGCATGCCTAACTCATTTTTAATGCTAAGTGTCTGCAATGCAGAAAGAACGCAGCATTTACCAAATGAATGAACCCCATGTAAGTTTAATACCTTAGAAAGAACTGCCAAAATTACACTTGCTTTGATAAAACAGGCAGATATTCTTAACAAAATAATCTGATATTCAAGTTGTGCCAATACACCTCAGTGTATTAATTTGGGGAATAAATGAAAAAGTACAAGTGCAATATATTCTCTATGTATATAACTTTCAAAAATATTTTCTACTACTCTACATATGACATAAAACACTTGTAATAGATCATTACAACAATGGGCCCTAAAGAATCATACTATCCTGTGTTTACACCTCTTTGAAACATAATACTGTCAACTCCTCTATCAAGGGAGTAGAATTTCTTTCTCCATCATCTTAAAAATCAGCTTTCCATAGACATCTAAAAAACATGTTTTCCCATTATACATGGTTTGAAAACAATCAAATTTTAATGTCTTAAATTTAAATATGCCTGTAGGTGATATAAAACTAGTATCTTTAAATTGATTTCTCTTTATAGAGACACAGATATTTAAGAACTTTAAAACATCAAACTATCAAGTATGAACTAATAAAGTCAAGTCTATTATTGCAGTCCTCTAATTTTCATACTTTACAAAAAATTTAGAGCATTTTTAGTACTTATTCTTGAATTAAACTTGGCAAAGTTTCCTTTAGTCCATAAAAGAGAAATTAATTAGGTATATGCTATCTCTACTTACATTACACATGTCTGTTTGCTTAGTAAAAACACTTATTACTCAAAATTTGAGTTTATCTATTTGTAAGTACCTATGCTGTGAAAGTGCTACACTCCATCTGTCAGCAAATTTGGAAAACTCGGCAGTGGCCACAAACTGGAAAAAGTCAGCTTTCATTCCAATCCCAAAGAAAGGCAATCCCAAAGAATGCTCAAACTACCACACAGTTGCATTCATCTCACACGCTACTAAAGCAATACTGAAAATTCTCCAAGCCACACTTCAACAATACGTGAACCGTGAACTTCCAGATGTTCAAGCTAGTTTTAGAAAAGGCAGAGGAACGAGAGATCAAATTGCCAACATCCACTGGATCATCAAAAAAGCAAGAGAGTTCTAGAAAAACATCTATTTCTGCTTTATTGACTATGCCAATAATGTCAATATGCTTTATTGACACAGCCTTGGACTGTGTGGATCACAATAAACTGAGGAAAATTCTGAAAGAGATAGGAATACCAGACCACCTGACCTGCCTCTTGAGAAACCTGTGTGCAGGTCAGGAAGCAACAGTTAGAACTGGACATGGAACAACAGACTGGTTCCAAATAGGAAAAGGAGTACATCAAGGCTGTATACTGTCACTGTGCTTTTTTAACTTATATGCAGAGTACATCATGAGAAATGCTGGGATCGAGCACAAGGTGAAATCAAGAATGCTGGAAGAAATATCAATAACCTCAGATATTCAGATGATACCTCGCTTATGGCAGAAAGTGAAGAAGAACTAAAGGGCCTCTTGATGAAAGTGAAAGAGGAGAGTGAAAAAGTTGGCTTAAAGCTCAACATTCAGAAAACTAAGATCATGGCATCTGGTCCCATCACTTCATGGCAAATAGATGGAGAAACAGTGGAAACAGTGTCAGACTTTATTTCTTGGGGCTCCAAAATCACTGCAGATAGTGATGGCAGCCATGAAATTAAAAGACACTTACTCCGGAGAAGGAAAGTTATGACCAACCTAGACAGCATACAAAAAGCAGAGATATTACTTTGCCAACAAAGGTCTGTATAGTCAGGATTATGGTTTTTTCAGTGGTCATGTATGGATGTGAGAGTTGGACTATAAAGAAAGCTGAGCATCAAAGAATTGATGCTTTTGAACTGTGGTTTTGGAGAAGACTCTTGAAAGTCCCTTGGACTGCAAGGAGATCCAACCAGTCCATCCTAAAGGAGATCAGTCCTGGATGTTCATTGGAAGGACTGATGTTGAAGCTGAAACTCCAGTACTTTGGCCACCTGGTGTGGAGAGCTGACTCATTTGAAAAGACCCAGATGTTGGGAAAGATTGAAGGCGGGAGGAGAAGGGGACGACGGAGGATGAGATGATTAGATGGCATCATCAACTCAATGGACATGAGTTTGGGTAAACTCCGGGAGTTGGTGATGAACAGGGAGGCCTGGCGTGCTGCGGTTCACGGGGTCACAAAGAGTTGGACACAACTGAGCAACTGAACTGACTGATACTGGCATGTATTACTTATTTATTTAAAAATAAGAGAGAGAGAGAGATGGAAGAGCTGAACAAAGTCTCCAACAATTTACATAACTTGATGTAAGGGGCTTCCCTCGTACTTCAGCCAGTAAAGAATCCGCCTGCAATGCAGAAGACCCCAGTTCCACTCCTGGGTCGGGAAATCCACTGGAGACGGGATGGGCTATCCACTGCAGTATTCTTGGGCTTCCCTGGCGGCTTACCTGGTAAACAATCCGCCTGCAATGTGGGAGACTTGGATTCAATCCCTGGTTTAGGAAGATTCCCTGGAGAAGGGAATGGCTACCCACTCCAGTATTCTGGCCTGAAGAATTCCATGCACTATACAGTCCATGGGGTCACAAAGAGTCAGACATGACTGAGCAACTTTCACAATGTGATTTAAAGTAATAAACTTTTTCTTTGCATTAAGAAATTAAGATGGATTGAATAAGAGGAAAATGACTAAAAACAAACCCATTATACCCACTTTGCAAAACACTGTCTCACATAAATATTCCCTTGAAAGAAATTATGAATTTTGTAAAACATCCTTAGTTTTAAAATTTCTCATTGCTTATAATCAATGATAAGTACAATCTTCAAAAGTTTTAATTACCATTATCTTATAAATACCAAGCTATTAACACCAAATAATTGAAGAAATCTTTAATGCAGGGACATCTTTTTTTATGGTAATTTTACTGAATAATGAATATATATGTATACCTTATTTAAATCTCATCTAATATGGTCCTAATTCTGTAAAATTCCAACTCCAAAGAAAAAAGATTTGATTCTCCCAAAGCAAACCACATATTAATACACAAGAAGATTCACTTTTCATACCTTAAGGTAGCAATGTGCATAGCAATAATGAAGCAGATTATCAGAAGGCTGAGTAAGGCTGCTGACCACATGCACCAACTGTTCAGCATACATCGGCACAGAATGTTCCAGATTAATTTTATCCACCAGTATCTGAACAGAAGGCAAAGGCCGAAGAGACTGGAAGTTTGTAGTATTCATGAAGTTACTTGAGTTCTGGAAAATAATAATGATCACTTTATATTTCCAGAGAGGTAACTGGTATGTCATGTCCTCTAGACACTTCAGGGTGACACATAATGTAGTGACATCAAATTATCCTAGTAACAATGCCTTCCTGTAGGACTCTCTTACCATAACCAAACACCTTCTATTTTTAAGTACTCAATTTGTACCAATATTTAAGAAAAAGAAAAAAAGATTTCAAAGAAGTCCTACTTACTGCAGAAATTATCAATGCCCTTTTAGCTAGAGCTTTTTATTTTTTCAGTCAACTAGAATACTGAAACTAAATGCCTCAGTACATTGAAAGTATTTTCTTGACCAATACAGTATAGTAACGCATATATATGGAATTTAAAAATATGGTAACGATAACCCTATATGCAAAACAGAAAAAGAGACACAGATACACAGAACAGACTTTGGGACTCTGTGGGAGAAGGCGAGGGTGGGATGTTCAGAGAGAACAGCATTGAAACAAGTATACTATCAAGGGTGAAACAGATCACCAGCCCGGGTTGGATGCATGAGGCAAGTGCTCGGGGCTGGTGCACTGGGAAGACCCAGAGGGATGGGATGGAGAGGGAGGTGGGACTGGGGATCGGGATGGGGAACACATGTAAATCCATGGCTGATTCATGTCAATGTATGGCAAAAACCACTACAATATTGTAAAGTAATTAGCCTCCAACTAATAAAAATAAATGCGGGAAAAAAAAGTATTTTCTTAACTTGCTAATTTCCCCCCAAATTCCAGATATGGCAGAGCCTTTATCTTCTTTCTTTTTATTCACATTTAGATGACTAAAGGACTAAGTGGACTACTCTAGACAATCTGAAAGATGTTGACAATAAGCAAAGTTTGTAGGACAAAAAATTTCTGGTCCATATTATATCTACTAATAGTAAACACGCTAAAGGCTCATGAAGCCCTAAGAGGCTCAAGGTAGGTTTGGTATTTTTAGTGTTACAGAATCTTTCTAAGCTTCGGAGTACATACAGATAAACTTTCGGAGTAAATACAGATAAACTTCCACATATCCAGGGTATGAAATTGATTAGCAAGCCATCAACTCTGGTCCTTGAACTTATTTCCATACCTGTAACTCTCAATGAGGAACAGTATGAACCTCCAGCAAAAAGTATGTGAAAATATCTGGGAAGAGCAATCTGTTTTGTCCGTCTTTCATCATCACAAGAATAGGGGAACCAACTGGCATTTAGCAGGCATTGGCTAAAGACGGTAAGTGCTATGTGACACTTCTACAGTCCAAAAGGTCAATAGAGCCATTACTGAGGAACTGTGCCTAAAACTAAGCTGGACATACAATTCTTCTTTTCTGACTCACTAATAATTTGTAAACCATCATTTATTGAGCAATTACTATATTAAGGGACTTTATTTTGGATTACTGAAATATAGGAGCCCCTGGTGGCTCAGACAGTAAAGAGTCTGCCTGCAGTGTGGGACACCAGGGTTTGATCCCTGGGTCGGGAAGATCCCCTGGAGAAGGAAATGGCAACCCACTCCACTATTCTTGCCTGGAGAATCCCATGGACGGAGGAGCTGGACAGGCTACAGCCCATGGGGTCATAGAGAGTCGGACACGACTGAGTCACTTCACTTTCACTGAGATATAATATACAGTAAAGCATAGAAATTTTAAACATACAGCTCAACAAATTTCCATGTGTGTTATCACCACACTTCAAGCACACTAGTAGGGCCCCACCAGGGGTGGCCAATATTCTCACCTTGATCATCACAGATTAGTTCTGTTCATCAACTTCACTTGAACAGAATCACACATAAGTATATACTTATGTCTATTTCTTTCATTCAACATATCATCTGATAACTATCTGTTGTTCACTCTTTGAGTCGACACTTATCATATGGAATGACTATTTTTATCTCTACTCATAACTCTTGCCTTAAGTTCTACATTTATTGATTCTAAAATAGTCATTCATCACTTCTCAGCCTTTTGGCTAAGATCAAATGTAAGATAGTCATTCTATCCTTCCTTTGGTTAGCAATTAAATGGTGTATCTTTTTTCATCCTCTTTTTTCTAGCTTGTGTTACTGGTCTCAGTTCCAGAATTTCACTTTGTTCTTTTTTTAATAGAGTGAAATCTTTTGAACTCTAGAATTCTAGTTTTTTGTTTCTTTCTTCAACTTATTAATCATAGTTACTTTAAAATTCATGTCTGTACTAACATATTTTAATTTTTCTCCACTAAAATTTTCCCAGATGATCTCTTTACCCAGAAACACAATGAATAAATTACCAGTGGCTGATAGAGACCAAATACACAAAATGAAATTAATGCATCTTAGTTCTTTGCCATACCTCCACAAGCTCTTCTTATTTAAAGTTAGGACAATTTTTAATTCTGTAATCAGTATATCACCATGAAAAGAAATATATCCCCCAAAGTAATAAATTAAAAATAACAGATAATACCTTATATGTATATAGCAGACTCAGAAAGCAATTCATTGGTTATGTACCTAAAATATTAAGCATCTAATAAGTGTTAACAAACACAGTAATAATCATTGGGATCCTACTATGTGCAAAATGGTTTAGACACATTATCTCATTGAATATTCTAAATCATTCTAGGAGCTAAGTACTTTGGGGGAACTGTTAGTGCCAGCACTCTGGCAATCTTAAAATCCATGTAGACCACAAAGTAAGGCTTAAACCACAACAGACCTAATGGCAGAGCATCCTGTGATATTATCAAAACAGGGGAAAATAAAACTGCTAGAAGATCATTTCTCGCTCAATTTCTCATCTTGAGAAATGCTGCTACAGGCAATTTTCTCAGTAGCATCCCTCATTCAGGGGCTGTCCATCTTTCAGAGTACACCGTAAGGCTCTGTAACTGCTTGGCTGCAGCATGGAGCCGAATCCCTGTCAACAGGGCACCTCCCATGAGTGCTGCAGGCCAGGCGGTGCCCTAGATTCAGGGTTGTCCTGAAAGGGACAAGATGAGCTGACACGATTGCTGATTTGCTTTTGCTGTCTATGCAAGTAATTAACTATCTTAATCCATCTGGGACTTTTTGCTTCTTTACTGGATGACCTGCAGCCAAAATGAAAACTTAGAATTTTCTTTTGTTTCTCAGAAAAGGAAAACAAGGCTTAGAGATCAGATATAAAGCAAAATGCTGAAAGGTGTCGTAGCTTATACATGGTCTGATATCTAGGCCCATGTACTTCAACCTTTCTTCATCGAGCTCTGGCTCGAGGTTAACCCATTTAATTATTTACATGCTGCTGTTGCTCAGTCTCTCAGTCCTGCCCAACTCTCTGTGACCTCATGGACTGCAGCATGCCAGGCTTCCGTGTCCTTCCCTGTCCTCCTGTCTCCTGGAGCTTGCTAAAATTCATGTCCACTGAGTCACTGCTATCTAACCATCTCATCTTACTTTCTAAGAATTAACAATCATAGTTACATTGCTTAACATCATCATGGATAACTATATAAAAGATATTCTCTTACACAATTTACTCTTACAATATCATAGGACCAATATGCATATATGAGAAAACAAGTAGTGAATATCAAAGTATACCTTTTCCCCCATAATAACAGGTAGCAAATGATCCAGCAAATTGAATTCAGCCATGAAAATTGTGAAAGTACATTTGAGGAGAGTAACACTTGTATGTCGAGTAGGAATATATTCCTCCAAAGATGCCACTTCCTCAGGATTCAGCATTGTTTCACTTTCATCTTTAATATCTAAAATGAAATAATAAAAATTCAATGAAAAATTATTTTTAAATAATTTTCTTAGTTAACTAAAAAATTAATTAGTTCTCCAAATTTGAAGGTCAAATTCTTTTTCAACAAGGAAGCAGCTGTAAAATAGTGCTTCCATTAACGAGAATAAATTACTTTGCTCTAGAAAATGTATGCCTTTGCTATATAAGAATGTATGTTTTATATCTGGGTCATTAAGACCTATTTTCATATAGTTCTTCTATGTATTCCTGCCACCTCTTCTTAATATCTTCTGCTTCTGTTAGGCCCACCTGTTTCTGTCCTTTATTGTGCCCATCTCTGCATGAAATGTTCTCTTGGTGTGTCTGAATTTCTTGAAGAGATCTCTAGTCTTTCCCATTCTATTGTTTTCCTCTATTTCTTTGCATTGATATGCAAATCTTAGAAAGCGTTTCTTATTACTCCTTGCCATTCTTTGGAACTCTGCATTCAGATGTGTGTATCTTTCCATTTCTCCTTTGTCTTTGGCTTTTCTTCTTTTCTATGTTATTTGTAAGGCCTCCTCAGACAACCAGTTTGCCTTTTTGGATTTATTTTTCTTGGGGATGGTTCTGATCACCACCTCCTGTACAATGTTATGAACCTCCATCCACAGTTCTTCAGGCACTCTATCAGATCCAATCCCTTTAATCTCCTTATCACTTCATACGGTACAATGTACTGTACAAATTACAGTACATTCACCATTTGATTTAGGTCATACTTGAATGGTCAAGTGGTTTTCCCGACTTTCTTCAATTTAAGTCGGAATTTGGCAATAAGGAGTTCATGATCTGAGCCACAATCAGCTCCAGGTCTTGCATTTGTTGACTGTATAGAGCTTCTCCATCTTCCACTGCAAAGAATATAATCAATCTGATTTCGGTATTGACCATCTGGTGATATCCATGTGCAGAGTCATCTCTTATGTTGTTGGAAGAGGGTGTTTCCTATGATCAGTTCATTCTCTTGGCAAAACTCTTCACTTTGTACTTCAAGCCCAAACTTGCCTTTACTCCCGGTATCTCTTGACTTCCTACTTTTGCATTCCAGTTTCCTATGACAAAAAGGACATATCTTTTTGGTGTTAGTTCTAAAATGTCTTGTAGGTCTTCAAAGAACCGTTCAACTTCAGCTTCCTCAGGACTAGTGGTTGGGCACAGACCTGGATGACTGGGGTACTGAACGGTTTACCATCCAAGCACTCAGCACAACGCCTGGCAGAGCACACACTGAAACAAGCTGCAGGAAATGAGTTCAGGAACAGACCACGCGTTCACCACATGGGGCTCCGTGACTTCACAGGCACTAACCTTTGGATGTAGGTCCGATCAGTTCTTGTTTTAAATACATCATTTGTATTTGTGTGTGTGTGTCTGAGTCACTCAGTCATGTACGACTCTTTGTGACCCCATGGACTATAGACCACCAGGCTCCTCTGTCCATGGAATTCTTCAGGCAAGAATACTGGAGTGGGTTGCCATTTCCTTCTCCAAGCGATCGTCCAGACCCAGGGATCAAACCCAGGTCTCCTATATTGCAGGTGAGATGCTTTACCGTCTGAGCTACTAGGGAAGCATCATTCAAATCAACTTGCAAGAGGCTCAGAATTAAGCAAAAACAAACCTGGTTTTAGTCTACTGTATGGTTCGTATTCATGTTCCAAGGCACAAACCACCATTTTTAAAATTCTGTGTACTGCACTGCTATCCAAGCGAAAATCAAGAGGACCTATAACAAGGCTTTTGGTAGACTTTTCCTGAACTGTTCCCAAATCTTCACTCTTTCCTGAAGAAAAGTCTTGTTGATTTGCAGAACCTACGAGAAGCCAAAATTCATATTAATATTCTAAGCACCGATCAGATACATCAAGTATGTATTTTAATATTACTCTTATCTTTTCAGCTTACACCTTAATGCCTTAAGAACAATTTTATATCAGGTAGATACACGGAACCCTGATGATCTATTTTTCTTTATGCAGATGAGATGCTATTAACAAAAAAATCAGTTACTTTAAAAAAACAACTATTCTTGTTATCTATTTAATGTTATAATATCTGCTATAAAACTAAAACGGTCATTCTTGAAAAATTATTCTCTAACATTTAATTGGCCTATACCCACTAATTCTGCACACAATACTATTAGGTGGACTGGGAAGTCAGACTCTGGAAGAAGTTGCCTTTTTACTATTTTATCTTAGAAGTTTCACTGAAAAATTGATTACTTAAGACTACAAGTTAAAAGGTGACTTGAGAGTTTTATAATTATCATGGAAATTAACAACAGGTATTAACCACTTTGAACTTTTTCCAGAATAAAATCACTATGGTTATGCTCCAAGGGTGAAAGCCAACTTCCTCAATCCCTTATCTGCCCATATATGAAAGAGGAACCAAGATTTTCTAAAGAAAATCTTGGCTCTACCTATAGGTATTTCTTTTTATCCAGTATGTCCAACACCTATATTAAATATTTGGTTTTAATATATAAATTCACTATTTTAAGTGATAACATAAAGTAAATTTAAATTGACTCATATTTATTCAAACAAAAATAGGTAAGCAAAACTTTCTAGTATTTTATTATTTTTAAAGACAAAAATTCTTCATCCACGTACACTTTTTAATAACTTTTTCAAAACTACATTTCCTTCATTTCAGAAAAAAGGCGTCCAGTTCAATCTCTAGTTTCAGTACCACAGACAAAAAAAAATTATATCTATTATTCATATATTCTTAACAAGATGACTATATACAAACATAAATGTCACAAATAAAACATACGAAGTTAATCTTAAAATATATTTTATGATACACATAAATAATATTGAATCACACTATATATTAGTTTTAAATAACATTATCATTAACATAAAAAAAAAAATCACTTTCCATAGCTAAACTAGGTATTTCTAGAGTTACCTGTCAAGATGAGGCAACTAGAAGATAATCGGAAGGACTCTTGTTGCAAATCAAAACATTTAAAACCAAGGAAAATATCCTGCTTTTGAGTCCTACAGGAGCTACTAGGTGTCCTTTAAAAAATGTCACTTCCTAAGACAACCTTTCTTTTAGACATCAGATTGTCTCTAAAACAATGAAGTCTAGAGAATTCTATTTTTTTTTTCAGTTAATGCAATTTGATTATATTGCAGTTTAAATTTAGATGCCAGTCATTTATCTAAAAGGTAAAACTGTGACTGACTTCTAGCTACATCTTTTCAGCAAGGTATTTTACCCATGCCCACCCTCAATATGTTTGGTAACTCCAGCCCCCTGAATATTCGGCTATTCTTATTAAGAGTAAAGATAATACCCAGTTAGCCTAAGGATAATGAAGGACTTGCCAGTCTGTCCAGGACAGCCAAAGGCAACAGAACCTGCACTGCCCACGTTGCCCATACATTTATACCTATCAAGAGAAAATTATTCCTCTTCTCATCAGAGGAATTGGCAAGCTACCAAAGTAGCCACTGCACAAGCAACTCCACTTTCATTCTTAAGAAGTATATACATCTTTCTGGCTTACTTCACTCTGTATAAAGTAAGCCAGAAAGATAAAGAACATTACAGTATACTAACACATATATACGGAATTTAGATAGATGGTGGCGATAACCCTATATGCAAAACAGAAAAAGAGACACAGAAGTACAGAACAGACTTTTGAACTCTGGGGGAGAACGTGAGGGTGGGATGTTTTGAAAGAACAGCATGTATATTATCTATGGTGAAACGGACCACCAGCCCAGGTGGGATACATGAGTCAGGTGCTCGGGCCTGGTGCACTGGGAGGACCCTGAGGAGTCGGGTGGAGAGGGAGGTGGGAGGGGGGATCGGGATGGGGAATACGTGTAACTGTATGGCTGATTCATGTCAATGTATGACAAAACCCACTGAAATGTTGTAAAGTGATTGGCCTCCAACTAATAAAATAATATTTAAAAAAAAAAAAAAAGAAGAAGTATATACATATATATCCCTTCTTTCTATGTATGACTTCTTTCACTAGAAACTAACCTGCTTTCTTTTCCAACTAGTCCCCTATAAAGTTTACTTGTATTTAACTTACAACTTACGAGCTTAAGTCTCTGTATAAAACCATAACTTTAAAGAAAAAAGTAGCTCTTAACACAGGAACTAGGAAGATTAAGGAACTAGAAAATTAAGCCTTAAATAGAATAATTGAGGAAACAAGAACCCTTCTACTCCAACATTCCCCCAAATTAACATTTACACTCTCTCAAAGGACCCAGATTCTAAAGGGCAATGCAGCACGATCCCTCTCTTTCATCATTTTCCATAATCCAATAACTAGAATCAATTTTATCCGTATGTCTCTAAAACAATCCTGTTGTAGTCTACATTTTCATCTATCTACTTTAGGTCCATAAAAAGATTTGGAATAACTTCTTAAATAAAAAAAGACGAAAACTATTAAAAAAAAAAAAGCATTTAAAGTAAATTAACAAGAAATAGTTTCTAAAACACTAACTACTTCCATGTAGCATAAAAAATAATTATCAGAATACTTATTAATATCAAACAGTAACAAAAGGAAAATTTATTACCTGAATTTTTCCTTTATGTCTTTTTATACTGTGGGTAAACTACATCATTCATCACAAAAATAAATAATACGAGCTCCTTTTCTTACTCTGCAGTTACTAATGCTTACAATAAGTAACTACTATCATGAACTTAAGAGTACACCAATCAAATCTGCTTTCCAAGTTTCAGAATCCACGACAAACTTTGTAAAATTATTAGTTTAATAGGCATTTAGATACCTAAGATAAAATTCAGGGCATTTTTTGATAATTTGGACTATTAGTTCAGTCACTTCATTGTATCCGACGCATTGCGACTCCATGAACTGCAGCACACCAGGCTTCCCTGTCCTTCACCAACTTGCAGAGCATACTCAAACCCATGTCTATCGAGTTGGTGATGCTATCCAACCATCTCGTCCTCTGTCATCCCCTTCTACTCCCACCTTCAATCTTAACAAGCATTTTTTGATAATTTGGACTATCAGTTCAATCACTCCATCATGTTCGATGATTTGCGACCCCATGGAATACAGCACACCAGGCTTCCCCGTCCTTCACCAACTCCCAGAGCTTACTCAAACTCATGTCCATCGACTTGGTGATGCCATACAACCATCGCATCCTTTGTCGTCCCCTTCTACTCCCACATTCAATTTTCCAAGCATCAAGGTCTTCTCCGTTAAGTCAGATATTCGCACAGGTTGCCAAAGTATTGGGCGTTTCAGCATCACAATCAGTCCTTCCAACGAATATTCAGGACCGATATCCTTTAGGATGGACTGCTTGGAGTCTCCTTGCAGTCCAAGGGACTCTCAAGAGCTTTCTCCAGCACCACAGTTCAAAAGCATCAATTCTTCGGCGCTCAGCTTTCTTTGTATTCCATCTCTAACATCCACACATGACTACTGAAAAAAAACGCAGTTTTAACTGGACAGATGTTTGTTGGTAAAGTAATATCTCTGCTTTTTAATAGGCTGTCTAGGTTGGTTATAGCTTTTCATCTAAGTAGCAAACACCTTTTAATTTCATGGCTGCAGTCACCATCTGCAGTAATTTTGAAGCCCCCCAAAAAATAAAGTCTCCCTTCGTTTCCACTGCTTCTCCATCTACTTGCCATGAAGTGTAAAGTCTCTCTTCGTTTCCACTGTTTCTCCATCTATTTGCCATGAAGTGAAGGGACCGGATGCCATTATCTTAGTTTTTTGAATGTTGAGTTTTAAGCCAGCTTTTTCACTCTCCTCTTTCACTTTCATCAAGAGGCTCTTTAGTTCTTCTTTGCTTTCTCCCATAATAGTGGTGTCATCTGCATATCTGAGGTTATTTCTCAGAAATATCTGACGATTTCTCCTGGAAACCTTGATTTCAGCTTGTGCTTCATCCAGCCCGGCATTTCGCATGATGTACTCTGCATAAAAGTTAAACAAGCAGGGTAAAAATATACAGCCTTGACTTTCTCCTTTCCTGATTTGGAACCAGTCTGTTGTTCCATGTCCAGTTCTAACTGTTGCTTGTTGACCTGCATAGAGATGTATCAGGAGGCAGGTCAGATGGTCTGGTATTCCCATCTCTTTCAGGATTTTCAGTTTGTTGTGATCCACACAGTCAAAGGTGTTAGTGTACTCAATAAAGCAGAAGTAGATGTTTCTGGGAATTCTCTTGCTTTTTCAATGATCCAACGAATGCTGGCACTTTTGTCTCTGGTTCCTCTCCCTTTTCTAAAACCAGTTTGAACATCGGGAAGTTCTTGGTTCACGTCTGTTGAAGGCTAGTTTGGAGAATTTTGAGCATTACTTTATTAGCGTGTGAGATGAATGCAATTGTGAGATAGTTTGAACATTCTTTGGCATTGCCTTTCTTTGGGACTGGAATGAAAACTGACCTTTTCCAGTGCTGTAGCCACTGCTGAGTTTTCCAAATTGGCTGGAATAATGAGTGCACTACTTTAACAGCATGATTTTTTATGGTTTGAAAGAGTTCAACTAAATTTCATCTCCTCCACTAGCTTTGTATGTAGTGATGATTCCTAAGGCCCACTTGACTTCGCATCCCAGGAGGTCTGGCTCTAGGTGAGTTATCGCATAATCGTGGTTATCTGGGTCATGAAGATCTTCTTTGCATAGTTCTTCTGTGTATTCTTGCCACTTTTTCTTAATATCTTCTGCTTCTGTTACATCCATACCACTTCTGTCCTTTATCAAACCCATCTTTGCATGAAATGTTCACTTGGTATCTCTAATTTTCTTGAAGAGATCTCCAGTCTTTGCCATTCTGTTGTTTTCCTCTATTTCTTTGCACTGATCACTGAGGAAGGCTTTCTTATCTCTCCTTGACATTCTTTGGAACTCTGCATTCAGATGTGTGTATCTTTCCATTTCTCGTTTGCCTTTCCCTTTTCTTTTCTCAGCTATTTGTAAGGCCTCCTCGGACAGCCATTTTCCCTTTTTGCATTTCTGTTTCTTGGGGATGGCCTTGATCACTGCCTCCTGTACAATGTCACAAATCTCCATCCATACTTTTTCAGGCACTCTATCAGATCTAATTCCTTGAATCTATTTCTCACTTCCACTGTATAAACATAAAGGATTTGATTTAAGTCCTACCTGAATGACCTAGTGGTTTTCCCTACTTACCTCAATT
Organism: Muntiacus reevesi; assembly: GCF_963930625.1. Taxonomy (NCBI): domain Eukaryota; kingdom Metazoa; phylum Chordata; class Mammalia; order Artiodactyla; family Cervidae; genus Muntiacus; species Muntiacus reevesi. The sequence goes on along the minus strand of NC_089260.1, from coordinate 15,841,776 downwards.
TATGTCTGAATGTGGTAATAAGGAGTTCATGATCTGAGTCACAGTCAGCTCCCAGTCTTGTTTTTCCTGACTGTATAGAGCATCTCCATCTTTGACTGCAAAGAAAATAATCAGATTTCCCTATTGACCATCTGATGAAATTCATATGTAGAGTCTTCTCTTGTCCTGTTGGAAGAGGGTGTTTGCTCTGACCAGTGCATTCTCTTGGCAAAACTCTATTAGGCTTTGCCCTGTGGTCCATTCTGTACTCCAAGTCTTCTATGCTTGAAGACCTACAAGACCTTTTAGAACTAACACCCAAAAAAGACGTCATTTTCATGATAGGGGACTAGAATGCAAAAGTAGGAAGTCAAGAAACACCTGGAGTAACAGGAAAATTTGGCCTTGCAGAACGGAATGAAGCAGGGCAAAGGCTAATAAGAGTTTCGCCCAGAGAACACACTGGTCATAGCAAACACCCTCTTCCAACAACACAAGAGAAGACTCTGCACATGGACATCACCAGATGGTCAACACCAAAATCAGATTGATTATACTCTGCATCGGAAAATGGAGAAAATCTATACAATCAGCAAAAACAAGACCAGAAGCTGACTGTGGCTCAGATCACAACCTCCTTATTGCCAAATTCAGACATAAATTGAAGAACGTAGGGAAAACCACTAGACCATTCAGGTATGACCTAAATCAAATCCCTTATAACTATACAGTGGAACTGAGAAATAGATTTAAGGGACTAGATCTGATAGACAGAGTGCATGATGAACTATGGACGGAGGTTTATGACATTGTACAGGAGACAGGGATCAAGACCATCACCATGGAAAAGATATGCAAAAAGGCAAAATGGTTGTCTGAGGAGGCCTTACAAATAGCTGTGAAATGAAGAGAAGCGAAAAGCAAAGGAGAAAAGGAAAGATATATCCATTTGAATGCAGAGTTCCAAAGAACAGCAAGGAGAGATAAGAAAGCCTTCCTCAGCAATCAATGCACAGAAATAGAGGAAACAACAGAATGGGAAACACTAGAGATCTCTTCAAGAAAATTAGAGATATCAAGGGAAGATTTCATGCAAAGATGGGTTCGATAAAGGACAGAAATGGTACAGACCTAACAGAAGCAGAAGATAGTAAGAAGAGGTGGCAAGAATATACAGAAGACTGTACAAAAAATATCTTCACGACCCAGATAATAACGATGGTGTGATCACTCACCGAGAGCCAGACATCCTGGAATGTGAAGTCAAGTGGGCCTTAGGAAGCATCACTATAAGCAGAGCTAGTGGAGGTAATGCAATTCCAGTTGAGCTCTTTCAAATCCTGAAAGATGATGCTGTGAAGGTGCTGCACTGAATATGCCAACAAATTTGGGAAACTCAGCCGTGGCCACACGACTGGAAAAGGTCAGTTTTCATTTCAATCCCAAAGAAAGGCAATGCCAAAAAATGTTCAAACTATTTCACAATTGCACTCATCTCACACAGTAGTAAAGTAATGCTCAAAATTCTCCAAGCCAGGCTTCAGCAATACCTTAATTGTGAACTTCCAGATGTTCAAGTTGGTTTTAGAAAAGGCAGAGGAACCAGAGATCAAATTGCCAACATCTGCTGGATCACTGAAAAAGCAAGGGAGTTCCAGAAAAACATCTATTTCTGCTTTATTGACTATGCTAAAGCCCTTGACTGTGTGGATCACAATAAACTGTGGAAAATTCTGAAAGATGAGAATACCAGACCACCTGACCCACCTCTTGAGAAACCTGTATGCAGGTCAGGAAGCAATAGTTAGAACTGGACATGGAACAACAGACTGGTTCCAAATAGGAAAAGGAGTACATCAAGGCTGTATATTGTCACCCTACTTATTTAACTTATGTGCAGAGTATATCATGAGAAACACTGAGCTGGAAGAAGCACAAGCTGGAATCAAGATTGCCAGGAGAAATATCAATAACCTCAGATATGCAGATGACACCACCCTTATGGCAGAAAGTGAAGAGGAACTGAAAAGCCTCTTGATGAAAGTGAAAGAGGAGAGTGAAAAAGTTGGCTTAAAGCTCAACAGTCACAAAACGAAGATCATGGCATCTGGTCCTATCACCTCATGGGAATTAGATGGGGAAACAGTGGAAACAGTGTCAGACTCCAAAATCACTGCAGATGGTGACTGCAGCCATGAAATTAAAAGACACTTATTCCTTGGAAGGAACATTATGACCAACCTAGATAGCATATTAAAAAGCAGAGACATTACTTTGCCAACAAAGGTCCGTCTAGTCAAGACTGTGGTTTTTCCAGTGGTCATGTATGGATGTGAGAGTTGGACTGTGAAGAAAGGTGAGTGCCAAAGAATTGATGCTTTTCAACTGTGGTGGTAGGCAAGACTCTTAAGAGTCCCTTGGACTGCAAGGAGATCCAACCAGTCCATCCTAAAGGAGATCAGTCCTGGATGTTCATTTGAAGGACTGATACTGAAGCTGAAACTCCAATACTTTGGCCACCTCATGTGAAGAGTTGACTCATTGGAAAAGACCCTGATGCTGGGATGGATTGGGGGCAGGAGGAGAAGGGGACAACAGAGGATGAGATGGTTGGATGGCATCACCGACTCGATGGACATGAGTATGAGTAAACTCCAGGAGCTGGTGATGGACAGGGAGGCCTGGCGTGCTGCGATTCATGGGGTGGCAAAGAGTCAGACACGACTGAGCAACTGAACTGAACTGAACTGATTCTGTACTCCAAGGCCAAATTTGCCTGTTACTCCAGCTATCTCTTGACTTCCTACTTTTGCATTCCAGTCTCCTATAATGAAAAGGACACCTTTTTTGGGTGTTAGTTCTAGGAGGTCTTATAGGTCTTCATAGAAACATTCACCTTCAGCTTCTTCCCCATTACTGGATGGGGCACACACCTGGATTACTGTGATATAGAGTAGTTTGCCTTGGAAGTGAACAGAAATCATTCTGTTGTTTTTGAGACTGCACCCAAGTACTGTATTTCAGACTCTTGTTGACTCTGAGGGCTACTCCAATTCTTCTGAGGGATTCTTGCTCACAGTAGTTAAATTCACCCATTCCAGCCCATTTTAGTTCACTGATTCCGAAAATGTCGATGGTTCACTCTTGCCACCTCCTGTTTGACCACTCCCAATTTGCACTGATTCACGGACCTAATATTCCAGGTTTCTATGCAATATTGTTCTTTACAGCATCGAACTTTACTTCCATCACTGGTCACATCCACAACTGGGTGTTGTTTTTGCTTTGACTCCATCTCTTCTCTGGAGTTATTTCTCCACCAATCTCCCGCAGCATTTAGGGCACCTACGGACCTGGGGAGTTCACTTTCAGTGTCGTATCTTTTTGCCTTTTCATACTGCTCATGGGGTTCTCAAGGCAAGAATACTGAAGTGCTTGCCATTCCCTTCTCCACGGGACCACATTTTATCAGAACTCTTCCAGGACCAGGCCGCCTTGGGTGACCGTACACAGCATGGCTCATGGCTTCATTGAATTAGCCAAGGCTGTGGTCCATGTGATCAATTTCATTAGTTTTCTGTGATTGTGGTTTTCATTCTGTTAAGAATAAGAGGCTTATGGAAGCTTCCTGATGGCAGAGACTGACTGAGGGGGAAATTGGGTCTTGTTCTGATGGGCAGGGCCATGCTCAGTAAATCTTTAATCCAATTTTCTGTTGATGGGCAGAGGCTATGTTCCCTCCCAGTAGTTTGACCTGAGGCCCTACTTCCTTATCTAGAGATAAGGAAGATAATGGCGACCTCCTTCAAAAGGTCCCATGCATGCACTGCCACACTCAGTGCCCCCAAATTTGTACCAGGCCATGGCCAACCCACGGCTCTGCTGGAGACTCCTGGACACTCATGAGCAAGTCTGGGTCAGTCTCTTGGGGAGTCACTGCTCCTTTCTCTGGGTCCTGGTGCACAAGGTTTTGTTTGTGTCCTCCAAGAGTCTGTTTCCCCAGTCCTGTGTAAGTTCTGGCGGCTCTATGGTGGAGTTAATGGCGACCTCCTCCAAGAGGGCTTATGCCACACCCAGGTCTGCGGCACCCAGAGCTCCTGCCCCTGGGGCAGGCCACTGCTGACCCGTTCCTCCACAGGGGACAGTCAAACACTCAAAGGCAGGTATGGCTCAGTCTCGGTGGAGTCTCCTAGTGCACACAAGGCTTTGTTTGAGCACTCCAAGTATCTCGGGTGGGTATGGGGTTTGATTCTAAATGTGAGTTCACCTCTCCTACCATCTTGCTGGGCTTCCCTAGTGGCTCAGAGGTTAAACCGTCTGCCTGCAATGTGGGAGACCTGACTTCGATCCCTGGGTTGGGAAGATCCCCTGGAGAAGGAAATGGCAACCCACTCCAGTATTCTTGCCTGGAGAATCCCACGGACGGAGGAGCCTGGTGGGCTACAGTCCACAGGGTCACAAAGAGTCGGACACGACTGAGTGACTTAACTTAACCATCTTGCTGAGGCTTCTTCGCCCTTGAACATGGGGTATATTTTTTTGGTGGGATCCAACATTCTCCCTCAATGGTTGTTCAGCACCGAGTTGTAATTTTGGAGTTCTTGCAAGAGAAGATGAACACACGTCCTTCTATTCCATCTTCTTATTTCAGAGATGAAAGTGAAAGTCACTTAGTCGTGTCCAACTCTGAGACCCCGTGGACTACACAGTCCATGGAATTCTCCAGGCCAGAATACTGGAGTGGGTAGCCATTCCCTTCTCCAGGGGATCTTCTCAATCCAGGGATTGAACCCAGGTCTCCTGCATTGCAGGCAGATTCTTTACCATCTGAGTCACAAGGAAAGCCAAATTTGAACTATAGAAACAAATAAATGTCAAATCACAACAAACCAAGAATTTTAGATAAAATATTTCTTTGAAGAATTCAAAATTAACCTCTTGATAATTCAAAATATTTTCCTTAGGTTTATAAATACTAAAAATTTCACAAATTTCCTGTTTCAAGTAATCCAAGAAAGAAGAAAATCTGATCAGAGCAGTGACAAATGCAAGCTGTAGAGTTAAACTAACTGGGTTCAAATCCCACATATACACTGTGTGATCTTGGCCAAGTTATGAAATCTGCACAGGACTGGCCGTTTCCTCATCTGGAAAATGGGAATATTGTTATCTACCTTACAGGATTAATAAAAAGATTAAATAAGCTAATATATGTAAAACACCTAGAAGAGTGCCTTCCATTTAAAACCGTTCAACAAATACTAGCTATTATTATCACCATCACTATATTATAAATGAATATAGATTCACAATGAGAAAAAAAAACATAGGAAATCAGCTACCAAAAAGCAGGCAATGAAAAAATGAACAGATTGTTGGGTGAATGAAAGAATGTATTTTTAATTTAACTTGTAAATGTCACATGTACATCAGCAGTGGACTTTTATTATTTTTCTGAAAAAAATTATCTGCTCACACACCTGAGAAAGTATCTGTGTAAGGAGTAAACCAAAATGGTGACCACCAATCTCAAAACAGCAGTTTCCTACAGTGAGGGAAGGAGACTTGATGGAAAAGGAATACACAGGGGGCTAGCAATGTTGACATCATCCTGTTATTCAACTTATGTGGGAAATACACAGGTGCTTATTATTTCTTTGCTATTCTGCACACGAACATACAGAACCTGTTTGTATGTTATGATCTAACATTTTGTTTAAAAAGTTAAAGATTAAGATATACAACAATGCATATTATTCACAGCAATGAAGTATATGAAAAATTCAAAAGTTAACAAACTACCAGCATGTCAGTCAGAAAATAAATATGCACCCTATGTAAATATAAAATCATGTGTCAATCTTGTAAAAATTTTAAAAACAAATATATACAAAAAACAAAATTTTCAGTGTGAGGTTTCTTTTACTTGAAAGGCAGACTACTTCAAACTTCGCCTCCTCAGAAAATACCAAAGAGACAGCACCTGCAGAAGACACCATACTAAACAAGAAGAAACCTACCAGCTTACTTTTGGCAACTACAACACAATAAAAATTTGCAAAGCTCTCAGAACAGAGACTTTGGAAGTGCACTTTCATATACAATTATCCCTTGCTTTTCAAAAGTTAGCTTTAGGCCATTTTTCTTTTACGGAAAATCTACATTAATACCTGTTCCCCTAATCAAAAGAAATGTGAAGAGAATTTTTACTTGTACATAAAAAGGTGAAAAGAGCATTCACCATTTGTCTCGCAGTGAAGCATTTCACAGGCGGCCCCAGCATAGAGAGGGGGCTCCAGCAAGTTCCTTCCCCAGGAACTACATTCAGGATCTCAGTGTCAAGCTGCCCTAGCTATGAACAGTGTCTGTGAACATCTGAGCTTTATCTTCATTTATTTCATGCATTTATTAACAAGGTCTGCACTAAGGTAACTGCTTCCTCATTTTATACCATTTCGGATTACCAGCGGTTCCATACCAGTGCTGTAGTAGGAGAAACCTGAAACATCTCTACCGGTGTCCACGGGTACCTCAAAACACATCTTTTCCTCCAAAAATCTTCCTTTTTTGTCTCTATCTTCTGTAATGATTATCACTATCTATCAAGTAACTCAAGACCAAAACTGGATCAACTATTTGGATTTTATTTTTAAATAAAGCAATGCAAAGGCAGTGAGGATTTTAAGCACAAAATTAAACCAGTCTGATTGCAGTATGGATCATAGGAGGGCAAGAGTGGAAGGAGAAAGCCAGTGAAAAAACTACTAGAATCTAGAGATGATACAAGACTGGATGAGAGCATCAATGGTGGACCTTAAGAAAAGATAGATTCAAGAGAGATTCTATAGATAAGATGTGATGAAATGTTCTGAAGGGTTGGATGCTAGGAGAGAAAGTGTGAAGGATGATTCTCAGATTTCTGGCTTGCACAACTAGAAGAGAGCATGTAAATATTCCAATAAGAAAACCATGAAAATGGGTTTCCCAGGTGGCACACTGGTAGAGAATCTGCCTGCCAATGGAGGGGACACAAGAGATATGGGTTCAATCCCTGGGTTGGAATGATCTCCTAGAGTAGGAAATGGCAACCCACTCCACTATCATTGACTGGAAAGTTCCACAGACAGAGCCTGGAGGGCTACAATCCATAGGGTCACAAAGAGTCAGACACGACTAAGCAAACAAGAGCAACAGAATCATGAAAATAGAAGAAAAGTAGAAGGTGGATATGTGTGTGTGTGTGTTAGTCACTCAGTCATGTCCAACTCAAGATCCCATTGACTGTGGACATGAGGGTATCAACGATTCAACCTTCACATTCAATTCTGAGATACGTATGAGACACAGAAGTGAAAGTGTCAATTGTGCATGGCATATATTTAATTCTACATTTTAAAAAGTATGGACCAAAAACAAACATGGGCTTTAACAACATATAGAAGGTACCCAAACCCATGAAAAAGAATAAGATTACTTCAGGAAGAGTTTAGGGAAAGAAGTGAATCCAAGATTTGACCAATGAGAACACCAACATTTAGAAATCCATTTTGAAATGAAGAAGCAGAAAATTACCACTCTTGCCTTCTGTTTTCATCTAACAAACCTTAACAATCCTTCAAGATCAACTCCTCCATGAAGTCTTCAACACCACAGACAAGGTAATCCCTTTCTCACCTCGACCTCTTTCAGCTGTCTGTTTATATTACTATCTCTAACATGCTATATTCAAATCACTTATTTAAGTGTATAAATACTATTTATTGCTTTCTTGAGAAATGCCTTGCTCTTCTTTACATTCACAATATCTAATTCATCATCTAACACAAACAGATCATGTATTAAAATATGAAAAATTAACAAAACATGGTGACCCTATATTGACTAAGTTTTCAATATGAAAAAGAATCAGGGTAAGTACAACACAGTGTAGTTAAATTCCTGAAATCATTGACTGTTAATACAATGAATGAAACATAATAAGACTGTGTCCATAATTTCTAGAAAAATATATTTCTACTTTTTTGTTTGAAACAACAAGCTCTCTTTTTTTTTCCATTTATTTTTATTAGTTGGAGGCTAATTACTTTACAATATTGTAGTGGTTTTTGCCATACATTAACATGAATCAGCCATGGATTTACATGTGTTCCCCATCCCGATCCCCCCTCACGCCTCCCTCTCCATCCCATCCCTCTGGGTCTTCCCAGTGCACCAGCCCCAAGCACTTGTCTCATGCATCCAACCCGGGCTGGTGATCTGTTTCACCCTTGATAGTATACTTGTTTCAATGCTATTCTCTCAGAACATCCCACCCTCGCCTTCTCCCATAGAGTCCAAAAGTCTGTTCTGTACATCTGTGTCTCTTTTTCTGTTTTGCATATAGGGTTATCGTTACCATCTTTCTAAATTTCATATATATGTCTCAGTATACTGTATTGGTCTTTATCTTTCTGGCTTACTTCATTCTGTATAATGGACTCCAGTTTCATCCATCTCATTAGAACTGATTCAAATGAATTCTTTTTAATGGCTGAGTAATATTCCATTGTGTATATATGTACCATAGCTTCCTTATCCATTCGTCTGCTGATGGGCAACTAGGCTGCTTCCATGTCCTGGCTATTATAAACAGTGACAAGCTCTTTTTGTAATAAAAGGATCTAAATAACCTCCAAAATGTATTTAAATACAGAAAAGGAAATGTTCATGCTCTTTGACAACATGAAATTTGATCTATCGAAATTTTTAATATGTGGTACATATTACAAACTAATTCTAGTTTGGATGGCATCACCGACTCAATGGGCATGAGTTTGGATAAACTCCGGGAGTTGGTGATGGTCAGGGAAGCCCGGCATGCTGCAATTCATGGGATTGCAAAGAGTCGGACACGACTGAGTGACTGAACTGAATATAAAATATAGTATTTTCAATCAGCTACACAAAGAAAGGACTAAAAATGTTAAGAATCTAAGACAATTCTAACATGATATTAAATTATTCCCCAGAGTAACAAAAGATAACTCTGATGTTACAGAACGCAATCAATCCAGGACCAATTGATGCTAAAGAAGTCCTATTTCTGTTGTTCAAACAAAACCAAACATAAAGGAAAGAAACCAGTACCTTTGCCAGTGGTGTTCTCCATTGTATACAGGTAATCCATGTAAAATGCCCCGAACCTTTGCATTCCAGCTATCTCAGTATATGTCTCCTGCCAACAAAGCAAAGCGAACAGAACACACATTGTATAGAACAGACTCCTGGGTTAAAAACCTGACAGGTCAAGAATCAGACATATATCCTTATGGAGAATATGTACCAACTCAAAAGATTACCAAAACAGAAGGAAGAACAGAGGTTACCCAAAGAATTTACTTCTAAAAAAGGCAATATTACCTCTACTATAGACCACACAAAAGGACATCTATAATTCTACTAGATAATTTCACTACTTTGTCAAAAATGTCGGTTAATGAATACCTTCAATGGAATAGGGCAGTATGGTCTTAACCTTTATCACCGTCACAAAACTGTCTAATATAAACTCTCAAATACAGTCAATCATTGATATTTCAGTACACTTATATGAAACAGTTCAAACACTAAAAAATACTAAAATATCTTTAAATGTATATTAATTATGCAGGTCAAAATTAAATTCTTTATTTCAACTATAAAATTAACTGTAGGAGCAGTGTAAATCACTAAGCCTATTACACTAATTTTCAGTACATTTTTTGAATTTTAAATTTATTCCATAAAAAATACATTAATATAATCTCATATGAAAAATTCAAATAAGACTAAGACAAATATAGAGTAAAATGTGAAATTATTCACTTCTTTTCATTAATCCCATACTTCAAAAGTAACTGAAATGAAAAGAAATAATTCTACATCTTTTCACCATGACTATTTTAACAGTAGGGAATGGATAAATAAACTAATAGATACAGAAGCTGTATAAAAATATTCTAGATATTTGAATAAACAACTAGCATTCAGAATAGATTACTGGGAAAAAAACATGGCAAGCTCAAGTATTCCACCCCAGCACAACCTAAAATTCAGCTCAAAAATACATGCTCTGACCTTATGAGTAGCTGCATCCAAGATAAATTCTGCACGAGTACCATTATTTTCTGGGCTTCGGTAATCAAACAATGAATTTGTGAGGTATGTCAAACCTTTTATACTCAAATTTTCACCACAAACAAAGAAATAGGCTTCCTGAAAATAAATGCAAAATTTTTGGACAGGAGGGAAATTATTAAAGAAAATAAAACATTGGTTTTGTAACACCAATTCAGTAGTCAACAGAAATGATTACAACTAGAAGTTCTGTAAAAAGGCAAGGAATGCTGTCTCCATTTTCACTGCCTATTTTGGCAAAGAACATTTTAACAAACCAAAGAGGAACTCCAAGTAGCTGCCATAAACAAGAAAGAAGAAACATTTATGAATTGGAAAGAATTTGGAACTACTGTCCAGGTGTTAAGTACTACCAACTTTCTCAATTCCCCTGAGCTCTATAATTTCTTACAGGGGAAAACAGTAAAGTTCCCCTCTGAAGCCAAAGATATAAGCAGTCTAACAGATTTTTTTGGTATAGTTAAACACTTCAATAAGCACCTCATTATTCCTGCATTCTATCCAAAAAAAAAGAGAAACGGAGAGATTTTGACTTACGGTCTCACTTCTATTCATATTCTCTTCAAAATCTTTAACACCCATAATTCCTTTAAGGCACACGGCTCTGCAACCTACAAAACCAATCTGGCAATCAAAGAAAGGCTCTCCCATCATAAGGGCCTATAGAAGGAAAAGAAGGATTATGAACTTAAATTTCAACAAAAATGTTACAGGCTTTCCTTGCAGAATTTCTAAATCAGCTGAGACATCTTTAGGGTTACGACCTTTCCAAATTTATTCTCCTCAGATTACAAACCCTATTAAAAAAGAAGCATCTAATTTGTCTCTGTATCCTGATAATTTTGTATCCTCAATGACTGGCACTTGAAGAAGAACATTAATCCACAAATACATATGAGCACACACAAGTCAAATGAAAGAATAAACTAATGTTGCATATTTCAGTAAAATCTTCATTAAAGAATATTTTTTTCAGTCAATACTACTGATCACCAAAATAGAAATACAAAGCCTATAAATATAATTTTAAATATACTATTAATAATTTTAAAAACCTGTATTTATTAAATATTAACCTTAAAGACCATTCTAAAGATTTCTGAAAGTACATCCAATGTTGATGGATTACCTCAACTGTAGTTCCTTCTTGTTCCCAACACAATACTTCCTTAGATTTTACTTTTTGAGGGCTGTAATAACTACTCTCGGCTTGCATTTCAGTAAGCTATGAAACAATATAAGAATATTAAGTAAGTCAAATTAGTATTAAATGGCAATAAACTGTCATTATTATGATGAATTGATGGAAACAAGGCCAATTTTAAGATTCGGGAAATTTAATTACTAAGCAGGAAAACAGGTGCAACAAAAACAGCTGTAACAGATTATCCATGGTATAAAGGTTGAATATGCTAGTCTAGTAAGATCATACACAGAATATAAATACTTTACTTTTATTTAACTCCTTTTTGTTAATAATACTGTTTAAAAAGGCAAAAGCTATGTAGCTATAATAGTTTCATACTCATAAAATGGTTCATATATTCTGTGAAAAATATATCCATATTTTAACCTCATTCCATCTTTACTAATTTATTCAATCAGCTTTAGTTCAATCATTTCTAAGATTTCTACCAACCTGCACTTTTAAAGAAAGCTGTGAAGAAACACGGATTCACCAGAACTTGTTTAGTTCTAGGAGGGAAACAGACCCAAGGGCTTTACTTTCAAAGTATATAATCTCATGGTATGTTCCACACACTCAGTCAAGCATGCAAATACTTACTCAGTTCCTGTTCCATAACAAGGATTAACCTAGATGCTAACAAAACTATATATACATGTATAAGTATATGTATGTATGTATGTATGTATGTGTATGCGCTCACTTCCCTGAAACTCACAGCATATTATTTCTACATACTCAAAAATTATACTTCTCTAAATGCCATGTGGTACTCTGCTTTGGATCATGTTACAAGAAAATGTCATGAAATTAAGCTGTAACTTAACCATAACGCACCAACATCGGCTTCCCAGTTTTGACAAATGTACTGTGATAGTGTAAGATATTAAAAATACGGAAAACTGGGTAAGAAATGTATGTGAACTCTCCGTATTAAGCATCTTTGAATTTTCCTGTAAATCTAAAACTATTCCAAAATAAAGATGTTACTTTTAAAAAAAGGTATTCTGCTCATGTTTACTAATAATTCATTACTAATAATGACTAATAAAGTCACCTTTATTCTTATGAAATGGATATATTCTTTGAACTTAAATGTGAAATCAAAGATAACATTTAAAAAAATTACCTTTATGTCGTATCGAACTTATTTAACTGAAAAGCTACAATTCTAAGCATGATAACCTCTTTTTTGACAACCTTAGGAATCAATAAATTATTCTCAAATTTTATAACAATAAGTTTTTATATAAGGCTTTATTTCTTGGATGCTCCTAGAACTGGTATACACAATGCTGCTGTTTCAAAGTAAAGTTCTATAACCTAAAATGCTTAAGTAAAATGGAATATTTTAGTTGATTGCCCTTCAGCTGTCTACAATTATTGTAGCAAAAAAGCAATTAATTGATTAAAAGGACTCAAACATTACAAGAACAATTTTCAACATTATTTTTTAAATGCTATGTTTAATTTGGCATGATTTTTGTTGGATTGATATCAACTGTTCAGAATGCTAATGCAGAAACATGACCTTATTTTCTGACCAAACTATGAACCACAAATTAATTCCATACATTCTTCAAACCCAAGCTGAACAATGAATTCTAATGTTTTCCTCCTAAATATCAACATATTTCCCTTAGAGAAACAAAAAGGCTTTAAATTTAAGATATACTGACTAATGACAAACAATACCCAAAATGTCTATAAAAGTTTTGTATATAAAATGCCTATTCTGATTGACTCAATAATACAATTCTTCTCATAAGTGAAGTTAATAGAAACATTACCAGAATAATTTCAAATTTAAAAGCAAACATGTAAAAGTCACCAGAAAAGACAGTGCTTTACTAGCCATCCTTGGCTTCACTCATAAACTTAAAATAAAAATAACTGCACTTGGGTCAGCTGAAACTGGCAAGACATCTAGCAACAATTTGCGACAGTTGGTTTTTTGTTATATTTTTAAAGAGTTTGTTCTATCATTTTTATTTTTTTCAGATTGGCCCATGTCCCTTTACTTTAAACAGAACTAAATCAGTGAATTTCAGATGCAAAATTTGTTTCATAAAATTCAGAAATAATAAACAATGGTGTTAAAATAGTAGAGGTAACGTTTACATTATTTATCATTTCTTTCCCAAACTATCCCCCTTCCAAACAAACATCTTTTAAATTAATCAAGCTATGACTAAATTTCTGTTGAAATTTATTCTCTACATTTCTGAGCTTTGTCAAATGAGAAAATATGGAATAGTTTTCATTAGAAAAACCTTCAAAGACTACTTATTTTAAAATATTTTTAATCTACCATCTGCTAGAGTTACAAATTATACAGCTTTACTACTAATTGAAAAAGCTTATTTCAAGCAGTTAAACAATCTAAGGTAAATTAAAAACACCAGAGCAGAAACTTGATTTTTCATTGCTACATTTCCAGTATCTAACAGTTGCCTGGAACAGTACATGTAATACTACTTCTACAGGCTGGACACACGAGTTTATCTTTTTCAGAAAACTGCGTCCATAGGAAAAATAAATCCACAAGGACAAATAAAATCAAAGGAAAATAATCTAAAAGAGGGTCCAAAAATTTAGAAAAATGCTAAGTTAGACAAGGAGATGGGTAGATGGATAGATGATGCTGCTGCTGCTGCTAAGATGACTATGTACCAGATGCTGACTATGAAGTAGACAATTTTCAAGAGCTGGAGATACAACTAGTTTTTTTTTAAGTTACTACTTACTAAGTTTGATGTACTATCAAAAAAGAATAGCCACTATTTTCTGAAAAGACTAGTATTCCTTCATCTGTCTAATGGACATTTATGTTGTTTCAACTTTCTTGCCATTGTAAACACTGCTTTTATGAAGACTGACGTACATCTACTTGAGTTCAAAGATTTTTTTTATTAAAACTATCCCATATTTTCTAAATTGACAAAAGTTTAAAAGAATTCAATTCTTTTTACTATATAGCTACGAGTATAATTGTTTGGTCATTCATAATTCTTCATTTAACCTTTTGAGGAACTATCAGTGTTCCACGGTGACTGCACCATGTTACATTCCCAACTGTCTTCCCATTTGTTTTAAAATAACTCCAACTATGATTCCACCAGTGTCAAATCACTGTTCTGGTCAAAATCACCAATAATTTCCACATTGACAATTCTAATGAATTCATTCTCACAGATGACTTATTCCATTATAAAACATTTATGTCACTTAGCTTCCAGACAGGCACTCTATTCGTTTTCCATCTACATCACTAGTCACTAATTTTCCGTATCCTTCACTGACTTCTCAAAAACCAAACTCTTGAAATTCATCACAAGCATAATCCTCTCATGTGCATAGGCTCAGTGGTTTGCAACTGTGTGGGACCCTCTGGACTGGAACCCACCAGGCACCTCTGTCCATGGGATTTTAAAGCCAAGAATACTGGAGTGGGTTGCCATTTCTTTCTCCAGAGGATCTTCCCAACCCAGGGATCAAATTCATGTCTCCTGTGTCTCCTGCATTTGGGAGGTGGATTGTTTACCACAGAGCCACCTGGGAAGTCAATACTCTCATAGTACTCTTCATGTCAGAAAATCAGAACTCAACCCTTCCAGTTGCTCAGGAGTCATCCTTGGATACTCTATTTCCTTTACATCAGCCAATAAAATCTAACAGGAAGTCCTATATTCTTGCCCTTCCAAACACATCCAAAATTCAACTACTTTTCACACTTCCACCTGCTACCACCCTAGTCCAAGGCATCATCATCATCATCTCTTGTTTGAAAATTGCAATCTTCTCTGATCTCCTTACTGCTGCTTTTGCCCCCTTATAACCCATTCTCAACACAGGGATGTAATTCAGATCAGCCTAGAACTACTATGCTAAAAATTGTCCAAAACCTTATCTCATCCAAGGTTAATGACAAAGGCCTTAAAGTGATCTACACAGCTGGACAATTTATGGGCCTCCCCCAACACCATAACTTCTTTGACACGATTTTATACTATTTACATGTTAACTCACTGTGCTTTGGGCCCACTGGCCTCCTTGCTGTTCCTTGAAATTTGGGGGCCTCTGTATTTGCTATTCCTAGAATATTCATTCTCATGTGTCTGCAAAACTTCCTCTTTCACAAGTCTATACTGAAAGACCCACATCCCATTAAAGCTTTCTCTGATCATTCTATTTATCTATTTACTTACTGAAGTATAGTTGATTTACAATGTTGTGTTAGTTTCTCCTGTAGAGCAAAGTGAGTCAGTTACACATATACATGCATGTATTCTTTTTAGACGTTACTCCCATATAGGTCATTAAGAGTCCTGAAAAGTTTCTAGTGTTACACAGTAGGATCTCGTTAGTTTATCTATTTTATAAATAATAGTGCATGGGTTTCCCTGGTGACTCAGACGGTGAAAAATCCACCTGCAATGCAGAAGACCTGGGTTCAACCCCTGGGTTGGGAAGATGCCCCGGGGGAGGGCATGGCTACCCACCCCAGCACTCTTGCCTGGAGAATCCCCATGGACCAAGGAGCCTGGTGGACTACAGTCCATGGAGTCACAAGAAGTCAGACATGACTGACTAAGCACACAGTGTTTGTGTCAGTCCCAACTTCCCAATTTATCCCTTCCCTACTCTTCCCCTCTTGGTAACCATAAGTTTGTTTTGTACATTTTGAGTCAATCTCTGTTTTGTAAATATGTTCATTTGTACCATTTTTTAAGAGTTCACATATAAGCAGTATCATGATATTGTTCTTTCTGACTTACATCATTCGGTATGAAACCTGATCACCTGCTTTTAAACTACACAATTAGTGGAAGAATTCACTATTACTCTTTCCTTCTATTTTTTCCTACATAACTCTTATCATCAAGGGGTATATTATATATATTTTATTTGCTTTTACTAACAATTTACATTTTAAGGCAAAGGGATTTACATCTGATCTGTCCACTGTGAATCTCCAGAGACAAAACAATGCATGGTACACAGGTGGCATTAATGTAAGTTTGATGAATGAATTCGATACTCTTCAGGAACATATATGTGTGATACTACTACTAAAAAGGTCCATCTAGTCAAGGATGTGGTTTTTCAAGTAGTCATATATGGATGTGAGAGTTGGACTATAAATAAAGCTAGGTCCCAAAGAATTGATGCTTTTGAACTGTGGTGTTGGAGAAGACTCTTGAAGAGTCCCTTGGACTACAAGGAGATCCAACCAGTCCATCCTAAAGGAAATCAGTCCTGGGTGTTCACTGCAAGGACTGATGCTGAAGCTGAAACACCCAATACTTTGGCTACTTGATGTGAAGAGCTGACTCATTTGAAAAGACCCTGATGCTGGGAAAGATTGAGGGCAGGAGGAGAAGGGGACGACAGAGGATGAGATTGCTGGATGGCATCACCAACTCAATGGACATGAGTTTGGGTGAACTCCAAGAGTTGGTGATGGACAAGGAGGCCTGGCATGCTGCAGATCATGGGGTCACAAAGAGTCGGACACGACTGAGCGACTGAACTGAACTGAACTACTAAAAAGGTCAAGAAATAACCCAAAATCAAGAGTGGGTTATAGCTAAGAGGCAGAGAAGATAATATATGATCAAAGAACACATAAGCAGTATCAAAGTACTAGTAGTATTATATTTCTTAAAATAAAAGGATGTTCACCGTATTGTTTAACTTGAAAATACCTATTATATGATCTTTTGAGATCTTGCATGCATTTGTTAATGGAGGAAGTACTCAAAAGTATTTTAAATACTGCTTTAAAAAAAAGAGCAAGATCTAGACAATTTAAAAAAAAAAGGACTCTCTTAAAGGGAAAAAGAGAGGTAAGCAAAGAGAGAAACTATATAAACAACTCTTTAGAAAAACAGTACAAATGAATCTATCTGCAGGGCAGAAATAGAGATGCAGACAAGGAGAACAGATGTGGACATGGTGGGACAAGGAATGCAAGGGTAGGACAAATTCAGAGTAGCACTGACATATAAACATACATAGGGACTTCCCTAAGCTCAGACGGTAAAGAATCTGCAGCAATGCAGGAGACCTGGGTTCGATCCCTAGGTTGGAAAGATTCCCTAGAGAAGGAAATGGCAACCCACTTCAATATTCTTGCCTGGAGAATCCCATGAACAGAGGAGGCTGGTGGGCTCAAGTCTATGGGGTAGCAAAGAGTCAGACACAACTAAGCGACTCACACACACACACGTGCATAAAACAGGCAGCTAGTGGGAAGCTGCAATACAGCACAGTGAGTTCAGCTCAATGCTTTGGGCTAACGTAGAGGGGTGGGACGAAAGGACGGGAGGGAGGCTTAAGAGGGAGGGCATATATATATACATATAGCTGATTTCACCTTTTTGTAGAGTAGAAACATGACATTGTAAAGCAATTATACTCCAACAATTCAAATAATGTAAAAAAAGAAAAAAACTTGTAATGAAAGACAACACAGAGATGAAATAGTAGCTGGAGGGATACATAAAATATTGGGAGATTTTCTCATGTGCATCTGTTTTTTAATGGAAACACTATGACATCTTTGTATGCCAAATGAAAGATTCAGTAGGGAAAGAAAAACTTGCTATAAAGCTATTAAAAAAAGAAAGTGGAGAAGGCCTTAAGACAAAAAAAGACCAAAGTTCAGAGATTTCAGATGAGGGGATGTGTAACTTTATGAAGTCAGGATAGTTAGACTCCATCTCACAGCTACTAAGTGTAAAATAAGCTAGATTCTTACTAGAAGTGAAAGTTTAAGCATTAAAGCTGAGAGATAAATATTAAAAAAAAAAAAAAGGAAACCTACTTTGAAAGTCACAGTTGCCTTTGTACAATAAAACCCTATAGAAACAATAGGATCCTTCAAAGTCTGGGCTTTTTGTTGATGTGTAGTTGATGTAGGATCATTCCCAAGGTAGTCTTCCTCGGCATCATCATAATTCACAATGGCAGGGACAAGTGACCAGGCCCATGACACCCATCCCTGTGGCTGGTCGTCCTCTTGCTGTGAATACAGCTCTTGGGCTTTGTACTGAGCAGGATACTGCATATCTATTCGTGTTTCATCTTCAGCACCTATCAAAGTAAAGTTGTATTAAATAAATCAAGAGAATTAAAACAAAAGAATAATTAGGAATTTAAATTATATACAGATGTTTCTCACGTTATTCTTTCTACATATAAAGCATGAACAAATCATATACTGGTTATTATTGTTTGAAACCAATAATTTAGCATTACCACTTTCAAGTTTCTATACATCATACTGGATCAGTCTCCTTTAGTACTACACAGTATTATATGGTGAGTAGTTTATTATATACTTTTGATAAACTTTGATAAATACAAAGAATAAATTCACTCTGTAGGGCTTCATTCACTAATTTAAACAAAAACAACAACATAAAACTTACCTCCCAAAAATAAAGCTAAGCTGCTGAAAAAATGACGCTTTATAGAAACATCACAAAAATCCAAGAAGAATTCTTGATTTCCTGATACATCCGAAAGAGAAAGAGAAGGCCAAGTGTTCCTAGGCAAAATGTACTCCTCTCCCAAAAAAAGGATTATCCCAAGGATGAAAGTAAATGTTATGATGATTATTCTTAATATGATATTATTCTTATATTATAAAAACATAATATTATATTATATTCTTAATTTATTCTTAATATGATATTGAGAAAAATAATAGTTAATGATTTTCTTATTAGCGAATAACAGACACCTAGAGCCAGTCATCCTGGAAGGTGAAGTCAAGTGAGACTTAGGAAACATCATTACAAACAAAACTAGAGGATATGATGGAATTCCAGTTGAGCTATTTCAAATCCTAAAAGGTGATACTGTGAAACTGCTGCACTCAATATGCCAGCAAATTTGGAAAACTCAGCAGTGGCCACAGGACTGGAAAACATCAGTTTTCATTCCAACCCCAAAGAAACACAAGGCCAACGAATGTTCAAACTACCGCACAATTGCACTCATCTCACATGCCAGCAAATTAATGCTCAAAATTCTTAAAACCAGGCGTCAACAGACGTGAACCGTGAACTTCCAGATGTTCAACCTGGATTCAGAAAAGGCAGTGGAACCAGAGACAAAACTGCTAACATCCACTGGATCATTGAAAAAGAGAGTTCAGAAAAACATCCACTTCTGCTTTATTGACTATGCCAAAGCCTTTGTGTGGATCACAACAAACTGTGGAAATTCTTCAAGAGATGGGAACACCAGACCATCTGACCTGCCTCCTGAGAAACCTGCTTGCAGGTCAAGAAGCTGCAGTTAGAACTGGACATGGAACAACAGACTGGTTCCAAATCAGGAAAGGAGGACGTCAAGGCTGTATATTTTCACCCTGCTTATTCAACTTATATGCAGAATACATCATGTGAAATGCCGGGCTGGATGAAGCACAAGCTGGAATTAAGACTGTCGGGAAAAATATCAATAACCTTAGATATGCAGATGACACCACCATTACGGCAGAAAGCGAACAGGAACTAAAGAGGTCCTTGATGAAAGTGAAAGATGAGAGTGGAAAAGTTTAAAACACAACATTCAAAAAACTAAGATCATGGCATCTGGTCCCATCACTTCATGGCAAATAGATGGGGAAACAGTGAGAGGTTTTATTTGGGGGGGGGCTCCTAAATCACTGCAGATGGTGACTGCAGCCATGAAATTAAAAGATGCTTGCTCCTTGGAAGAAAATCTATGACCAACCCACACAGCATATTAAAAAGCAGAGACATTACTTTGCTGACAGTGGTCCCTGTATTCAGAGCTATGGTTTTTCCACTAGTGATGCCTGAATGTGAGAACTGGACCATAAAGAAGGGTGAATGCCAAAGTATTGATGCTTTTGAACTGTGCTACTGAAGAAGACTCTTGAGAGTCCCTTGGACTGCAAAGAGGTCCAACCAGTTCATCCTAAAGGAAATCAGTCCCGAATATTCATTGGAAGGACTGATACTGAAGCTCCAATACTTTGGCCACCTGATGTGAAGAACCTACTCATTGGAAAAGACTCTGATGCTGGGTGCTGTTGGCATCATTGTAAACAAACAAGTTAAAGGCAAGATTCTTGCCAAGAGAATTAATGTGCGTATCAATCATATTAAGCACTCTAAGAGCCAAGATAGCTTCCTAAAACGTGTGAAGGAAAATGATCAGAAAAAGAAGGAAGCCAAAGAGAAAGGGACTTGTGTTCAGCTGAAGCGCCAGCCTGCTCCACCCAGAGAAGCACACTTTGTGAGGACCAATGGAAAGGAACCTGAACTGTTGGAAACCATTCCCTATGAATTCATGGCCTGAAGGATGTAAAAATAAAGACCTGGACTGTACAAATGTTTTTCTTAATTGAGTAGAGGTGTTGTGTCCAAATTCAGTGGGTGATGTCTTTTAAAAATTTAGTGTTTATTCTTCCTTAAAGATGTAAGCTAGTTTGTTGTTCAGTATGCTCCATTTTTTAATAAATTGACAGATATTAAAAAAAAAAAAAGACTGATGCTGGGAAAGATTGAGGGCAGGAGAAGGGGGTGACAGAGGATAAGATGGTTGGATGGCATCAATGACTTGATGGATAGGAGTTTGAGCAAGCTCTGAGAGTTGCTGATGGACAGGGAAACCTAGTGCTTCGCTACAGTCTATGGGGTCACAAAGAGTTGGGCACAACTGAGCAATGAACTGAATTAGTGAAGAACATCTTTCTTATTCTACAGATGAAAAAATCATAGCAAAGAAGTTTTATTTGGTTATAAATTGGCAAACTAAAGTTTTACATTCCAACTACTGTAACTTATTCCACCTTTTTAAAGAGAAAATCCATCAAGGTCCTTTAACATTATTTTAACAATACAAACAAATGAGGCAGATCATCATGGAATTTAGGGGAGAAATTATTTTTAAACAAATTCATGGTATAAGCAGCTGCCAGCAGATTCACTCATATCTACTCTTCACTTATAAATCTATAAATACACATACTCAATTAAACATCATCCTCATTCAGATTCACTTCTAGGTTTTCTGGTGAGAAAAACAACTTTTTTAATCCTCGTAACAGGAGATTTTTGGAACATCATAGACTTTTAAGTCATAACACATGGCTACTGACCTCTTTCATCTGGGACAAAACTTGATAAATAATAACTAGAGTACCTAAAATACAGTACAAAGAGACCTTAGTCATTTTACTTCAACATAAATTAGAAAACTTAAAAATCCAGAAAATGTTTTACATCATCTTCATATCTTGCTGTTTAACCATAAATACCATATAAATTTCTACGAGGAATAAATAAAGCTTATTATTAACTGTCCCTAATAAGATCTCAAATAGGGCATCATCACTGAATATCATCTTGGTAATAAAACAAAAAGTCAGGTCAGCTCAACCCAGCTGAACTCTGGACCTCTCTTATCAAAACCGTTCAACAGAAGGAGTATCCCACTGCTTGATCTTTTGAAGCAAAAGAAACATCACTCAGAGAAGTCTAAGAAATCAGTCATTATAATTTACACTTATTATTAATTAATAATGAAGAGAGGTTTTTTATGAAAGATGCTTTTGAAGTTCCAAATCCTTGCTTACTCCTTTGTCAAAAGAATGAATTAGGACCTGAAGAAGAAAAAAGCATCTCTTTGAACTCTGGTCAGAATTTCTTAAAATATTCTTTGCCTTTGAAATGGTGCATCTTAACATGGGACCCTTTGGCAGAATTCAGGAATTTAATAACTTTCAATGAAAAAAATATATATTCAGTACTTAACTAAAATGAAGCATTCTCCTAATTATGAATGCAGGTAACAAATCACAGTTACACCACTAGTACCTTCAACTCTAAAACCTAAAGAAATCATAAACATATAAAATAATAGTGGTGAAGCTATCTCAAAATATCTTACACACGTCAGTACTTTGAAACTATAATAGGTATTAGACTTTCTGCTATACTTCACTGTTTCAACATGTTAATACTGAAGCACGTATTAAAAAACAACAAAAAGACAAAATACAGGAAATAACAGTTTTCAGACACTGAACTTCAGGCAATGAAGGACAGTAAGTTCTGAGAGAAGAGAAACAAGGGAAATGAGTTTGACTGGCCCAGTTTTACTGTCTAGAATGAGTTTCTAAGCTACAGTAAGAAAGAGGGAATCCAAGTAGAGCTCAGAGGACTCACATATTACAAAACAGAGTATTGAGTGTACGTAGACTAAGGTACCTAGAGTTTGCAGAACAGAGTACCAAACAAGAAGGACCTGCTCAGAGAGAACGAGCTCCTGAGCCTGCAGAGGGCCCCACTCCAGTCTTCACCTGAGTATTCATCAGTTTCACATGAGGAAACTAAGGTCTTTAAAAGAACCACCAGAAAGGGGCAAAGAAAATACCCCCCAAGACTTACAACTGGGAATAGTCTGTGTTCCTACCACCAAGAAAGAGAAAAGCTCTAATTCACAGAAGACCAGGTACAGTACGCAATGGGGTAATTATCTCAATAGTGGAATAAAACTGGGCTTAAATTAATGGCTGCTAAAGATTTTAGACCCCATCTAAAAACCTTTAAGGCAAGACAACTGAATTAAATTGCTTCCAAGTAACTTAAATGTTTTCTAGAATACAATAATATCCAGCACCCAACAAAATAAAATTCACAATGTCTAGCATCCAATTATCAGATGTGCAAAGAAGCAGGAGGATATCACAATGAGGAAAAATAAAAGTTAGTCCACAAAAAAAGACTTAGTAATAACATATTTTATAACATTAGTAAACAAAAACATTAAAACAGCTATCTAAATAAAATGATATTCAAAAAAAGCACAAAGATATTTTTAATAATCCCAACTGAACCTCTAAAGATGAAAAATACAGTATCTGAGATGAAACATAAAGTAGATGGGGTCAATAGCAGATTAGCTACAGAAGACGAGTGATCTTGAACAGAAATACAAACTATCAAAAGTGAAACCAGAAAATGAAAGGAAAAAGAAAAACATTATGAACAGAACATCAAAGAGCTCTGTGGAAGTTCAAGCAGCCTAAAGTATGTTATTGGAGTCCCCAAAGGAGGAGAAAGGGGAATTGAAAAAGGTATTTGAAATAATGCCCCCAATTTTTCTAAGTGTATCTGAACACTATAAACTCAACAGATACAAAAACCTTAATGTACTCTAAGCACAAATAACATGAAGAAAGGACATCAAGACATTAAAAATCAAGGTGCTTAAAACTTTCCAAGAAAAGGTTCACTGGCTTTACCAGTGTGTCAAAAGAATCCATAACATGCACAATAGAAGGTTAAGAATTTCTGCTTTAGACAACTGGGGGAAAAAAAAATTCAGATATGTTTGGAAGCAAGCAACCTTTTTTTTTTCTTAAACAACAACAAAAAAAAGGAGCAAACCTAAACATCTTCTTAGAACACATAAAGTAATAGTCATAAAATAAAATTTTAAAAATTGCATTCAATCAAAATTTAAAACTGCTCAAGAAACACCTATTAAAAAATGAATTGGGCAAGTCAGACACCAGCAAAAAAACATTCCCTAAGGGTATGTGACATGTATTGTCATTCTTTAATTCAAAATATATAAAGAACCACCTTTATACACAGCTGACTCACTTCACTGGACAGCAAAAACTAACATAACACTGTAAATCAACTATATTTCAATAAAAAAGATTAAAGGAAAAAGTCACCATTCTGTAAGGAAACCCAAAGAAGTTTTTAAAATAGGCAAATATTTATCAAATGGCACAAAGTCAGATATATTAATTGTCAAAAATTACACAAAAAAAGTTCAAAATAATTGATCAGGGAAGTGCAAATTAAAACCACAATGAGCAACCACAACATATACATCAGAATGGCAAAAAGTGAAAAAGGACTGACAACAACTAATGCTGCCAAGGATGTGAAGCAATTGGCATACATTGTTGATGGGAATGTAAAATGGCACAATTACTTTGGGGGAAAAAAGCCTGGTAATTTCTTTTTTTAAAAAAGTATGTAGTAATTCTTCTGTTAGGTATTAAACCAAGAAAAAGAATAGCTACATGTCTTCAAGAGACTTGCAGAAGAATGTCCAGGTCATTTTCACTTATGATAACCAAAAGTGGAAATACCTCAAGCATTCATCAACAGGGCATAGCCATTCAATGTACTTAGCAATAAAAAGGAAACAAATACTGATATATATATAACAACACAGATGAACCCCCAAAATACAATGCTTTCAGAGCAGTGAAAATACTATGAAGGATACCAAAATGATGGATACATTTGTCCAACCCACAGAAAATGGATCGGCAAGAGTGAACTTTAACTAAACTGCTGACTCTGGGCAATAATGATGTAGGTTCATCAGTTGTAATAAGTTGAAGGATGCTGATAATGGGGGAGGTTATGCATGTATGAGAGCAGGGATATATGGGAAATCTCTGTACCTACCCTTCAGTTTTGTTGCAAATCTAAAATTGCTCAAAAAATTAAGTCTTAAAAAGTTTTTAAAAATGAAAAGTAAAAAAACAATCTTATGCTTAAGGAAAGAATCCTTTCACAGGAGAATTTCTACTGTATGTTTCTATTTACATGAAATTCCAGAATCAGCAAAAACTAATGCATGGCTTCTTTCTTTTTTAGAGATTCAGAACAGGCTTTTCTTGAGTGGAAGGGGGGAGGGCAGGCAGTTGGAGGAAGGGAAGTGACTCAATAGTGGCATGAGATAACTTTTTGAGATATTAATGACACATATTTTGATGAGTGTCCAGTATCACACAGGCATACACATTTCTCAAAACTTCTTAAATAGCATACTTAAATTAACACTTATGCATTTCACCTTATGAATTTAACCTTTTAAAAAAAAAGAAAAAGAACCGTCAATAAACATAAACTCTAGCTAGGGATATGCTGCTGAAATCGAGCAGTGAAGTATACTGATGTCCATAACTTAACCATGAAATGCAGCAAAAACTGGTTGAATCAATGGAGGGAAAGTGGTGTTAGATGAACACATACATGATAAGCAAATGTGATAAATATTCACTGTAGAATCTAGATGACGAGTAGATTCTACACATCTACTCAACCACATAGTGGCTGTTGATTGTATAATACTTTCAATTTTCCATATATTAATATTTGAAATTTACCATAATAGCAGGGTGGAAAAAAATGAACTGACCAGCTTCTACACGCTAGGTTTTGTTCAACTAGTTTTGTTCTACCCGTTCTGTCATATAACCCTAGGAACAGAACTGCTGGATTATATGTTAACTCTATGTACAACTTTTTGACAAATCAGATTGTGTACCATTCCCACCATCTACGCTTAAGGGTTCCAATTTTCCCACATCCTTGCCAACACTTATATTATGAGTCGTTTTTAACTACATTGGTTAGTAGTTATAAAGCACTATCTCATTGCGGTTTTGACTTGCATTACCCTTCATGACTAATGATACTGAGCATATTTTCACATGCTCGTTGGCCACCTGGATATTCTTTCTGGAATCAGGTCTATAAAGGCCGTTTGCCCACTTTTTAATAGGGTTATTTATTCCCAAGTTTTAAATGCCCTTTAGCTAAAGGCTCTAACTATGGAAGTCAATCATCACCCTCTCCAAATTTTTCCTGAGACTCAAACCAACACAAGTCAAACCCTCTCACTCCTTTCACCATTTTTCTACTTCTAATTGTTAATACCTCTAATGTTAATAAGTCAAACATCTGCCATCATACTTAACTGTTTAAGTGCTTAACTAACTGTTCACATGTCTGTCCACTCCAATGTATATTAATCTCTGCATTCTCCTACATTCCCACCAATAATGTCTTACACACAAATAGGCTTTAGTAAAAGTATCATGAATTGAATAAGTGAAATTAACCCACTAAGTATATTTCAATGAAGTATATATTTCAAAGAGTAATACTCCAATTAATTAACTAGGTATCCTCCAAAACATACAGTTAATTAGATACAATTATAGTCTATTATAAGCTATCCTGGTAGCTCAGTCGGTAAAGAATCCACCTGCAATGCAGGAGACCTGGGTTCGATCCCTGGGTTCGGAAGATCCCTGGGAGGGCGTGGCAACCCACTCCAGTACTGTTGCCGGAGAATCCCCACGGACAGAGCAGCATAGCGGGCTGCAGTCCATGGGGTCACAGAGTCAGACACGACTGAGCGACTAAGCACAGCACACAGAGTTAATTATAATTACACATGATAATTAAGTATAAATAACTTAGTTAAAATAACTCGGTGAGACTTTATAGAAAAGTTATCAATATAGCTGCTCCCTGAACAACAAGGTGGTTAGGAGTACAAGATGAAAATCCAGGTATAACTTTATAGTCAACTCACTATCATATTCACAGTTCTGTATCTGAGGATTCAACCAACCATGGATCATGCAGTTTTACTGAAAAATATGTGTGTAAGTGGATCTTGCACAGTTCAAACCCATGTGTTCAAGGGTCAACTGTACTATAATTTACTAAGAAATCTTGAGATTGGAATATCCTTTTATATAATGTATATTCTGAACACTTAACACCTACTAGAAATAGTCAAGTTATTTTTAGCATGTAGAAAAAAGAAAGTGAGAATAGTATGCAAAATGTAGAAGAGAAAAAAATCAATGTTAAGCAAATCATCCCATCATATTAGAATACTGTAAAACATAATTTAATGTTGTAGCTTTTCACGTTTCACAATGGTGAAAACACTTTTGTAAGAACAATAGTTATAAAAATTTTGTTGTATTTACCTGTAACATTTCCCAACATATCTTTATTGTGACAAGTAGAATCTTCTGTTTCTCCATCTTTAAAATTTCCTATTTCTCCATAGTAAAGAGCAATCCCAAGTTGCATTATACGGATAAACATAGGCAACTGTTGATCAGTGATAGAAAGTTTCAAACTCTCTACTAAGGTATGAATCTGTATTTTGGAGAAAACAAAAGCATCAACAGAAGTATATTCAAAGAGAATACTATTTAAACATAAGTACAGAAATGTTAAGCCTTAAAATGGAGTACCGTAGGAAAAACAGTAATGTCTCAATGTTTCTAATATTTAAGCCAAAATGACAGTTCTAAAATCTTAAAAATTTAAACAAATTTTCCTGTGATGATCAGTAACTTTAGACAGAAGCAATGTTAATCCCAACTATCTAAGTGGAAATAGAAATGATCATGAGAAGATACAGTCACAATGGATTTCAAGGAAACTTTTCCCAAAATTTTTTGTTAACAAAATACCCATCCTATAATATTAAGAGTATAACAGTACTCCAACAAAAACCATAAAGATCTCTGTCACACATAAGAATAAAAGTTTCATGACGTCATTTTATAAGTCATTAATCCACCCTTTCCAGCTTTATTAACCAAAAAGAATGCATACATATTCTAAAACATGTTAAGTGAGTGAACTACTAACATTATAACTATGGAAGTATGCACATGGTAAAATAACTGTCAGATATAGAAAACAAAGTGAAAATATGACCAGGAAAATTTCCCAAACAAACTTTAAATAAAAGAATTAAACATGGTATAAAATTTACAACATGAATCAATTATAAGAAATATGACTAATTACTATCAAGAGGGCACAAAGTCAATAATCGAAGTTCTCCTGAAAGAACAATACATCAATAAAATATAAAGACAAGCTCAATATAATAATTTCCTATTGTTACATAAACATGGAATAAAACCAATTAAGCCATAAAGTAAGTCTTTTGGAAGGTTTATTTTAACCAACTGGTATTTGAGTGTCTATTAAACTTGAAAAAGTAATGGCATCCACATATCTTTAGGGATAAAAGCACAAAAAAACTGTAATTGAAGGGAAGCAAGTTATACAGGGAGGTATAAAATACCATATTCATATATGAGTACAGGTTTTAAAAACTGACAAAAATCATACACCAAATAGACTATGAAGAGGTAAGAAAATCAAGGAAGGGTTGTGCAGGTGTGCAATGCAGGCCTGCGAAGCTCTTCTTAAATCTGACACTTCTCTGCCACATCCTTTTAAATACCATATGGCACCAATAGCACCAGTGATAGCTGTCTTAGCAAAACCAACGTCAAGCCTGTATGCACATATGTATGCACTTAAAATCTTATACACATAAACATATATACCTTTAAAATGTGATATTTTATACATTATACATATAAATATCTTTAAAATCAATAAAGCTAATCAACAACAGGAAAACTGACAAAGAACCTGAATGAATTTTTCAAAAAACTAATGGCCAGTGAACATATTTTAAAATATCTAAGTTCACTAATAATCAAATTAATATTAAATTGCATTATTTTTGCTAAACAAGTTGGCTTTTTTAAGTATGATCATATTTAAGGATAGCAGAGTATAATAAAGGCACTCCCCTTAATGTTCATGAGCATATACACGGGTTAAACATTTCTGGAAGCAATTTTGTAGTTCAAATGACAGGCCTTAAAAGTTTAAATCCATTAATAAGATATTTGCAATTACAGAAATCATTCCTAAGGAATCAATCAGAGATGTGGTCAAAGATTTATGTGTAGACTTTTCATTCCTCTGACAAACTGTTAAGAAAACGTAAATTTTTACTAACAGGGGAAATGTTAAATAACACATCTGTATGCTCTGTATCTCATAGATAATACAATCTCTAAGACATTTATTACTCACAAAAGATAGAAAATTACAAAAAGTCTACCCAAATACAAATAAATTCAAAAGTCACTTAATGAAACATACATGAAAATCTTAGACAAGTAATTAAGAGTGTCTCAGTTTTGGAAATTCCCTGTCTTTGAGATGATCAATGAGCTTAACCATGTCCATTTAATACTTATTTCCTAGGACTAAGAGATGAAAAAATCATGGCTCTAACTCAAAACACCAAATCTTATATCACAATACTATGAATAAAAAATTGAAAATTTAATTTCAGTTAAGCATAAATGGTACCACTCTCCTCTAATTTACCCACATCCTAAAATGTACAATTAAATCTGTATTAAAGAGCAATAGAAAAATTTTTATATGGTAAGGTTTCCCTATATCCATTACTTGTTTTCAAAATGTATCTTGAATTTACTCTTAACATTCCCCAACTTCACTGGTAGAGTCAAGATCAAAGAAGGGATGTTTAAGTCCATTGTCCTGGGATAGGGACACAGTTACTATTGAATCAACACTATTCCATGCTTACATTTGCCTAAGAAACTAATTCAAAAACAGAAGGAAAGAGTAACAGAATTTAAAGAAAACAATGTGTGCTGTACAAAGGGTAAGGAAAAAAAGATACTCAAGACTGAGCACTACCAAAGAAAATGGGTGGAATTCATGTATAAATACAAAGTTACATAAAATGACATGTCTTATGTTTTAAAAGCACAATGTAAAAATAATAAATAATTTATATAGCCACGCCAAAACAAGCAGTGATCAGTATCAGTGTTCAGACTTAGGACTGGTTTTTTCATTACAGTACAAAAGCTTATAATTCAATAATAAAAATTTACTCCATGTGAAAACTTAGTTAACAAGATCACAAGTCACTGTGTGAATTCTTTTTCAAATATAGACAAATAGACAGATAAGAGGTATAGAAAATTTTTATGCAATAAAACAACACAAAATTTATACTTAGAGAATAACTATACATACTAAAAATATTTGCCAATACCTGGAGAACAAATTTTCACATGGATCAAAGACATTACTGAAACATTCACTATTCCTAAGATTTTAATCACAATATGAAACCATGGACAACTAAAATTTCTTAACCAATAAATAGACAAGCAAATTAAGTCTGATAAAGTTATCTAAGAAAAACAAGGGTCAGAAACTATTATCAGATGAAAAATTTGTAAGGATTGAAATACAGACTAATATTCAGTCCACCGTGGGTATAAACACACTTTTTGATATGATCTCCTCTATCTAATTGAAGAGAAAAACACTAACAATCAGCTGGACAAACTAAAACAGAATCTACAGTCACAGGAAAAAAAAAGTTGTCCCCCAAATATCTCTATTAGAACACAAAATGAAAAAAAGTTATAATACATAATAACATAAAAGTTATAATATAAACAAAACTTTTTTACATTGTATGTTTGAGGTTAATTTCCTCATTGCTTTTTTAACAATGATTAGTATGTATAACAATCAATAAATAAAATAGAAACATGCAACTTGACTACTAGGAAAAGAAACACCTACTTTTATAACAGATGGCATCTTGGAATTTAGGTTATCATATGTAAAATGCAGACGAGTTCTGAAGGAACACTTGTACAATAAAGGATCCTGGTAGAATTCTATTTTACCACTGGCATTTCGTTTATCAAGACAAACTGTACAGTCAGAAAAATTGATAACCTTTCTCAACACCAGATCAGTTGCTAAAAGAAAAAAGAAAAACATTTTAAGTAAAAAGTAAAGTTACAAGGAAAAAAAAAGGCAATTATTTATTAGTGTAACAGTAATAAAAAAAAAAAAAGTAATAGCAGAAATGAGATTAATAAAGCATTTAATACAGGACTGTCAGCACCTATGAACAGAACTTCACATTTACTGTATCACTGAAAGCTTCCAATAATAATATGAAATAGGCACAATAATCCCCATTTAATGTATGAAGAATCAAATAGAAGTCAAAAAAATGAAGCAGCTTGTCCCCAATTTGCTTGACTCCCAACTACAAATTTAAGACAAAGTTTATAAAAATTTTTCTACATTTCACTATCTGCAATGGAATATTATATAACAATAAAATTCTTGAAAAACCACATTATAAAAACATTTGAGTAATAGTCACTTATTTAACATTTATTTCTCCACTGAAAAACTTACTGCTGTTCTCAAAGCTTGCACTCTTCAATATGGTAGCCACCATCAATACAGTGTTACTTAAACTTACCTGTGAATTAATTAACATTATACGAAAATAAAATTTCAGGTCCTTGGCTGCATTAGCCACATTGCATGTACTCAAAAGCCACATACAGTTACATACAGTTTACTGGACAGTAAAATGTAAAACATCTCCATCATCACAGAAAATTCTAGTGGCCAACATGTTTTTAAATAATGACTAATGAAGAAATTACCAAATTACCAGTAATGTTATAAAGTTTCTTTTCAAGGAATAAAAATGGAAACAATTGCTGGTAAAGTATCAAACTAGAGAACAAAACCTTTAGAAAATTTATTTCTAACAATAATTCCTCGATAAATATCAGGCCCAAATCTACCTAGTCAGTGATTTTAAGTTAACAACTATCCATACACTATGGCCATGGCAATCTTCAAAACAATAAACTATATTTTAGTCCATTCTATTTCTGAGTACATCCTGGCAACTTCTAATTAATTCAGCATTTAATTTTGTTTTCTTCTTTTGGATTTAAGTTTTTAAGACATGTAAAAAGTATATATATGTATGAAAATAGTAAGGTTTTATTAAGGAAATAAATTTTAAATTTTTTAGCTGAAAAAAATACAAACCACATTATTTCATGTTATACAGTACATAAATGATTTAGTTACTATTATATACATGTACACAAATTAAAGAAATTATCAAAACAGCAAAGAAATTATCATAAGAAGAAATGAAAGAAACCCTCTAGATGCTTTCTTCCCTCTTTATATTAATTATAATTCACTGAGTATTTGCCATTAGACAGTACACTAAATCTTTTGCAGTCCTTCTTTCTTATAGTATCTATATGGCTCTGTTTAAAAGCTGTGGAATGAAGGCACAATAAGGATAAATAATTTGTCTTTTCAGACAGTTTATAAAGAGCAGAGCTATAATTCAAACTCTGAAAACCTTACTCCAGAGCACATGTTCTTCTCCATTAAGCTATAAGAATCACTTTATGCTAAAGTGATCATATTTCAAGGATATTCTAGAAAATGTTTCTGTGAAAGTGAAAAGGATTAAGTTTTGAAAAATACTTTCCTAAACACTAATAGGAACTATCTTAAAAACATACAAAATGAATTCTACTTCTGGTATTTTCAGATAATGTGCTACAATCCAATCTATAAAATGAGGGTAATAATTATGCTCACCTAACAAGCACTGTAGAAAAAGACTCTGCATTATTTTGAAAATGTGAACATTTGCATATCCTCCTAACAAACCCACTCCTAAGTACTATGTATGTCTTAAAGAAATGCTTACGTGCATGTATAATGTTTTCAAGATTCATCCATGTTTTACCATATATGAAGACTTCATTCTTCCTTAACTATTTTGTTTTAATCCTTTAACTTCTGAAGTAGATTAGATACTGCTTCCCCTTTTAGAGGCACTGACAATATCTCAGAAACCAGCTTGGGTTTTTGCATGCTCTTATTTATACCTTACAACAGAGCTGCAATATCAGGATTATTTTTCATTTTTAAAATGTGAAGGCCAAACCTTAAAGAACACACAAAACAACTGTATTTCAGTTCTTCTAGTTCTTATTTGTATGCCTTAACAAGGTGAGTTAGGAAACCTTGAGATTCAATTTCACTTTGCTTTCTTGTAACTAGGACTTAAAAAAATGAATACAAAACTAAACCAATGAGAAAGGATATCACTTTATGGAACTGTAAAGAGAATCTGAGAAAATTAATTTAAATAATAATAATAGCAGCTCACTCTATGAGCACTGACTATGTACCAAATACTTTTATGCTATGGTATGTATTTGAGGAAAATAAGAAACCGCAAAGTAACTCACACAAGATCATACACCTTTATGAAGTTGGGAGAGTTAAGATTCAAACTCAGGTAATCTAACTTTAGTGCCAGCAACTTTACAAATTATGTACAATGGCAAATCACAGATAAAAGGCATTCACAATGGCCTCCTTACTCTATTTTCCAAAAATACCACTCCCTACCATATCAGAACGTGTATCAAAAAGCACTGTAACTTTTTAGACTGTTACGTCCTCTAGCAGAGCAGCAGCACTAATTTTTTCCCAGCTGTATTTTCAAGGCTTCACAACAGGCCCACCTTCCATGCCGAACATAATATACAAAATAAAGAGCATTTGGCAGTTATTAAAAATATATTATTATTTAATAGTTCTTTTAATATAAGCATAAGGAAATGCAGCACATAATAAAGGAAGCTTTGTGATAAGCCAAAAATCCCAAATATGCTCTGCAGCATACAAATCTAAAACATACAGTCAGATACACAGTTTTGCCATGACTGATTTATGTAAAAGCAACACATTCCCTTTCCTCTTTCAAAAACATTCAAAATTTTAACTATTAATTTCTATTCCTTCAACCCACAGTACTGTAAAATATGATATTAACATTTGAAACATGCATAAGAATAAAAATTAACAGTATTAGAAAATAAGTCAGATTTTTTCATCTGACAGTCTAATAATCGCCTATAATTGTATGCTAAATTTAATATATGTGCATTTTTTTCAGGATGAAGATATAAAGCTTTCAGTAGACTAGCAAAGAGCCTGGTGGCTCAAAAAAGGCTTAGAATCCAAGATAAATGTTTCAACAGAAGAAAAAGCTATACTAATCTTGATGTTTACTCACCAGAAATATCCATGAATGCACGATCCCACAATTCACCTACTGTATAGCATTCTGCAGATGTGATGTTGACTGAAAGGACAATATCATCTTCAACATATTTTAGTATCAGATTATTTATAACAATATTTACATTATTTACAACTCGTCTGATCAGACTCTGTACATAGCCTATAAAATAGGGGAAAAAAGATTCCAATCAGATGCTAAATCAATAATTATTCTTAAAATGTTACTGAACTTAATGTACATGAACAATGAGTATCATTTAGCATCTTTTGCTATGACAAAACCAACATTCAGATAGGGAAATAAGCTGATCAAAGAGTTAATAAGTACCAAATCCTTCTCAACAAACACCGCTGCAAAGAAGTTGTGCATCATGAAGTTTCACGTACTAGAGAAATCATAGAAGCCACACCTTTTTAACATAATACTAGATCTCATTCAAAGGCCATCCTAATCTACAAGTACTTTGATTTCTGCCCATTTTATAAACATTTTCTCAAATGAAACAATGTTACTGTATACTGATTATACAATATATAAGAAGAAAAACTTCTTTAAGGTTGTTTTTTCAGCTACCATCTTCTCTTCCTACTTTTAAATAGCCATTAAAATACTCAAAAACTAGGCCTCGAGGAAGGAAGATAAAAGAAACATGACCATCACAATGAATGTGACTACTTCTACTTAATAATGCATAATAGTGACACGGGAAAGGGAGAATATGACTGAGGAAGAAAATACAGAAAGTACTAAAAGAAAGAGAGGGAAAAGAGCACAAAGATGAAGACAAAAGAGAAAAGTAGGGAAAGAAAGAGAGCATATAAAAGCATAACAGGAACTCATAATATCAGAAG
Organism: Muntiacus reevesi; assembly: GCF_963930625.1. Classification (NCBI taxonomy): domain Eukaryota; kingdom Metazoa; phylum Chordata; class Mammalia; order Artiodactyla; family Cervidae; genus Muntiacus; species Muntiacus reevesi. The sequence goes on along the minus strand of NC_089260.1, from coordinate 15,806,958 downwards.
TTTTTCACACAGTAAGTATATACAGATATATTACTGAGGAATTTAATAGGAAATATAAATAAAACTAAGCATAAATAGCATTTAAAAAGACAGAAAAAGATTAAAAACTATTCAAATGTATTTCCCACTGTAAAATCTATATAAAAATAGCTGTTTAATTAAATAACTATCTGCTTATACTCTTTAAACCATAAGTTTACTGGACAGAACAGAATCAACTTGTCAGCAGCTAACACTGCTAACACCTACACTGAAGCCTGCTCCAAGAAAACTTATTTAAAGTTATTCAACCATAACATGCTTGCAAAAACCAATTTCTTCACTCATTCCGAATGGATACAAATAGAAAAGAAATGTACAATGACTAAATTCAAGTTTTTCTCATATTAGCAGCTTTTAAAGTGTCAATTATCATATGCTACAAAATTAACACACGAAGTATCAGTAAGATAAGGTTTCAGACATTATTGTACCAGGGAAGATAGATGCTAAAATGATACATAAATTAAGCTTCAAAAATAAACTTTAAGTATCAAAATGCTCACCCTTAAAATGTATACTTCCCTCATGCTATCACTATTCAACACAGATGTTAAAAATAAACAGCTTCTGAGAAGTCAAAAAGCATGACTAATACTGATTTTCCTATTTCTGAAAACCTGTCATGAATAAAGAATTCATAAAAACCACTTAAGAGTTCATGAGTTTTTATTGTGGGGGGAGGAAGAAAAAGAAGGGGGAGAAGGGCAGTGACTCTCAGAAAACATATCATGTAAAATAGTGACAGAAACATAATACTATAAATGTATTGTAACTGACAGAAAAACTGATGGATTTTTCATCTACATATCAATACCTTCTCTCAGTTGCCCATTATACAAGCTGAGATGAATAAGCCAATTCACCACAGTAAAATAGTCAAGTATTTAAAAAGAGAGCTTCCCTGATGGCTTAGACGGTAAAAAACCCGCCTGCAATGGTGGAGACCCAGGTTCGATCTCTGGATCAGGAAGATCCCCTGAAGAAGGGAATGACTGCTACCCACTCCAGTATTCTTGCCTGGAAAATTCCATGAACAGAGGAGCCTGGTGGGCTACAGTCCATAGGGTTGCAATATAGTCGGACACAACTTAGTGACTAAAAACAAAAAAGCTTGTTTTACAAACCTGCTTTACACACAGACAGTATTTGCCCTAACATGGTCACTAGGAAACCAAGTTGCTCAAAAACAGAAATTCCATGGTTGATGACTTGGTTACAGTACCTAAAAACTTACTGATCAAGTTTTTGGTGTAAAATTTAGCTGGGGTTACTGAAGCATGATATAAGCAACTTATGCTCAAATAATTAAAGGAAAAGTACATTCTCTGTAATGTTCTTGCCTTTTTTGGAAGGCTGAAATTATTTCAAAATAAAACATTTTAGAGAAATGCAAATCAAAACCACAATGAGGTACCATTACACGCCAGTCAGGATGGCTGCTATCCAAAAGTCTACAAGCAATAAATGCTGGAGAGGGTGTGGAGAAAAGGGAACCCTCTTACACTGTTGGTGGGAATGCTAACTAGTACAGCCGCTATGGAGAACAGTGTGGAGATTCCTTAAAAAACTGGAAACAGAACCGCCATATGACCCAGCAATCCCATTTCTGGGCATACACACCAAGGAAACCAGATCTGAAAGAGAGACGTGCACCCCAATGTTCATCGCAGCACTGTTTATAATAGCCAGGACATGGAAGCAACCTAGATGCCCATCAGCAGACAAAAGGATAAGGAAGCTGTGGTACATATACACCATGGAATATTACTCAGCCATTAAAAAGAATTCATTTGAATCAGTTCTAATGAGATGGATGAAACTGGAGCCCATTATACAGAGTGAAGTAAGCCAGAAAGACCATTACAGTATACTAACACATATATATGGAATTTAGAAAGAGGGTAATGATAACCCTATATGCAAAACAGAAAGAGAGACATAGATGTACAGAACAGACTTTTGGACTCTGTAGGAGAAGGCGAGGGTGGGATGTTTCGAGAGAATAGCATCGAAACATGTATATTATCTAGGGTGAAACAGATCACCAGCCCAGGTTGGATGCATGAGACAAGTGCTCGAGGCTGGTGCACTGGGAAGACCCAAAGGGATCGGGGAGAGAGGGAGGTGGGAGGGGGGATCGAGATGGGGAATACGTGTAACTCCATGGCTGATTCATGTCAATGTATGACAAAAACCACTATAATATTGTAAAGTAATAAGCCTCCAACTAATAAAAATAAATGAAAAAAAAAATTTTTAGAAGGTTAAGATTAAGAATTCCTATTGGTAATGCAGTAGAGAAGTTCAATAATAATTTTTTAAAATCTGTCAGTTTTGGTAACTAAAAGATAACTTAGGGCAGCTACTGTAGGAGCTAAGGAAAACAGCAATGAGTTGAAGATACTTATCAGTCTTATTATTTAAGATAGTCACAGAAGTCATAAACAACTAAATTAGGGTACAAAAGAGAAATCAGTGTAAGTACTGACACGAAGAACACAAAATTATCGTTACATGAAGATGACTGTTTTTTATATAGAAAATCGAAAAGATATAACTGAAAAATACTGAATATCGATCAGCTAACAAAATGCAAAAGTTAGCTTTTCTACATCACAAAACAACAGGAGAATAACATGGTAAAAAAAATTAATAATTCCACTTAGTAATAAAAAATAAAATAGCATTTTCCACCTATAAAAGATTCAAAGAAATACAATAGTGAAAAACAGCATTGGGCTAAAAATGTGCTTGTAAGAAAAAACTGTTAAATTTTTCACAGGGAATAATTTGGTCATACATGTCAAAACTTTAAAATCATTCACAAATTTTGATGCTATAGACTAAACAGAGGTATGTGCAAAGATTTACATGCCAGTATGTTGTCAGAGAATTTTACAAAACAGAAAATGAAAAATAACCCAAAAAACTAACAAAAAGGAGTTGATTAAACAAACTGTGGAACACAATATAATACATGCTAATGATTAAAATAACAATGTGAAAAAGGGAACTTCCCTGGTGATCCAGTGGCTAGCACTCTATGCTCCCAGTGCAGGAGACCAGGGTTCAGTCCCTCGTCTGGGAACTAGATCCTGCATGCCACAACTGAAAGAGATCCTCTGTACCACAACTAAGACCTGGTGCAGCTAAATTTTTTTGTTTAATATGAAAAAATTAATGTCCTTGAAACATGTTCCTAACATTAAAAAATGCAAATTACAAAAGAAAATGTACAAGTGTATGTGTATATGCATGCGCGCGCACGCACACACACACACACACAAAATGTCTCCAAAAGGTTGTACATCAAAATGTTAACAGGTTCCAGTCCTAAGCAACATAAAAGTAAGCATATTCCATTCTTTTTCACTGAAAACAGTCACAAAACCTAGAAAGTATGGAGCAGTTATTTCAGGACACTGAAAAGTAAACAATTAGCATGAGAGGGGAAATAGAAAAATGAAAATCAGAGCTTACAAAGAAAAAACAAATAATAAAACTGCAGCGATCGAGTCAAACATATGAGTAGTTATTCTAATTTAATTGTATTGTGGTCAGAGAGGATGGTCTTTATGATAATGAATCTCTGAAATTTTTCAAGACCTTTTTAACCAAGTCTTTTTCAGTGTCTACAGATACCAAATGTGTACATCAAAAAAATATACACTGTCTTACCTGCTGGGAACAGTTTTATGTTTCTATAAAATAATCCTGTCAATTTTTAAAGATCCAGTTTGGGGATTTTTTTTTGGGGGAGGGGGGGTCCTGCTTGATCTACCACATTTCAAAGGTAGGTTGTTAAGTACATAAAAATTCATCATATATTGTTTCGAGAACTGTACCTTTTAATATAACTCAGCATCTGGCCATCAATGTTCTTGCATAAAGTTTTATTTTGGCTGATTTTATTTTTGGATAGTACTTGTCTCCTATGCCATTTCCCATCCTTTCACTTTCAATCTTTCTTACCTCTCCATTTTACCTTTGTGTGTCAGAGGACACACATACCTGGACATAATTGCTCCTTCCTTTTAATATCCCAAAAGCATTAATTGCGCTTCCTTAGAGCTCTTTGCTCTGGTTTTGCACTGTAATTAGTAGTTTACAATATCCCCTGGGGCAAAGACAGCCTTCAACTAGCTGCTTCAGCATCAGATTTAGGGAACTTAACAGTCTGCCTCCATTAAGCAATATTTGAAATTCAATCTAGTCAGAATGAAGTTAAAAACTCTCTAGTTATCACTTTTTTCTGTTATGAACAAAGCATAAATGTTAGATATCTTAAAGGTTATTGACAAACTCATACTGTACTTTGTCAGTATGTTGCAGGAAGGGGGACTCCCCCCTTCCAGGGCCCAAAACTGGGCTTTTGTCTAACAACACTCGGAAATGAATTGTCCGAGGAGACACATGTGCTGACAAAGCAAGAGATTTTATTGGGAAAGGGCACCCGGGTAGAGAGTAGGAGGGTAGGGAACCCAGGAGAACAGCTCTGCCACGTGGCTGGCAGTCTCGGGTTTTATGCTGCTGGGATTAGTTTTCAGGTTGTCTGCAACAAGTATATTAAAGAGAAACAACACCTGTATGGCAGAAATGGCTAGCTACCCATCAATATCTGTGCTTCCCCTTTCAGAATACAGAACTGTTACTGCAATATGACTCTAAAACATACATAACATCAATAAAAATAATTTTCCTCAATGAAATTTGAGAAGAATATACATCACTTTCAACCTGGGGGTAGCAAGAAGTGGACAAGTCTCCTTCAGAGCACCCTCTTGAAAAAGCTGAAAACTACAATTCAAAACCTGGGTAGGGAACAGCAGAGCCTCTGGATAAAGGGAGTCTGGGCTTCTGATACAATACTGACTTTAACTGGTACACAAAGAAAACATAACATTTTTGTCGTGCTAATTCCCTGAAATTTATGTTAATGTGTCCTCCAGTTAACACTAACTTAACTTACACAATTGGTCACTTCTTTAAGTTTTCCCTGAAAATGTTAATAAAAAATGTTACAATAATAAAAGCATAAAAATAGAAAACGTAAAATAAGCTATGCATTTCTTTTTCATTTACAACAAGGTACTCTATTCTTAAATGTTCCAGAAAGGCACAGTGATGAGAGTTTAAATTGCTGAGCTTCTGCAAGTGGATAAGAAATGATTGTGCTATCTTCTAGAATAATACATCACCATTTTTGGTTCAGGCTCTTGAACAGTTGATACATTACAAATATTCTTAAATTATCTGATATATTCTTCAGCTATTATTAAACTCCCTACAAGAGATTGTTTTCAAAAAACCAAGCCCTAACCAGCCTAAGGTGACAAGCATTAGGCAAGCAAACACACAGACACGCAACACAGCTTCCATTTCATATTCGGTATTTTCGGCAGAAGACAAAACCTTGATTAAATGACTACTAATTTAACAAGGTACACCTCACGTATACCACAGGTGTGTGCATGTTCAGTCACTAAATCATGTCCGACTGCAACCCCATGGACTGCAACCCTCCAGGCTCCTCTGTCCATGGGATCTTCCAGGCAAGAATACTACAGTGAGTTGCCATTTCCTCCTCCAAGAGATCTTCCTGATCCGGGGATCAAACCCGCTTCTCCTGTATTAGCAGACAGATTCTTTACCACTGAGCCACCTGGGAAGCCATATACCACAGGTATTACAAATTATAATAAGGTATTCATCATCTACATCAAGATATCTAAGTTGCCATTTTCTCATCCATAAAATAAAAGCTAGATCAGAGGCTCAGCTGGGGCCTATATAGTATGTGAATATCCTAAAGTAACATGCAAATTTTATATTTGCATACATGGGTCTATAACTATTTCAAAAGATTTTCAAGGGTCCACATCCCAAAAAAGATAGCCAGCTAAACCAGAAACGTCTGAAGTAGCTCCTCCTTCTACATTTCAAGGACACTATGACCCTGATTATCAGAGTCTGAAAACTCTGTGTGATTTTGTGTAGTTGAGTTTTTGTGCAATGCAGTAAATACATAAATGGCTATTAAGAACCAGACATTGTATTAGATCAGGGGCTGACCAAATGAGGCTGTGCCATCTGTTTTTATAGTTTTATTGGAACACAATCACAAACATTAATTTATTTACAGTTTATGACTGATTTCACCAGTACATCAGAAAAGTGGAACAGCTGTAACAGAAAATACATGGCTTGCAAAGCTTAAAATATTTAATAATTGGGTCTTCACAGAAGATATTTGCTAACCTCCATGATAGATGATGAATATCAAAGACATCTAGGTCACTTCAGACCCAGTGGGCATGATTTTTAGTTTCTCTATACCCTTAATATTTCTATCAAACGCTGCACGTGTATACATACATATACATATATATTCTGAGTAAAAAGGTAAGGAGAAAACAATGGGAGAGACAATTATATGACAAAAGAAAAAGGAACTATGCACTGGAACACAAAATTTATCTGAGCTTCTTGACCAAATAAGTAGAAAAAATATTTAATGAAAAAATATTTAATCAGAAAAAAAATCAATTAAGAAGCCCTGAATAAATTAAAGCCATTTTAGAGAAAATGTAGAGGCAGTGCATAAAAGGCTGGCTTCTTACAATGACCTTCGAAAAATCCAAAGGCTGTACACTTTAGAAAGCAGAGGACTACAGAATCAATTAAAAGTGATCCCATTTCTAAGCTAGATAAAGTGCAGAGACTACTGAGGAAAGCATGAAGGAAGAAAGAAAGAAATGAAACATTCTTAAACTTTCCTCTAAATAGGAACTGTCAATATATCTTACTGAATATCTTGGGCCCACAACTCAACCTGTTATTATTATTAGCAGTTATTGAAGGTTCCAGCCTATATATTAACTGAAAGTAAATGTGAATGGTTCAACTCAGTCAGATTCAAACTCTTTTGACCTCTCTCCCAGCAAGAAATATTACATCATAACCCAGAATAAGCACACATATGTGTAAGTCTCTTGAAATACGATCAACCTCTACTACATGTCACACACTGAGGTTTTCCAGTCTACGCTATATATATTTTAGATGCGCTCCATGACCCACTAAACTGCTTTCACAATACACTCACTGGTCAGGATGCATAATCTGAAAAAGACTGTTCCAGACAACAAGATCAGAAATTGCAAAGAAAATGAGATATCGACTTGCTGTTCCTTTCCTATTGGAGAGGTGCCCATCCTTCACGATACAAAACAATTATTGGCAACACCAAAACTTTTCTCAAAAAAGCAATTCTGAATCTACGTAAATGTTTGAATTCCAAAACTATAACCACAGATGCTGGAAGAATAACTTTGCCCAAGAATTTTGAGAACAGGAATTCATTTCTACCATGAAAGAACTTTAATATAATTTCCAGGCAGGATAATATTACAGAAATGAGTCCACAAATAACCATATGAGTTAATCTTTAAATAAAATGATTTACCATTATCCAACCGGATTCTCAAATTATCCCTTTTCTTTCCTTTGGCAATATTAAATTTAGCTGCTCAGCCTCCCAGTAACTACCTAACAAGTTCAGTTACTTCCTAAAGCAACTTCTTTAACTGTGATTTATGTCAGCATGAAAAAGGACCAAGTCCTCCTATTAGGTAAGGCAGAAAAGCACATTAACCCAAAAGCCACCCCAAGTAGTTCAGTAGAAAACAGCTCTGTTTCTGACACTAAAAATAGGACATTTTATGCTACGTTTGTTTTTATGTTTTATACTTCTAAAAATAGGTCAGTTCTCATCCTGAGTATCAGTGTAAATTCCAACAGACTCTGAAGAATCATTAAAAGTAAGGAACCTATTTCGAGTACATGTACGTAAGCCCATAAAAGATTTTTATTGGTGAAATCAACAACTGACAAAAGCTTTAAATTTTTCTTAAACAAGTTCTTTCCTAAAAGAAAAAAAATGTCATGAAACTCAACAGTTAAACCTCAAACTGATTCTTTGCCAGGATACTGATGGAGAGAGTTCTATACAAGGAGTTGGCTTCAGAAACTTTACAGGGATATGTAGTCAGAAATTTGGAGGGACATAGGGGTTGCCCATTTAACAAATAAGAATAAGCTATAGCTTAATTTAATTTACAGTTTAATTAAATTCACCAGGGATTTCTCCCAAGGAGTTAATAATTAAGTAAAAAATTTATCAAGTGCTGTAAACATCACACTACTCTAAGAAGAATTAGAAACATTCAGAAGTAAAATAACTTCTTTTAGCACCTTCTCCAGTCATAGCAATTAATCTATTTATTCTAAAGCCAGAGGGAATAGTGAGACCTGTTAGGTAAAGTTCCTAAGAACACAAAGCATCAGTAATAACATCACAATAACACTAGTTAAATACGCTCAATTGAAATGTAATTTAGAACCTACATTTGAGACAGGAGGGCTATGAAATGATGCAACTAATGCCAACCTCTTACAAGTAAAGTATATGGTGCCAGAAGATGGTCAAAAAGTAACTGGTTTGAATCCAGCAGAAAGCTTACAAAGTTTTGGGCAGAGAACAAGTGTATACCAAAGTCAGCTATACCTCAAATTAAAAAAAAGTAACTCATAAATGAAACTGAAAGAGATGTGACTGGTAGCTGCTAACTGTAAAAAGGCAGCAATGCACTTTGGCCATAGAGCCATCATATAACAATCACTGCTTTTTGCGTTATTTTCCTTCATTAAATATTTATCAAGAAACTGTTAATTTGAAAGCCACTACTCTTCCAGATAAATAATAATTTCAGGAGCTGAAAAGAGACATGGTCTCCCAGTTACAAAACTCTGTAATTCTGTTAGTGAATTTTACAGTTTCCAGAAAGTGAGAACAACTTAGTGTCATTCCTTTGTTTAACAAGAAGCAAGAGGAATGAAGAGACTATAAGTATTACTCAGAAGCAAATCACTGCTTGGAGAGGATTTAAGAAAGAAACTTAAGGAAAATCTCAAGCAAACGAGCACCAAACCTTGAATGAATCCAAAGCTCTCACAAATGTCTTTCAATCTGTTCTGACGTTATGCAGCAAATGGACATATAAATACTTGATGTCAATAAAAAATATGGAAAATATATATTCTACAAAGGGTTACAACAATGATTAGTAACAATCAAAATTTTGGTTTTATCAATCCCCTTAGAAGTTACCTGGTGGCAAATCAGGATCTGTGGGAGCAGCCTGTTGAATTCTTCGGGGTTTTGCTGATGTCTTTGTGTTCTCAGTAGTACTACGGTTGGTAGAATTAGAACCACAGCTTTCATGGTCATCCTATTTTTATTTGGAAGAAAGAAAAGCAAAGTTATCAATCACCACTCAAAAATTTTAAAAAGTTTTGTTGAATGTATGTAGGTTACTAAAATTGATGTTAGACTCTTCCAGCTTTATTTTTTCAGCTATAAAAACCTATGTAACCAAAATTTTTGTACTTTGCACTCTTAAACAGCATTTTTAAAACAAGTAGTAGTTTAAAATTAGAAACTGTTTCTTTAGTTGATATCAAAACAAACCACTTGATAATGTCAAATATGGCTTTAGCAAAAGAAGACAATTCAATTGAAGCTTTTAAACGTTTTCCATTTGAAAATCTGAAATAAATGGAAAGGGTTTTAATTTTTACGTATTTGTTTATATACTAAAACCCTCACTATTTTGTGAGTTGAGAATCCAAGCTATCTTCTTAATCACTTTTTTTTTAATTAGTAATTTTATTTGTTTTACTTTCTAAGTCGTATCCAACTCCTAGGACCCCATCAACTGTAGCCCCCCGGGCTCCACTGTGGATTTCCCAGGCAAGAACACCTGAGCAGGTTGCTCTTCTCCAAGAGATCTTCTGGACCCAGGGATAGAATCCAGTCTCTTGCATTGCAGGAAGATTCTTTTCCACTGAGCCACAGAGGAAGCCCATCTTTTTTTCTTGGTAATAATTTATTTTTTGTTTTTTTGAAGTCTACTTTTTTAAGATTTTTTGTATTAATTGAAGGATAATTCCTTTACAGTATTGCATTGGTTTTTACCAACTTCAATATGAATGAGCCAGCCCACCTTTAAGGATTAATCTTAATCATCTTAAGAATTCTTGGCACCCATTTAACAATGTCCACTGAATTATTATTATTCAGATGATTAAATATGAGGTTTAACTAGTTTCTAATGTGGATAACATAAAAACTTTAAAATATACATATCTTTGAAATTTACACAACGCGAATGAGTACTCTTTTCCTGACTTGATTCAACAAACATTTATAAAATGTTTTTATGTGTTCATTGCTGGATTTACAAAAGCAACTGTCCTCAAAGATTTCAGAGTCTATTTAAAACACATATAAGTCTACAAGAGTACTTTTTTGTTTATTTTCAAGTAATAGGAACACAAAGAGTCATTCTATTTGGAAGAACCAGAGAGATCAGATCATTAAAACTGACTGAATGTTTTAGGTTAATATCAGAGGCTAAATGGGGGAAACTAAAAACAGCACATACAAAGAAGAATGATCAGTCAAAAGAAAAAAGGAAGCCACAATATAAACATTTAAGATGGGAGAACAATACCAAAAGCTAAAGGCAGGATCTAGTTCAATAAAAATGCAGTCATGTAAAGAACTATAGAGATGTTCTCAACCTTCATTCTATTTGACACTCAAGACTTGGTAATTAGGAGGAGGGTGCCAATAACCAAAAAAAAAAAAAGAGGAGGTTTGGTAATCCAGTAGAGGGACAGGAGTGGGAGAAGTAAAAGACAGATCAAAGGGTGAATAACAAGTTAAGATGGAAAAAATAAGCACAGATTGCTCTTTCAAAAAAACAGGTATTACAAGAAGGAAATAGATGGGGTAGTAATACGAAATAAAAGCATCTGACATCACCTTATTCCTTTTGGGAGGTTAAACTAGCACATTCTGCTTGAGATATGCATATGAGGAAACAGAGATCAAACACCTCTCCAACACAAATGGAAACTGATGGTGTACTGTGCATCATTAATTAACTCATTAATCAACAATAAAACTATTTTATAATGCTTAAAAGAATGATGATAAATTTCATTTTTCTCTTTTATATATCTGAAGAGAAAATTTCAAGAACTAAAAGGTTAACTACTAAATTTACCATTCTAATAGGATACTAGAGGCAAATAAGAACAATGATAGGCCCTCCTTCAGGATACAAAAAATATTCTTCACTACAACCACTAACAGGATTATATAATAACAAAAAATGAATCTTTTACAATATGGCATGACTTCAGATGCTAGTCATACATTAGTAAAAGGAAAAATTTCTGTCTGAAACTTTGTTACAAGCAAAAAGTTGAAAGATTTGCTATAATAAACAATGAAAGAAATTTCTGCATGAACTTATATTCACTTTAAGTTAATGCAAAACAAACTTCACAGCATTTCATTCCACGAAACAACTCCACTATTCAATCTTTATAATGACATCTTCTGTTATTTTGGGGAATGTTATAGTCTCTAAATACTAAAAGACTACTACTGTGAATAAAACCTCACTGTAATTACTTTTAGTTCAACTTAGATCCTTAAAAATGTCTGTAGTCATACACTTCTGCACAATGTTAACATTAAAAGCACACTATTAATTTTTGAAGCATATGGTTGTCTCAAAAGCCCAGAAGTAAAACATATTCATTAAAGAGATGTGAAAAAGTTCCAAGCGAACTGCCAAAACTAGCATAATTATGAAAATATTTAACACTGAAACCATCTGAAATCACATACTGTATATAGATTACAGTGATGTCATAATAAACATTCCAGCCAAAATGCACTAAAACTACTGCAGTCCAATAAATCTGGCATACACTAGATGACAAATATCTTAAAGCAAAAGAAAGAACAAGTTATTTTATTTTTTAAAAGTTATTAGCAGCAAAAAAGGGTAAACTGCATAGATTAAATATAAATTTTCAATCAGTCTTTTAAAAAGTGAATAAAACTTCCCTACAAACTACACATTTTTATCATTTAAAAGAAAAACAAACTAACTTTACTTACTTAAACAAAAATTTTATTAACTTAAAATTTCAGTGTGCCTTAAAAAAGGGCATTAATCATGGTACCCATAGGAATACACACTATGAAACAAACATTACCAAATATGTAAACACTTCCTTCTTAATTATGCTTAAGAAATTATGGGTGCATATATATTATAATTAGAAAATAATCCTTTTGATAATTTCAACTTGTCTTCATTTCAATTACATTTTAATTGCATCAATTATAAGTGAGCTTCCATTCAAATCCTGCCCCAACTAACTTAAATAAAAATAAAGCAAAACAATTATAATATTTACTATTAACACTGGAATTGTTTCCATCATTAGTTTGAATTCATCATCTGCTTTTAACCAATATGTATCACTTTGGACTATTACATATTTTAATTCATTGAAAGACTCTAACTTCTAATAAAAGAAACTCTGTTCTCAAAAATACTAGCTAAAATGTTTTGAGATAATTTTTAACCCCAAACACATTACAGTTATATCTTTCTTATTTAGGTTGCAATTTTTCTAAAATGTCAAGTTAAGTATATTTCATGGCAAAAGAATGTTGTCTCTTGGGGACCACATAGCTATTTCTGAAAATACTGCCCTTTGCTCCTCATGAAACAAGCAAGAATGTCATTTCCTTACAAAAGTTCCTAACAGGGAAAATGTGGCAAAACCCTGTATTTAAATAAATCCGTTACTTTCATACTGACAGCTCATGGGATCATGTTGAATACTTTTCACCTTAGACCTCGAAGGGCTAGTCAATTAAAACTGGAAAGCCATCAACTCCCGGATTCACAACAGTAGAGTAAGATTGGGGATAAAACTTAAAACCGGTGACTGAATCATTCTAAGCCCTTGTTTTAGAAAAAGGTTAAAAGTAAGAAAGAGTTGAAGAAGGAGAGACCAAAAGACAGAACTAGGAAGTGATGTGTCTTGCATTCTTCAGCCTTGCGACCCCAAACTTGACAAGCAGAGGACTAAGGCTCACCCGGCAGCTCTAGCTGCTCCTAAAGAGAGTGTGAGGGCCTTCGAAGTGAACTGCTACAAAGCCCGTAGGTAAGTTCACCTCTAACCCCTCCACAAGCAAGTACAAAGACAACAGACGCAAAAAAAGAATCTCTAAAGGTAAGCCTGTACTTTGGAGAGTCAGAGAGCCAAGGCAAGTCAGCAACGCAGAGGGCAATGTAGAGCAATGTAGAGCATGTAGAACATGAGAGCTAGCCAGGAAAAAAAAATATATATATATATTTCCTTCTGGGGTAAAATTGGGAATGTCTGGATCCCTTCTACCCTAACAGGAATATTAATAAACTTTAGCCATTAAAAAAAAAAAAAGTCAAGTCACCTCAGTAAAGGAGGTATGTATACCCCCAACCTCTTCACACATCAGCTTAAGCCCACACAAGAGGCTGCTTCTGTCTTCTCTGCAATCAAGGGTGTGACAGGCTGGGAAAGAAAAGAGAGCTGGTGCTCCCCTGCATTCTTTTACTGAAACCTCCCAAAAGGAGGTATAGCTAACCTAACAGGCCAAAGCTGAACATAAACTAAGATATATTAGGCTACATTTTAACAAAGAAAGAAATCACTGTCCTAACTGTGAACACCTGTGTGATGGAGCCACTCGTCTATCTGAGAGCCATGTTCCCCACATGACGTGATAACTAGCCATCGCTCCTCTGGCCTTCCTTTCCCATTCTTAGCCACGTAACCCAGGATACTGCCCCTGCCAGAGAACAATCACACTACTGGTTAACAGAATCATGTCAGAAAAAATCTGTCCTTTATTATTGCCTATGACATCCTTTTTCCTTCGAATCAGTCAGTATATATCATATTGGCAACTCCTCCTCCCCCCTTTTTAAAAATCACGGAATTGAAGTGCTTAGACTCATCTTTAGATTTGGAAGGTGAAATAGGCAGAAATTAAGGGAGGAGAGAACAAAAGTACATACAGAGGCATCCCAGTCTAAGCCACATTCCACCATCTAATACTTACCAAAAATCAGTAGAGATTGGATGAGTGAGCCAATTAGTAAAACTGCACTTTGTCTTCTTACATGTATAACTTCCCTCAAAAAGAACCACTTGATTTTTTTCTTAACTATCTGTTAGGCATTTTGAGAAAACAGGTAGTACAAATAGATGGTATCCTGATAGCTTTACTTATATGCATAAAAAGGTTAAGAGCAATTCAAGTTAATCAGCTATTTATTACATAGTTCTCACACACACAAACGAAAAAATAACAGTAAAATTTACTGAGCATTTATATGTGCCAGACCTCCAGTATTTTAAGGATGAGGAAATTGGGGCTTAAGAGGTTCTAAGGTCAAAAAGACACGAAGGAAAACAGCTAGGACGAACATCCAGATATGTCTGATAGAAAGCCCCTTCCATTACTACTGATAAAAGACAGGAAAGCAAGGGAAGAAAAAAGAATGGCGGAGAGGGAGGAGAAAAGACACAGGAAAAAAATTTCTATTTATGGCATTTTCAATGGGTTACTGGAGAAGGAAATGGCAACCCACTCCAGTACTCTTGCCTAGAGAATTCGATGGAGAGAGTAGCCTGGTGGGCTGCCATCTATGGGGTCGCACAGTCGGACACAACTGAAGCGACTTAGCAGCAGCAGCAGCAGCAATGGGCTATATGAGTATCAGTTCAAAAAATAGAAGCTTTATTCAACATACTGAGGAGCCAATGAAACTTATGAGTAGAGACTAACAAGAAGTACTTCATTCAGAAGAAGAATCTTCAGGTAACGTGACAAAACACAAAAGAAGAGATAACAATTAATAAAAATTAATCAGACGGGGAGTTGACTGTGGTTTAAATCATGAACTGCTTATTGCAAAATTAAGACTTAAAGAAAGTAGGGAAGACCACTTGGCCATTCAAGTATGTCCTAAATTAAATGCCTTAAAATTATATGGGGAAGTGACAAATAGATTAAAGGGATTAGATAGATCTGATAGAGTGCCTGAAGAGCTATGGATGGAGGTTTGTAACATTATGCACGAAGTGGTAATCAAAACCATCCCCAAGAAAAAGAAATGCAAAAATGCAAAATGGTTATCTGAGGAGGCCTTACAAATAGCTGAGAAAAGAAGAGAGGCAAAAGGCAAAGGAGAAAAGGAAAGATATACCCATGTGAATGCAGAGTTCCAAAGAAGAGCAAGGAGATATAAGAAAGCCTTCCTCAGTGATCAATGCAAAGAAATAGAGGAAAACAATAAATGGGAAAGACTAGAGAACTCTTCAAGAAAATTAGAGATGCCAATGGAACATTTCAAGCAAAGATGAGCACAATAAAGGACAGAAATGGTGTGGACCTAACAGAAGCAGAAGATATTAAGAAGAGGTGGCAAGAATACACAAAAGAACTATACAAAAAAGATCTTCATGACCCAGATAACCATGATGGTGTGATCACTCACCTAGAGCCAGATATCCTGGAATGCAAAGTCAAGTGGCCTTAGGAAGAATCACTATGAACAAAGCTCATGGAGATCATGGAGTTTCAGCTGAGTTACTTCAAATCCTAAAAGATGATGCTGTGAAAGTGTTGCACTAAATATGCCAGAAAATTTGGAAAACTCAGCAATGGCCACAGGACTGGAAAAGGTCAGTTTTCATTCCAACCCCAAAGAAAGGCAAAGCCAAAGAATGTTCAAACTACAGCACAACTGCACTCATTTCAAATGCTAGCAACCTAATGCTCAAAATTCTCCAAGCAAGGCTTCAATACTACATGACCTGAGAATTTCCAGATGTTCAAGCTGTATTTAGAAAATGAAGAGGAATTGCCAACATCTGTTGAATCACAGAAAAAGAGAATTCCAGAAAACATCTACTTCTGCTTTATTGACTACACCAAAGCCTCTGACTCTGTATCACAGCAAACTATCGAAAATTCTTCGAGATGAGAATACCAGACCACCTGACCTGCCTCCTGAGAAACTTGTTTGCAGGTCGAGAAGCAACAATTAGAACTGGATATAGAACAACAAACTGGTTTCAAATTGGGAAAGGAGTACTTAAAGGCTGTATACTGTCACCCTGCTTATTTAACTTCTATGCAGAGTACATCATGCGAACTGCCGGGCTGGATAAGCACAAGCTGGAATCAAGACTGCCAGGAGAAATATCAATAACCTCAGATGACACAACATGCAGATGACACCACCCTTACGGCAGAAAAAGAGGAACTAAAGAGTCTCTTGACAAAAGTGAAAAAGGAGAGTGAAAAAGCTGGCTTAAAACTCAACATTCAAAAAACAAAGATCATGGCATCCACTCCCATCACTTCATGGCAAATAGATGGGGAAACAATGGAAATAATGACAGACCTTATTTTCTTCGGCTCCAAAAGTACTGCAGATGGTGACTGCAGCCATGAAATTAAAAGACGCTTACTCCTTGGAAGAAAAGCAGAAAAGCTACGACAATCTTAGACAGCATATTAAAAAGCAGACATTACTTTGCCAACAAAGGTCCATCTAGTCAAAGCTATGGTTTTTCAGTAGTCATGTATGGATGGGAGAGTTGGACTATAAAAGCTGAGTGCTGAAGAATTGATACTTTTGAACTGTGGTGTTGGAGAAGCCTCTTGAGAGTCTCTTGTCCTGCAAGGAGATCCAACCAGTCCATCCTAAAGGAAATCAACACTGAATATTCACTGGAAGGACTGATGCTGAAACTGAAGCTCCAATACTTTGGTCACCTGATGCGAAGAGTTGACCCATTAAAAAAGAGCCTGATGCTGGGAAAGAATGAAGGCAGGAGGAGACAGGGATGACAGGATGAGGTAGTTGGATGGCATCACTGACTCAAAGGACATGTTTCTGAACAAGCTCCAGGAAATGGTGATGCACAGGGAAGCCTGGCATGCTGCAGTCCACGGAGTCGCAGAGAGTCGGACATGACTGAACAATTGAACAACAGCAACAATACGTCACTATAATAGTTTAGAAATTAAATGATGCAGAAAATTAGCAATGAGAATTCTTTCAAAGGCTAGCACCTCAAACTCAATGGTAAAACAAAATTTGTGGAGCTTCCCTGGTGGCTCAGCGGTGAAGAATCCACCTGCCAACGCTGGAGACATGGATTCAATCCCTGGTCCTGAAAGACCCCAGGTGCCTTAGAGCAAATAAGCCCCTGCACCACAACTTTTGTGCCTATGCTCCAGAGCCCCCTGTGGCCACAACTACTGGGCCCACAAACCCAAGAGTTCATGCTCTGCAGTAAGAGAAGTCACTGCAATGAGAAGCCCGCATACCATAGCTAGAGAACAGCCCCCGCACTTGCCACAACTAGAGAAAAGCTCATGCAGCAACAAGATCTAGCATAGCCAAAAATAAACAAAAGTTATTTTTTAAAATGTCAGGCATTCTAATAACATTTTAAAAACTCATGGACTCTGCAACAGACTTATTTCCCCTAACCTCTATTCCTCAAAAAAAAAAAAAAAAAAAAAACCACAGTCCTTTACATTCTAATTCAATGAGTCAACGTAGCTACTATTTTCTCAGTCTCCTAAGACTCCTTCTGTGTGCAGTCACTCAGTAGTGTCCAGCTGTTTGACACCCTATGGACTGTAGCCTGCCTGGCTCCTCTGTCCATGAAATTTTCCAGCTAAGAGTAGTGGAGTGGGTTGCCATTTCCTACTTCAGGGCATCTTCCAAATTCAGGGATCAAAGCTGTGTCTGTTTTTCCTGCACTGGCAGGCAGACTCTATACCACTGCACCACCTGGGAAGATGTTATATCTGTTATAATTCTGCAAAATGACTACAATGAGCTTTTAAAATTTCAGGTAGAGAGATCCCTGATAAGATTTACTCCTGGGTATTTTATTCCTTTTGATGTTGACTGTAAATGGGTTTTCTTCATGTCTATGAAAGTTCATCATTAGTCTATAGAAGCAAATCAGGTTTTTGTATATCAATTTTGTAACCAGCAACATTACTGAATTTATTTGTTAGTTCTAGTGATTCTCTGGTGGCATCTTTAATTCTTTATCTATAATATCATGCCATCTGCAAACAGTGACAGGTTTCTTTCTTCCTTTCCAGTTTGGATTCCTTTTCTTTTTCTTGTCTGATTGCTGTAACTAGAACTTCCAATACTAGACTGAATCTTTGTCTTCTCCTGATCTTAAAGGAAAAGCTTTCAACTTTTTACCACTGGGTATGGGTTTTCACCACTGGTATTGGCTGTGGGTATGCCACATAAGGTCTCTATTATATTGAGGTATGCACTTTCCATAACCACTTTGTTGAGTGCTTTTATCGCTAACAAATGTTGAATTTTGTCAAAAGTTTTTTTTCTGCTTTTATTGACATGATCATATGGTCTTTATTCTCCAATTTGTTAACGTGATGTGTCACATTGATGGAACTTCTGGATATCAAACCATCCCTGAGATAAATCCCGAGATAAATCCCACTTGGTCATGGTGTATGTGAAGTATTGTTGAATCTGGCTGCCTGATATTTGTTGGGGATTTTGCAGCCACGTTCTTCAGTGACACTGGGACAAAAGCTTTTTTGTGTGTGCTGTCTTTCAGTGCAATCCCTCTCAAAATACCAACTGCATTTCTCACAGAACTAGAACAACTAACTCTAAAATTAGTATGGAACACAAAAAAAGCATACAAAAAAACCAAATAGCCAAAAAGGCCTTGAGACAGAACAAAGCTGGAGGTATCACACTCACTGGTTTCAAGATATGCTGCAAAGCTTCAGTAATCAAAACAGTATGGTGCTGGACCAAAGATAGATACATGCATCAGTCGAACAGAGAACACAAAATAAACCAATGCTTCTTATGTGGTCAACTAATCTATGACCCAGGAGGCAAGAATATAAAATCGGGAAAAACAGTCTCTTTAATAAATAGTATTGGGAAAACTGGACAGCTCTATGCAAAAGAGTCAAACAGCACTGCTTTCTCACACCAGATATAAAAATAAACTCAAAATGAGTTAAAGACTTAAATGCATGATCTGAAACCATAAAATTCCTAGAAGAAGACATAGGCAATATTTTTTTTTCAATTTGTCTCCTCAGGAAAGAGAAACGAAAGCAAAAAAACAAATGGGATGACATCAAACCAAAAAGCATTTACACAAGAAAGGAAACCATCAACAAAATGAAAAGTCAACCTACTGCATGGGAGAAAATGCTTGCAAGAGATACATGTAATAAAGAAAGGGTTAATTTCCAAAATATACAAAGAATTCATAAAACTCAATATTGAAGTAACAAATAATCAGACTAAAACTTAGATAAAGGACCTGGGAAGATACTTTTCTAAAGAAGACATACAAATGGCCAACAGATACATGAAAAGATGCTCAACATCACTAATCATCAGGGAAATACCAATCAAACCTACAGTGAGATAGCATCTCACACCTGTCAAAATGACTATCATCAAAGGAAACAAAAGCACTAACTTGAAAAGATATATGCACCCCAATATTCACTACATCACTATTAATAACAGTCAAGATACAGAAGCAACCTAAGTGTCTACTGAAAGATGAATGGATAAAGAAGATGTGGGACACACACACACACAGAGTGGATTATTACTCAGCGCACACACACACACAGTGGATTATTACTCAGCACACACACACACACACACACACACACACACACACACACACACAGAGTGGATTATTACTCAGCACACACACACACACACAGTGGATTATTACTCAGCGCGCGCGCACACACACACACACACACACACACACACACACACACACACACACACACACACACACACACACACACACACACACACACACACACACAGAGTGGATTATTACTCAGCCATAGAAATTTAAATAATGTCATCTGCAATAACATGGGTGGATCTAGATAGTGTAATGCTAAGTGAAATAAGTCAGATAAAGAAAAACAAATACCATATGATCTCACTTACATGTGGAATCTAAAAACAAAAAAAACAAACCAGATTAGTAGATACCGAAAACAAATCACTGGTTGCCAAAGAGGAGGAAGGTGAGGGGTTGGGCAAAATAAGTGAAGGAGATTAAGAGGTACCAACCCCTAGTCATAAAATAAATAAGCCTTGGGAATGTAACATACAGCATAAAGAATATGGCCAATAGTTATGTAACAACTTTATATGGATACTATGGATACAGTTCATTACCAAATTTATACTGATGATCATTTTGTAATGTAAGCGACTGTCAAATCACTATGACACTAACATAATGTTGTATGTCAACTATATTTCAATTTAAAAAATGAATATAAAGAAAATAAAGAAAAGTAAAGAAAATAAAGCAGTCATAGACAATACTTAGCTGTGTTTCAAAAAATCCTTATTTATAAAAACGGGCAGTAGGCCTATGAGCCATAAAGTTTAATTACTCTTGCTTTAAAACATTTGCCTTAATAATAAATACAAAAATTTAATCTGAAATTGTTTTGGAATCCAGTGTTTTCATTATATAAGACAAAAAAAAAAAAAAAAACTACAAATATATCTAACTAATGAGGGACTCTTTAAAATATCCTGGGGGAAAAGTACAAAACTTTTGCCTGGCTATAGTACTGCTAAGAAGACAAGACATTTCTACCATTATCCCTTTTATAACTAATTTCTAATAAAACAACAAATGTTAACTACGAAAAACAAAAGCAATTTTCAGTAAGAAGACAGCCTGAAGAAAATTCTACAGACCCAAAGGAAAAGAAAAATAATACATTCCTGAAGAAAATAATACATCAAAAAAGCACAGTCTAAACATATGCAAAAGTAAAAGTTAAAATTTGGCTAACATCACAAAGAAAGTAAAATGTAAAACTAACTTGGAGAAAAAGAGATAAAAGAGTGGGGAAACAAAACTGGATACATCTTCCAACCCAGGGTGCATTGAGTACTTAAGAAGAATACATTTTGAGACAAATTTTCAGTAAAACACAGAATTTTCTCAATAGTATAATAACATAAATACATCTCAATAATACTAATAAAGACAATTAAGATTTTATATAATTGCAGTAAAGGTTAAAAGATTTAAATTATATACTATAATAAGAATTTTAAAATTTTATACTAGCTAAGTACTCAGATGATAATGCTTCATTTCATTTTTGCTATGAAGGGGATTCTGGTAGAGCTATAGTATGAGTGTACTGCTGCTTTAAAAAAAAAAAAAGGAAAAAAACCTCAAGAGTCATAATGTTTACTATATCTGTTTAAAGAGACAACTGTTCATTTTGTATTTGAAATCCCAT
Organism: Muntiacus reevesi; assembly: GCF_963930625.1. NCBI lineage: Eukaryota > Metazoa > Chordata > Mammalia > Artiodactyla > Cervidae > Muntiacus > Muntiacus reevesi. The sequence goes on along the minus strand of NC_089260.1, from coordinate 15,785,585 downwards.
AAGATTATTCTATACATGAGTGTCCATTCATACTCACAGATACCTTCAACAATGGTTAAGACCAGATCTTAATACTTTAACTGTTATAGGACAACAATATACTATCTATTAAGAACTTAAAATTAATGTATAAAATAATCTTATTTTTCAGATAACATAATCTTTAACAGATTAGAAAAATAAGAATCACAATATTTTGCTTCTTAAACATGTATCCAATCTCTTACTGACTTTCCTTTGATGGACAGGAAAATCCTGCTAATCAGACTGCTGTTAGTCGCTCAGTTGTGTCTGACTCTGTGACCCCATCAACTGCAGCACTCCAGGCCTTCCTGTCCTTCACTACCTCCTGGAGTTTGCTCAAACTCATGCCCATTGAGTAGATGATGCCATTCAATCATCTCATCCTCTGCCACCTTTTTCTTTTGCCTTCAGTGTTTCTGATGCATGAGTTGGCTTTTACCATCAGGTGGCCAAAGTATTGGAACTTCAGCATAAGTCCTTCAATAAATATTCAGGTTTGATTTCCTTTAGGATTGACTTGTTAGATCTCCTTGCACTCCAAGAGACTCCCAAGAGTCTTCTGCAGCACCACAATTCAAAAGCATCAATTCTTTGGCGCTCTAACATCCATACATGACTACTGGAAAAACCATAGCTTTGACTATATGGACCTTTGTTGGGAAAGTGATATCTCTGCTTTTTAATATGCTGCATAGGTGTGCCAGAGTTTTACTTCCAAGGAGCAAGCGTCTTTTAATATCATGGCTATAGTCTCCACCACCAGTGATTTGGGAGCCAAGAAAATAAAATCTGTCACTGCTTCTATTTCTTCCCCTTCTGTTTGCCAGGAAGTAATGCGACCAGATGCCATGATCTTGGTTTTCTGAATGCTGAGTTTCAAGTCAGCATTTTCACTCTCCTCTTTCACCCTATCAAGAGGTTCTTTAGTTCCTCTTCACTTTCTGTCATTAAAATGATATCATCTGCATGTCTGCGGTTGTTGATATTTCTCCCAGCAATCTTGATTCCAGCTTGGGATCCATCCAGCCCAGCATTTCACATGATGTACTCTGCATAAAAGTTAAATAAGCAGAGTGACATTTTATGTCATACTCCTTTCCAATTTTGAACCACTGTTCCATGTTCAATACTAACTGTTGCTTCTTGACCTGCATACAGGTTTCTCAAAAGACAGGTAAGGTGGTCCAGTACTCCCATTTCATTGAGAATTTTCTACAGTTTTTTGTGATCCACACAGTCAAAGGCTTTCAAGTAGTCAATGAAGCAGAAACGGATGCTTTTCTGAACGCCTTTGCTTTCTCCATGATCCAGTGAATGTGGGCAATTTGATCTCTAGTCCCTCTGCTTCTTTGAAACCCAGGTTGTACATCTGTAAATTCTTGGTTCACGTACTGCTGAACCCTAGCTTAAAGAATTTTGAGCATTACCTTGCTAGCCTGTGATAGGATCATAAATAACATTTTTCCCCTTTTTTCTTGGCATTGCATTTACACTGTAAATATTAGAAATTTTGCTTACAGTTAAAATGATACTTTCTATATTCCTATAACACAAATGCAAATCAGAGATAAATAATGGTTCTACTAAAAAAGATAACTAAACTTGAGAATGAGATCTAAGTCGAGGAGATATATAATCAGCCAAGCTGAGGCAAACAGTAAAGCATGCCTGAGCTAAACAGTGCAACAATGTTGGAGGTGTGAGTCAAACCTTCAGGAAAAGTTCAACAACTAGGGAGTGCAGATCAGGACCTCTGTGTAGGCTAATGTACAAAATAACCATCAACACAAAATAACCATCAAGAGGAAACAGAAATTCATTCCCTAAAATTATTCCATTTCTGGACAATGTTGCAAATTTAATTCTTCACCAATAAGATAGCAAATCTGAATACTACAGTATTAACAATCATCTCAAACTAGACAGTCTTTGGGTTTCCCAGGTGGCACAGTGGTAAAGAATCTGCCTACCAATCAAAGAGACATGGTTCAAACCCTGGGAAGATCCCCTGGAGTAAGAAATGGTAACCCACTCCAGTATTCTTGCCTGGAAAATTCCAGGGACAGAGAAGCTTGGTGGGCTACAGTCCATGGGGTTGCAAAGAGTCAGACACAACTGAGAGCACACACACACCAACTAGAAAACCAAAACTTAAGATTTGCCATGACTGCTAGTAGATGACCACAGAACTCTGAAAGAATAATTCCTTTACAATGGTGAGGGAAGAAGCCATACTACGTGAGTTAATGAATGAGTGGATGCTGAGTAACGTGAGACAGGGAAAAACTATTAGGTCTAGAGCCTGAAAATAATAAAGTAGAATGAAGATGGTAAAAGATTTAAAAAAAAAAAAAAAAAAAAAGCACCTACTATATTCAAGATACTCTGCACAGTGCAATGCCAGAGGCAAAAGTTGTTAACAGTGGGAAAAATAAGAGTCCTTATCTTCAGAATATTATTTATAAAGGAGTATTTTTAAAATCAAATAATCCTTAAACTGCAAAATAATACTATGAGTAACTAATTATTTACTGGTATAAACAATGCAAGTGCTTTATATTCATTGTTCATAATCATCACAAACATCCTATATTATTTCCATTTAACAAAGGAGAAAAACAAAGTTCAAAATTTTCAACAAATAATATTAGTTTGTTAACAAAGTGTTTAAAGAGTTCACTAAAAAAAAGCAATTACTTGAAGCTATTTATATTGCTCCTACTAACATCTTTTCAACTTCTGTTGACCACCTTTCTCTCATTCCAACTCTTGCTATTATCCTCTTCTGAAAACAAAACAGACACAGCTGCTATCAGACAAGCTCAACCACAGGCAGATAAGACAGAAATGATCCCAAAAGTTAAATCCAGAAATAAGAATTATTAAGCAGAGAAAGTAGATTTCTTCAAACAAACAAAGGTTGAAAGAATTTGCAGCAAGATGAAATGCACTATAAAAAATATTTTTAAAAGTTCTTTAAGCTGAACTAAAAAGATGCTAGATTAAAAACTTCAATCTACATAAAGGAATGAAGAGTGTCAGAAGTAACTATGTGGGTAAAAACAGACACATTTTGGTTTTTAATTTCTTAAAAATTAATCAACTGCTCAAAGCAATCATAACTATGATGATAAAGATGACAATGATGATGTAGTCCTGGGGTCTGTAACATATACATAAGAGTTATAACTAGACTAGCACAAATGATGACAGGGAATAAAGAGAATCATACTGTTGTAAATAATACTAAAAAAAAAATGCTTACATTATCCATTAGGCAGTATATTAGCATTCAAAAGCAGACAATGAGAAGTTAAGCGTGCATATTTGTCAACCCTTGAACAACCACTAAGTAAGAAAATGAAGAGCATAGTGAATAAAACAATAATGAAGATAAAATGAAATGCAAATATATATACTCAATTCAAAAAGAGGCAGGAGAAAAGGAAGAAAAATTAGATGGGACAAATTATAATAAAAAGACAAACCTAAACATACAGAAAATTACATAAAATGTAAATAATCTAACACACTACAATTAACAGGCAGAAATTGTTATTCAGATTAGTAAAACTCAATTATAATCTAACTATAGAAAACTAAGTTCGGATATATAGACTCAGTACAGTTTCTAAAGATATGATAACACAAGTTTCCAAAAGACAATCAAAACAAAAATGAACCAATCCAAAAAAAAAAAAAAAAGAAAATTAGCAGCATCTAATTAATAAAACAAAAATCAGAGAACTGTTGCATTTTATGGATAAAAAGGGAATCCAGAGACAACCTTGTGAACTAAACCAAAATAAAAAACTAGATGCTGCAGTCTGTGTTCTTCATTATCTTTAATGCCAGCTAACACATTGGGACGGCTTAATGCCAACAGGGGAAGAAAGAACTTGCAACCACCAGCAAGCTGCAAGGTTTCATACCAGCTTCTTTTTCCCCCAGCATTCAGACATAGAAATTATAGAGTCCACAGCATTGAACACTATAATTTGGGTTGTACTGGAACTTCTATTACAACCCCATATATATTCATTCATAACATTCTTAGAAAGTCCTTCACAAAACTAAAGCCTTCCTTTCTTATCTCAATCCCAATTTTTCTTCTTAACATAGAAGAGCTATAAGAGATCAGCTCCTACAGCTGAAAAAATTAAATAAAAGTCTTCCCAAGGATAAAGCAAATATAACAGAACCCCCCCTAAAAAAGTACACCTAAAGTGGTAAACAAGAATTGAAACTTTCTTAATGTTAAAAAAAATCATCAAATCAAAAATCCACCTTATACCAAGTCTGGTTTTCATGCGGCACAAATTTCAATCTTATAAATGACATAACAAAAAATTCTACTATATGTATATAAAATATGGCCTTCCCTCGTGGCTCAGGCAGTAAAGAATCTGCCTGCAATGTAGGAGACCCAGCTTCGATCCCTGGATTGGGAAGATCCCCTGGAGAAGGTAATGGCAACCCACTCCAATATTTCTGCCTGGAGAACCCCATGGACAGTGGAGCCTGGGCTACAGTCCCTGGTTTTGCAAAAAGTTGGACACAACTGAACAACTAAAACTTTCACTTTTATTATTTTTATATATACACACACATATATACACAAATATATATGTGTGTGTGTGTGTGTGTGTGTGTGTGTATATATAAAGAACTAGATCTTTATAACACATAGCTATTTTCTTTTTTCAAACAGCTAACTAAAAAGAGTCCTCTTTCTACTACTTCTGATTAGGAAGCTTTAGACACAGGTAGAAGTTTAAGAAACCATGATTTCTCCTATTTCTGAATTTTTAAGGCACAGAATACAGTTTAAGACATATTTATCTTCAATTTCATTGACCACAAGTTATTTGTGGATTTTCGTGGCTTTTGGTTTTTTATTTCCTTTTCAATGTTTTTAAATCATTCAAGTTATTTCACCTCAAAAACAAATCTAAATTTAAAACAAAGTATTTTACCACCTGGTTGTTCTAAGACTACAGACAGTATTTCCATGCTAAAATTAAAATAATAAGCTACACATGATATAACATTTTTTCCTTAAAACTTTCAAGAGGGCTTCCCTGGTGGCGCAGCGGTAAAGAATCCACCTGCCATGGGAAATATGGGTTCAATCCATGATCCAGGAAGATCCCACATGCCTCAGAGCAGTTGAGCCCAAGCACCACAACTATTGAGTCTGTGCTCTCTCTAGAACACAGGTTGGATCCCTGGATTAGGAGGACCCCCTGGAGGTACTTTTTGAACTGAAAAAAAAATAATCCTCTGAAATAAATATGTAAAAATATGTAATAATATGTAATCTATTGAGAGTAACACTAACTTTGTAATTTATTCTGCTTTTTCTTTACTATAGCTCTACAAATCCAATTACTGGTCTTCTTTCCACTCCTAAGTAAAAATGAAAACAATTCAAATTTCAGTATTTATTCAAGGTCCAATATGTGGAAATAAAGTAAAAATTTTCCTTAAAGTTTTGAAGTTTGGGCAGAGAGATTATTGAGAAAAAACAATTAGAGGAAAATTTAACTGTCATCAGAAAGAAAGAAGTAGCAAATTAAATGTAGAATTTGCCTTTTTATAATCCTATGATGTACCTGGCATCATAGGAATTATGTATGCTAGAAGGCAATACAAAAAAGTATGGTGATGTCAAGCTAGATAATTTATACAGATGTCAAGAGTTTCAGTGGCATTTAACGACACAAATCTTTTTAACTAAGCAGGATAAACATTTAGAAATAGCTATTGCTTTACAAATGAAATGTCCTTTTTTTATATTAGCTATAGCTACGCAAAAATGTCAGTATACTTCACTTAGGCAAAAACGTCAACTCTACACATAAATTAAATATGTTAAATATACTATTCACTTTTTATCTTTGCATACATAATACAAGGAAAATCCAATACCATGGAAAAAATTATGTCAATCTATTGTACACAATTCTTGATTATGTATCAATGCAGGAGAACAGCAGTGTTGAAATGCAATAGAAAACTAAGAGTATTTACATTTAATTTCTGATTACCTTAACTGTAATTTTTTGTAGATGTGTCTCTACCAACAAATTTGTTTATACAAATATTAAGCTTATTCAAAGTTCTCTAGAGAATATGAGAAAGCCAGAGATAAGACATAAAATTTTGTGCAATTCATCCACCAGTGGATAACTATATAAATATCAAAACTGAATTTTTCTATGGATTTTCATAAGGACAAAAGACATTTTAAAATACTGCTTGGGGTGGGGTGGGGTGGGGTGGGGTGGGGTGGGGTGGGATGGGAGGGAGGGGGGATGTGTGTGCACCTATGGCTAATTAATGTTGATGTATAGCAGAAACCAAGAGAACATTGTAAAGCAATAATCCTCCAATTAAAACATTAATTTAAAATATAAATAAAACATTGCTTACACTAAGTTTGAAGAAGGATATTCCGGTTAACCAATATATTAATGAAAATTGAGCATCAAGACTTTATTGGTAAGATAATGAAAACAGTGCTGAGAAAAATCATTCTCATCTATTACTCATGTTCATGAATGAACTGCTTACCATATTTATACAGATGCTATGGTAATCAAGATATTACGAATGTGGCAACCCACTCCAGTATTCTTCCTGGAGAATCCCAGGGACAGAGGAGCCTGGTGGGCTGCTGTCTATGGGGTCGCACAGAGTCGGACACGACTGAAGCAACTTAGCAGCAGCAGCAGCAGAGGAACTACAAATGACTCAGGGAAGCTGAAATATGAGAGAAAACAAAGTGATCCCTGAGGCTGGAAGACTGAAAAGATTGAGAACTGTGAAAACAAAAGGAGGGTAGCCATTAAGAAATTTTAAGCACAGTAGTTATTTATATAGTTCAGTTTACATTTTAGAAATATCATGCCCAGAGAGAAGTATCAATGAGGACTAAAATAGATATATTCAAAAGAGATAATGTAACAGTAGAGTCCAGAGTAGGACAAATAACTGGATATAAGGGATGTAGAAAGTTCAGCATGACTTCAGGGTTTCTAGTTTGGATTAAAGGTAAAAAGTGGAATTTTTCACTGAAATAGGAAATATGTAAGGAAGAAGGGAGGTTTAAAATAAAATTCAGTTTGAAACATTCTATGAAGATATAAGTGAAGGTCCATTTTGCTCTTGGTGTTGGAGCTCGGGAGTCAGGGGGAAGAGACTGGACCCTAAAATAGCACTTTATGAATAAACAGCATATAATAATTAAATCTGATCCAAGGAGAGGCAAGGAGAATAAAATGATCCAAGGAGAGGCAAGGACTAAAATAATGAAAGCCTAAGAAACTCCAATTAAAACTCTGGGATGGATAGCAGAAATGAAGCCACAAGAAGAGCCAGAGAAAGGGTAGAGAGAGAGAGGAAGAGAATCACAAAAGTCACAAAAGTGAAGTTTCCAAAAAGAGACCAAAAAGCAAAGATTTTGCAACAATGATGTTATTCCTCTGCCAAAATGTTTATAATGGCATCACGGAGGCAGATTCAGTGAAGAGGTATAAATATTAAGTCATAAATTAAAAATGAATGGAAGAGCATCTAGATTGGAAACAAAACTCTATTTGTATTAATAGTTGACATGATTGTCTAGAAAGCAATTACAAGAAATCTACCAAAAAACCCTCCTGTAATTAACAAAGGAAGGAAAGTTGAAGAACACAAGATCAATACACAAAAATCAACTGCATAACATAACAACAAATAACTGGAAATGAAAATAAAAACCACAACAACATTTATAAATACTCCAAAGAAAATAAATTTATTTAGCTATAAATATAATAAAACATAAACAGGATCCACAGGCTGGAAAAACAATGCTGATGAAAGAAATCAAAGAAAATCTAAGTAATTGAAGAAACATACTGTGCTCATGGATTAGAATACAACATGGTAAAGATGTCAATTCTCCCCAAACTGTTTTGCACATTTAAGGCAATTTCTGCCAAACCTATAACAAGCCTATTTTAAAATTTGGGAAGAAAAGACTATTTCTAATAGAAACAATTTTGAAAAAGAATATATGCAGAGTATATCAAGTGAAATGCTAGGCTAGATGAATCACAAGCTGGAATCAAGATTGCTGGGAGACATATCAACAACCTCATATATGCAGATGGTACCACTTTAATGGCAGAAAGTGAAGAGGAACTAAAAAGCCTCTTGATGAGGGTGAAAGAGTGAAAAAGCTGGCTTAAAATTCAATATTCAAAAACAAAGATCATGGCATCCAGTCCCATCACTTCATGGCAAACAGATGGGGGAAAAGCGGAACGAAATTAAAAGACACTTGCTGCTTGGTAGGAAAGCTATGACAAATTTAGACACCATATTAAAAAGCAGAGACATCATTTGCCAACAAAGGTCCACCTACTCAAATGTATGGTATTTCAGTAGTCATGTACCAATGGGCGAGGTGGACCATAAAGGCTAAACACCAAAGAATTGACGCTTTTGAACTGTGGTGCTGGAGAAGACTCCAAAATCAAACCAGTCAATCCTAAAGGAAATCAACCCTGAGTATTCATTGGAAGGACTAATGCCAAAGCTGACCTTCAATACTTTGGCCACCTGAAGGGAAGAGCCAACTCACTGGAAAAGACCCTGATCCTGGGAAAGACTGCAGGCAAAAGGAGAATGGGGCAGCAGAGATTAGATAGCATCAGTGACTCAGTGGACATGAATCTGGGCAAACTCTGGGAGATAGTGAAGGACAGGGAAGCCTGGCGTGCTTCAGTCTATAAGGTTGCAAAGAGTCAGACACAACTTAGCATCTGAACAACAACAAGCGTAGGAGGACTCACTCTTATCAAAGCTAATCCTACAGTAATCCACACAGTATGTTACTGACATAAGAATACATATGTTAATCATACGGACAGTGTAGGAAACCTAGAAACAGACTCAAATACACCCAACTGGTTTTTGACAAAATGGTAAAAGCAATTCAGTGGAGGAGTACAATCTTTTCAGACATGGTACTGAAACCAGTGAATATCCACAGGCAAAAAAATGAATGTCAAACTAAATTTCATACTTTATATTAAAATTAACTGAAAATGGATCACTGATTTTAAAGTAAAACTATAAAATTTCTAGGAAAAACCACATAAGAACTTTAAGATACTGGACTAGGGAAAGAATTCTTAGATCTGACATTGAAACCAAAGTGCATAAAAGGAAAAATTAATAAATTGGACCTAATCAAAACCAAAACTTTTCACTCTGCAAAAGACCTTGTTAAGAGCATGACGAGACAAATTACTGAGAGAAACTACTTGCAAATCACACCTCTGACACAGGCAAATCTTCTATCTAGAATATATAAAGAACTCTCAAAACACTGAGAAAATTAAAAAATAAGCATAAGACAAGAACAACTATTTCACTAATATATATGGCAAATAAGCATATGATAAGGTGTTCAACATCATTATCCATATATAAAATGCCAATTAAAATCACAATGAGGGACTTCACTGGTTGTCCAGTGATTAAGAATCTGCCTGTCAATGAAGGGAACAGAAGTTGAATCCTGGGTCCCCCAAGTGCCTCAGGGCAACTAAGCCCATGTGCCACAACTACCAATCCCATTTGTCACAACTATTGAAGCTTGCATGCCCTATAGCCTGTGCTCTGTGACAAAAGAAGCCACTGCAATAAGAAGGCTGTGAACCACAACTAGAGAAAGCCCTCATGTAGCAATGAAGACCCAGTGCAGCCAAAAATAAAAAAAAATTTAAAACACAATAAATCATTACTATATACTTATCAGAATGACTAAAATTAAAAACAGTGACAATAACAAATGCTAGTGAGGATACAGAAAAACAGGATCACTTAAACACTGGTCATAGGAATGAATTACAGGTATAATCACAGTGGAAATCAATTTAAACAATTATTTTTAAAAATAAAAATGAAATTAGTATAGGACCCAACAGTAGCATCCTCGGGCATCTATCCCAGAAAAATAAAAACTTATGTAGGCATAGAAACTTCTACACAAATGTTCACAGTAGCTTTATCTCTAATAACAAAAACTAGAAAATACCAAACTGCTGTTCAATGGATAAATGGTAAATCTGTGGTATATCCATATAAAATATTACTCAGCAATAAAAAGGAACAAGCCATTGATACACAACAACTTAGCTTTGAACTTCAAGGGATTTATATTAAGTGAAAAAATCTACACTCAGAATATTACATACTATATGATTCCATTTATATTTGTTATTCTTGAAATAAAGTTACACAATATGAGGAAAGGTTAGTGGTTGCTGGGATCACAGGCAGAGAAAAAGAGCACAGTGAGAAGGCAGCGCACAGAACCCCTGTGGTGGTGACGCCCTTCTGTATTTCAGTTATGGTGGTGGCGTTTCACAAAACCACCCATGTTATAAATGCAAAAAAAAAAAAAAAAAAAAAATGAAAAGGCAGCCAAACGAACTGGAGAAGATATGTGCAAACAACATAACCAATAAAGGGTTAACACTCAAGATATACAAAGAACTTATACAACTTAACATCAAAAACAACAAACAACCCAATTTAAAAAAAAATAGGCAGAGGACCTGGAAAATTTTTCAAAGAAGATATAGATTGCCAAAAGACACATGAAGGAATGCTCCACATCACTAATTATCAGGGGAATGAAATTAGCAAATCCACCATGAGATATCACCTCACACCTGTCAGAATGGTTATGATCAAAAACACAAGTAACAAGAGTCAGTGAGGATGTGGAGAAAAGAGAACCTTCATAGACTGTTGTTGTGAATGTTACCTGATATACCCATCACAGAAAACAAAAAGGAGGTTCCTCAAAAAATTAAACTACCATATGATCCAGCAATTCCACTCTTTCAAAGAAGTATAGTTTTCCAAAGAAAACAAAACACTAATTTGAAATGATATACACACCCCTATGTTCACTGCAACATTATTTCCAATAGCCAAGACATGGAAGAAACCTAAGTGTCCATCAAAAAAATGAATGAATATAGAAAATGTAGTATATGTATACACATATACACATACAATGAAATATTACTCAGCCATTTAAAAAAAATGAAATCTTGCCAAATGTAACATGGATAGACCTAGAAGGCATTATGCTAAATGAAATAAATCAGAGAAAGATAAACACCATATGATTTCACTTATATGTGGAATCCAAAAACACAACAAATTAACAAATATAATAAAATTGAAACAGATGCATAAATACAAAGAACAGATGATTGCCAGAGGGGAGGGATTTGGGGGAAAGAATGAAGGTGAGAGAGATTAACAGATATAGATTTCTAGTTATAAAATAAATAAATCAAGGGGATATAATGTATAGCATAGGAAATATAATCAGTAATATTGTAACAACTCTGTACGGTGACTCCTGTGATTTTTTTTTTTTTTTTTTTTTTTGCAATGTACAAAAATACCGAATCACTGTGTTGTCCATCTGAAACTAATATTACAAGTTAGTTATAGTTCAAATAAAAATAATTAAATTAAAAAATACATATGAAAGTATAAATCTCACTGGTAAATATAGTACATTACAAATATAGTATAGTACAAATACAGTAAATGTGGTGGATTAACTACCTATAAAGCTATAATGTGTGAAGGTTAAAAGACAAAAGTAGTAAAAAAAAGAAAAAAAAAAAAACCTACAACTATAATAATTAAGTTGAGGGATACACAAGATAAAAAGATGTAAAATGTGACATCAAAAACACTAACATGAGGGTGGGTAAAAGGTAGAGCTTTAGAACATATTCAAACACATGTTGTTATCAACTTAAAACAGGCCATTATAAACATACGCTGCTGTATATAAGACCCATGGTAACCACAAAGCAAAAACCTACAGCGGATAAAGGAAGTCTTCAAATCACAAATGAAAAGAAAGAAAAAAGGAAGAACTACAAAACAGTCAGAAAAAAAAACTAACAAAATGGCATTCAAATGTAAATGGACTAAATTCTCCAATCACAAGAAATAGTGTTGAAAGGATAAAAAATAAGACCTAACGATCTGCTGCCTGCAAGAAACTCACTTCAAATATAAGGACACACACAGACTGAAAGTGAAGGGATGGAAAAAACTATTCCATGTAAATGGAAACAAAAAGAAAGCGGGGGTAGTTATGCTTTTATCAGACAAAATAGACTTTAAAATAAAGGCAGTCATTAGGAAAAAGGGCATTACCTAGTGATAAGGGGTCAATCCAACAAGAAAATATAACATCTGTAAATATTTATACACTCAACATAAAGGGATTTCCCAGTGGAAGTAAAGATGCTACCCATCATTTATAGGGAACTCTGTCTCATTTTTCATAGAAAGAATCTACAGACAGAATCTAAACTATACTATCTGCTATCAACATCACCACCATCACTAACGTGTAGCAGTGCAAGTGAGGGAATCAATTAACAGTACAGTAAATTCCACAACCTGAGTCAGCAATTCTGAGTTCCTCCTTAATTTCTGAAAAGGTAGCAGTACATTTGGGCTGCTGTAACAAAACACCACTGACTGGGTAGCTAAAAAACAACAGAAATTTATTTCTCATACTTCTCATAGACTAGGAAGTCTAAGGTCAAAGTGCCAACATGGTCTGGTGAGGGCCCTTTATCTGGTTATCACTGTGTCCTCATATGGCAGAAGGGGTAGCGATCTCTCTAAAACCTAAAAAGCACTAGCTGAATTCATGAGGTCTCCACTCTTATGATTTTCGAAGGCCCTACCTCTTAATATACCACTGTCTTTAGGGATTAGGATGTCAACACATGAATTTTGAGGGGACATTCAAACCATAGCAGCAGTCAACCAGATTAATCTAGCTTCAGATAAGAGAATCAGAGTGTTAAGAAAAAAAAAGACATGGAAATATTGTTAATAGCCTTACCAAAACTTCCTCTTACTTAATAGTGCACAGGCTTCAAGGACAGGATATGATACTCCTCTATTCTCTTAGCAACTATCTAAGCCAATAACCAATTTCCACTGCATCAAAACATTCAAGTAAAGAGAACAGGCAAGATTGCTCTGTAACTCCAAGCACTAACCAGGATTTAAAAGCACATACATTAACCAAAATCCTAGTTCTTTATCTTGTTTTAAATGGCATCTTAAAGTTTTGATTTAGGTTCAAAAGATTTTTTTTTTTCTTTTAGGAATAGCAAGTATCACTTACATAAACAGCCTTGCAAATGGTTACATTTAATAGGTCAAAAGATTTGATATTTTACTTTCTAGGTGGCACAAAGAGCAGAATAAAGAAGTACTTTAAAAACAGACTACTCAAAAAAAAAAATAGACTTCTTGCTTTAGACTGAAGGAGGTTTTTTTTTTATTATAAACACAATGAACAGAGAAAGCATACACAATTAAATAAAACAACTATGCAGCAAGTCTTGTCCTATTTTAGAGATGAGGTCCACAGAAGATAAACAAGAATATGCAAAAGAAGAGGAGCATATAGTTCAATGTAAATTACTGGTAAGGTTTTCAACCTTCAGCTGTATGCTGGTTCCATAAGTATTTTTTAGACTAGACTAGAGTGGACAAAGATAGCTAAATAAACAAACAAATCAGACCTGGATCACTACTGATGATGTGTCATGAATCAAATTCTGTGTCTTGAGTCCAAAACAGAAAAATAAAAACAGTTCAAATCTGCAGGATCTAAAGGTGAGTATAACTAACACAGACCTGTCTCTCAGAGTGAATGGCAAATAATGCTAAGTGAAATATCAATATATTAAAATAATTCAGAGTGAACATCAAGATGACTTAACCTAACACACAACTTAGTCAACTTCGCATCAAAAAAAAAAACTCTATTATTAAAAATGATCACAGAGACATGTTAAGGCAGTATAACTATCACTGGAGTCACAATTATAAATCTTTTTTCCTAAGTAGTTTGCATGGATTATATACCTTGCAAGGCTTTTCAGTGCACTGACAGGTTAAAATAAAATCAACAAATGTTAGAATTTAATTGAACTTTACAAATTGCACATGCCTTTTTGTCAAGAAATTTAGCAATATTTTTATACTGATTTCTAAATAAACCTTAGATTTCTTTCAAATTTTATTTTATTACTTTCTCATACATTAATAGTATTTTCAGCAGATTCATATCTGTAACTCTAAAAGACCCCTTCAATTTACCTACTATCCCATGTTAATTTTATTTAGAAAGTAAGTCTCTTCATTATGCATTTGTAATAATTAGAAATAATATAAATCAAATATGGGATTACTTAATTTTACTAGTACATATATGATTTTTTAACTTAATTTCCTATTATACTAATCAAAGCTTAAAATAGGAAAATAAACTATTTTAAAATGTTCCCTCTATAATAATTTCACTTTTAACACCAGGGACTTCCCTGGTGGTCCAGTGGTTAAGATTCTTTGTGTTTCCACTGCAGATGGCTGGAGTTCGATCCCTGGTTGGGAAACTAAGATCCTGCATACTTCAAGGCACAGTAAAAAAAAATAATAATTCTAATCACCAGCATAAACTGAAGCACAACTCTCCAGGGGTGTACACTGCTGAATAATTTGTTCAAATGTCAACTGCAATTTTCAAAACTCCTTTCAAGCTCAAAATTTTAAACATCTGTAAAAAATACTTGTTTTGAGAGTGGTTTACACTCATGACACTTGACCTTTTGCTGTACACACCACAAAATTCAAGTATCAAATACCACACAAGCAGGAAATCTGATCATTCATGCAGTAGCCATATGCATGGTCCAATATCAAATATTAGTTCTAGGTTACGCTAAGTCATGTGTTACAAATCTTTTACTGAAACCTCTATAATTAGTTGTAATTTGCCTCTTTTAAAATGTGTTTCTTACGGGACATCTGGCCTTGAAAGTTCCACCTTCCCACTGAAAAAATACTTAAGTGTCTGGATTTTTTTTCCACTGAAACACTGCAGGGGTGGTATAACCAAGTCCAGACTTCTTAAAAAAATTAAATTTCAAGAACATGATGATTAAGAACCATTTAAGTATTACTAAATATAAAATGTAAAATAAAACTTTGTTGCCCATAACTATCTACAGATTTCCAAATCAATCTCATATATCTAAAGTTTACAAAATAAATTTTAATGAGAGTACAACACTGATACACTCATTTTCAAGAATTACATTAGTTAAGTTAAACTGGAAAATAAAGGTTCAGAATTAGAGATTTCACAAAAAGAAAAAAAGTTTGAGCACAGTGAGTTCATATGACACTCAAAGTTATCTACTTCAAGTAGGAAATGATCTTTCAATTTACAAACAGTCTTAAGTCATTTCACAGATATTAAAATTCAACAATACTCATCAATTCACTTGGTTCTGGAAAGCCTTAAAACTGAAAATTAAATATGGGCTAAGGAGTAAGTAATGAAAATGAAAGACTAAGACACTACTTTTAAGCAGAATAAAAGTGGAAAAATCCATCACAACATGCTGCTGTCCAGACCTGCTTGCTTCCTAAATTAGAAAATTTTTCATACAAACTCCTTAAAATCAGTATTATATCTTAACAACAACAACAAAAAAACACAAATGAAATGTAACATGGGTCAGAGAAGAAGTAAGTTCAAAACATCAGTTTCTAATGATAAAATTTCAAAGATATAGTGAAATTTGGTATGAAGGTAAATTCAATATATTTTCATCTTCTCAAAATATAACTTCAGAACTTTTCATCTCATTTAGAAATGTCATGTAATGAAATAAAAATCATACAGATCCTCTGAAACTTCAAAAACCTTCACCTAAAAATTGAACACAATCAGGTCTCATTTCTTATAGGTAATAAGCAATAAGCATAATCCCTACTAAAGTTCTGACTAGATTAAGTAAGCTTAATATGAAAATAACTGCTAGGATGTTTTATCCAAATTTAAGAAAACCCTTTTGCAATTAATTATGTTACTTTCATAGGTATGGTAAAAAAAGAAATTAAATGTGGAACTTCCCTGGTGACTGAGTCTGCCTTCCAGTACAGGGGACGTATGTTCAATCCCTGATAGGGGAACTAAGACCCACATGCCACAGGACAACTAAGCCCACGTGGAACAACTACTGAGCCTGCAACAAAGACCCAGTGAAGAAAGAAACAAAAAAGTGTATAAGCTAAGATTTGTTTATGTAAAAGCTGGCATATTCCAAAAGTTAAAGAAATAACAATTACTAATAAACATTAGTCGGGGCTTCTCTGGTGGCTCAGTGGTAAAGAATCTGCCTGCCAACGCAAGAGACACAGTTTCGACCTCTGATCCAATAAGATCCCATAGGCAGCTAAGCAACTAAGCTCACATACCACAAATACTGAGCCTGAGCTCTAGAGCCCAGGAGCTGCAACTACTAGAGGTCACATACCCTAGAGCCTGGGCTCCACAACAAGAGAAGCCCATCATGATGAGAAGCCTGTTCACCACAACTAGAGAGTAGCCCCGGCTCGCCACAACTAGAGAAAGCTGACTCACACCAATGAAGACCCAGAACAGCCCCCAAAAACAAAGTATTTTAATTGGTTAACATAAATAACTAGGTTCAATAATTTCTTACCTGTATTCCATCTTTAAGTTTCAAAATGCATTCCATTGTATTGATGGTAATTACCACTGGTTCTGAACCCAGTTTTGTCCATGGTACATGGATCCTCAGTTCGTGAATATGTCCACTTAAAAAAGTGAATGGTAATTTCAATTCCTTAAAACACAAAACATTAAATAAAATTTAGTAACAGCTTAATATTCTTTTTTCATTCTAATATCCAAAATACTTTCTGAAAAGAGAAACAAAATTTCCAACACAAAAATATTCTAGGGAGGGTGGGATGAACTGAGAGAGTAGCAGTGACATACATATACTACCATCTGTAAGACAGCTAGCGAGTGGGGAGCAACTGTACAGCCCGGAACTAGGCTCGGCGCTCTGTGATGACCTGGAGGGGTGGGGTGGGGGAAGATGCGGTGGGGTGGCAGGGAAACTCCAGACAGAGGATAAAGATATATACCTAGAGTTGGGTTACACTGTTGTATAGCAGAAACCAACACAACATTATAAAGCAATTATCCTCCAATTTAAAAAAATATAAAAAGCAATAAATTTCATCATATAACAAAAAAGAATTAGGGGAATTACTATTCATCAAAAAACAGCATCAAGCTCAACATCACTCATTATCAGAGAAATGCAAATCAAAACCACAACGAGGTACCATTACACACCAATCAGGATGGCTGCTATCCAAAAGTCTACAAGCAATAAATGCTGGAGAGGGTGTGGAAAAAAAGGAACCCTCCCACACTGTTGTTGGGAATGCAAACTAGTACAGCCACTATGGAAAACAGTGTGGAGATTTCTTAAAAAAAAAAAAAAAACTGGAAATAGAACTGCCATATGACCCAGCAATCCCATTTCTGGGCATACACACAAAGGAAATCAGATCTGAAAGAGACGCGTGCACCTCAATGTTCATCGCAGCACTGTTTATAATATCCAGGACATGGAAGCAACCTAGATGCCCATCAGCAGACGAATGGATAAGGAAGTTGTGGTATATATACACCATGGAATATTACTCAGCCATTAAAAACAATTCATTTGAATCAGTTCTAATGAGATGGATGAAACTGGAGCCCATTATACAGAGTGAAGTAAGCCAGAAAGATAAAGACCAATACAGTATACTAAGACATATATATGAAATTTAGAAAGATGGTAATGATAACCCTATATGCAAAACAGAAAAAGAGACACAGATGTACAGAACAGACTTTTGGACTCTATGGGAGAAGGCGAGGATGGGATGTTTCGAGAGAACAGCATCGAAACATGCATATTATCTAGGGTGAAACAGATCACCAGCCCAGGTTGGATGCATGAGACAAGTGCTCGGGGCTGGTGCACTGGGAAGACCCAGAGGGGTCAGGTGGAGAGGGAGGTGGGAGGGGGGATCAAGATGGGGAATACATGTAACTCCATGGCTGATTCATGTCAACGTATGGCAAAAAGCACTACAGTATTGTCAAGTAATTAGCCTCCAACTAATAAAAATAAATGGAAAATAAAAAGAAAATTAATGGAAAAAAAAAAGCAGCATCAAATAACTTGCTAAATTATATAGTTACTGATGAGCCACAAAAACTTATTGTGCAAGTTACATTTAATAAGGCACTTAACCTGTCAAGGCCTCTGTTTCTTATTTTGCTAAATGGAAATGGTAACAGAACAGGATTTTAAGGCAAGATGAAAGAGGGGAACAGAATTAAAGACAGGAGAATGACCTGACAAAATAAACACTGATTAACTTTGAAAAAAAAGTATTGAACTTTACCTAAAGATTATACCTAGAAACTATATGATCATAAATTTTAAATGTTTTATAACTGTTTCATTATTTAAAAGGTTAGAAATGAAAACACAAAGGTTACCACAACCACTTTAAACTAAATTGTTTCACCTTCAGATAAAATGTTATAAACCAACAAAAAAAAGGAATAATAAATTGCATTTAGACTGTATTTCAGTCACACTACTGTAACTCTATTTGTGAAAGTTAAAAAAATAATAAGCTGTTCCTTCATCCAAGAAGTGTCCACCTTGGTTTAGCAACACAGCAACAATGTAGCTAAACATACATATACAGACAGTACGGCAAAATGGTTAAGACCAATAAATCTGGAGCCAGCACAAGTGGATTTAATCCTACACCTGCTACTTACTAGCACAATGACAAGAGGCAACTTATACTACATCTCTGCATCTCAGTTTCTTTATCTGTAAAACTGGATAATAGTAGTGTGTTTAGGGATTAAATCAATAAATTTACATAAAGTGCTTAGGACACTGTCTTCCTCAAAGGCCATCAATATAAAGATACTACCTATTTATTACTACAAATGTATAAGCCTCTTTTATGTCTTCAACAAGCTTATTGAAGAGCAGAATACTAAAAATCTATTGATATTTCTACTATTCTAACAGAATGTCACAATTTTTTTTTAACAGTTCTCAATATTGCATTAGTTTTAAAGCTGTGGTAATTTCTTCAAGCACTGATCAATGGGAGAGATTATATTTTGATCAGTGTCTATAATGAATACCATGTTAATGAGCACTTACTGGGTACCAGGCACTGTTTTAAGTACTTTACTTGCATGCAATATTTAATCTTTGTAAGAACCCCAAAAAGTAAATACTATTATACCCACTTTATAGATTTGAATGAGTTATTTTTAGAAGTTATTTGACCTTTCTATGCCTTAAAAAAAATTTTGAGGCACAGAAAGGTCAAATAACTTTCAAAAATAACTCATCTTAGAGAGACATGATTGAAAACTGGAAATTATGCCAGAGCCCTTGCTCTTAACAAAACTACACTTCATCTAACTTCCTTTACGAGCAACGAGTACACTTCCATTGGTTATACATTCATTTGGATAATGTTTCAATGACATTTCCAAAATCTGAGGCACAGAAAGGTCAAATAACTTTCAAAAATAACTCATCTTGGAGAGCCATGACTCAAAACTGGAAACTATTATGCTAGAACCCTTGCTCTTAACAAAACTACACTACATCTAACTTCCTTTATGAGCAACGAGTACATTTCCATTGGTTATACATTCATTTGGATGTTTCAATGACATTTCCATCTCTACCCCTGAGTTGTATAACGATACATTTGTGAAATGGCTACCAAAACTTGCAATCTATGGAAAAAAAATGGATTTTCTTAGAAGTTAAAAGACACCTAAACCAAACTCAAAACCTTGTTATCACCAGAATACTACTAATCCTATCTGAATGACTAACTGAACGCTATTCACAAGGGACAATATTCCATATTAAAACATGGAATTTTGAAATACATGGCCCATGCTGGTAATCCAACTGAAGTTCACTTATTAATCAACTCACTATAAGCAAGATCATCTCCATTTCCTCATCTCAGAGTTGCTGTGATAAATAAATGGGAACATTTATGCCTTATAAAAGGCAAAAGAAAATGCTGACTGTTAAAATAAGTGGGTCATCCTAAGGTAGCCAAAAGAAATGATTTTCTTTTCACTCTTTTTCATTCTTAAAATATACTATACAACTTAAAAATATTTTATTTACTTGGAACTACTCAGGAAAACAGTGTATCCCTAAAACAGAATATGGCTGCACAAAGGAACTGAATAGCTCTCATAAATCACATTGTAGAAAGGCTATTACAAAATATCCTCACAGGGAAAAAAGGGATACTTTAAAAATGAATAACAGGACACAAAAGCAAAAAGAGATAAATAGGACTATATCAAACCTAAACACCTCCAGAAAGCAAAGAAAACACTCAGCAAAACAGAAAGGCAATCACATGGGAGAAACAGAAACTATGTATCTGCTAAGGGTTTAAAATCTAGACAATGTAAAGAACTACAACTCAACAACAACAAAAAATCCAATTTTAAAAGTGGGATATTGACTTGAATAGCAATTTTCAAAAGAACACATACCAAAAAAAAAAGAAGAACACATACAAAAGGCCAACAAAGAGGAAAAAATGCTCACCATCATTACTCAGACAAATACAAATCCCACCTGGTGATTCAGTGGCAAAGAATCCGCCTGCCAATGCAGGAGATGTCACAGGCCAAGGAGCAACTACACCCACGTGCTACAACTACTGAAGCCCATGTGCCCTGAACCCTGCGCTCTGCAACAAGAAAAGCTACTGCAATGAGAAGGCTGTGCCCTACTACTACAGAGTAGCCTCCACTCGCCCCAACTAGAGAAAAGCCTGCCGAGCAACAAAGACCCAGCAAAGGCAAAAATAAAACAAATAAATAAAGTTATTAAAAAAAAAAAAAAACCCACAATGGCAGATTTCCCTGGTGGCCCAATGGTTAAAACTCTGCCTGGTCCAAGTGGACTCCGCATGCTGCAGTGAAACTAAGCCCAGGCACCACAACTACAGAGCACGTGTGCTGCAAAGAGAAAAGCCGCCCCAGTGAGGAGCCCACGCTGCAGCCAGAGCAGCCTCCGCTGCTCCCGCCTCAACTAGAGAAAGCAGCATTCAGCAACCAAGACCCACCACAGCCAGAAATCAATTAAAAACCATAATGACATATCATCTCACATCTGACAGCAGGGCCCCATCAAAAAAAAAAGAAACACAAGAACAAAAACAAACCAAAAAAAAACCCACCACCACAGAAAGTAACGTGTGGTAAGTATATAAAGAATGTATAACCCTTGTGCGCTGTTGCTGCAAAGGTAAAATGGTACAACCACTATAGAGAACAGTATGGAGATTATTCAAACAATGAAAAACAGTCACCATATAATCCAGCAATCTCAGTTCTCAGTACACACTAAAAAGAAACCGAAAGCAGGATCTTGAAAACATACTTCTACAACCATACTTTTGCAGCATTATTCACAACAGTCAAGAGGTTACTACAACCTGATGTCCACTGAAAGGTAAGGATAAAGAAAATGTGGAATATACATACGATGAAGTATTACTTAAGTCTTTAAAAAGGAAATGGTTATATCCTACAACATATAATGAACCTCAAGGACATCGTGCAAAGTTAAATAAGCCAGTCACAAAAAGACAAATATTATCTAACTTCACTTACGAAAGGTACCTAAAGTAGTTAAATTCTTAGACACAGAAGTAGAACAGTGGTGGCCAGGGAGAGAGAGAAAAGGGAAGCAGTAGTTTCGTGGGTACAAAGCTTAAGTTTTAGAAGATGGAAAGTTATAGAAATCTGTTGAACAATAATGTATATATAATTAACATGACCGCTCACTTAAAAATGGTTAAGATGGTAAATTTTATGCTATATCCACTTTTACCACAAAATAAAAATAAATTTAAAACAGGACTTCAAGAATTCTAAGTTAGAAGGCTGGCAAATTCTCTCCCCAAAAAGCAGTGAAAAACTGGGCAAAGTTATTTAAAAAAAAAGAAAGAAAAAAACAGAAATCTAAGGGGCAATGAGGGAAAGCTACCCTGAAGTCATGATACCAGTTGGTGCAAGAAACACAACAGCAGACCAGCCAGAAAATTAACAAAGTAATCCAGAGAACAAGAAAGCCAAGGATGGTTTTGCTACGACCCCATTATTCCTGGTAACCTGGAAAGCTGTGTGTATGGGCCAGGTTTTGCTTACTTGGGCAACACTGGAGAGACCCTTAATAATCTACTCATCCACAGCTAACCAAGAAGCCTTGTAAACAGAGTTAAGTAAAAATATGGATCAGATCTGTAAACTCCTTTGAAAGCATATCTAGTACATGTGTATGTCTCATACCAAAGAGTAGAAGTCTTAGTAGTTCAAAAGTTTTAACAACCTCTAGCCAATCACTGGCAGATGACTCAGTTACAGTGACCCAGGAGTAATCCCTAGAAAACCAAGCCTAAAAACAGAAAGAATGGACAGAGGAAAAAAGAAAACTGAGCAGTCATCAGAGATCACATACTGCAAGGGAAAATAGACACCACAAACTTAGCCCAGGCAAGTCACTAAACAAACAAGCCAACAACAACAACAAATATCCCCAGAGGCAAGAAATTAGAACGCAGAGTTGCTACAGTATATTATGCAAAATGTTTAGTTTTCAACTAAACATTGTGAAACATGAAAAGTTTACAAAAGTAGTTAATAGAAACTATCTTTGAAGATGCTCAAATGCAGTATTTAAAACATCGTAAATATGTTCATTATAAATATGTTAAATAATTAAAGAATTACATGACAATGATTCATTGAATAGAAAATATCAAGAATGAGATATAAATTACAAAAAAGAAGCGAATGGAAATTCTGGAGTTGAAAAGAACAATAAACGAAACTGGAACTTCCTTGGTGATTCAGTGGTTAAGAATCCACCCTGCAATGCAAGGAACTCAGGTTCGATCCCTGGTCGGGAAACTAACCCCATGCCCAACTATTGAGCCCCCCACCACAATGTTAGAACCTTTGTGCCGCAACAAAAGATTCCACGTGCCTCACCAACAAAACCAAATGAAAAAATTTCTTACAAGTACAATAAATAAACTTAAAAATTCACTGAGAGAGTTCAACATCAGATTTGAGCTGGCAGAAAAAGAATCAGCAAATTCACACCCAGACATATCAAAACAAAAATTTTGAACATCTGGAACAAAAAGAAAACCTTAAAGGTAGAAACAGAAAATCAACATGTTACATACAAGAAAATTCTTCGTAGGTTCAGTTCAGTTGCTCAGTCATGTCCCACTCTTTGCGACCCCATGAACCGCAGCATGCCACACCTCCCTATTACCAACTCCTGGAGTTCACCCAAACTCATATCCACTGAGTCGGTGATGCCATCCAACCATCTCATCCTCTGTTGTCCCCTTCTCCTCCTGCCCTCAATCTTTCCCAGCATCAGGGCCTTTTCCAATGAGTCAGTTCTTTGTATCAGGTGGCCAAAATATTGAAGTTTCACCTTCAACATCAGTCCTTCCAATGAACACCCAGGACTGATCTCCTTTAGGATGGACTGGTTGGATCTCCTTGCAGTCCAAGGGACTCTCAAGAGTCTTCTCCAACACCACAGTTCAAAAGCATCAATTCTTCAGTGCTCAGCTTTCTTTATAGTCCAACTCTCACATCCATACATGACCGCTGGAAAAACCATAGGCTTGACTAGACGGACCTTTGTTGACAAAGTAATGTCTCTGTTTTTCAATATACTGTCTAGGTTGGTCATAACTTCCCTTCCAAGAAGTAAGCGTCTTTTCATTTCATGGCTGCAATCACCATCTGCAGTGATTTTGGAGCCCAAAAAAATAAAGTCAGCCACTGTTTCCCCATCTATTTGCCATGGAGTGATGGGACCAGATGTCATGATCTTTGTTTACTGAATGTTGAACTAAGCCAACTTTATCACTCTCCTCTTTCACTTTCAAGACGCTCTTTAGTTCTTCTTCACTTTCTGCCAGAAGGGTGGTGTCATCTGCATCTCTGAGGTTATTGATATTTCTCCCAGCAATCTTGATTCCAGCTTGTGCTTCCTCCAGCCCAGCGTTTCTCATGATGTACTCTGCATATAAATTAAATAAGCAGCGTGACAATATACAGCTTTGATGTACTCCTTTTCCTATCTGGAACCAGCCTGTTGTTCCATGTCCAGTTCTAACTGTTGCTTCCTGACCTGCATACAGGTTTCTCAAGAAGCAGGTCAGATGGTCTGGTATTCCCATCTCTTTCAGGATTTTCCACAGTTTATTGTGATCCACACAGTCAAAGGCTTTGGCATAGTCAATACAGCAGAAATAGATGTTTTTCTGGAACTCTCTTGCTTTTTCGATGATCCAGCTGATGTTGGCAATTTGATCTCTGGTTCCTCTGCCTTTTCTAAAACCAGCTTGAACATCTGGAAGTTCACAGTTCACGTACTGCTGAAGCCTGACTTGGAGAATTTTGAGCATTACTTTACTAGCATGTGAGATGAATGCAAGTGTGAAATAGTTTGAACATTCTTTGGCATTGCCTTTCTTTGGGATTGGAATGAAAACTGACCTTTTCCAGTGCTGTGGCCACTGTTGAGTTTTCCAAATTTGCTGACATATTGAGTGCAGCACTTTCACAGCATCATCTTTTAGGATTTGAAAGAGCTCAACTGGAATTCCATCACCTCCACTAGCTTTGTTCGTAGTGATGCTTCTTAAGGCTCACTTGACTTCACATGCCAGGATGTCTGGCTCTAGGTGAGTGATCACACCATTGTGATTATCTGGATCGTGAAGATCTTTTTTGCACAGTTCTTCTGTGTATTCTTGCCACCTCTTCTTAATATCTTCTGCTTCTGTTAGGTCCATACCATTTCTGTCCTTTACTGAGCCCATCTTTGCATGAAATGTTCCCTTGGTATCTCTAATTTTCTTGAAGAGATCTCTAGTATTTCCATTCTATTGTCTTCCTCTATTTCTGTGCATTGATGGCTGAGGAAGGCTTTCTTATCTCTCCTTGCTATTCTCTGAAACTGCATTCAAATGGATATATCTTTCCTTTTCTCCTTTGCTTTTCACTTTTCTTCTTTTCACAGTTATTTCTAAGTCCTCCTCAGACAGTCATTTTTCTTTCTTGAATTTCTTTTTCTTGGGGATGGTCTTGGTCCCTGTCTCCTGTACAATGTCACGAACTTCCATCCATAGTTCATCAGGCACTCTGGCTATCAGATCTAGTCCCTTAAATCTATTTCTCACTTCCACTGTATAATCATAAGGGATCTAGGTTAAAAGCTAACTTCTCATTACAAACAATAAAGGCAAGAAGGCAGATACATGACATATTTAAATAACAAATGAAAACTAACTCTCAATCCAAAATCTTTTATCTAGCAAAAACTAACCTTCAAAAATGAAGGAATACCCAAATCAAGTTTCAGGTAATTCTCAGTAACAGAATACTGGAAGTTCTTCAGGTCAAAAGGAAGTAATGTAACTCCAACCCATGCAACGAGTACTAATAAAAGTATTTCTATAGATGATTATTAAAAGACAGCATAAATGTATTATTACTTCTTTTTCTTCTGATTCAAAAGGCAGTAACAGGGACTTCCCTAGGAGACCAGTGGTTAAGACTCCATCTACCAATGCAGGGGATATGGATTCCATCCTTGGTTAGGGAACTAAGATCCCACATGCTGGGGGTCAGGGAGGAGGGCGCAACTAAGACCTAGTGCCACAATGGAGAAACCCACACACCGCAACTAGAGAAGCCCATGCACAGCAACGAATAGCCCAAGTGCCACAAGACTTGATGCAGCAAGTCATTTCCTTTAAACAAACCAAAAAAGGGCAATTACTAGGCTTCCCTGGTGGTACAGTAGTTAAGAATATGCCTGTCAATGCAGGTGACAAGGGTTTGATCCCTGATCTGGGATGATCCCACATGACCGAGGGCAACTAAGCCCGTGTGCTGCAACTACTGAGACCGCACACTACAACTACTGAGGCCGGAACTAGACCTCTAGAGCCTGTGCTGCTACAAGAGGAGCCACTGCAATGAGAAGACCGTGCACCACAATGAAGAACAGCCTCCACTCCTGGTAACTAGAGAGAGCCCAAGTGCAGCAACAAGGACCCAGAGGAGCCAAAAAAATTTTTAAAAACAGCAATTACAAAAAATAATTTAATACTGATATTAGGTTTATAACATAGAGATGCAATATATATATATAGAAATACCACCACAAGGAGGGAGAAGAAATGAAGCTATAGTGGAGAAATTTCTTTATTTTGATGGAATAAAGTTAGCATTAATCTCAAATTAGCATGCTGGGAGGGATTGGGGGCAGGAGGAGAAGGGGACAACAGAGGATGAGATGGCTGGATGGCATCACCGACTCAAAGGACATGAGTTTGCATAAACTCTGCGAGTTGGTGATGGACAGGAGGCCTGGCGTGCTGCAATTCATGGGGTCGCAAAGAGTTGGACACGACTGAGCTACTGAACTGAACTGAAGTGAGCATTAACCTTAAATTAAAGAAGGTAGCAAAGGATTATGAGAGAAACAAAAAAGACATGAAACACAAAGAAAATAGCAAAATGGTAGAAACAAATCCAATCATGAACAGAGAGAGAATGGATTAAATATTTCAATCAAAAGGCAAAGGCTGTCAGACTGGGTTTGTAAAAACTAGTAAGATTCAACTATATACTCTCAAGAAGAAACATACTTTAGATTTGAAAACACAAATAGACTACAAATGACAAGTGTTTTTCATTTTAATGTATCATTTTTCTATATACATAAGGACAACAGATTGGTGGTTACCAGAGGCAAAAGGTGATAAGTGAACAAAATGGGTAAAAGTAGTCAAAAGACACAAGTTTCCAGTTACAAAATTTTAAAAGTCCTCAGATATAACGTATAGCATAGTGAGTTAATAATACTGTACAGCATATTCAAAAGGTGCAAGGAGTAAATTTTAATAGTTCTCATCACAAGAAAACAAAATTTTAAACTATGGATGGTGACAGATGTTACCTGGGCTTACTGTGGTGACCATTTCGCAACACACACAAATCATTACACACCTGGCACTACATGTCTATTATACCATAATAAAAAAATAATAATAAACAAGATCCCAGGAAGCCATGTGATCCAGTTTCTTGCTTGAATACATCAAATCACCATTTTTTTTGGCTATCTAGGGAAATAGTATTCTATTTTAGGCATATAGAGAATTGTAATTTCTACTATCTTAATTTCCTGCTGCATTTTCCCGTTTTTCATATGACTGTTCTCCAATGCAAGTAAGTATTAGGAACAATTAAAAACAGTTCAACCCTCAAGACTTCCCTGGGATTAAGACTTTGCATTTCCACTGCAGGGAAAGTGAGTCCTGACCCTTGATCTGGAAACTTATTCTCCATGCTTCGGGACTGGGCCAAAAAAACAAATAAGTTTATCTCAGTCATCGGTTGAAAATACTATTAAGCAGATGAAATTTTAAAGAGTTTTTGAAGCCAAATAACATTCCAGTAAAACATTCAAAAGTATGTCACCAGGCTTCAAGAAATACAACACAAGGCATAAGTGGTAAAATAGTTTAAAATGCAATGTACAGAGGGGGAAAAACAAAAGATGCTTCATGCAACCAGTAACCATAAGAGAGGTAGATTAATTACACTACTGTTTTGTTTTTTAGTTTCCAAGACATGTCTGACTCTTCTGAGATCCCATGGACTATGGTCTGCCAGGCTCCTCTATCTATGGGATTTCCCAGGCAAGAATACTGGAGTGGGTTGCATTTCCTTCACCAGGGGCTCTTCCTGACCCAGGAATCAAACCAGCATCTTCTGCACTGGCAGGTGGATTCTTTACCACTGAGCCATCAGGGAAGCCCAAATACACTATTATCAGAAAAAAATTGATATTAAGAAAAAAAACTTACTAAAGATAACATGGGACATTTAAGGATGATAGAAAGGTCAATTCAAGAAGAAAGTATATATAAAACAGAATATTTACAAAACAGAAACAGACTCACAGATTTTGGAAAAAAACTATAGTTACTGAAGGGGAAACATGGGGGTAGGAATAAATTAGGAGTTTGGGGTTAAAATAAACACAATATTATATATAAAACAGATAACCAACAAGAACCTACTATATAGCACAGGGAACTCTACCCAATATTCTGTAATAACTTACATGAGTTAAAAAGTCTAAAAAAGAATGAATATACGTATAACTGAATCACTTTGCTATATACCTGACACTAATACAACATTGTAAATAAACTATACACCAATAAATATTTATAACAGAAAATATAAAACATATATGAGCAAAGAAATAAAGCCCAAAATATATAAAAAGTGAAAAAAGAAATAATCCAACACTAATCCCCTTCATGGATCACAGCCTTGCTGTGGTAAAGTGGCTTGCATAACTCAATGAACCTATGAGCCATGCCATGCAGGGCCATCCAAGACAGATGGGTCGTAGTGGAGAGTTCTGACAAAACATGGTCTACTGGCTGAGGGAATGGTAAACCACTCCAGTATTCTGATCATGAGAACTCCATGAATGAAAGTCATTCAGTCATGTCTGACTATTTGTGACCCAATGGACTGCAGCCCACCAGGCTCCTCTCTCCATGGGAAATCCCAGGCAAATATACTAGAATGGGTTGCCATGCCCTTTTCCAGGGGATCTTCCCAACGCAAGGATTGAACCTGGGTCTCCTGCACACAGGCATATTCTTTACCATATGACCTACCAGGAAAGCCCCATAACCACATAAACGGTATGTAAAGGCAAAAAGATACGACACCAGAAGATGAGCCCCGTAGGTTGGAAGGTGTCCATTATACTACTGGGGAAGGCAGAGAATAATTACTAGTAGCTCCAGAAAGAATGAAGCAGCTCGGCCAAAACAAAAACAACACTTTGTTGTGGAAGTGTCTGGTGGTGAAGCTAACGTCCGAAGTTGTAAAGAATAATACTGCACAGCTGGGGCAACAGGCTCTCCGTCCTAGGACCATGGCCCAGTTTGTCCATAACCTCACGGAGGAGGTCCCAGCACTGGTCAACGCTGCTGTGACCTACTCAAAGACTCGATTGGCCACGTTTGGGTATTACACCAAGGTTGAGCTGATTCCTCCAACCCCTGCTGAGATCCCTACAGCAATTCAGAGCTTGAAAAAAATTATCAACAGTGCTAAAACCAGTAGCTTCAAACAGCTCACTGTTAAGGAAGCTCTACTGAATGGTTTAGTGGCCACTGAGGTGTGGATGTGGTTTTATGTTGGCGAGATCATAGCCAAGCATGGCATCATTGGCTATGATGTTTGAAGACCAATTTTTAATATGTGATTATATTTGCTTTATTATTCAAGTGTTCTTGGACCATGTGTGAGCAGACTACTATTTGAATAAAATAAGACAATGTGTCAGAAAAAAAAAAAAAAGAATAATACTGCATAGGAACCTGGAATGTTAGTTGCATGGATCAAGGTAAACTGGACATGGTCAAACAGGAGATGGCCAAGAGTAAACATCAACATCTTAAGAATCAATGAACTAAAATGGATAGGAATGGGCGAATTTAATTCAGATGACAATTATATCTACTACTGTGGGAAAGAATCCCTTAGAAGAAATCACATAGTCTTCATAGTCTTGAACAAAAGAGTCTGAAATGCAGTACATGGGTGCAATGTCAAAAACAACAGAGGAATGGCAGAGGAAACAGAGATCAAATTGCTAGTGTTCACTAGAGCACAGAGAAA
Organism: Muntiacus reevesi; assembly: GCF_963930625.1. Taxonomy (NCBI): domain Eukaryota; kingdom Metazoa; phylum Chordata; class Mammalia; order Artiodactyla; family Cervidae; genus Muntiacus; species Muntiacus reevesi. Next base: position 15,755,704 of record NC_089260.1, on the reverse strand, counting down.
GCAAGGGAATTCCAGAAAAACATCTACTTCTGCTGCACTGACCATGAAAGGCTCTGACTGTGTAGATGACAACAAACTGGAAAGTTCTGTACGAGATGGAAACGCCAGACCACACTACTTGTCTCCTGAGAAACCTGCATGCGGGTCAAGAAGCAACAGTTAGAACTTCACGAAACAACTGACGGACTCAAAATCGGGAAGTGAGTACGTCAAGCTCACTGTGTTGTCACCCTGCTTATTAACTTACATGCAGAGTACATCATGAGAAATGTCGGGCTGGATGAATCACAAGCTGGAATCAATATTGCTGGGAGAAATAACCTCACATATGCAGATGATACTACCATAATGGCAGAAAGTGAAGAGGAACTAAAGGAGCCTTTTGATGAAGGTGAAAAAAGAGTGAAAAAACTGACTTAAAACTCAATATTCAAGAAACTAAGGTCATGGCATCTGGTCCCATCCCTCCATGGCAACTAGAAGGGGAAAAAGTAGAAGCGGTGACAGATTTTATTTTCTTGGGCTCCAAAAATCATTGCAGATGGTGACTGCAGCCATGAAATTAAAAGATGCTCGCTCGCTCCTTGGAAGAAAAGCTACAACAAACCTAAACACAGTATTAAAAAGCTCAGACGTACTTTGTTGACAAAGGTCTATCTAGTCAAAGCTATGGTTTTTCCAGTAGTCATGTAAAGACATGAGAGTTTGACCATAAAGAAGGCTGAACGCCAAAGAATTGATACTTTCGAACTGCTGTACTGGAGAAGACTCCTGAGAGTCCCTTGGACTACAAGGAGACCAAACCAGTCAATTCTAAAAGAAATCAACCTTGAATATTCATTGGAAGGATTGGATTGATGCTGAAGCTCCAACACTTTGGTCACCTAATGTGAAGAGGTGACTCACTGGAAAAGACCCTGATGCTGGGAAAGACTGAAGGCAAAAGGAGAAGAGGGTAGCAGAGGATGAGATGGTTAGATAGCAATACTGGCTCAATGGACATGAATCTGAGCATATTCCAAGAGACAATGACAGACAGGGAAGCTGGCGCGCTGCAGTCCATGAGGTCACTAAGAGTCAGACACCACTTAGCAACTGAACAATGACAACACTAATCATGGAAACTTGCATACCTCACTTTGCAACAATGAAAAACAGAAAGAAAAATCAACAAATATAGAGAAGACCTGAAAAATACTGTCAATCAATTTTGACCTGAAAGCTATAAAACATTCCATCCAACAACTGCAAAAATACACTGCTATTTCAAGGAAAATCAGAAAACATTTGAACTGAATGAAAATGAAAACACAATACACCAAAATGTACAGGATACAGCCAACTAAAGAAACTTATAGCTGTAAATGCCTATAGTAGAAAAGGAGAAATATCTTCAACCAATAACCGAGGCTTCTACCTGAAGACAGCAGAAAAACAAACTAAATAAGCTAACCCAAACTGAACAAACAAAAACAAGGATCACAAAACCAAATAAAGGCAGGAGAAAATGGGGGTACATGCAGTTAAACTACTGTAAGATTATAAGAGAAAATGGTAAGAATGTTATAATAATTTAAGGTAGATGCTAGTAAGTCAAATATCCATTTTGTGATCTTTATAAAAACTTATTTCTGTTGCTTCTCTGATCAAAAAGACTTTAAGGCAAGAAGAATTACTAGACTGAAAGAGGGACACATTTCAGAATAATTTTTTAAGTGTATTCAAAAATAAGAGCCTCTTGATGAAAGTGAAAAAGGAGAGAGAAAAAGCATTCAGAAAACTAAGATCAAGGCATCCAGTCCCATCACTTCACGGCAAATAGATGGGGAAACAATGGAAACAGTGACAGACTTTATTTTGGGGGGCTCCAAAGTCACTGCAGATGGTGACTGCAGCCATGAAATTAAAAGATACTTGCTCCTTGGAAGAAAAGCTATGACCAACCTAGACAGCATATTAAAAAGCAGAGACATTACTTTGCCAACAAAGGTCCGTCTAATTAAAGCTATGGTTTTTCCAGTAGACATGTATGGATGTGAGAGCTGGACTGTAAAGAAAGCTGAGCGCAGAAAAATTGATGCTTTTGAACTGTGGTGTTGGAGAAGACTCTTGAGAGTCCCTTGGACTGCAAGGAGATCCAACAAGTCCACCCTAAAGGAGATCAGTGCTGGGCATTCATTGGAAGAACTGATGTGTTGAAGCTGAGACTCCAATACTTTGGCCACCTGATGCAAAGAACTGACTCATTGGAAAAGACCCTGATGCTGGGAAAGATTGAAGGTGGGAGGAGAAGGGGACAACAAAGGATGAGATGGCTGGACGGCATCACCGACTTGATGGACATGAGTTTGAGTAAGCTCCGGGATTTGGTGATGGACAGGGAGGCCTGGCGTGCTACAGACCATGTGGTCGCAGAGTCAGACACGACTAAGTAACTGAACTAAACTGAAAAATAAGGTATCAAAATACTATACCTGTGTGTACTTAACAATGTAACTTCAAGACATATAAAGTGAATGTTCACAAAAGGGAAGTAGACAAATTCAAAATCATAGTTGGAGGTGTTAACCATTAAGATATCTCTCTTTGTAATTAATAGAATAAGCAGACAAGGAAAATCTTAATGGATTTATAAGATTTGAAGAACTCAAGTAGCCAATTTGAAGCAACTGACATTTATGGAAGAAAAAGGTGACAACTATAGGATACATATCTCTCATCAATTACACATGAAACATTTCCAAAAAAATTCATGACCACGTACTGAGTCAAATTATAATGGATCAAAATCACAGAGAATATACTAAACACTTGGAATTAAATTAGAAATCAATAACAGAAAGATATCCAGCTATTCCCTAAATGTCTGAAAATTAAGCAACACACTTCTAAGTAACCCATAAATAACCACATGCAAAAACATACAAACTTGGATACTTGTATCATATGCAAAAATTAACTCAAAGTGATCAAAGACCTACCGTGAGAGCTAAAACTATAAAAAACTCTTAGAAGAAAACATAGGGTGAAAGCTTCATGACACTGGATTTGGCAATGATTTCTTAGATATAACACCAAAAGCCCAGGCATCAAAAGAAAAAATTGTAAGTTGGACTTTGTCAAAATTTAAAACTTTAGCAGACGAATGGATAAGGAAGCTGTGGTACAAATACACCATGGAATATTACTCAGCCATTAAAAAGAATTCATTTGAATCAGTTCTAATGAGATGGATGAAACTGGAGCCCATTATACAGAGTGAAGTAAGCCAGAAAGATAAAGACCATTACAGTATACTAACACATATATATGGAATTTAGAAAGATGGTAACGATAACCCTATATGCAAAACGGAAAAAGAGACACAGAAGTGCAGAACAGACTTTTGGACTCTGTGGGAGAAGGCGAGGGTGGGATGCTTCGAGAGAACAGCATCGAAACATATATATTACCTAGGGTGAAACAGATCACCAGCCCAGGTTGGATGCATGAGACAAGTGCTCGGGCCTGGTGCACTGGGAAGACCCAGACGGATCGGGTAGAGTGGGAGGTGGGAGGGGGGGATCGAGATGGGGAATAATGTAAATCCATGGCTGATTCATGTCAATGTATGACAAAAACCACTAAATATTGTAAAGTAATTCGCCTCCAACTAATTTTTAAAAAATGGGGAAAAAAAAGAAAAAAAAATTTTAAACTTTAGTTCTTCAAAGGACACTATCAATAGAGTCAAAAGTCAACCCACAGTGGGCAATAACACTTGCAAATCATATCTGATATGGGACTGATACCCAAAATATATAAATAATTCCTACAACTCAGTAACAAATACAAAAAAATTTTAAATGAGCAAAGGACTTGAACAGACATTTCACCAAAAAAAGATATACAAACAGTCCATAGTACATGGAAAGGCTAAAAATAACAAACTCATTATATAACAGCAAAAAGGTGAAGTAACTGTAATTCCCACACATTACTGGTGAGAATGTAAAGTTGGGAAGATCCCCTACTGGTGAGAATGTAAAGTTGGGAAGATCCCCTACTGGTGAGAATGTAAAGTTGGGAAGATCCCCTGGAGAAGCAAATGACAACCCACTCCAGTATTCTTGTCTGGAGAATCCCATGGACAAAGGAGCCTGGCAGGCTACAGTCCATGGTGTTGCAAGAGTAGGATGCAACTTAGTATAAGTAAACCACCACCACCACCACCACACTAGAAAACTATTTGGCAGTATCCATTAAAAGTTAAACATATGCCTGCCTTCTAAGGGAAATAAACACCTATGTCCAATACAAGTATGTTCACAAGAGCTTTCTTCATAAAAGCCAAAAGTAGAAAAAAAATCCAAATGTATATCAAAAGGAAATACAGAAAACAGGTAAAATGAATCTTTATACAATGGAATACAACAAGGCAATACAAAGAATAAACTATCCTTCATGCAACAACCTGAGTCAATTTTAGCCTCAATGTTAACAAAAGAATTCAAACACAAGTGATTCCCATTTATTTAAGTTTCAAGAAGAGGTTCAAGAAACGTGTGTGTTGACACAAATCAGAACAGCAATCACCTGTCTTAGGGGCGGAGCTACTAATTACAAAGAAGCAAGGAGAGCTTTTTTTGAGTGCCGGAAATATTTTATTTCTCCATCTGGACAGTGGTTACAAAGATGTCACCAATATGCAAAAAGTAAGCTTATGCTTAGGATTTCTGCTCACTAAAAAACAATGAAAATATTCAGATAATCAATCTTGGAGAGGACAGAGAAGAAACCAAGAATATTATTTCTCAGTGTTAACTCTAGATTATTCAACAATAGAGAAAGCAGTGGGATATAACCAAAAATTATTAATAACATCACCATAGGTGTGAACTCCCTTATCTCCTAAAAAGCAGTTGGTCTCTGACTCAAGTTTCCAGAGATAACTCGTGTATTCTCAAGGCTAATAGAATTACCCGACATATGTTAATAATAAATGTACTAAGTGACCTAATAAATACATAAACTTTGAAGTTACAGTTAATTCACATCAGACCGTTCTCACGTTAAAAAGAAAATTTAAAAAGTGATTAAGAAAAAACTTTTCAATTATGCTGGCATTTTCGATCTTTATCTGTCTACTCAATATTCTGAGGATTCCGTGGGTACTGTCATCTTTCCTAAGAAGAGAACTTTCCTCAAGATCTGACCTTGTTGTCTTCAGGACCCTTCATTCCCCAAAAGGGAAAAAGGGAATATAATATTTTCCAGCATAATTTAGAATCCTAGCAGTGTAAATTAGCATATTCGGTAATGTTTAAGAACTGAGTAAAATGGAGGAAGAATTCTGACAAGAACAATGAAATTGTTTTTCTGTTGCGGCAACTTGGGGGATTACGATTCTAACAATCCATCACTAGCAACAAACCGTAAAAGAAAAAAATTTTGAAAAGGAGAATCTCTAGTTTCAAGATAGCTCTAAATACATCAGCAGAAAAATGAAGGTTTTAAAGCATAAAATCAAAGTGCAGGAAAGACCAGATTACTTCTAAATAGGCTGAAAATGTTTCCAATCCGTGACAACTTCACCGCTTACCTGCTCCAGCACATCCAATTTTAACTCCAGCTTGCTGAGAACCACATCTCCACCCCATAGCGAAAGCTGTAGATCTGACGGCTTTAAGTTCTTGATGTAGCGATTCACATAGCTCATTAAAATGGGAGTCACATACGACTCCAGCATCCTTTAAAGTACACAGGAGTCACAAAGTCAGAAGCTGAAAGGAGGTAAAACAGAAATATGAGAGGGAATTAAGTCTGTGGTGCATTTCCTGAGGAAAAAAAGCATTTCTCAGGAAGGGTTGTAGAGGCCGAAAAGCAAGAGCCCCACCCCCCCTCCCCCTCCACCACCACAGCGGCCGCTCGCCTTCTCCCAGAAGCAGAGAAAACTCAAGTGGGCTCTACAGCAGCGCCTTCCTCATTAGAACAACTCCCCTCAACCCGCCCGGCGAGCAGCGGGGGGAGGAGGCGGTGGTGACCTGAAGAAAGCTGGTCTCGGCAGTGGGAACTGAAGAGAACCGGGCTCGCCTTCGGCCGCGGCAGTCCTTTAGCCAGCCCAGCCACCCTGGGAGGCCCTTGGCCCCCGGAACCCGGCCGCATGTAACGCCGCGAAACCAGGCCGGCTTCCCGCCTCTACCCGTCTTGCGCCCTCGGCTGACACTCACGCCCGAGAGTACCGCGGCGTCTCCTCCACCTCCCGGTACCTGGCACCCGCCTCCGGAGGCGGCGCAGCGCCCGTACCGCGCCACTTCCGGGTGCGCCGCGCTCGGTGCGCGGAATGAACTGTTCCTCCCCCGCCCGGACTCGACTCCGAGGCAGGACCGGGGTTCTCACTCTAGACCCAGTGCAGTGCGTCTTCTGGGAGGGTACCCCCTCGCGCTCGCTCGGCCAGCCCACGCCTCCACTCCGACCTCGCTGTAGCTCGGACCAAGCTCTAGGAAGTGCGCGGGGGAGGTGGGCGGACCCGTAAAGTGGAGACACCGGAGACCCGGAAGTGGAGCTGCGGGAAGACAGCCGCTTAGGTGGAGATGGATTCCGAATGAGGAAGCGCAGAGGGCCAGAGGTCCAACGAGGAGGAAGAAAGCGGGTCGTGGTCTTGAAAGCCCCCAAATCCAAGTGGTTTTCGTTTCTCTCTGGAAACTGAAGGGCTGACGAGAACTTGGGTTCGGTAGGCAGAGCAGTAGCAATAAGACTGCTTGCTGGTGAGGAAGGGGGTGAATTTAGATCGAAAGGTTTTTTTGCCGGAGGTAAGGAGAAATGGAAGGACTTAAGGTGTGGTGTAGGGGACAGCGTTTTGTCCAAAGGTGTAGACCAGCTTTCGCGTACTTTTTAATACTTTAGCGAAGAAGTGGTTATGCTTACATTTATGCGGGGTAAGAATAAAGAGAAAATCGTGGCGGTGTATTGGGCTGCACCTGATACTTGGCAACTGCATAAAAAGGGGTATGAAGAGCAGAAGGAAGAAATGAGACTATGGAAGAAAATGAGACTTAAGAGAAAGCGAAAAGAAATAGCTGAGAGAGAATGAATTCAGAGAGTCGGTGCTGGTTATATTGGGCTGAAATGAATGTATAAAATACTACCTTTCCTTCTAGTGCCTTGAAAGCTGAACAAGGCAACAAACTCAAACACGTAACACCTGGTAAACAGCCAACCAAATACTGGGCTTAAAGGGATAGCATAGGACATGCTACCTAATTTTTGACCGGTGTTTACTACTTTTGGTAACTTCTGAAGACACCTACTACTGCATATTGAAAGCAGACTTAAACCTTATAAAGTAATTAAAATATCCATCCATGTTGTCGTTGCATTTAATTGAAAAGACTTTGTAAATACTTTCCTAAAAAACTCTACTGAAAGTCAAGTTTTCTTGAAAGTTTCAGAAACGGCAGTAGGAAAGAGGCACAAGTGAGGATGCCAAGGTGTTTAGATCTGTTTTGTTAATGAAAATAAGGAACTAAGTTTCAAAAAGAAAGAACGGGGGAGGGGGAGGGGGGTTGAAGAAGGGGAAAAAAGAGGTAGCTAATGGCTAATTCAGAGCAACTGTCCTCTCACAAAAAGCCTTAACGAATAACCCAAGTAACTTGGATCTTATTAAAGCCTAATAAATCAGTCAAGTAAATTATCCAAGTAATATCTTAGTTATCTGCTTCACTTGAAAAGTGAACGGGTTGAAGCCATGACTCAGAAGTTTTAATATAAATGGTTCAACTAATTGTATGAAACCCCTAGTACTAGAGCTCCAAGCCTTCTTATTTTTCTAAGGAAAGAAAAAGGGCCTAGTCTTATTTGTGTGGCAATTTAACAAATAAGACCTGTATTAAGATAAATTAGCCAGATATTTTTAATAGATTTTTACTGTGCTGTATAAAAATAATATCTGATCATGGAATACTAAACATTTTTTGTTTTATTAGGCCATTTTTCTCTTGGAGCCAACAAAAGAAAATTGCCAAATTCCTGCCTTGGAAAAATTACTTAGGCACTGATTTTTTTCCTTTGATTTTAAGAATCAAAAAATAGTGGTTTTCAACCTGTTCTGCTGTGCCCTGTTTTATAAGCAGTGGAGATACATTTCATTCCTTTTCACTAATATGTTTCCGTAATTGCTGTTTTTTTGTCAAATAAACAGCCCTTCCCAGATCTCCTACTGTTATGTTTTTTTATTGAGAGATATTCCCTCCCTAAAAAAATATTTTTAATTCTTAATAAGCCTTTGAGGCAGGATGGCTATATAGGCAGTAGTTCTCCAGGGTGAGGTGAAATTTTTTGCTTTTTTAATTAACTTTATTTTTTTAGAGCAATTACAGGTTCATGAAAAAATTGAGCTGAAAATACAGAGTTACCATATAATCTCTGCCCCCACAACATAAAACCTTCTTCATTATTGACATCCCCCACCAGGTGACATTGATGAATCTACATTGACATACCATTATAACTCAACATCTATAGTTTACATTAGGGTTCACTCTTGTACTTCCTATGGATGTTGTATACTAGTAAAAACTCCTTACCGAAGAGGAGTTTAGCAATATCCCACAGAGTTGAAAACGAGTTTACTCTAGCACTTCCACTTATAAGTAATGCAGTGAAAGACTTGCATATATGAACAAAAAGACAAGATTTAACAGTATTTTACAGCAACATTTGTAGTAGTAAAACAGTGCAAACAATTGAAATATCAACAGGAAAAATGTATATTCATATAATCAAATATTATTAATGATGAAAATAGAGCTATGACTTTAAAATGTTTTATTCAAAAAAAAAGTTTTATTCAGTTAGAAATATAGTTTACACTATGACTCAGCTTATATATAAAAAGAAAGAGAACTTTCACAAACCTATACTTAAAAATTGAGTACATGTGGTGCATTCTATTTTCTTTGTTATTCTGTTTCTTTTTTCTAAAATAGTTCATGACCTACCAAATTAATATGACCTACCCATGGTTTGCAACTTGGTCTACCAAAAAAAACTGAACAAAGTTATATATTTACCAACATCTGAGAAATAAAACATAGAGAAAATAACAAATATAGCATATCACATATATAATATATATACATATACATAGATGTGGCATTCCAAGAAGTATATGGCTATATATTATGATAGCTACATATATATTGAGTTAGCCAAAAAGTTTCTTTGGGTTTTAAGTAAAAATGAAAGAAAGCAATTATCCTTCAATAAAAAAATGGAAAAAAAAATAAAAGATACATTTTTCATTTTCACCATGAACTTTATTGAACAATGTACTCCGTTTTGCTTCACTATCTGCCATTTTTCAGGCAACTTCATAATTTCATCTTCCCAAAACTGTCTATCCTTTTGAACAAAAAAACTGTTCTTTTGGCAATACCTCTGGCAATCTTCCAGGGAAATGAAATTTTATCCATTAAAGGAATTTTGTAAAAACTGAAAAAAATGGAAATCTAAAGGTGCAATGTCTGGTGAATACAATGGATGAATCAGAACTTCCCAGGCAACTTTTTACCTGGTCATCAAAGAAACATACATTGTTGGGGTATTCTGATGGAAGATTATGTGTTTTCTGCAGAATAATTCCAGACGCTTTTTGTCAAGTGTTGCCTTCAGTTGGTCTAATTGTGAGTAGTACTTGTTGGAATTAATCCAGACACTTAATAGAGGACAACCTTCCAATCCCACCATATACACATCACCTTCTTTGAATGAAGGTCGGGGTTTTGGTGTGGTTGGTGCTAATTCATTTTGCTTGCCCCACAATCTCCTCCATTCCACGTGATTGTACAGTATCCACTTATCATCACCCGTCACAATTTGTTTTAAAAATGGAACATTTTTGTTACACTTAAGTACAGAACTGCATGCAGAAATATAATCAAGAAGGTTCTTTTCATTTAACTTATGTGGAACCCAAAAATCAAAGTGATGAACATAACCAGGCTGGTGCACTTGATCTGAATATTTGAGTATGTCTCTGTGTGGTGTAACATTGATTGTTCACAATTAATGTCTGGACTCGATCGCTATCAATTTCAACCATTCTACATGGTCTACCTGACTGTGGAGCATCGTCCAGCTAGATATTTCCAGCACAAAACTTCACAAACTTTATTTTTTTGCTGCTAAAAGCTTTATTGTTTCCATTTGGTCCAAGGCTTGGAAGAGGGCTCCAGAGTGTTAAAAAGCTGCCTACTGTCACCAAAGACAGACTTCAGTCAGAAGCCCTAACATTAGGGGGTCTCCTCAAAGGTCACTGGGCTCCAGAGGTTCCGAGTCATACTTGAGGGTGAGCCTTTCAAAGAGATATTGTCCAACCCAGCCTGGGAACCAGCCAGACTGCAGAGGTTGGTCAGCTGGTCACCCACTTCTTGATGAATTTCACGTCCTCATTTAGGAAGTAGCTCTCCAAAAATTCACAGATGTGGGGGTCTGCTTGGGCAGACCCTAGCCATGCAGTTCCAAAAGGACCTGGTTAACGTTCTTCTTGAGAAGGGCATCTTCAGTAGAGTCCTGGCTTTTACCCCCCTCTTCTTGAGATGCTTCTGCACATCTAGAAAGAGGGCATGGCCACCGTGCTGGTTTTGCATTTTCAAGAAACGCTCTGCGCCCTCTGCGTCTCCTTGGCCAATTCATGGAAAAAGTGGCCCACACCCTCCAGAGCCACATTGTCCTGGTTGAAATAGAAGCCCAGAGACAAGTATGTATAGCAGGCCTGCAGATGCATTTTGACCAGGCAGCTGATGGCTGCCTCCACCTCAGTGAAATAATTCTGATGAATCTTGGAGTTCATGGTTGATCAGTAATAAGGAGCTAAGCTCAAAAAATGGTGTTTCGGGTCCTGATGTTTGCAGACAGCTGAGTGGCTGATTCCAAAGACTGCAGCCAGAGAAAAGGTTGGAAGGTGGTCAGAGGCTGGAACAAGGGGTGTCCCTGAGTCTATTCTGTCCAAGCGCTGTTGAAGCCAGAGAGAGCCGAGGGACCACTGACTGCACTGCCCACAAACCTCTTCTGAAATGTTCAGTCAATCACAGCACCTTCTCTATGCACTGCACAAATCTTTTTTAGTGTGCTTCTGTTGCATTATTTGTTTGAAATAATAAAGCATAAAGTCCCTAAAATGTTTCTTATTTTACTCCACCATCATTAAAATGGCTACACAAAAATTCACGAATTTTGATAAGATTTTTTTTTAAACACATGCTGATATGATAGCTGTTCACAGTACAGTCTAACGAAATTGTTTTGAATGAAGTTAAAGACAACTAAGCACTACTAGAGCCATCTTATGAAAAAAACTGAATGAATCTTTTCACCAACCCAATTCACCAATATTTATAAATAGTATTAAATATTGTCATGACACAGAGAAACACCAAATTAAGGATAGTAATTATCTCTGAAGAAGAAGAGATGGTAGAATAAAGCAGAGGAAGGGAATACAAAGTATTTCAACTGTATCGGTAATTCTCTTTTTTTTTTTTTCATTTATTTTTATTAGTTGGAGGCTAATTACTTCACAATATTGTAGTGGTTTTTGCCATACACTGACATGAATCAGCCATGGATTTACATGTGTTCCCCATCCCGATCCTCCATCCCGCCTTCCTCCCCATCCAATCCCTCTGGGTCTTCCCAGTGCACCAGCCCTGAGCACTTGTCTCATGCATGGTAATTCTCTTTAATAATGCAAAATTTAATATTGAGAGTTAGGATGCAAGTACATAGGCGTTCTTGTATTTTTCTGTTATTGTTGTTCAGTTGATAAGTTGTGTCCAACTCTTTGCAACCCCGTGGACTACAGCATGATAGGCTTCCCTGTCCTTCACTATCTATCTCCCTGAGTTTGCCTAAACTCATGTCCATTGAGTCAGCGATGCCATCCAACCATCTCTTCCTCTGTCACCCTCTTCTCCTGCCTTCAGTCAGCATCAGGGTTTTTTTCAATGAGTCAGCTTGTCATATCAGGAGACCACAGTACTGGAGCTTCAGTTTTAGCACAGTCCTTCCAATGAATATTCAGGGTTGATTTCCTTTAGCATTGACTGGTTTGATCTCCTTGCAGTTCAAGAGACTCTCAAGAGTCTTCTCCAACACCACAGTTCGAAAGTATCCATTCTTTGATGCTCAGCCTTCTTTATGGTCCAACTCTTACATCTGTACATGACTACTGAAAAAAACCATAGCTTTGACAATATGGACCTTTGTCGGCAAAGTGATGTCTCTGCTTTTTAGTACGTTGTCTAGGTGTGTCATAGCTTTTTTTCCAAGGAGCAGGCGGTTTTGTGGCTGCAGTCACCATCCGCAGTGATTTTGGAGCCCAAGAAAATAAAATCTGCCACTGTTTCCATTTTTCTGCATCTATTTGCCATGAAGTGATGGGGCCTGATTAATATCATGATCTTAGATTTTTAAATGTTGAATTTTAAGCCAGTTTTTTCAATCTCCTCTTTCACCTTCATCAAGAGGCTCTTTAGCTTCTCTTCACTTTCTGCCATTAGGGTGGTGTCATCTGCATATCTAAGGCTGTTATTTCTCCCAGCAATGTTGATTTCACAAGGTGTACTCTGTATATAAGTTAAATAGGCAGGATAACAATATAGAACCTTGACACACTCCTCTCCCTATTTTGAACCAGTTCATTGTTCCATGTCCAGTTTTAACTGTTGCTTCTTGACCTGCATAAAGGTTTCTCAGAAGGTAAGTGAGGTGGTCTGGTATTCCCATCTCTTTAAGAATTTTCCAGTTTGTTGTGATCCACACAGTCAAAGGTTTCAGTGTAGTCCGTGAAGCAGAAATAGATGTTTTCCTGGAACTGTCTTGCTTTTCCTATGATCCAGTGGATGTTGGCCATTTGATCTCTGGTTTTTCCATCTTTTCTAAACCTAGCTTTTACATAATGAAGTTCTCAGTTCACATACTGTTGAAGACTAGCTTGAAGGATTTCAAGCATTACCTTGCTAGCATATGAAATGAGTTCAGTGGTATGGTAGTTTGCACAATACTTTGGCATTACCTTTCTTTGAGAAGGAAATGAATACTGTGGCCATTGCTGAGTTTTCCAAATTTGCTTGCATATTGAGTAAAACACTTGTATTTTTATATATGCACAAAATATTTTATAATAAAATATTAATCAATCAGACCAATATTTCTCAACTTTGTATCATATCTTCAAAAATCATAAAGCTTACTCTAAGAAATTATATATTTTCAGACACTGATTATCTTAATCATTTAAATTTTAAAGAAATAAAAGTTTTAGTCATATATTAGGGGCTATCTTAAGGACATCCTATTTTGCCAGGCTAATTAATAGTGATAATAGGGATAGTGAGCTGCATGGTGGCCCCACAAAGGATATGACCACATCCTAATTCTCAGAACCTGTGAATATTACCTTGATATTAATAGTACGGTATAAAAAATTGAATATTACCTTATATAGCAAAATATGTGATTAAGAATTTGGAGTAGAAGAGCTTTCTCCTAGATTTTATGGTGGGTTTTAAATCCAGTGACAAGTGTCCTTATAAAAGTGAGATAAAGGAAGATAACACAGACAGAAAAGGAGAAGGCAATGTGATTATAGAGTCTGGGTGACACAACTCTGAGTCAAGAATGCCAAGAACCACCAGAGATGAAAGAAGTAGAAATAGATTCTTCCCCTACAGCCTCCAGAGAGACTGCAACCCTGCTGGCACCTTGATATTTGACTTGTTCCTCTGGAACTACAAGAGAATAAATTGTGTTGTTTTACACCACTCAGTTTGCAATAATTTGTTACAGCAACCACAGGAAACTAATACCCTAGGTCAGGATGACAGGGGAGGCAGTCTTCATATAAAAGGAAGATTAACCCTGAGCCAGCAGAACATAAGTTAAAATTCTTATCTTGAAAGGCCAAAAGACTTAAGACAGAAAGGCAATGGGGACTCTTTTACAGAGAAAGACTGGGTATCTCTCCATGATGTCAGGATTTTATGGTAATTAAATAATTGAAACATTCCTTCCACTATGTTAGGAAGCAAACTTGAGGGGAAATATATATGGTGTGGTGATTTTAAAGGAAAGCTATATCCAGAAACCTGATTATGGGCTTAACACTTTTCTTTCCTAAATCAACAAAATCAAAGATCCTTAAAATCTTTTTATGCATAACTTCCTTGCTGGTTGCACTGGTTTTTAAAAATGTCCACAAATTCTTTAATAGTACCCCCTTCTAAAGGTGGAGTCTAATTTCCCTTCGAGTATGGGTTGTATTTAGTGACTCACTTTTAAGTCATTTGAGGAAGCAGAAGGGACATATGTGATTTCTGAAGTCAGAACAAAAAAGGCATTGTGACTTCTTCCTTGTTCTTTGCATTATTTGCTCTGGGAGAAGCCAGCTACCAGGACATGAGAATGCTCAAGTTTCACTAAGGAAACGTTCACATGGTGAGAAACTGAGGCCTTCTGCCAAACGCAAGGGTGAAACTCAGGTTTTCCATCAACAGTCAGTCTTCAGATCACAGCCCTTGCTGACATCTTAACTGCAACTTCATGAGAGATCTTGAGTAAGAAGGACCAGGCTAGGCTCTCCCAAATTCCTAAACCATAGCAGAAATTGTGAGATAATAAATGTTTATTATTTTAATCTGCTAGATTTGGGGGCAATTTCTTACACAACAACAGGCAATTAAAACATTGACACACCTTCCAAATAAGTCAAGGCTGTATATTGTCACCCTGCTTATTTAAGTTACATGCAGAGTACATCATGCAAATTACCAGGTTGGATGAAACACAAGCTGGATTCAAGACTGCCAGGAGAAATATCAATAGCCTCAGATATGCAGATGATATCACCCTTATTGCAGAAAGTGAAGAGGAACTAAACAGCCTCTTGATAAAGGTGAAAGAGGAGAGTGAAAAAGCTGACTTAAAACTCAACATCCAAAAGACTAAGTTCATGGCATCTGGTCCCATCACTTCATAGCAAACAGATGGGGAAACAATGGAAACAGAGACAGACTTTATTTTCTTGGGCTCCAAAATCATTGCAGATGGTGACTGCAGCCATGAAATTAAAAGACACTTGCTCCTTGGAAGAAAAGCTATGACAAATCTAGACAGTGTATTAAAAAGCAGAGACGTTACTTTGCTGATAAAGGTCCATCTAGTCAAAGCTGTGGTTTTTCCAGTAGTCATGTACAGATATGAGAGTTGAACTATAAAGAAAGCTGAGCACCAAAGAATTTATGCTTTTGAACTGTGGTGTTGGAGAAGACTCTTGAGAGTCCCTTGGAAAGCAAGGAGATCAAATCAGTTAATCCTAAAGGAAATCAACCTGAATATTCATTGGAAGGACTGCTAACTGAAGCTCCAATGCTTTGGCCACCTGATGCAAAGAACTGACTCACTGGAAAAGACCCTGGTGCTGGGAAAGACTGAAGGCAGGAGGAGAAGGGGACAACAGAGGATGAGATGGTTGGATGGCATCACCGACTCAATGGACGTGAGTTTCAGCAAACTCTGGGCAATGATGAAGGACAGGGAAGCCCAGCATACTGCAGTCCATGGGGATGCAAAGAGTCGGACATGACTGAGCAACTGAACAACAATGATACAACCCAGCCATTCTACTTCTAAGTAGTTACCAAAGAGAAATAACAGAATTAGTCTACAAAAAGATTTGTACAAAAGTGCTTAAACAGAATCATCTGAAATATCTCAGATCGTTTGTATGATTATTTGTAATTGTAATGGATAAGCAAATTGTGATAGAGACATACTATGGAATACTACTGAACACTAAATTAAGTAACTATTAATACATGCAACAACATGGAAAAAAATCGAAGTAATTATGCTGAGTGAAATAACCCAGACAAAAAGTGCAATGCTGTATTATTCCACTAATATAAAATTCTAGAAAATGTAAACTAATGCTTAGTGACAGAAATTAGATCAGTCGGTGCAGACAGACAGGGTTGTGGAGTTGCATAGAACAACAAAAGGGCATGTGAAATAAAAATGTTTATTTTCTTAATTATGGTGATGAATTTATACATTTATACATATTTTAGAATTCATATTATAAATTTTAAATACATGCAGTGTATTGTACATCAATGATGTCTAACAAGTCTGTTTTTTAAATATAAATAAGTTAGACATACCTAGCTAGCCTAGAAGAAGTTCATGTCATAGCAGCATTATTCATAACACGTGAATGGTGGAAACAATCCAGATGTCTATCAATCAATGGATAAATAAATAAAATAAGATATATCCATATAGCAGAGTATTATTTAGCAATAAAAGTTATACTACTAGGTAATAAAAGATGTACTAATATAAACACCATGCATGCCTAGAGCTCAATGTTTGCTCAGAAAAGACCTGAGTGAGCCCTAAGCTTGCACCTCTGGCTGATTTTTGGGGTCTACACAAGCAGAAAGTAAAACTCTAAGGCAGAATTAGGTGAACTGTGTAAGCATTGAAGGATTGCTTACAGTCAATCTGCTCAGAGTTAGTCTATAAAAATAAGGAGAGAGAGTGTGTGTGTGTGTGATTTTCCCTTTTTGGCTCCAGCTACTTAGGGAAATCTCTTTCAGGTCACTGACTGACCACTAAGATAATGCAATAGAGACTCAGTAACCACACACAAATAAGAAATACAATCTTTCCAAAAAGAGTATGGGAAAGTCACTAGACTAATGGATGATTGTAGCCCTCAACAAGCCGCAAGAGTGAACTCTGGGGAAGAGGGTAAATTTGTTTTCCAGAGTTATGATATCAAAATGTTCAGTTTTATAAAAAAAAAAAAAAAAAAAAAAAAAAACCCACAAGGTATACAGAACAGCAAAGTATGGCCCATTCATTGGAAAGAAAGTAACAGAAACACTCAGGGAGGAAGCCTAGGCATACAAGGCGGAAACTTAAAGTCAGCTATCTTAAATATACTCAAAAGTTAAAAGAAACGGTGGGCAAAGGACTAAACAAAAGCAAGAGAACAATATATGAATACAGAATATCAATGAGAGTCAAAAATTATAAAAAGAAACCAAATAGAAATTCTGGAGCTAAGAAGTATAGTAGCTAAAATGAAATTCACTAGAGGTAAGGTTAAGAGCAGACTTGAACAGGCAGAATAAAGATTAGCAAACTTGAAGATAAGGCAACTGAAATTATCCCATCTACAGAGCAGAATGAAAAAAAAATTAAAAGAACCAAAGGAACTTGTGGGACATCATTAACTTTCTCATTATGTGGGAGTCCCAGGAGAGAAAGGGATAGAAAGAGTATTTGAAGAAATAATGGCCAAGGACTGCCCGAATTTAATGAAAAACACGAATCTATACATTGCAGAAGCTCTACAAGCTACAAAGGATAAAGGACAAAGTCAAAGAGATTCACACCAGGACATATTATAATAAAACTATCAAAAAATTGCTGAAAGACCCAGCAAGCAGCAGAAGTGACATGTACAAAGCCTCCTTAAAAAGATTAACAACCTATTCTCATCAGAAACCATGGTAGCCAGAAGGCAGTGGGATAACATATTTTAAATGTTCAAAGAAAAAAAAAAAAAACTGTGACTCTTAAAATTTTATATCTGGCAAATCTATTCTTCAAAAAATAAGGGAGAATTAAGACATTCTAGACAAACAAAAGCTGAGGGAATTTACTGCCAATAAACAAGCACTTTAAGAAATGCTACTTGAAATGAAGAAACAAAGGATTAATTTCAAAAATATACAAGCAACTCCTGAAGCTCAATTCCAGAAAAATAAATGACCCAATCAAAAAATGGGCCAAAGATCTAAACAGACATTTCTCCAAAGAAGACATACAGATGGCTAACAAACACATGAAAAGATGCTCAACATCACTCATTATCAGAGAAATGCAAATCAAAACCTCAATGAGGTACCATTACATGAAAGTCAGAATGGCTGCTATCCAAAAGTCTACAAGCAATAAATGCTGGAGAGGGTGTGGAGAAAAGGGAACCCTCTTACACTGTTGGTGGAAATGCAAACTAGTACAGCCACTATGGAGAACAGTGTGTAGATTCCTTAAAAAACTGGAAACAGAAGTGCCATATGACCCAGCAATCCCACTTCTGGACAGACGAATGGATAAGGAAGCTGTGGTACATATACACCATGGAGTATTACTCAGCCACTAAAAAGAATTCATTTGAATCAGTTCTAATGAGGTGGATGAAACTGGAGCCCATTATACAGAGGGAAGTAAGCCAGAAAGAAAAACACCAATACAGTATACTAACGCATATATATGGAATTTAGAAAGAGGGTAACGATAACCCTATATGTAAGACAGAAAAAGACACACATATGTATAGAACAAACTTTTGGACTCTGTGGGAGAAGGCGAGGGTGGGAGGATCTGAGAGAACAGCATCGAAACATGTATATTATCAAGTGTGAAACAGATCGCCAGTCTAGGTTGGATGCATGAGACAAGTGCTCAGGGCTGGTGTACTGGGATGACCCAGAGGTATGGGATGGGGAGGGAGGTGGGAGGGGGGGTTCAGGATGGGGAACACATGTAAATCCATGGCTGATTCATGTCAATGTATGGCAAAAACCACTACAATATTGTCAAGTAATTAGCCTCCAACTAATAAAAATAATTGGGGGAAAAAAAAGAAATGCTACTTGTATTATTGTGTCTATTTATTCATATGCTATTAATAAATAAAGCATGCTTATTCATATGCTTTTTTCACATGACTTTTTGTGTTATTGTCTAACGTCAGAGAAATGAAATGTCATTAGACAATAACACAGAAAGGCATATGAACAAAGCAAGGATGCCAGCAGAGATAACTATACAAGTAAATGGAAAAGCCAGAATTATAATATTTTTGGTTTGTAAAACTTCTTTTGTTTCTTGTGATTTAAAAGACAAATGCATAAAATCATTTGTTTATACACTACTTCTGAGCATATGTTAATAGGCAATAATGTGCAATGATACAATTTGTGACAACAGCAAAATAAAATGGGGAGACACAGCTATATGGTAGCAGAGTTTTTTATCCTATTGAACCTAAGCTGGTATAAACTGAAACTAGACATGTTATAAACTTTAGGTGTTAACTGGAAGCTCCAACACAACTAGCATGAAAATAACCAAGAAATATATGGAAAAAGGGAATTAAAAGATATGACAGAAAAATTCAGTATCAATTAAGCATAAATTAAGGCAGTATTTGTGTTTTGAGGAACAAATATATATATATATATATATATAAAACATAAAGGAAATGAAAAAAAAACATAAAGGAAATG
The DNA here is from genome assembly GCF_963930625.1 of Muntiacus reevesi. Classification (NCBI taxonomy): domain Eukaryota; kingdom Metazoa; phylum Chordata; class Mammalia; order Artiodactyla; family Cervidae; genus Muntiacus; species Muntiacus reevesi. The sequence continues at coordinate 15,736,361 of NC_089260.1, read as the reverse complement.
AACAGCAAAATGACAGAAATAAATCCATCCTTATCATTATTACCTGAAATGTAAACAGATTAAATTCACAAATTAAAAGACAGAGATAGGCTGATTGAGTTTTAAAAAGAAAAGCATGATCCAACTATATGCTGTCTACAAGAAACTCAGTTTAGATCCACAGACACAAATAGACTGAAAATGAAAAACTGGAAAAAGGTATTATATGCAAATGGTAACTAAAAGAGATCTCAGATGTCTATAGTAACATCAGACACAATAGACTTTAAGTCAAAGATTGTGATAAAAGACAAAGATGAACATTATATATTGCTACAAGGGTCAACTGATTAAGAAGACAGAATAATTTCATCCTGTAAAAAAGCAAAAGCAGGTGTTCACAAATGGGAAGACCTAATATTATTAATACTGTTAGAAAAACAATACCACCCAAAACAACATACAGATTCAGTGTAATAACTATCAAAATTACAATGGCATTTTTGCAGAAATGAAAAGCCCATTCTAAAAGTACTAAGAAACTGCAAGGTAACCCAAATGGCCAAAATAATCTTTAAAAATAAAGTTGTAGGTCTCTCACTTTCTGATTTCAAAATATATTACAAAGCTACAAGTAATCAAAACAATGTGGTACTGGCATCAAGACAGACATATAGACCAGAGAGCACAGAAATAAACTCTATGGCTAACTGATTTTTGACAAGCATGCCAAGACCACTCAGTGAGGAAAGAATAATCCCTTGAACAAATGATGCTGAGAAAACTGAATTTCCATGTGCAAATTTGACTTAGACCCTTATCTCACACCACATACAACCATAGCTCAAAACGGATCAATGATTTAAAGTTAAGAGCTAAACTATAAAACTCATAGAAGAAAGTACAGAGGCAAATCTACACAGCCTTGGATTTGACTGGCTTCTTAAATAACACTTTTGGCAAGCACAGGTAAAAAAAGAGAAAAAAATACATACATGGAACTTCATTAAAATTTCAAACATTTGTGTGTAAAAGAACACTATTAAGAGAGTCAAAAGAAAACCTACAGAATAATAATAATATATCTGATAGGATTTAAAATCCAGAATATATAAAGAACTCTTAGAACCCAACAGAAAGACCAACAGACCAATTTTTAAATGCACAAAGCACTTGAAAAGACATTTCTCCAAAGAAAATATACGAAAGGCCAATAAGCACACGAAAAGATGCTCAGCATCATTAGTCATTAGGGAAATGTAAATCAAAAACATAAGATACAACTTCGTATCAACTAGTTTACCTATAATTTTATTTTATTTTTTAAATTTTTTTTCTATAATTTTAAAAAGAAAAAATAACAAGTATTGACGAGGATATGGAAAAATAGAAACCTTTGTACATTGCTACTGGAACCGTAAACTGGTGCAGCTGCTATGGGAAAAAACATGGTAAATTTTTCAGAAAATTGAACATGGAATTACCATAAGACTCATCAATTTCACCCCTGGGTAGATACTTCCAAAGTATTTAAAACAGAGATTCAAACAGAAACATATACGTTTATTCTCAGGTGGCGCAAGTGGTAAAGAACTGCTCCCTGGGTCAGGAAGATCCCCTGGAGGAGGGCACCGCAACCCACTCCACTATTCTTGCCTGGAGAATCCTATGGACAGTGGAGACTGGCAGGCTTCAGTCCATGGATCATAGAAGTTGGATATGCTTAGAGACTAAAACAAAATTACTAATTTTTAAAAATGTGATTAAGAAGACAGCCTAGATTCTTAACTCACAAAATAGTGAGCGTCTTAACATATAAACAAATATGGGAAGACCAAGACCCTTTCCATTTATTTCAGATTTTCAAATGGAAAATGTTTAAAAGCTTCAACTGAATTGTCTTCTTTTGCTAAAGCAGTATTTAAGAATTTTTTTGACATTATCAAGTGGTTTCTTTTGATATCAACTAAAGAAACAGTTTCTGATTTTAAACTACTGTTTGTTTTTAAAATGCTGTTTAAGAGTACAAATTACCAAAAAAAAAATGGTTACATAGATTTTTAGAGCTAAAAACTTAAAACTAAAAGTCTATCATCACATTTTAGTAACCTACATACATTCAAGGAGACCGGCAGGCTACAGTCCATAGGGCCGCAGAGTCGGATATGACTGAAGCAACTTAGCACTCACTGATTGACAGCAGTATTACTCACATTAGCTAAAAGATGGAAGCAACCCAAATGCCCATCAACATATGAACAAATAAGATGTGGTATATACAAACAGTGAAATATTATTCAGTCATTAAAAAGAATGATGTTCTGATACAAGCTACAACATGAATGGACCTCAGAAACATGCTAAGCGAAAGAACACAAAAGATAACATGTTATATGGTCTGGTTTATAATAAATATTAAGGATGGGTACCAGAGAGACAGTTTGCCAGGAGCTAAGACAGAGAAGAATGAGAAGTGACTGCTTAACGAGTATGAGGTTTTCTTTCAGGATAATGAAAAACTTGCTGAATAGAGTTGGTGGTTGCGTGACTATTAACGTACTGTCACTAAATTGTACACTTTAAAATTATTAATTTTATGCTAGGTATTAATAACTTTCACCTCAAAAAAGAATATACTATATATTTACAATATAAATGGAAACAGTGACAGACTTTTTTTTCTTAGGCTCCAAATCACTGTAGATGGTGACTGCAGCCTGGAAATTAAAAGATACTTGCTCCTTGGAAGAAAAACCTATGACCAACCTAGCATATTAAAAAACAGAGACATTACTTTGCCAACAAAGGTGTATCTAATCTAAGCTATGGTTTTTCCAGTAGTCATGTATGGATGTAAGAGTTGGACCATAAAGCAGGCTGAACACCAAAGAACTGATGCTTTTGAACTGTGTGTTGAAAACTCTTGAGAGTCCCTTGGACTGCAAGGAGATCAAACCAGTTAATCCTAAAGGAAATCAGTCCTGAATATTCATTGGAAGGACTGATGCTGAAGTTGAAGCTCCAATACTTTGATCACTTGATGTGAAGAACTGATTCATTAGAAAAGACCCTGATGCTGGGAAAGATTGAAGACAGGAGAAGAAGGGGATGACAGAGGATGTGATAGTTGGATGGCATCACCGACTCAATAGACATGAGTTTGAGCAAGCTCCAGGAGTTGGTGATGGACAGGGAGGTCTGGCGTGTTGCAGTCCATAGGGTCGCAAAGTGTGGGACACAACTGAGTGACTGAACTGAACTGACAATACAAAATTCATGTTGAGGTTTGACAGAAAACAGCAAAATTCTGTAAAGCAATTATCCTTCAATTAAAAAAATTAATTTTAAAAAACCAAAAAAAAGAACTTTTAAAAATATATGGTATGAACCCATGTTTGGCCTAACATAGATGCAGTTGGTTATGTAAATATTTATAGATATGTGTAGGTACATGCACAGTTATTTCCATGCTTTGTCAGTTGAGAGGGTATAACTGCATACACCAGTAGCAACATTCATACCCAGTGCCTACCTCCTGTTCTCTAAAACTATTCTCCAATAAAAGGACCCAGAGCTCCATGGAGATGTGGCTAATTTTAGGACTCTGGCAGGAAATATTTAAGATAAGTGTGGAGCATCCTGTGGTGCCAGAGAGTAAGGAAGTGATACACACAGAACACACACACATACAGAGTAAAGTGTGCTGAGTCGCTCCGTTGTGTCCGACTCTTTGCGACCCCATGGGCTGTAGCCCGCCAGGCGCGTCTGTGGAATTTTCCAGGCACAAATATGGGAGTGGGCTGTGTTTTGCTTCTCCAGGGTATCTTCCTGACCCAGGGACTGAACCTGCATCTCTGGCAACTCCTGCATTGACAGGCAGATTCATTACCACTAGAGCCCCCTGGGAAGCCCATACAGAGTGTTGGGGTATGTCAAAAGAACATAGGGCTCCTAATGGCCAAATCTGGAACAATTTGAGCAAAAATCTAAATACAATAGTAGAACTGTAATCTAATGCATAAAATAAATACCCCATTCAACATAGGGTATTTTAAGAAATAACTGAATGAATTTATAAATTAATGAGAGAGACAAATCTCATTTGCAGAAGAATTTCAAACAATTTATGCATATACCCAAGAAGATGGAGCATAACTTCTCACTCTTTAAGTAGGGACTGAACATAGTGTATACTTTCAAAGAGTACAGTATGAAAAGGTGAAAAGGGGTGGGGCAGAGTAACTCTGGTGGAAAAATCTGACAAGACTACTAGCTCTGGTTAAGGTCAATATCAACAGTGATAGGTTATGTTGATAGTAGTACCCTTGATAAGATTGATGAAAATGGCACTTTATCTCTGTGGTCTTTCTTCCAAAACTCCATAACCAATCTAACCATGAGAAAATATCAGACAAATCTCAGTTGAGGAGGGCTTCCCTGGTAGCTTAGCTGGTAAAGACTCTGCAATTGAGGATCATGCTACTAAATATCTGACAATACTCCTCAAAACTGTCAAGGTCATTGAAACAGGGAACGTCTCAGAAACTCACAGCCAAGAAAAAAAAAAGCATTAGGAGACATGACAAACAAACAATGTGGAATCCTGGGTGGGGTCCTGAAACAGAAACAGGACATCAGGTAAAAAGTAAGGCAATCTGAAAATGTATGGACTTTAATTAATGATAATTGACTGATAAGGGTTCATTAATTGTAACAAACGTAACCATACTAATGTATGATATTAATAACAGGGAGACTCTGGGTATGGGGTATGAGAACTCTCTTAACTATATTCAGAATTTTCTTATAAATTTAAAATTGTTCTTAAAAAGTAGGAAGCAGCTGTATACCACAGGGAGCTCAGCTTAGTGCTCTGTGGGAACCTAGAGGTGTTTGGTGGGGGGCGGGCAGTGGGACTAAGTTTCAAAGGGAGGGGATATTCCCACGTGGCTCAGACGGTAAAGACCTGGGTCAGGAAGATCCCCTGGAGACAGAAATGGCAACCCACTACAGTATTCTTGCCTTAAGAATTCTATAGACAGAGGAGCCTGGAGTTCAGAGTCGCAAAGAGTCGGACACAACTGAGTGACTAACACACATATGTATATGTATAAGCGATTCACATTGTTGTACAGCAGAAAATGACACAATATTGTAAAGCAATTACACTCCAATAAAAAATGCTCAAATATATAGATATATAGTTATAGTCTTATTGTCCTTAGGACAATAATTAATGCAGATGGAAGCATATCGAACTTACAGGTCTGAGTCTCAAGCCTCTACCCATGATTTGCTTCATGATTTCAGCTAAGTCACCTAAAATCTCTAGAGGTTAGTTTGCTCACCTTATATTTTACAGACTGAGGGACTTGAAGTCTCTTTAAAGTCTAACGTTCTAAGAACCCTGATTCTATTACTGTACTAATTCAGTTATATCTGAAAAGAACACCTGGAAAAATGAAGAAGCATTCAAATAATTTTGTAATGCTTAAGAAAACAAGTTCACTAAAATAATTTCCAAAATCTATTTCATCATAATAACTCAAATGTTAACACACAGAACTTATGAGGTGGTGTGAAGTAAAGGTAGGACTCATTACCTAGAGACAGTGAAAGCTTCTTATAAATTACCTCACTATGCCACAGAATAGATTTTGTTTAAATTTATATCATCCCCCATTGATGTATCACTTTGTACAAAGAAGGTGCATGTTTTTTTCTGTAGTATTTTGAGAACACATAATGTCTTTCCTGGTGGCTCAGATGGTAAGGCGTCTGCCTGGAATGCGAGAGACCCAGGTTTAACCCCTGGGTTGGGAAGATCCCCTGGAGAAGGAAATGGCAACCCACTCCAGTACTCTTGCCTGGAAAATTCCATGGACTGAGGAGCCTGGTAGGCTACAATCCATGTGGTCGCAAAGAGTCGGACACAACTGAGCAGCTTCACTTACTTAATGTAGTATTATTTTAATCTCCTAATGTTAGAATTATTAGAGGAAATTTCATTAATAATATTAAATGATTCTGATTAAAAAAACCCCCACATTTTATGGACTTCTCTGGCAGTATAGAGGTTCATACTCTACGCTTCCACTGCAAGGGGGCATGGGTTTAATCCCTGCTCATTGGGGAACTAAGATCTTGCATGCTGCATGGCATGGCCAAAAAGTAAATAAATAAAAATGTAATGTTAAAAAATAACAAAAATAACTAAATAAAATTTTTAAAATATTTAAAAACCCACATTTAAAAAATGTAGCATTTCACCAAAAGTATTTAACACATTAACTATGTCAATGTAAAGTTTATGTAAGAAAAAAAATCAAATTTTGTGTAAGGGCATCTTTCACAGTCATTACATACTTGTAAATATACCACAAACATCACAAAATCTTAAGGGAAAAACATCTTATCTATGCCAAACTAAACTTTTTTTTTAATTTTCAATAACAACTAAATAATTTATAAAATTTCATTCTCAGGCTATCTGAGATAAGTCTGACCTTATGAGATGCCCAGAGGGTGTACATTAGATTAAAATGTTTGATTTCTTCTTCACTCTGACAGTAATATAATCTAAAACAAGACTCTGAGGCTTACTTTATTCTGAAAGGTCAAGGATATGATAACCCTCTAATCTGAAGAGTATAATACTTACCAGCTTTTCTTTTTGACTTTTTGAAAGATAGGCATAAAATGTCTTTCTCATATATGAAATTTCCATATCAATAAAGAAAAAAATTAAGTAACAAGGGGATAACTATAGCCTTATACATAATTATAACTTCTTCTATTACTAAAAATGTTCAGTATAGAAAAAAAATCATCATAATGTGGCACCAAATACCCTTGGGGAAAGAGGAAACATTATTATTTTCTATTATTTAGCATAGATAAATTACCTTCCTTCAGCTTCCAATAAAATGAAGTCCAAACCTCCAATACATTTCAATTATCTGAATAAAAGTTTTGAAAGCTATCATAGTTTGTTAAAGCTTTTAGGAGGTAAGAACTGCATTGCAGTTCTTTCTATTTCTATTTTTAAAATTCCATTTTTGCTAGATTTTTATCTGCAAACTAATTTCATTTAGCATCTTCGAAAGTGTGAACACTTTTAAGTTCTATTAATATTCTTGTGGCAACATCAAAATTTAAGGAAATCATCACAAGGAGTTCTGGTATTACTTGCTTTGTTGGGTTTGCAAACTTTTCTTCATATTATTTGCTCTTACATTTCCTGCCTGCCATCACCTTTAGTTTTAGTGTATTTTAAATTTCTTCAAATGGCGGAATAGAAGACAGAAATGTGTGTACACATTACATTTTTAAGTATTCATTACTTTAATCCACTAAAGTAAACTATTGTCAAGGTCTTTTATCTTAATGGTATTTTTACATAAAAAAGTGGTAGGGAAACAATCCTATCTGACACCCCTTCAAATGCATCTTGAACTGTGTTGGTTTAGTGTCAGTTATTGACTGCTTGAGCTGGAGAACCCCTGCCCATATCAGTAACAACCAGTCAAAACTACAGAGTACCTTTAACATCAAAAACACTTCACAGGAATCATTATCATCAGTTATTGACAGGAAGAAAGATTGCACAGAGATGATGTCTTCAACAGAGGTTGTGTTCAGTGAAGAGAAAATTAAAGGTCTAAATGTAAGTCAATAGTAAATCCAAAAACCATTTCTTTCAAGGAAAGTTTAACATTGTGTTTTCTGCTTTCAAAATCCTTTCATCATTAAAGAGCTATTCTTTTCTGGTTCAAATCTTGCTTACCTCCTTTTTAAAGTAATTTCTGAAAACATTAGCCCAGATGAGTTAATTTCAGATGGCTTATTTACCTGCTTATAGATTTATTTGCCACCTGCTTTTGCTTTTTTTACAGATGCAAAGTCAACCTCTGGGGCAAAATCCCACCTTTCTCTTTCTGCCACACAAGTGGTAAATAACATTACCCAATAAATTTCAGCATTTCCCCAAATGTGTAGGATACAAAAAATGTATTCATTCGTGTGAGATATAAAAATGTACACTCACACTTCTGAAATCAACAGCCAGCCATTTCACACTTGGGCCAAAGGCAAACAAACATAATTCTCACTGGCAGCTGGACAACATTCCAAGCTGCCACCACATTAATTAACTCACCTCAATCAGATTCCACTTCAACTTGCACAGCTTGCTGCCAAGAGGCCTAGCAATAAATTGTTAGGTTAAAGACTGAACAAGGGAGGGAAATACCATACGGTACGCTGCTACGGAGGGTGGGGTGTTCTTGTTTAACACTAGTAGCAGGTTTTTCCCTTTACTTTTTATTGTTGTCTCCAGTGATTTTAGGAAAATGAGTATACGTTCTTGCTGATAAATTATCTTGCTTGACTATAGTGATGGGGAAAGGAATGGTAACAAGACATTAATAACAAAATACTTTTGTCCACAAGCTTCTATAATTGATGTTCCGAAAATTTCAAGGCAACAGCTTACTTAGCAACTGGGAACTCACTAATGGTAAATTATTGGTATTAAACTCGGGGGTGTCAAGGAACAAAGAACTCAAATAAATTCTGTTTTCACTGAGGACTATTGAGAATTTACAAGTAAATACAAACTGCTTGTATCAATAGCTGAAAAACTTCTAACATGGTAATCAAAAGATTTGAGTTTAAATCCAGTTTCTGCCTTTGACGGGCTGTGTCACGTTCATTGAATCACTTCACTTCTCTGATATTATTTCTTCATCTGTCATATGATGCAGTTTGACTAGATGAGTGCTTCCCAAACCTTAACGCACATATTAATTTAAGATGCCTGTTAAAAATGCAGATTTTTGGATGTCACCCCTAAGGAATGAAATTGATTAGGTCTGATGTGGAGGCCAAATCTGCATTGTGAGCAAGTAATTCTTCCGCAGATAAAGGACCCACACTCTGAGAAATACTGGACTGCATGATACCAAGATTCCCCTTACCTCTGACAGTTACTTCACTTACCAGCCCATGTCATTGCTTTTATAAACTGTGGTATGATTTTAGAAAGAGGCATAATTGGGAGAGTTGATTCAGGACTTAATCAGCACTCATTCAAATGCCTAGTCAGAAAAAAAAAAGCTGAAAACACCAGAATATGACTACCCAGAATCCTGTACGCATTTTCCTAGGGCTGTGGGGTGGGTCATAGAGGTGACAGCTGATTGGCTGCAGCTTCTCTCCCTAAAAATCCTGTCTGTATATAAAGGAAGGCTTTGTTTGGGAGTCCTTCCTAAAGGAAATCAATCCATCCTAAAGGAAACCAGTCCATCCTAAAGGAAATCAATCCTGAACATTCATTGGATGGACTGATGATGAAGCGCCAGTATTTTGGCCACCTGATGTGAAGAGCTGACATTAGAAAAGATCCTGATGCTGGGAAAAATTGAAGGCAGGAGGAGAAGGGGACGACAGAGGATGAGATGATTGGATGACATCACCGACTCAATGGACTTTATAAGCTCTGGGATCTGGTTATGGACAGGGAAGCCTGGATGTAGTCCATGGGGTTGCAAAGAGTCGGATACAACTAAGCAACTGGACTGACTGAACTGATCACTCACCCAGCAGAAGTCTTTCTTTCCTCTAAACGTGTAATGAACCCTCGTTTCATCTATATTGCCTCTTGTGTATGTGATGTATTCTGCTTCTATTTTAAATGCCAGAAATCAGGAAAACATTCTGTACTTGTTTGTAAGATTCTCAAAGGCTAGGGACGTTGGGAAACCTCATTCTTCCTAGCTTCTAGGACATGATTTGATAAGGAAAGTAAAAGGCTCTTACTGGTATACACTCTGAGTTTATTTCAGATGGGTACTTATGAATTTCTATTAAGCCATGTATCTACTTCTATCCAATTCCTCTTAGGACCAGCAGAGAACCATCCCATAAGACAGCTGCCTGGGGATAGCCTTAAATTAAGAAATGGACAACCTTAACTGGCCTGAATAAAACAGTGTGCAACACAGGCCTTTCTCATCATATTTACAAGCTCAACAAGGACTCAAAAAACAGACTTTATTACTTCGCTACCTAAAACTTGAAATCACCTTTTTTTCATGCTCTCCATCACTGGAGAGTGTAAAAAAGGCAATGCAGTAGTTGCTTTACTACCAGATTTGCACAAAAGAAACCTGATTCTCTTAAAATTAGTTAGTTCTTTCCAAGGTAATCACAAAAATCTGCAAGTTCTAATAACGTTCCTTCGAATGTGGGTAGACGATCTCTTACTAAGCTTTTTGCGTTCTCCTCAGCTACTAAAATCAGGCTCTTAATAGATGCTCAATAAAGGAACGCTGGCTTGAAGATACTCTGGCAGGGAAGTACTAAATCCTGTTGCAGCCTTCTTCATCCCCTGCAGGTGGTGCTGGGAGACAGTTTACTTATTTACTTATTTAATCATAATTGTATGGGCAAGCAAAGGTGTTCTCACTGCTGGTTTAAAGCTGTGGTGATTATCTTAATTTCTTCCTCCTCTTCACTCTAATTACTGGGTCACAGAGGAGAACAAAAAGACTGAAAAAGGTGATGCAGATGAAGAGAAGCAGGGTTTTAAGATAACTGACGGTGTCTCCTAGGCCTGGCAGTGGAAATACTCTGTAGAGATTTAGGAGAAAGGGTTTTGTACATTTGTACAAGAGATTTTGTACTTTCCAAAAGAAAAGATATATTCAGGAAAGTCTCCTATACCACCATCTGACCATCTCCCACAGATGTGCTCGATTAATTCTAGCTCTGTATTTGTCAACCCCATACTTCTAGTATTTTTCACCAAGGTTCGATATGACTAGCTGTTGGTATTTTGGGCTTCAATCTTTAAGACTTCCTTTCCATCTTACAACAGGTTCATCACACTTCCAAGTCAGTCAGTTTAAAGGATCAATCACTTACCATTTAATATCCTGACTCTCCCGCTTGATCCAGAGCTGTTAAAAGGGTAGGGACTGTGTCATTATCATCTTTGTAGCACTAGTTCTTGTCTTGATGCTTGAAATGTAGCAGACCCTAAACAAACTAAATTAAAAAAAGCAATCAGTGAGTCAACAGGAATACTGCCAGCCACATACCTAATACTTTTCTCTTCTACCACCCTTTTCCTGAAGCTTTCTGAAGCCAAAAGTAGAGGCTAGCAATTACAGTATTAAATAAGGAAACTGGTATTTTTTAACTGACATAATATTCCCAACTACATTTCTAACTGTATCTCTTGCACGTCCCCCGATATGAATCCTTCAGAACAACCAAATTGGTGTGTCCACTCTCTCTGATAATGCTTTATGCTTTCCTACCTTTGAGATGATGCCATTCCTCTATTTTTGCCCTCAGTCTATCTTACTTAGTAATTTTCAAAATGGTTCTCAGGGGAAGCCATGATATCAACACTATGTTCATAGTACTAAGATGCCATTTACTTTTCCACCTCATTCTCTCACAAGTATACAGTGGAGTATTCCAGAAGCCATAAGACATGTGATATCAACAGAGCAGATGACAGAATCCAGCTGTCTTCTGTTAAGCCAAATATTAAAATGCAAAGTGTAAATAAATTTTTAAAATGCAAAATGTAAAACAAAACCATTTTTCTGACTAAATGGTTTTTTCTGGAAAACACACATATTTTTCATAAAATTATTTACCTTAACATGTAATTTATTTTAAATTACAGTGACAAATAATTTAAATTTTCTTGATTTTAATTTCTAATATGATAAATATGTAGTCCTGGTGGCTCAGTCAGTAAAGAATCCACCTGCAATGCAGGAAATCGCCTGCAATGCATATGACCAGGGTTCAATGCCTAAGTTGGGAAGATACCCTGGAGAAAGAAATGGCAACCTACTCCAGTATTCTTGCCTGGAAAATCCCATGGACAAAGGAGCCTGGCAGGCTACAGTCCATGGGGGTCACAAGATTCAGAAAGAGATTAGCAACTAAACCCCCACCATGATAAATATTAATAGATATAACTCACATAGACAAAATATCATTGATGTCCTCAACAATTTCTGTTGATAGTATACAAGAATGCAAGAGATTTCTGTGCATTAATTTTGTATCCTGCAACCTTACCAAATTCATTGATTAGTTCTAATAGTTTTCTGGTGGCATCTTTAAGATTTTCTATGTATCACATCATGTCATTTGCAAATAATGAGAGTTTTACTTCTTTTCTACTTTGTATTCATTTCTTTTTCTTCTCTGATTGCAGTGGTTAGGACTTTCAATACTATGCTGAATAATAGTAGCAAGAGTGGACATACTTGTCTTATTCCTGATCTTAGAGGAAATGCTTTCAGTTTTTCACCATGTTTGCTGTGGGTTTGTTGTATATGGCCTTCATATATTGAGGTAGATTTCCTTTATGTTCACTTTCTGGAGAGTTTTTATCATAAATGGGTGTTGAATTTTGTCAAAAGCTTTTTCTGAGTCTATTGAGATGATCATATGGGTTTTATTCCTTACTTTAATATGGTATATCATACTGACTAATTTGCATATGTTGAAGAATTCTTGCTTCCCTGGGATAAATAAATCCCACTTGATCATGGTGTATGATCTTTATAATGTGTTGTTGAATTCTATTTGCTAGTATTTTGTTGAGGATTTTTGCATCTATGTTCATCAGTGATACTGATCTGTAATTTTCTTTTTTTGTGATATCTTTGGTTTCAGTATCAGGGTGATATCTCAATAATTTTGAAAAGTATTAGTAAGGAGTCCCAAGACTATCAAGTTTGGCAATGCTGATCTAAATCTTCTGTACCCTTTAAAATCCAAAAAATGTCTTCCTTCTTGATAAGCTCTTTGACCACAGCCAAGTGGGGAGGAACTCCTTCTCCATCTATACCAAATACCTGGGGCACTTACACACTTATGCTTTTTTTACTCAAGTGACCTAGTATAGAACTTGCGCCTCAAAGAAATTAATATTGTTATACAAAGAATGATATTTTAAAACATTCATGTTTAATGATGAAATATAAACAATCATTTTACTTTCTAGTCTCTGATTATTGTCCTCCCAGCCTCAAAAGAAGAAAATATTTTCTTGACTTTTCAATCTACCCTTTTCACCAAAAAAAGATAATGATAATAAAGTTTTATATATATATATATATGTAAAATATTTTGTGTGAAATTTTATTTTATTTGTTATGAAATTTTATTACACTTATAAGTCTGATAAGTGTTCATTGAAAAAAATGAAAAAATTAGAAATTAAAAAAATTAAATTCACCTACAATGACGACAACCTGAGGTAACAACTGCTAACATTTTATATATATACACTACTACTATACACACTTTTTTCACTAAACTTCAGTTATACTGAACATACTATTATCATTTTTAAATACTAAGATGCTGTTTTGCTTCTTACACTTATCATACAATGTCTTATGGAAGATTTAAAGAAATTAGTAATGTTAATTTTAATAAGTGTGTCTTAGATACAGGTATTCATTTTTTCTTCAAATTAAATATGTACATTTTAATTCTCTTTTGTATGAAGGATAACTTAATAAATGAGTTTTCATAATCAATGAATTTTTAAAATAATACATGAACATTTTTCTATGTCATTAAGTATTATTACATTATATTCATTATTCATACATTCATATTCATACATTATTACATTATATTACATTCTAGGGTTTACTTACAGAGAAAACAATGACACCCCACTCCAGTACTCTTGCCTGGAAAATCCCATGGACGCAGGAGCCTGGTGGGCTGCAGTCCATGGGGTCGCTACGAGTCAGACACAACTGAGCGACTTCACTTTAACTTTTCACTTTCATGCATTGGAGAAGGATACGGCAATCCACTCCAGTATTCTTGCCTGGAGAATCCCAGGGATGTAGGAGCCTGGTGGGCTGCTGTCTATGGGGTCGCACAGAGCCGGACACAACTGAAGCGACTTAGCTGCAGCAGCAGCAGCAGCAGGGTTTATTTAACCCATATTTAACCCCAGTGTTAGGCGTTAAAATTATTTTAATTTTTCAAAACTACGAGTGATGCTTGGGTTTTCTTCCTTGTATATACATTTTGCATACATCTCTGTGATTTCCTTAGACTAAATGTAGAATTACAAGGCCAGGAAATATAAACAATTTTAAGATATTTAATCCAAAAAATACAATCAGGGTCTTCCCTTGTGGCTCGGTGGTAAGGACTTCACCTGCCGAGGCAGGGGACACGGGTTCAATATCTGATCTGGAAAGATCCCACGTGCCATGGGACAGCTAAGCCCAGGCGCCACACTCCAGAGCGAGTGCTCTAGAGCCCGAGCTCCACTACAGGAGAAACCCAAGCACCACAACTAGAGAGTGACTCCAACTTACCGCAGCTGGAGAAGGCTCCAGGCACAGCAACGAAGACCCAGCACGGCCATAAGGAAATAAACCTTTCCTTAAAAAAAATACAGTCATTTTTTGGTGCCACTTCTGCTTTCTCACTAGAAGAAAAACAACTCTGCGAATGAGGAGAAGAGGTAAAGAATTTGGGAGACCATGAGGGAAAGTTGGAAAAGCATATATTGGGAGGGAAACTCATAGAGAAAAACTGTTGCCAAAGAAGAAACAAGAGACGGGAAGAAGAGTGGCAAGAATGAACAGAGTTGAAGAATGACTTCAAAGGGATAAACAGGGCATACTGGAGACAGAGGTTTTAGAGTTAGGCAGATGATGGATTTAAAACAACTCATCCATTGTTTAGCATTGTGACCTTAGGCGAGGTACACAACTTCTTCTCTGTAAAAGTGAAAAGCAAAGAGTTTGGCAAACAGTTGGCACACAATAAATGTGTATTTCCTTCTGAAGAAATGGAATAAAAAGTGGGGAAAGGCAAAGGTGGGAGAAAGGAAATGGAAATGAAAACAATAAGTGAATGTACAGAAAAACAAGGATTGCCTCTGAAGCTGAAGAAAGCTCTAATACTTTGGCTGCTTGATATGAAGAGACAACTCATTGGAAAACTCTGATGCTGGGAAAGATTGAGGGCAGGAGGAGAAGGGGGTGACCGAGGATGAGATGGCTGGATGGCATCACTGACTCAATGGACATGAGTTTGAGCAGGCTCCAGGAGACAGTGAGTGAAGGACAAGGAAGCCTGGCTGCCGCAGTCCAATGGGTCACAAAGAGCAGGACACAACTTAGCGACTGAACGACAACAACAGAAAAACAAAGCTTAAGGAAAAATCCAAGTTCACTTCACAGATTGTTACTTTTGTAAAAAGTCCTGATATAACAAGTAACAATGAAATAAGAGAAATGAAAGAAACCAAAGCCATACATGGGCGTGCCTTGAAAGGAATGAAAATTTGCTTATGAGAGAAGTAGATTAATATGTGAAAACAAAACCAAAAAAAAAAAGAATGCCAAACCGAAAAAAATCAAATGTGGACTCAAAATACTTGCAGATTTTTTTGACTTGGTATTTCCAGTTAATAAAGTGTTGCTGTAGTTTTTTAAAAAAGATAAATGAGAAAGATGCTGATGAGAAAAAAGGAGGTTATGATTCCAAGCACACTGCATTCATTAAACCATTTTTACAGTTGGAAACAAATTGAAAGCTGGAAGCAAATCAACTTCAATACTCATTATTTTCACTGACCTTGAGCCACTGTAGGCCTGCACTTTATACCTTTGCTCACACACGTGCACACCCTTTATCTTTCCCTACTATCGAGCAGACACAGGTGGCAACACCCTTTTACTATTCTGCTTTCTGTTACTTAACTTCTGGTCTTTGGTTTCTCTTCCACTAACTAAAGATAGTTCTAGGAGTTAATCTCCTCTTTGTTGCATTTCCCAAGCTGGACTAGAAATCTTGAGAAAACAAGTTGTCTTTTTCTCATGAAAGTTTTTGGCACTTCATGCTTCTAAATGTGCCAAGAATGTCTTGAGACATTTTATTAGGATTTTCTGCTTGAAAATCTAAATTTTCAAGAACCTTCCTGCTCAGAGGTACAAGCACATCACCAAAATTTAGTATGATTCCAAGAGAAAGTTAATCAAATCTTAGATTCATTTTAATTTAAAGACTTGAACTGGTTTTTATTTACTCTGCAATAATGCATTCTTACTGTTTTAAATGGCTAACTTAGTTTCAGATTGGTGGAACTACCACCTCAATGTGCTTAGTCACTCAGTCATGTCTAACTCTTTGCGACCCCATGGACTACAGCTCGCCAGGTTCCTCAGTCCATGGGGATTCTCCAGGCAAGGATACTGGAGTGGGTTGCCATGTCCTCCTCCAGAGGATCTTCCCAACCCAGGAATCAAACCCAGGTTTCCAGCATTGCAGGCAGATTCTTTATCGCCCAAGCCACCAGAGAAGCCCATCGCCTCAATAGGTGGTGGAAAATGCACTGTAATTGATTTCCGTATTTGACTCCTTGTAGAGGAAAATGATAAGGAATAATGATGGCTTTTCACATAGCAAAATTTCTTTAGGCACTAACCAAGAAATATTAAAATGTTATACAGCAAATATACTGTATACTTTAATTAAAGATACTCATCTTTAGAAAATAGGATAAAAAACAACCAGTTGAAATAAAGATGATCTTATTCCAGTGTAACAGAAGCATAAGTGGAGTTAGACTGCACGGCTGATGTATTCTGGACTGCGTCTGGCTACCCATTAATCTCATCTCCTCCCACTCAGCAAGAATATCTTCCAGGCAATTTTCCCTTGTCTTCTCACTTTCATGATATCCATCCTCCCAGAATTCTGAAGTAATTGGGGATCTCAACAGAGATGAGTTAAAAACCTGTGTACATGTTCTAGATCAGTTCAGAGTTCCTAGGCCAAATCAGCTTCTCTGCCTCATTCCTTCCTTTGTCCTTGTTTTTCAACTTCCCTCTTTGGTAATTCCCTCTACCAGGAACTCCACGGCACAGACTTCAATTAACAAAAGTGTTTGATTACATCTACATCCTCATAAAAAGGGTGAAATTCTTGGATAGTGATTAGTATGTAAAATTTCTGGTTTTTAGTTTTCTAAAGATGTTAAATGTCTTAAAGTGTTAGTCACTTAGTCATGTCCGACTCTTTGAGACCCCATGGATTATATGTAGCCTGCCAGGCTCCTCAGTCCATGGGATTCTCCAGACAAGAATACTGGGGTGGGTTGCCATGCCCTTCTCTGGGAGGATCTTCCCAAACCAGGAATTGAATCCAGGTCTCAGGCATTACAGGCAGATTCTCTACTGTTTGAGCCAAGAGGCAAGGTCTTAAAAGTTCTCAGAAAATACAGTGAAAGAACCTTATAAAAAGTGCCTGTTAGTGGAGAAGGAAATGGCAACCCACTCCAGTATTCTTGCCTGGAGAATCCCTTGGACAGAGGAGCGTGGTGGGCCACAGTCCATGGGGTTGCAAAAGAGTCGGACACGACTTAGCAACTGAGCACACACGCATGGATGTGTACAAGTTTTGAAGAATTCTGTGGTTATTTCTTAACAGTGTCACATGCTCATTAAAATAATTAAATACAGGGACGCCTCATCAATGATATATTTTCCCAAGGTGTAAATGTCTTCTGTTAACCTGTTTCTGCCTACAGAGTCAACTAATTTCACTAAGGCGAAGCTCCTTGGAAAAACTTATAGTCCCTGTTGGGTTCTGTGAACAGCTTTGACTAGCAAATAAATCCTTTGCGTACTTTTTGAATGTGAAAAAAAAAAAAAGTGCCTGTTAGTCTACACTAAAATTCTTTTTCTCTTTTTTTTCTTTTTGGCCCTGCACCATGGCATGTGGAATCTTTAGTTCCTAGACTAGGGACAGAACCATTACCTCCTGCAGTTGCCACCAGGGAAATTCCTATACTAAAATTCTTAACACAGAGTCAGCACCACTGTCTTTTCTATACCAAAATTATAGATCCTTTAAGAAACAAGAGAGTAAGTATCCTTTTAAGATGTCTGTGTGTGTGTGTTAAGTCACTCAGTCGTGTCCAATTCTTTGCAACCCCACGGACTGTAGCCCACCAGGCTTCTCTGTCCATGGAATTCTTCAGGCAAGAATACTGGAGTGGATTACCATTCCCTTCTCCAGAGGAACTTCCCGACCCAGGGATCGAACCTTGGTCTCCTGCATCGCAGGCAGGCTCTTTACCATTTGAGCTACAGGGAAGTCCTAACATAAGATGCCTAGTTCTCTTAAATATACCAAATACAATGAACTTTTCATACCATGAAGATATTTTTTATACAAGAATGTACATCTGTCTAGTAAGAAGACGTATAATCAGCATTCCCTGGTGGCTCAGATGGTAAAGAGTCTGCCTGCAATGCAGGAGACCCGGGTTCTATTCCTGGGTCAGGAAGACCCCTGGAGAAGGAAACAGCAACCCACTCCAGTATTCTTGCCTGGAGAATCCCATGGACAGTCCATGGCATCACAAAGAGTTGGGTACGACGGAGTTACTAACACTTTTATAGATCAGTGAATGATGGAATTTTACTGATAATACTGTATATAACCTAGATCTGCCCTGTCCAACATGGTAGCCACTAACCACATGAATTAAAATTAATTAAAATTAAATTATAAATTCAGTTCCTCAGTCACACTACCTACATTTCAAATGCTCAGTAGCTACATGTGGCTATTAGCTACCTCCTGAACAGCATAGACAGAACATCTACATCATTGCAGGGAGCTTTATTGGACAACACTGGTCTAGAAAAATTAAAGATAGCCTCAGACACTAATCAGTATAATTATCAGCCAGTTATAAACAAATTTTAATTATATCTAGAAAGGTGATTATCACTTCTTTTTAGCAGTCATAAGATGACATCACATAATCCTAATTAAGTAGCTGAGAAAAGTATTAATTGAACAGTTTAACCAAAATGCAAGAGAAATGTTTTAATTCACATAAACTATAAAACATTCTTACTTTCATCCTTCCTGTTATAAATTGACAAGTGCACATGTACCTTTCAAATATATATGATCAGTTTTTAAAAGTTTATTTCCCATGAGTTCTATGGCAATTCTTCTCCCAGAAATAATGGAAGAATGAATCAAATTCTATGAGAATGGGTGGAAACAGAGATTTTCCCAGTGGCTCAGTCAGTAAAGAATCCACCTGCAATGGAGACTCAGGTTCAATCCCTGGGTCAGAAAGATTCACTAGAGGTGGATGTGGCCACCCACTCCTTATTCTTGCCTGGGAAATCCCATGGACAGAGGAGCCTGGTGGGCTACAGTCCATGGGGTCACAATAAGTCAGGCACAACTGAAGCAACTGAGCATACACATGCTTTCTTAAATGTTTTAAAATTCTATTTCCTAAAAATAAAATAAAATAAAATTCTATTTCCTTTATATTTATATATAATTTTTATTATTTTTTTCAGCTATATTGTGGAGCACGCAGAATCTTCACTCCCCAACCAGGGATGGAACCTGTGCTCCCTGCAGTGGAAGCACAAAGTCTTAACCACTGGTCCACCGGGGAAGTCCCAAATTCTATTTTCTTTTAAAAGTTCCTTGAGAG
This sequence comes from Muntiacus reevesi, assembly GCF_963930625.1. Taxonomy (NCBI): domain Eukaryota; kingdom Metazoa; phylum Chordata; class Mammalia; order Artiodactyla; family Cervidae; genus Muntiacus; species Muntiacus reevesi. The sequence goes on along the minus strand of NC_089260.1, from coordinate 15,716,830 downwards.
GTTAAATATCATGAACTACAGACATGGAGAAAACTGTATTGATGAAAGCAACTTTTTCCTTATTTCCATCTTTGCAAGAATGTGGACAGAGCATTCCAATATAACTCCTGCCAAAGGCTTTCAGAGAATGGCTACAGACGAGACTGTTTTGGACCTGGAATGGGTTATCTGTATTTTTCTTTCTGTTGTCAGCCTACACTGGGAAAGACACCTTGTTACACAGAGATCATCATTTCTAAAATTATCTAAGAGCTTATTATGCTTGCCAAAAACAGTCCAAGTCAGACAGTTTCACAAAGCAAAGACAATTCCCTTGATCCAGAGCTTTCAGCATGTAATGCTGTGTCTCACTGTCTCACCACGCATAGATTCAGAACAGGAAAAGTTAGAATTCTAGGACACTGCATCAGTTGTGCTGTGCTTGGTCGCTCAGCTGTGTCAGACTCTTTGCGACCCCATGAACAGCAGCCATCAGGCTCCTCTGTCCACGGGGATTCTCCAGGCAAGCATACTGAAGTGGGTTGCTATGCCCTCCTCCAGCGGATCTTCCCAACCCAGGGATCAAACCCAGGTCTCCTGCACTGCAGGCGGATTCTTTACCAGCTGAGTTACCAGGGAAGCCCCACTGAATCAGTTAACCTACTATCAATAAAGCTATCAGAAACCTATAACATGTTTTTGTGTTTGGCATAGTTTTCTCTTTTATCAGCACCTTTCACAGCGTATTCAACTTCTTTTACACAGAGTGGAGAAAAAGTTCAACAGATATTTTATCAACGCTTTCAGCCACAAAAACCAACTACAGTATGGCCCCTGCCTTCAACAAGCTTATTTTCTAATGAATAAAAGCAACAGATGAACAGATAATTGCTATCAGAGAGATGCACAAGGACTCCAATGGAAAATCAAAGAAGAAAGTGCCACATGACCTGCCAGTAAGAGTTCCTGGAAGTCACGTTACCCAAGCAGAGTCTTGAAAGATGAAAATCTTCCTTCCCAGCCAGCTAATCAAGGCGTGAGAAAGAGAAAAAGGTTTACACAAAAGAAAACCATGAGCTAAGCACAGAGGCAAGACATCACAATAAATTCCAGGAATTATGTGCAGTCTTTTATTTCCCAAATAAGTGTCACAGAGATAGGCATAGGATGGATTACTGTATTGAATGCTAAGATTAATTTTCTTCTGTAGGTGATGGATGATGCTAAGTCGCTTCAGTTGTGTCCGACTCTGTGCAACCCCATAGACGGCAGCCCACCAGGCTCCTCCGCCCACAGGATTCCCCGGGCAAGAATGCTGGAGTGGGTTGCCATTTCCTTCTCCCTGTAGGTGACGGGGAGTTACTAAATGTTTTCCTAAGGAGAAGTAATCTGTTCATGTTTATGATTTAGAGAGATCACTTTCTTGACCAGAGTCAAGAAACTATATTGATGCTAATATAGAAGGTACAGATTTGAGAAATGTTAGGAATAAAGAGAGCATGGCCTTGTGGAATTAAAAGAGGTTCCAAGTAATTTTCAAAGTAGTAATAACTGAGGGATGCATAAAAGGGAAACTTAAAAGGGAGAGGGTCAAGGTTTTCAGGAAGCAGAACGGTTGTGGGTATTTTGTTTTGTTTGGTTGATCAGTTTTATTAGAACTCCTATGAAAGATAAAGTAATTAGAGAACAGAAATGAGAAAGTACAATACAAAAATTTTAAGAAATAAACTACCACATGAAAAACAAAGAAGTAAAGCCCTGATAGTTACAGTCAGAAAAATCCTGATAATGAATCTGAGCAAATCAAAAGTCAAGTACTAACCTGTACCGAGAAAACCCAACACACTGGTAAAGATCTTCATGAACGATACACAGCTGAAGAGTAGACAGGAATTCTCCTGGTTAAGGAGATGATGTAATTATACCAAAGAAATAGAAAAACAGATGAAAAATTAACACATTTTAAAGAAGTCAGCAAGTAAGTAGATGAAAACATTAGTTAACCCCAAAGTAAGCCCCAGATCTCCACATGCCCAAGAGATGTGGTATTTAAACCTCAGTCTAAGAACTTTTATTTCTGTAAACGGATACCATAAAAATTCTCTTGCCAGTCAGGTACTTTAAAGAGGAGGGAAAACTTTTTATTTGACTTTAAAATAAATACAATTTCTTAAAATAGGATTGTATGGTTTCCTGCCTTCAAAACATTAATGACACCATCTGTATCTTGAGGGTTTGAATAAGTACTTTTATTGCTTTTGTAGATGCTCCAACAAAATATCACACACACATACACACACACAAGTACTTTACAAAACTGTTTCGATTACTTATCTCTCCTAAATGAACAGATTAATGACCAAAAGAATGAAAGTAAAGTGGTGCTGAATAGGAAATCCAACCACCTCCCCCCAAAAAATAATGTGCATGAATTGGAAGCAAAATCTTTTCTCACTCTTGTAAAAACAGAGCCAACTTAAGCTGATGTTAGATTACTGTGTGCAAACAGTTCCTGACTCGTTCACCAAGTGAAACAAAAGCTGTAAATGTTTTTCTATCCCTCTAACATTTTGGGAAAGGTTTCTGAAAGAAAAAAAATAGACTCAATTTAATTAAATCTCTCACTCACACACACACAGGAACACACTTTTTTCCCTTTTTAGGAAGAGTTAAACACTTGAATAACTCACCATTATAAAATTTTGAATTGCAAAAAACATGAATTACCTTTAATACTTAGAGAAGGCTCCAGTCACATTAGGGAATCACTTTTTTGGTAAGGAAAACAATTTAAAAAATGATAATTTTTTTTTAAATGAAGGAATCTATGGGGATATTTTAAATAAAAATAAGCAAAATATAGTCATCTGAAAGGGATCTAAACTGTTAAGTTTAAATTGCTTTTGTACTTTCCTATCTTCAACTAGCTAAAACTTACTCTTTTGGGTAAAATATCTATGGCTTACAAAAAATAATGCAATATAAATTTTATTTATCTGCTACAGGGCAAAATATAATTAACCAAAATTGTATAATTCAAAGCAACTGCCATTATTCAAATGTCCCATTATGATGATTACATATTAATATTTAAATCGTCTAAAACAAAATACAAAATACAAAATATTCAATCTTATAAATTAGCTGTAAATTCAAAGAATTACTTTGAATCTTTATTTTCAAGCATCCAGTTATAAATTTTAATTATTTTATATATAAAATGTTTAAAATGGCAAATAGGTATGAAAAATAATAGACTGGATTTGGGGAGGGAGGAAGATTCCAGTCAAAAGAACCACAGAAAATGAAAAGCATGAAAATTAGATTTACAAAAAATTAATTATTAGGCTTTATTAAATTTTAAACTGTGAAATACAAAATAACTGAAATTTTAAAGAACATATGCAAGTTAAATAATATCAACTGCAGCTGTTATTATTAAGTGCTTACTCTGGGTTAAGCACTGTGCTGGTCATTTTACATCATTTCATTTAATCAAAACCTTGCATGAAGGGCCTCATGAACCATCTACACATATAGAGTACTTTGAAATTTTCAAAAAACATTCTATAATTTTCTCATATGATCTTCACATTATGCTATGAACTAGACAAAAGGCAGAAGCAATTATTGGCTCTAAATAGATTACAGATAAGAAAATAAAAGGACATAAAGATTAAAATCACTGAGTCAGTAAGAAACAGAATTAAGGATGTAGTTGTCTACCTTCTAATCTTGAATCATTATCCACTATATAACATTAATATCAGAGAGTCTTAGATTTAGGACTTCCTAAATGATTTAGGTGGAGAAGGAAATGGCAGCCCACTCCAGTACTCTTGCCTGGAGAATCCTGTGGACAGAGGAGCCTGGTGGGCTGCTGTCCATGGGGTCGTACAGAGTCGGACACGTACAGAGTCGGACACGTGCAGAGTCGGACAGAAGCGACAGCGTGCAAATGATTTAGGAAATAGCTTAAAGTTAATCAGCAAACGTTCATTGAGTTTCTACACTGTATAAAACATAGAAGTATTTGTGTGATATAAAAAGAAATACAAAAAGAGAGGGAAAATTGAAAAAAGAGAGGAAGAGAAGATTCCATTGAAGAATTTAATATATGGCTGAGAAGGACAAATTAATCTTTAGAATAATTATAGAATAATATATCATTCAATGTAAAATAACTGTGAAAATACCTGATCTATTGATGTAATTTAACCCTGCTCAAATCTGATAACAAATTATGTATTTTTCATTTATTTGGATTAATCAGATCTCAGAAAATTTTATTGTACTAATTCTCATTTGCTAAACAGAAATGCTATATAGAAATTATTGCTACAAAGAAAAAAAATTAACAACTATGATATACCAGGCAATCTTTTCAGAAATTTTAGTTCTAACAATATCTGTTATAATAGAGTGTTATTTCAGTTGAACATATAAGAAACCAAAATATTTGTCAAAATCCTCCCTCAAAAGTTAGAGTATGAATGGAAAAGTTTCAATTGTTAATGACCATACTCAAGATAAATTTAAGCAAACATTACCATGGGGAAGAAAAACTTTGTACTATTAGAAGACAAAAAAAAAGAAAAAATCATGATGTACACACAAATAATATCTGGCTCAGAGTACTGTTTGAAGAATGGTAATAAAGAATAAGTTAAACAAATTTACAAGATATTGATCTTATTTTTTAGAAAAATAAGACAACTAATCAAAGGTAAACTTCACACACACAGATAGACACATAAAAGCAGTTAGGAGAAAGTCACTATCTGCTTGTGAGAATAATTTCAAGATAAAATTATTTGCAGAATGAATACTGAGTTTAAAATAGTGGCATATGAAAAAAAGACAAGTCAGGACTTGATTCTATAACTTCTAAGAGAACTAACACATTGTTATTGTGGTATTTTTTTTTAAATGAATGATGACTTTTGCCTCTTCTCATATATGCTTTACCTTCATCTTCTAAATACTAATTATTTTCTTCTCTTTCAACAGGTCCATGCAACTGTTACAGACAAACCTCACTGATACAGTAACATGTCTGAAACTAGATCGGGAACAAAGCATTCAATAAACTATCTGTGTACCATCTATATGCTGAGCACATGTCTAGGCACTGGGGAATAAAAATTAAATAGAAAGAACAGAGTAACTGCTCTCAAAACAGAGATTAGCTCAAGCCTTTCAAACTGCAGGTTATGACCTTTCAGGAGTTCTGAATCAATTTAGTGGGTTTCAGACCAATTATTTCAAAAGAATACAATGATTAGAATAGAATCTTAAAACTCACTATACCGCACATAGTAGGGTAAGTATTGTTTCATGAAAGTTTTGTTTCAGTTACCTACATATGTATGTGTGCACTGATCAATATGTAAAATTTTTTCATACTGTGAAAAGTTTGAGGGGAAAAATTTTAAAAAAACCTTTGTTTAGGAAAATATCTGCAAGAAAGTTTCACAAAATAGTTCATCCCATAAAGATGTTCACGAGCTGGTAACTTCAAATGTTCTAGCCTACAGAAACTGACATGACTGAATAAATATCTTACCAAAGAAGTAGTCAAGCACAAGCAATATCCTTCTTTTGAAAAATGTTATCTTTATTTAGATCTCCTTTATTAAAATGTTCTCCAGTCAATCACACTGCTATGCAGTTCCAACCAAATATTTTTACCATTAGTTAATACAACATAAAATGAAATGAATATGATACTTCTCTAACATGCTTGGGACTAAGAAGAGGGGGTTAGGGGATACAGTTATATTATCCCTGATGATACTCAGAAACATTATACTCTGAGTTGATTTTTAAGAATTATAAGTTTTCCTCAAAGATGGTAAACCACTTTCATATTAATCAAGGAGTGCACGGTATCAAAATATTTACATTATGAAACGCTACGTAATTTAAACAGTTCCAACAAAAGGTTGACCGGCCAGTCATACCACACTTTTTAGAGGCTGATTCACTCCAGCTAAACATATCTGAGCTCCACTGAGCTTGTTATGTTTACTTACTTTTTAAATTTATTTAAAGTAAACTCTGACTAAATCCTAAACAGCTTGAAGTCAGAGAACACGTCTTATTCAGTGCTTTGCATACACTTAGTGAATGCTAAATGACTACTGTTGAATGCATTGTTGATATTTATTTTATACTTTCATTTTACCAAAACATCTGAATTGATGTCCCAGATACACTGAGAGATCTCTCTCCATTGAAAGTCCCCAGAAAATCTAAACCCATATGATCTATGCCTTTGCAATACTTAAACAATTAAACCCAGTATGTGTTATAGCAATTATTTTGTCCTAGCAAATACAGACACAGACTTAAATTACAGAATAAGAGAGTGTAAAGGTCACTTGATCTTACACTTTCTCAAGGGGAAAATGAGATCTCAGAGAGGTTTTGCAGATAACCTGTGCAGGGCTAAACTAGGACTCAGGTCTGAGTACCCAGCAGTATTCTTTCCTCTGTAACGCACACTTACTTTCGGTCTGCCTCCACTTCACATTTTTTTTTTAATTCTATACTATGTGCAAAATACTTCCTAAGTCATCTAAGGATTTAAAAAATTAAGACTGTCCTTGGTATCAAGGTACTTTAAAAAATAAAAATATACACAAAAATACATTCATAGATTTACGGGGAATTAAGTTTTAGTGAACTACTATAATAATTCAATTCAAATTTCATATCCTCCAAAGAATCATTCGTGACCACTTCAGATTGAAATACTATCTCTCTTTGGTAGTAAGAAGAGTACTAGACAGGCAATATGAAGCCTGGTTTTGTGCTGTGGCTCAACCACTAACTGGATGTTTGAAAAGTAATTATTCAGCTTCAGGTTACGGGTTTATCAAATAGGGAGAGGGCACAGGAGTAAACGAGCTTTGAAGGACCCTTTCAGATCCAAGCAACAACTGTCTGTACCAGACCATCCCAACTCTAACTTTCTAACAAAGCAATCCACTTATGCAGTGTAAAGTTGCAGCTTCATCACCTGGGTCGTTCAACTGTCCAGGGCTCTCACCTTACCCTTTATTCCTCCTGCTAGTCCAGTGGCTTTCTGGCTCCTTTTCTCAGGCTATCTCTTACCCGCTTGATGACTTAACTCTTTCCCTGGTTCTGATCCTCACTGATTTCTAAAGAACTTGGTTTGCACAGATCCTCTGGTTCTTCTTATGCCTGAACATGTCAGGAAAACACTCCCACATCATCTGCCTCTGGCCCATGGGATCCAAGACTGAGTACCTGCCCATTTGCAGGGACACCCAAGAGAGACACCAAATTTGAGGCATCTTTCCAAGTAACAGTTTGAGATATTTCTCCTATTATTTTGTCAGTTGTTACTTAAATATTTTATCATTTAACTTTTTGTATTTAATTTTTTTTTATGTGAACCTTTTTTAAAGTCTTTATTGAGTTTGTTACAATAGGGCTTTTATTTTATGCTTTGGTTTTTTTTTTTTTTTTACCTCAAGGCATGTGGAATCTTAGCATACCCAAAGAGGGATGGAACCCACACCCCTGGCACTGGAAGGTGAAGAGTTAACTACTGGACTGCCAGGGAAGTTCCACTTTTTGTATGTTACAGAGATCTGCAATTCCCAAAACTCTTGAGGTCAGATACATTTTGGAAGTCAGAATTTTTCAGATTTCAAAAATACAGCACATATATTATATAAAACATACTCACTGTAATTAAAATAGTTAATATATCTGAAGTTAAACATAAGAATATTTCTCTTTTTATGAATATTCCTGCTATGTGAAATAAATGAAGAATTTAAAAAGCTTGACATCAGTTCAAGTCAGGTTTTCTGACTTGAATTAACCATTAACCAAATGAGTTAATCTTGAGTTAGATTTTACTGCCAAATATGATACAGAAAATAACAAAATTTAAGTTTTCTGGGATTTCAAAATTACATATAAAAGACTGTAATCTAATAAACTATGTGACCCTTAGTACCAATGTAGGTATCACAAAGGTAGAAATCACATGTTTTAAATCTTTGTCTTTCTAGAAAAGTACACAATGCTCAAAAAAACAGTTCATGTTGATCTGAAGAAATCTTCATCGAGTGCATACCACATGCCAAAACTATACTCAAGTGTTGTGAAACATTAAAAAAGAAATCTTACAACACCTAGAACCTGTCTTCAGAAACATTACAATCTCAAGGAGAACAAAGCATAAAACATACGTTAAAATGCAAACTTGGAATTGGTGCCAAAATTACTGATTCGGCCAATAAGGATGTCAAAATTGAGAGTAGTAAGTTTAAATGTGATGATTGTAATTTATTTTAACAAGAGCTGTCAATATCTCTCAAGTTTCAAAGTCGGCATAATGATTTATAGTCTGGAGAGGAAGTACCGTGTAATTTAGTATGAGAACTCTATTAGTGACAAAAGATTAGATAGAAAATCACTGTAACTTTTGCTTTAGATATATGGATTTTCAGGCAAAGTTTCATTCACACTGATTTCAGTTGTAGACAATCATAGGGATGACTCTACAGACTTAAAAATGAAGGTGAGTAAAATGGAGAATCAGCACCATATCACTATACAGAACTCCCCTAGATGGGACAGCCTAATCCTGTGCAAAGAGGAAATTATTTTTGACAAAATGAAGTTTGAATTCAACATTTTTTTTTATCAACTGGGTCTACTTTGAAAGGAGTGGTAGATTCTGGTAAAAATTAGTAGTTTCTTGAGCCAAGAATAAATCAGACAGGAAAGAGACACGTTCACTCTGATCACACATTTGTAAATCTCTAAGCAATGTCAAAGATACCGGTGATCTAAAATTGGTTGTAATATATCAAACTTATTTTTATGATAGAATTTATCTGGAACCTTTCAAACCAAAATGTTAAGTAACCCTCAGAGGTGACAAATATGATTGTATCTATTTTACAGATGAAACCCTTGAGCCTAGTGATACCGAAGGGCTAAAGTTCAATTAGATAATCAGTACATTATTCAGTTCAGTGCATTCGCTGTCATGTCCGACTCCCTGTGACCCCATGGACTGCAGCACGCCAGGCCTCCCTGTCCATCACAAACTCCAAGAGCCTACTCAAACTCATGTCCATTGCATCAGTGATGCCATCCAACCATCTCATCCTCTGTCGTCCCCTTCTCCTCCTGCCTTCAACCCTTCCCAGCATCAGGGTCTTTTCCAATGAGTCAGTTCTTTGCATGACGTGGCCAAAGTATTGGAGTTTCAGCTTCAGCATCAGTCCTTCCAAAGAATATTCAGGGTTTACTTCCTTTAGGATTGACTGGTTTGATCTCCTTGCAGTCCAAGGGACTCTCAAGAGTCTTCTCCAACACCACAGTTCAAAAGCATCAATTCTTTAGCACTCAGCTTTCTTTATAGTCCAACTCTCACATCCACATGTGACTACTGGAAAAACCATCGCTTTGACTAGATGAACCTTTGATGGTAAAGTAATGTCTCTGCTTTTTAATATGCTGTCTAGGTTGGTCATAACTTATCTTCCAAGGAGCAAGCATCTTTTAATTTCATGGCTGCAGTCACCATCTGCAGTGATTTTGGAGACCAAAAAAATAAAGTCTCCTACTATTTCCATTGTTTCCCCATCTATTTGCCATGAAGTGACAGGACCAGATGCCATGATCTTAGTTTTCTGAATGCTGAGTTTTAAACCAACCTTTTCACTCTCCTCTTTCACTTTCATTAAGAGGCTCTGTAGTTCTTCTTTGCTTTCTGCCATAGGATGGTGTCATCTGTGTATCTGGGGTTATTGATATTTCTCCCAGCAAAGTTTTAAATATAAGAATCTTAGTCCAACTTCACTGAGCTAATTACTATTAATAACCAACAACCAAATCTAGACAGAACCATTTGAAAATTTATTGACCTAATTTCTTCTCCAATATATAACCATCTTAAGTGGCAAAGGCAAACTAATAAAAATGATTTGTTCATAAAAAAAAAACTTCCCAAGACTTACTTGTCAATTTTTTCAATATCTGGCACATAAAGAAGAACTAGGAAAAAGCAAGTTATCAGATAAGAGGTAAAGTCCATTCCATTCTTTCTGGTTACATCCCCTACAGTCTTAAAGCAGTAACATTCCAGCTTGAAATTTACAAACCAAATAATGATCACTTGTTTCAAAAAAGAAGTGATTTGACAGAGAAAAATTATCTCTGTATCATGATCCTCTTAAAGAAGCTGAATTCATTATCTGGTATCAGGTGAATCGTAAAGTATTGTTAGAAGATTTTTTTCTATCAATTGAATAAAGAAAAGGAAATATTCAAGCTGTCTAAATTTGGGGAGAACAACCTGGCAGACTGTTACTGGCAAAAATGAAAGGAAGCCTGTAACTGATATCAGATGACATCTTCCATGGGGTCATTTTAGTAGTGATACCATCTGACATCTTCTATAGGGTTATTTGGGGTAAGTGTGACATTTTCTTAATGAGAAGATTAGGAAGTTGCCCTAAAAGAGCCTTATATAATGTATAAGGCCAAGGAACATATGGATAAAGAGTTGCTGGAGAAGTGTAAATATGACTCTTGAAGTAGTAAATGAAGGTTAAACATTAACAGCTGGTCCAGGGGAAATGAAGAGGGGGTGGAAAAAGCAAGCTGTCTGCTTCAGACTGGTGTTTCACTAACCACTAGGTCATCTTTATCTGTTTTCTATTTCAGATCACCTGGCCAAAATATATTACATTCCAAAGTTTAAGGAAAAAACTAAAAGTTGCTTTCATTTAGTTAAATTAATCAAAATAAAAGACATTTTAGGATTACAACTTTAAATTTTGAGCTGCATAGGGGTTTTTTTTTCCCCCTTTTAAAGAAAGAAGTACCAACAAACAAGGCCCTACTATACTCAATATTCTGTAATAACCTATAAGGGAAAAGAATCTGAAATAGATATATATGTGTAACTGAATCACTCTGCTATACACCTGAAACTAACACAACATTCAAATCAACCATACTTCAGATTTTTAAAAAGCAGGACAATTTTAGCCACAAACATGTGTGCTAAGTCACTTCAGTCATGTACAACTCTTTGCAACCCTGTGGACTCTAGCCCGCCAGGCTCCTCTGTCCATGGAATTCTCCAGGCAAGAACACTGGAGTGGGTTGCCACACGCTCCTCCAGGGAATCTTTCTGACCCATGGACAGATCCCGTGTCTCTTGTGTCTCCTGCATTGGCCGGTAGGTTCTTTACCATTAGTGCTACCTGGGAAGCTAAATATATCATATTACAGTTTTTTAAGGACTCTCAATTTGTCCTTTTATATATTAAATCTTCCCCTGGAGAAGGAAATGGCAACCCACTCCAGTATTCTTGCCTGGGAAATCCCACGGATGGAGGAGCCTGGTGGCCTACAGTCCACACGGTCGCAAAGAGTCAGACTGGACTGAGCAATTTCACTTCCACTTTCACATATTAAATCTTATTAGACTAGAAAAACCATCAATCCCCCTCCCCACCCCCACCAACTTTCCACTTCAAAACTACACATATCACAACTTTGCTTCTGCATTCTCTGCTCAAAATCCATTCATTTGGTTCAGGAACACCAAGTCTTCCAGGCAGTTTGAAAATCAAGATATTACTGGTTGCTGATTACTCAAGTTGCATGGGGGAATTAATTGAATTAGATGTAAGAATTAAATGTCCCAACAAATTTACTATAGCATACTATGGAAGAGCCAGCTCATTCTGCAAGGGTACGGCATAAACTTCAGTCAGTAAGTATATCTATCCCTAGCACATTTCTGGTAGTACTGCATATGTGAAATTACTGGTGTGAAGAGCAAGAATTTTCCACTGAGATCCAATCCTATTCTGCCATTGAGACAAAATCATTTATAATTTTGGATGCTGAATAAATGAACTTAAGAAGTTCCCTTTGCCTTAAATCATGTTCTAGGAGTAAAAAAAATAAAAAATAGTTGCTTACGATTCAGGTGTTTTTTTTTTAAACTTGCCATTCAAGTACTAATTTTTCCTAGTGTTAAAAAAAAAAACTAGAAAATTGTAGTAACACAGAATGTTAATCAGTCTTTCATCTCTGGAAAATATATGCAATGGTATTGGGTATTGTTATATCACACATCTTACAGTCTAGAGAAGTAGTAGTATGTAATTTGGTAAATGAATTCTGTTAGCCATAAAAAGCTATACTGAAAATCCCTATAACTTTGGTTCTAAGTATAAGGTTAACATTCAAAGTTTCTGTAAATATAATGCTATTAATATATCATGAGGTAAAAAAACTGTTCAGTTCAGTTCAGTTCAGTTGCTCAGTAGTGTTCAACTCTTTGCAACCCCATGAACCGCAGCACGCCAGGCCTCCCTGTCCATCACCAACTCCTGGAGCCTACCCAAACTCAAGTCCATTGAGTCGATGATGCCATCCAACCATTTCATCCTCTGTAGTTCCCTTCTCCTCCTGCCCTCAATCTTTCCCAGCATCAGGGTCTTTTCAAATGAGTCAGTTCTTCGCATCAGGTGGCCAAAGTATTGGAGTTTCAACTTCAACATCAGTCCTTCCAATGAACACCCAGGACTGATCTCCTTTAGGATAGAACTACCCCTAATAAAAATGATCATGAACAATACGGAGCATGCAACTTATTTTGTTAGGGCAAATATATATTTGCTTATAAATTTTACCATAAAACTTATAATCAAGTTGCATAAGCTCATACTGAATAGCACATGTATAGAGTTTTGGTTTTATTCATTTAGTTAACAATAATGGAATACATGTTACAAGACATTATGCTAGGTAAGATGTCTCTACCCACAAGAAGCTTAAAGTCTAAGAGGTAAATTTTTAAAAATGTACACAAACAAGAAGCAACTGGAATAAATAAAAGCTGTAAATAATGAGAGAAATAAAAAGCACCAGGAGAATTTACAGATGGGAGTGATCAGAGAACTTCACAGAGGATGAAGCATCTGACAGGTTGAATTTCCTGTCTGAAATTGAAGGATGGGCTGAATTTCCAAAGAGATGAGGTGGAGGATTACATAAATACACTATTTATGGTGTATTTACTATGTCCAGTATATTCCTAGCACATGTAAGGTACTAAGGATACATCTATTAACAAGATAGATAAATACATTTCCTCCACAAATGAAATCTGTAGTCCAGTGGGATATATATCCGAAATAATAAACAAAAATAATATTCTGACATATAAAACCAATGAAACACAAAAGTAGCAGGAGGCATATTGCATAATTGTGCCTATATAACATAGAACATATTTAAGTGCTGGTTAACCCAACTGCTGGAAGCAAAATTTTTGATACATTTCAATCATTCGCACCTCCATGTTGTCTTTACTGGAGTAAAATAGATCATCCAATAATCTAGAGTAATTGAGTAATTTGAAAGAAACTTTGATTAAAAAGTCTAATGTTTAAAATGTACCATTTAAAAAGCAAATATATATATATAAAAGAAATGTCTACCCATATCTGGAGTTTGACTCTTTCCTCTGCTACACACTGGCTGTGTGAACTTGAGGTCACCACTGTCTGCCTGATTCCCCAGTGACAGAACCAACACAATGGTATCTACTTCAGAAGGCTTATTGTGAAAATCAAATGAGACAAACATAACTTAAAGCACTTTATAAGAGAGAAAATACTACACAAAGGTAAAGTAATGTAGTTATTATATATATTTAACTTCCCATGTAATTTTACTACCTACTTATCTAATGTAATCTTTATCAAATAAAAAATAAACTATTATATTTAACTACTTTATATACATATTCAAAGAAGACATAGAATCACACTATCAGAAACTTGCATATCAGGTTGAAACTAAACTGTAAGCAAAACCTTGAAGGATTTGTTGTTTAGTCACTAAGTCATGTCTGACTCTTTTGTGACCCCGTGGACTGTAGCCCACCAGGGTCCTCTGACCATGGGATTTTCCCAGACAAGAATCCTGAAGTGGGCCACCATTTCCTTCTTCAGGGGATCTTCCCAACCCAGGAATCTAACCGGTGTCTCCTGGAGTGGCAGGTGGATTCTCTACCACTGAGCCACCAGGGAAGCCAGAAGGCTTCCTTCTAGTCAGGTCCAATTATCATCTGTTTAAATCATAAACTCTTTCTTTTCCCAAAAATCCATGCAGGTTTTAAGTATAATATCCTGAGGTCCTGAAATACTTACTAGAACAGGTTCACTTTCAGATCACAGTATGTAAAATAAATGATAGTTGTTTTTTTTTAAATAGAGGCTTTGTTTGGAAATTAGTTCTTCCATATATTAGACTAGTCATTAACAGAATAAAATGTCTCTTTATAGTCTGCACATTTTAGTCATTTTGTATTTATAATCACTGCTGAATAATTTCCAAAATAGCATAAAATCACTTTAAAAACCAAAGTTCAGGAGTGCCAGTATCTACCAACAGGCAGATCTCCCTGAGACTGAAAATATACACAGATTAAGGCAGTGCCATTCAATCTCTTCATAGCCCTACCATCCATACACAACGAGTTCAGGAATTTCCTTTTATTTCTGATGGGAGTTTTCCAAAGATTATTCACTGATATGATCTGGTCCTACACTTAAATATGATGATAAATTCAATAACACATTTCATTTTTGCACAACTGCTCCAGTTCCAGTGGTTCACTAATGATTCACAGACCATGACACATTTGCAAATAATAGGATTCTTACAGTTTGATAAAGACCATCCCAAACACAATATTTTTATAATCATATTGGAATTTCAATTACATATCGGAGTTACTTCTCCTTGTTCCTGTTACTGATATGTGGGCTTCCAGATAGCAATAAGCGAAACTAGTTTTGAACAAACCCCTATTTCCAGAAAAGAATTTGAAACAAACCCTACGAATGAGTATGTCTTATAAAAGAGTGTTAGATCCATTTGTCAGTATGTTTAACAAATGACAGTGATAGGCGAGCCCTTTGCAAATAGTCAAGAATCAGAATTTCTGCCTTACATCTTCCTTTAAAACCGTCAGCGAATCTGAAATATTAACATTTTCTACTTACGATTTCTTTCATTTCATCCTTCTGACTAACTCCCTCCCAACACACACACACACACAAACAGACACACACACAGACACACACACTTTAAAAAAGGAGAGGAAGAAGATGAAGGCGGAACTGGTCTGGACGGGGTCCCTCAACTACAGGAGTCCTGTCCTAGAAGCGAAAACGCCATCCGGAAAATCTTTGAACTCTACGTCGTCCGCACAGCGCCTCCTGCCGGCCGCGAAGGGCCGCAGGGGTGGAGGCCGTGGGCCGGGCTGCCTCCCGGGCTCCGCCGCTCTCCTCCCGCCCGCCAGCCCCAAGCGCTCCGACCCCGCGGCGCACTGAAGGCGGGAAAACGCGCGCCCACCGGGAGACGGAACAGGGACCTGAACGCTGGTCTGCGCCCCAGGGATCCCGTCAGGCCTCCGCTCCGTCTAGGGCGAGGCCCCAGGATGGGGCGGCCTCGACTGAGCGCCCACGTCAGGCCGCCGCCCAGGGCCTGCCCCCACGCGGGCCACACCGGACGGCCCGGACGCGGGACCGGGGTCGGTCTGTCCGCGGCCTGCCCCGCGCTCCCATCCTGAGTGGGCCGCGCGCCAGCCTTCCATCTGGGCCCGCGACTCGGGCCGCCCCTTGCTCCCCGCGTAAGGCGCTAGCAGTCGCCACCCTCGCCCGAGTCTCCGTTCTTCTCCTTTCCCGCCACGTCCCGGGGGGCCCGGCCGGGCGCGTTCCCTTCTCACGGCCCCCCAGTGCGCCCCTCAGCGAGTAAAACGCGCAGGAGTAGCACAAACAAGCGATAACCGAGGAGAGTCCTTCGAGGGCCCCCCAGTCTCCCGCTGCGCGCGTCCTCAGGTTCGCGTCTTTTCTCAGGGAGCTGGGCCCACGCCTGGGTCTCGCCCCGGGAGCCTCCCTCCCGGCCCGACGGTCTGGGCGCGCGGGGCCTCGCTCTGGCCGCCCTCACCTGGCTTCCGGCCTGCGCGCGGGAGGACGGCCGTCGAGGCGGGCGACCCTTCGGTTGAGGCGGAAGCCGTCGGGCCCCCTGTTCCGTGTAGGTTGGAGAGCGCGAGGCACGCGCGCTGCTGGCCGCGGAGTGAGCGCGGTCACGCATCCGGACGGCGCTTGGCAAGACGAGGAGGCATCCCGGGAGCGTCTCTAGGAAGTTGAGACACTTTTCCTAGAGGAAGAGGGCACTGAGGAGAGGCCCACAAATGAGGCCTCTCTCTCCCCGCCTACCTCCCCTCGAGCCCGCCCGTCTAGGCGCTCCTCTAGGTCCTTCCCCCACCCCGCGCTTTTACCTGTCTCCCATTTTCACTGTCCTTCCTTCGCCATCTCCCCTCCCTCTCTCTCACCCACCTCCCCTCCAACACTCTCCTTTCTCTACCCCTCTCCTTCTAACCCCCTGAAACTCTCCCCACCTCATTTCCCCACTTCCCCTCTCGCCTGCGCCCGCCCCTCACTTGGTTCTATTTGGCACTCACCATCTAAAAAGCTAATGTTTCCAAAAGTTTACTAAAAGCAAACTCTCTCCGGATATGAGACTAATGTCATCTTTTTTTAAAACTACAGTACATAATAGAGTTTCTGGTATACAAGGGACGCTGACTAAATATCTATAAATAACTCTCAAGAGGAAATGGATATCCACGCGCAGGAGCTTTCCTCCTTCGGTAAAGTCGAAGGTCCTTGTTCTCCATCAGTGAAACCCGAGGGTTTGACGTTTGTTGTAACCCAAGACCATCCATCTCTGACTCGGGCTCTGCCCAGGCTCCGGAGACTCAAGGACAGAACCGGTGTCGCGCGGGGCAGTGAGAAACTGGAGGCAGGGGGTCCAGGCTCCTAAAACGCCCCATCCTCGAGGCAGACGCGCAGGCAGGTGCCTGCATCCGGGCGGTGGGAGCGCCCTGACCCCCTGCCGCAGCCCCAGCCCCGAAGCTCAGAGCGGGCGCCCAAAGGTCAGGCCAAGCCGCCTCTCAGAAGACTCTTGCCAACGACCGGTTCCTGGAAGTTGTCTCTCGCCAGGCGCCAGAGACGGGCGTGCCTCCGGGTTTCGTAGAAGGCCCTGCTGCCCCGCGCAGGCAAGGCCCTGGTTTTCCCTTTGTGCATCATTTCACTCTTTGAAGAAAAGCCTCAGAGGAACAGTGGCTCTGTCCAGCTCCGGGCTGCTGGTATCCGCGAGCCTGGAGTCTCTTGGCGACCTTTCCTACTTTCCCGGGGGCAACATACCGGGAGCCCTGTCTGAACTCTGAGCGTGGTTGACCACGTGGCTTCTTTCTGCCCAGTGTGTTCACTATAGTTAACTATGTATATATGACATATATATGTATATATTCTTTTTTTATATAAGTTCAAATTTATTACTTGCTCCATGCAGGAAATATCTAAATCACAGAATTGAGGAAAATCAACTTTGAGGTAAACTATAAACGGCCAACCAAAGTCAAATGATTTTTGATAAATCATTTTATCAAAACAATTTTAAATTAAGACAACTTAAAAATTAAATTAAAAATTCAAAGCAATTTTAAATTAGACACCAATACATGATGTTTCTATCCCAGAGAAGCCCTGGATATATGATAACTTTTAGTTACTTTGTCTTTTACTTGCATTGTTTGGGCATACTAACTTTATCTTTTTTAATGCCTTTTTATCTTTTAAACCAACAATGGAGGTAAGAAAATAACCTTTATTCTTGAAACTATTTTTAGCCTGGTCTTGTTTAGTAGTTAAGTGGTGTTTGACTCTTGTGATCCCATGGATGGTAGGTAGCCTGCCAGGTTCCTCTGTCCATGGGATTTCCCAGGCAAGAATACTGAAGTAGGTTGTCATTTCCTTCTCCATAAACAGAAATGTATTAGCTGTGGGCACAAGTAGAGAATCTTTGAGTAAAAAGAGATTGCCAAGACTGGCATTTGGGTGACTTAGGACCCAATACAACTCTTGTGCTCAACTGATTAAGTGTCTTTGGGCAAGTCACTAACTCCCTTTTTCCTTTCATTTCAGTTTACTAGATAAAGCTGTTGAGTAAGCCATATGGTTCCTATGCTCTTTTTCCAACTCAGAGGCTCTCCCCCATTAAGAGGTTTTTTAAAGAACTTGATGACCATTTGATTTAGTTGGTTTTGATTTTCTTTTTATCTCTGTTACATTCAGAGAAAGAGAAGTTAGAAATAGCTTAAAATTTTTAAAGGGAAAACATTCAGAAAAGTTTTTAAAAATGCAGAAAGAGAAAGAAAGTGAAGAAATCAATTAATGTAATAACAGTAATTTTTAAAGTTTCCTAATTTAGGGGGTGAAAATAAAACCAAACAGAGCTGCTTATGACTAACCCTCTGGTTCAGGTTTACAAAGGAGAACTGAAGGTCAAGTTTGTAGAGGGCAGAGTGTGTGTTGGTTCGGTGTGTCCTAATCACACTATCTCATCTCTCTAGGCCATCAAATGGAATACTTTGCATCTTAATTGCTTGTTCCATGTGCACGCTAAGTCCCTTCAGTCATGTCCAACTCTTTGGAACTCTGTGGACTGTAGCCCGCCAGGCTCCTCTGTCCATGGGATTCTCTAGGCAAGAATACTGGAGTGGATTGCCATTCCCTTCTCCAGAGGGTCTTCCCAACCTAGGAATTGAACACGTGTCTCTTATGACTCTGCCATTGGCAGGCAGATTCTTTTCCACTATCGCTACCAGTGTTTCTAAAAGCTGTTTGTTGTCTTAATGTTCTTAGGGTGAGTGGTGGAACCTAGCCATAAATATAATGGAAAAACGACTGGGTGGGAAGAAAGAAATGAGATTTAAGGAATCTCCAGCAATGTAAAATCTTAAAAAAAAAAAAAAAAAAAACTTTAGTTTCTTAGGTTTACAGAGCCAAGGGTTGAAATCTCTCTTCCTAAACTCATTCCTTCATAAACCAAGAGGTGGTATGAAATGCACTCTGACATAGCAATACATGGGTGTATTAAGAAGAAATACCAGAGTCACAATCAAGAAAAAGCTCTCCAGAACAGTTCCCCTTAAGCTGAATGTTAAGGAAAGAGTTGGAAGAGGAGACAGTTGGGCAAGGGGGCAGCAGAGGGAGAGGACAGAGGGAAGGATGAGCATCCAAAGGACATGCCTGAAGGCCCAAGGGTAGACATAGCTTCCTTTAGAGAGGTTCATTGGAAGCACTGATGCTGAAACTGAAGCTCCAATACTTTGGTCACCAGATGTGAAGAGCCAACTCATTGGTAAAGACCTAGATGCTGGGAAAGATTGAGGGCAGGAGGAGAAGGGGATGACAGAGGATGAGATGGTTGGATGGCATCACTGACTCAATGGACATGAATTTGAGCAAATTCCGGGAGATAATGAAGGATAGGGAAGCCTTGTGTGCTGCAGTCCATGGGGTCTCAAAGAGTCAAACATGACTTAGGGACTGAATAGCAACAAAATGAGAGGTTCAAGCAATTCTTTAAAGCAAATACAAAGAGTAAAATGAAAAATAAAGGAATAGTGGGAACTACAGCTTAAGAAGTAGGAAGAAGCTATATCTTGAAGGGCTTTATGTGCTGAATTTGAACTTTGTCCTGAAAGTTATGGGAAGCTCTTGAAAGATTTCAAGTGGGAAACAGACGACACAATTTTCTTTTTAGAAAGATTATTTTGTCAGTAATGTTGAGGACACATAAGAGGGGTTAAGTAGATTGTAGGGAAACCAGTTAGAAGATGATTGCAGTATTGCCCGATAGAGGTGGTAAGAGTCTGCCTACAGTGATGGTGGCTGTAGAAATAAAATTGAGGGAGAACAGGGAGAGAGGGAGGGACTGATACAAGAGATAATAAAAAGAGACTGAGAGAACTTGATGACTAATTGAGTGTGAGGGATGAGTAAGAATGAGGAGTGGAGAAAGATTCCCAGGCTAGGTTAGATACCTGGAAAACTGATGATGCCATTTACTGAGAAGTCAGAATGAGAACAGAAAGATGACATGTTCACTTTGGGACATAATTAATTTTATGTGTCTATGAGACATACAAGTGGAGATGTCAGATGAGTGGATATCTGAGTCTGGAGTTAGCAGTGATCAGGGCTAAAGGTAAAGACTTACAGGTCACCAGCATAAAAATGTTAACTGAAGGCCCTGTGTTAAGGAGAATGCTTAGATAGAAAACAAATTTAGGGGACATGAATTTAACAGGCTGTCAGAAGAGGAAGCCTTGAAAGATATTAAGAAGGTTTGTCCAGAAAGACAGAAGGAAAGCATAATGATAAGCACCATTTTGAAAGTGAAAGTGAAGTTGCACAGCATCTGACTCTTTGCAACCCCATGGACTGTAGCCTACCAGGCCTCTCCATCCATGGGATTTTCCAGGCAAGAGTACTGGAGTGGGTTGCCATTTCCTTCTCCAGAAAATCTTCCTGACCCAGGGATTGAACCTGGGTCTCCTGCATTGCAGGCAGACACTTTACCCTCTGAGCCACCAGGGAAGCCAGAATCACCATTTTGGGCGACACCTATTGGCTTCTAGTCAATGGCCTGAAACCTTTATATACATTATTTCCCTGAATTCTTATGGCAACCCTAGAAGTTAGATGTTATCGAACAGAAAAACTTAAGTTCTGAGAAGTTAAGTGATTTGACTAGAGCATGTTAAACCTCTGGAGTCAGATGAAACCTCAATTGAAATCCCACTCCCTGGTAGCTATGGGATGTGTGCAAATTTGTAATCTCTCTGAGTCTTGATTTCCTCATCCACGTAGGACACAAATAGAACCTACTTCTGAGAACTGTTGTGAAGGTTAGATGAGATGGCCTATGTAAAGTGCTTGGCACAGAATGGGCACCAGATACCTGATAGTTATTATTCTTATTAATAACCATAATAACCAGGCTTCCCTCATGGCTCAGATGGCAAAGGCTCTGCCTGTAATGCAGAGTTCAATCCCTGGGTCTGTAAGATCCCCTGGAGAAGGAAATGGCAACCCACTCTAGGATTCTCACCTGGAGAATCCCATGGACAGAGGAGCCTGGTGGGCCACAGTCCACAGGGTAGCATAGAGTTCGACATGACTGAGCGACTAACACACAACACATCAAATTATGTTAACAGGTTACTGTCTCTTCTTGTTAGCTCCTTAAGCTGAAAATGTACTCCAGATTCTCACCTAAGGTCCTTAGTGTACAACTGAGACCTGAACCAGGCTAAACTCTCATAAGGGTTTGCTAAAGACTTGCACATAACTAGATGAGAATGAACACAGAGAGCAACATAGAGCTTGATCATCTGAAAGTGTATCACTTCATCTTAATATCCCCTACAAGGTGTTGCCTTTCTGCCCAGCCTAATCCTCAGAAGTAGGTTCAATTTGTGTCCTACATGGATGAGGAAATTGAGACTCGGAGAGATTACAAATTTCCCCACATCCCATAGCTACCAGGGAGTGGGATTTCAACTGAGGTTTCATCTGACTCCAGAGGTTGAACATACTCTAGTCATATCACTTAACTTCTCAGAACTTAAAAGTTTTTCTGTTCGATAACATCTAACTTCTAGGGTTGCATAAGAATTCAGGGAAATAATGTATATAAAGGTCTCAGGCCATTGACCAGAAGCCTAGCTGCCTTCCTGCCTAGCTGCCCTCTCCCTAGAAAAATGGGAGAAGCCATTTTTCCATACCTCTAGGGAACATCATCAAATAGTCATTATATCTAAACGTCCAGCAAGAGTGTGATCCCACAGGGAGTCAGGGGTTCTTGCCCAAGTCCAAGACCCACCTTCTAAGATCTTGATATTGATCTGAGGACATGCCCTTTCCAGATGATTGTTAAAGGGATGCTCACTTTCCTCAAAGAGGATCATATTTGTCTCTAGGAGTATGGTCTTATACTATTGCCTCAACAGTAGAGCCTTACTAGAACACAATCAAATAAGCACAACATGCATACAAGTGTTACACCCTTTTCATAATTCCTAGAAAAGATGAGACTTCTCCTGCAAACTCTTCTTATTCTTTCAAAACCCTTTTTCTACTCAAAAGACACTATGAAAATTGAATGTGAATACAGAAATTGACTATAGTCAAAGTACAACTACAAGCATTTAGCAAAAGGGACCTACCAGATTGAGAGTAAGAAAAAAGGTTGTTTCAGTATAATTGAGAAAGAACCATAAATTTATGTTTTCAAAATTAAAAGATGTAAGTAGATAAATGAATAAATTATTGGTTAGTGTTCACTCATGTGCTTTTAATCCTATAATATGATTAGGTATTTCAAAGTATAGAGACTTTTGATCATGGCTTTAGTACAATTCATAATGGCAGTTCTTTTATTTGTTTCTTCACAGTTGTTTCAAGGAATGTGGAGACATAGTCTGCCCTAGGGCTCCAATCAGTTTCCCTCTTCTCTAAGGTCAGGATTCTATGCAGACTTTTTGAGTAGTCAGCACAGAAATTCAGTCAGCAAGAGACTCCAAGCGATGGCCCAGTTTGCCCATTCTAAAAGCCATCTCCATTAACCATTTTATGGTAATAGTTACCTGTGAAACATAGAAAAGCTGAAATGTATTTCACTGACCCAGAACATCCATTTTTCATGGGAAATTATCCTCTTTAAGTTAAAGTTTTTAATGGAATCTGTCGTGATGACAGTAGGTCTCCCCTCAACAATAAAAGAGGAGCATTATTGTCAGGGCAGTGTAGGAAATGCTGGGTTATGCTTTGTTAGTCAGATCTCTTTACTACTGGACTTCTTTGAGACCTTAACTTTTTTTGTTTGTTTGTTTATTTTTTTTATTTTTTTTTTATTTTTCAGTGGGTTTTGTCATACATTGATATGAATCAACCATAGAGTTACACGTATAACTTTTTTTTTAATTCATTTTAATTCGAGTATAGCTGCCTTACAATGTTGTGTTAGTTTCTACTCTACAGCAAAATGAATCAGCTATATATATACATATTGGATTGGTCAAAAAGTTCATTCAGGTTTTTCAACCCGAACAAACCTTTTGGCCAACCCAATATATCCCTTCGCTTTTGGACTTGCTTCCCATTCACGTCACCACAGTGCATTAAGTAGAGTTCCCTGTGCTGGACAGTCAGTTCTTATTAGTTATCTGTTTTATACATAATATCAACAGTGTATATGTGTCAATCCCAAGACCTGTTAATATGCATTGTGAAGTTTCAGATGTATTTGACTACAAAATTCTTTTGTCTCAGAGAATCTAAAGAGACTTGTGTCATGGATTAGGCTTTAAAGGAAACTATTTGCCATACTATCTGATCTTTACTGGGATATCTTCTTCCATTGGAGAAAGTCACTTGAACACTCTCTCTTTATTGAAATCACATTTACTTTCTCCAGGGAGTATCCATTATCCCCCCCTCCCTTTCTCTCTCACTGACTAGGGAAAGTTCTACATATCTGCCATAGACACCGACATATACTTGGGTCGTGACATTTATTTATTCATTCATGTTTTTCTTGTATTTGTCTCTCATACTAGATGAATATGGTGCCTGACACATGGAGATACTCAAATATTTGTTGAATGGCTAGCAAATGAATGGGAAGTATTGGAAGGAAATATAAATTCAATCAGAGGGATTTCTTGGTTACAGATATATCTCAGGGATTTCATAGGATCTCAGGTTTTTATCAAAATAAAAAGGACACCCCCGTTGATACACCCACTAGGCAAACACCTCTTCTGTATTCTTTTGTCCAGGCACACTTAATCATTACCAAGAGCTCCTGTGAGTGGAACCATAGCTGTATAATTCCATTGGATTGTTTCCATAAGGCTTTTAGCTCAAGAAAGAAAACATGACTAGTGAAAAGGAATCCTTAATTACATCTTAAAAATATGATCAAAAGCAACATTTAAGAAAAGTGTTTCCAGGGAAGAGCTGAGGATGACACCCAGTTTATAATAATTCGTTTTCCCAAACCTCCGAGCATGTGATCAAAGCTGATACACATTATCTCAAGTTGGTACCAGAGTGACTCATTTTTTTCTTACTTTTTTGGAAGTTATTATTTGGATGAATTAATAGATGAGGCAGAGCCAAACCTGGTCCAGCCAGGTGTAGACTCTGAGTTCTGCTGCCTGATCTCTAATATCTTTTTTTTTTTTTTTTTTCTTTCCTTATTTTAAATGAAGAAACAGTGGCCTTTGGCAGCTTGAGCTACTATCATGCAATTCAGGCCCTTTTAAATCAAGGTAGAAATATAGCAAGTTAGAACTTGCAGGAGGACAATGGAATCTCCTCATTAAATGTGTAGGTGGTTGCAAACAGTTTCGTTATTAGGCAAATGAGTGTGATACAAGTACTCTAGGTGACCTGTGTGCTCAATGCTGGGATCATTCAGTTAATCTGGGCCAAGGATTTAGATTGTTACCAGTAAGGTTTCAGCTCTAACCAGTTAATCCTCCTTCCTACCATACCACCAGAGAAGGAAATAAAACAATGAAACTTCTAATACCCTCTCCTTCCTCCCATAAGATGTGCTAACATTGATTCATTGGTAATTGTTGACAGATCTCCCAGGAAGACTGAAAATTTGCTAAATTCACGGACACATTTGGATGAAGGAGATGAAAACTTCTTAGTCCAGAATCTAAGCAAAGAAAAGAATAAGCAATGTATTTTTCTGAGGACCTAGTGGTGTGCTGACCCAATTCCCTAACAATTCTAAACATTTTACAAAGCACAACTCAAACATCTCATCTGTTTATATAAGAGAAATTTTCCTCCCTCTCACCCTCCCTTTCCTTCTCTAACCGCTTAGGGAAAGTAGAGGACAGGATTGAGGCCAATCATTGGAAGGTGCAAGGAGGTGAATTTTGAACGGAGCCTAAGACTTTTCTCTCATTCCGTGTTATTTAACAGTGGAATCTGCAACTTCTTTAAATAATGACTGCTCTTTCCATTAGTAATACTATGTGAGGGATGGACAGACATTTCTAAAGTACCTTCCAACTCAAAGACATTTCAATTCTTGAAGCATAGTGAAGACCACCACTTGAACATAGGCTAGCTGTCCTGAGGAGCAAATTAGTGCCCATCAGCTCTGGTCCTTAACTTTTTTGATAAATAATGTTTCCTTCTTCACTGGTGCTGAGAGCTGGAAAGGGAGGTGGGGTTGAAAAAAACAAGACACCTGCTGAGCAAGTAAAACAACTTGTTGCATATTTTAATAGAAAATTTAAAGTTGCTCTCTCTTTCCAAAAGGAGGAACCTGTTGGAATCAATACTCTTTGTTCACCAGAACTGTGAGATCCCCATAATGAGAAGAAAGTTGATTGGGAATCATCATATTCCCAATCATCATATTGGAAATCATCTATAAAATAAATTTTCAACTAATATTTACTAACAGTCTTCTAAGAAAGGCCTGAAAAATGCATTCTTAATCTGATGTTTTCCAACCCTATATATATATTACAGCATATATTATTTCTAATATCAAAGAATAAGATTTTAAACATAACTTTAAATTGACTCCAAACTATTTTAGGCATAGGTTAAATTCTTCTAGTCTTTATACTAATATATATGATTTTATTCTATTAATTGTACTTTAATTTTTGTTCATTTGTTTTTCAAGACATATTGGACACATCATATGCAAACCATTGTACTAGACGCTTTCACATAGCTTGCCTTTGGATAAATAGTTGTAGGGCAATGAGTTAACAGAGGAGTTTAGATTATTAGTTCATAGGAAAGCATCAGAGAATTCAGTGCATATAATAGTAATTACAATAATGGTAAATATCTAGGGTCCACATTGCAGTTTTTATCTTTTAAAATGCTTTACTGTACACTCCTTTACTTTGTCGGGGGTTTTTTCTCTGCTTTACTCTTTTTTGTTTTTTTTGTTAGTATCTTTACTGAGGTAAAATTCATATACTATAACCTTTACTAATTCTTAACCTTACTTAAACAGTAAGAGATAAAACAGAAAAAGCCTTAACTGTTAAAAAAAAAAAAAAGCAACTCTTTAAGACTTCATGTTTCACTAATATTTAAATTTAAGTATGTTTTAAAGGCAGATTAAAAGGAAGAAAATATTTTGAGGCAAAGTTAGACGAGTTTGAGGAGAGAATAGAGGCATCTGAAAAATAGCATAAGAAAGGAAAAGTTGATGATATAAAGTGTATTTATCAAGGGAGTGCAGGGAGGGAGGGGGTTCTGAAGTCTGGAAACTAAGTTTGGTTTGGTGAATATCTAGAGAACTGACCAGGGGTTTTGAGAGAGGATGGGAAAGATTAAGAGACTAGCCAAGTTAATTTGGAAATAAGCCAACTTCACATATAATAGGCTAAGAACTATCTGAGAGGATTGGTAATTCAAGAAGGTGGCCAAAGAAAGCTTGCTGCACAAGGAGCAAAGATAAATCAAAATAGACTGATGTCTGAAGTTTAACTCAAGGGATAAAAATAACTTATATATATTTTTGCAATATAAAATGAGGACAAGTGGCAGATAGCCTGTGAATTAAAAATTCATTTTGTGTTTCTGCATTCTGTGTTTTGAGTCCAATCTAAAGTAGATGATTCACCAGGAAAATCACACTTAAAAAAATGTCATTAGTTTACCATATACTAAATAATCTATTTTAAAAGCCAAATGTAATTATAGGATCCAGTTAAAACAATGCTTTTTAAGAACCACATGGAGAGAAGAAATGATATATTGTATTTGAGCTTAAAGTGACCTCTTAAATTTTACCAACTGTTCCAAATACATATGTAGTGATAATGTAATGATGATTGGTTTATTTTGATTTCTGTTTACATGTTACAAACTTAGTGGATTTTTCACATCAGAATTTATTGTACTTACTGTTCCTTATGAAATGAAATTGCTGTTTTTACTCAAAGTGGATTTCAGTCACATTATAAATTAATTAATCCACTTTAATTATAGCATAATTAATTAATCTAAAAAATATTATATTACTAAATATAATGAAAAAATTTCAAGCTTCTTTAAGATTTTAATCACTTTGTGCTACCAATACAACATATTTTCACTTTCCAACCAATTGTTCTTTTTATGTTATATATTCCAAATAATCAGTGAGGTTACTTTTGTTAAACCTGTTTGAATCAGAGTGTATATGTAGGTGAATTTAGTCATAATTGAGATTTCAAAATTACCAAAATTCTGGTCATTTGTTAATTTAAAAATTAGGTGACCTTTTGAAGCATTTTAAAAGTTATGTACATTTATGTACTCTTAGTAAAAAAGAAATTGAAAACTTTGCTCATTCAGACATAGAATTTTCAAACACCTAATATGTAAAAAAAAACCCAACATTTTAAAACTTCTTTTGAATCACAGATGTCTCTGAAAATTTGATGAAAACTGCAGCTTCCTCTTCCTAGAAAAAAACACATGTGTGTATATGCACATGAAGTTTTGCTTAAATTTTACAGTTCATGGACGAGGTCTGCCTATGGACCCACCAGAAGACCGTGAACTCTGGGTTAAGAACCTCTGCAATAAACCCACACTTTGCTTTGGCAAAGTAGAAAACTTACCATTAGAAAGTATGATTGTTTAAGCTTTCCTTCTTTAGGGGCATGTATCTGAAAGGAATGGTTTTTTTTTTAATCTCCCTAAAAAACTTTGGCTCAGTGATCCCTCCTGTTTAGCCTTAAAATGAGGACCAATTTCCTTTGGGTCAAACCCCAAACTCTTAGTGTCTTGACTTTCTAAATGCTTGACAACTATAGACACTTTAATGAAATCCAAATGGGTGAAATTCAACACTTCATTCTGATTTTCTTTACAGATGTTCTTAATAAGGACACTGAAGAAATCCTTAGAAGCCTAGCTTCACACATCAGCCAAGGGAAGAAAGAATTCATTGGAAAATTAAGATAATAAGTAATTCTGGAGTGTTCCTGTACCAGTCAATATTGAGCACTTACAGCATAAACCTATAATCAGCTTTGTAGGGGAAGTGTGTAAGTGACAGGGCTAAAGTCTGCTGGTAGATTTCTGGGAAGCAATAGAGTTAGATCATACTACCTTATGATGTTGGATATTGATTCTGCTCAATAATTTTCCCCATAAACATTTAATTTGTCTAAGTGACAGCTTTTTAAAAAATGAATATAGGAAGAAGCTGAAACAGTTCCCTTTGGTTGTCATAATATTGAAACAATTATTTCAATAATGAAAGATAATTAATAAAAACTATATTGCTGGAATATAATATAAATTATATTGCTGGAATTTTATAAGCAGAATGGATATTTTAACACCACGTAGGTAGAATAGGTCACTATAATCATTCTGTTCCTCCACTCCCTTTACTTGCTAAAGGTGGATAAAAATCAGTCTTCAAAGCTCTGAATAGAATAGTTGCAATCTGGGGAATCATTTTCCTGAACGTTCTTTGAGCCATCTGGAGAGAAGGATTTGCACACTTAGATGGACACAAAAATTTACATGGAACATTTTCATCAATAAATTTGAAGCTTTGGAGGTGAAAAAAATGCTCAATTTGTCTGACAAAATATTAGTGTTCTGGGCCCTCTTAAAATTCCCAAGAGTAGTGTTGACTTTATAGGAATGTGTGGAAATGAGGCACATTAACCTGAAAGGAAAGATCAGAGAGAAAGGTACTCATGATTTTGAACTAGTCAGAGTTCTGAATTCTGATCCAGAACCTGTCACTCCTATTAATATTTCCCGCAGAGCTTTAGGCAATTTACTTCACCCCACTGCCACTCCCAAGCTTATCTCTTTCTTATTCCATTAAATGAAGATAATGCTGATCTAATAGGAAAGTTGTATAAATTTAATGTCGTGTTAGAAATATTTCAATAGTTTTAAAGCTTATTTAGCTAAGTTTTAGCGTGTCATAAATTTGTCCCTTTTGCCTTACATCTTCAGCCGAATGTGGCTGCAAAACAAAGGAGCCATTGTCAATGAGTTTGTGACTAGCACCATCAATAATTAGAATAAGTTAGTAGGTGACTGAGGGGAAAATAGAAGTGTTTGGGAAGGTAAGGTTCTAGAACTCGCTTGCACCATAAGAAAATCACTTAACTTTTCTTTTCCTCAATTACCTCATCCTCAAATGAAATATCAATAAAATCTTCTGTGTGGTCCTTAATAATACCTGTTTTTGTATAGTTCCATTTGTATTTTTTTTTTTAATTTGGCCTCTTTCCAGTAGACTATAAGCTTTAAGGGTGTAGAGAATTTGTCTTTCTGGTATATCAGTGTATCTCTAGTTTCACAGAGTAGCTGCTTATTAAATACCCCATGGTAGATGATTCCTAAAGTCCCTTCAGTTCTAAAGTCTTATTTTTTAATGTTTATTATGAATATATCCAAGCATACAGAAAAGTACAGAGACTAATACAACAAACCTCTTACACACATCACTCAGTTTTGTCACATCAACAACATCTACATTTGCTTCAGGTTTTTTTTTTTTAAAAGAAACAAATATCATAAATACAATTAGAATCCCCCTGCACATATACCATTTTCCAATTTCTTTCTTCTTTCTCCTCAGAGGTAACTATTTTCCAGAGTTTCATATTTATTATTTCCAAGAACGTTTTATACTTTTACTATATTTATATAAACTACATATCATGTCTTCAAACTTTACATGAATGACATATGCTTGTCAATCCACAACTTGCTTATTTTTTCACATGTGCTTCATATATGTGTATGTGTATCATTATGTGTATGTGTATCACACATATATGTGTATATATGCTGACACACATAGTGCTAATAATCCATTTTAACTTCTATTCCATTATTTATTTATCCATTTTCCTGTTAGCAGACATTTATGTTCTTTTGAGTTTTTTCTATTATAAACAATATTTCAAACAATATTCTCACTCATGTCTGTTTCTACAGATGTGCTTAAGTTTCTGTGGTAGAGTCGCTTGACTGAACAGATATAATCTTCAAATTCACTAATCTAGGCTACAATATCTGATTCACTTGCCTATATTTTTATGGAGATAGTTGATCAAGTTATTTCCTTTTTATTTGTTTTTTCTTTTGACCTGGGCAGGAAAGGAAGTATTAATCAAGTTGACAAGAGCATCATCTTTTTACTTCTAGTCTTTTCTACCTCTAACCAGACAGAAATAGGGCAGAAACCTTAGAGAAGTCAAGAAGATTAACATAAAATAAGGAAATGCAGATGTATCTAGATCAGAATCACATAAAAACATGGCCATGTCCTGTCATCACATAATGATATTTACAACACAGCACTGTCAATATGTGATATTGTAAAAGCAGTGCCACACGGTAAACATTGCAGAGGTCTATGAATAAAGTCCCTCTGAAAGCATATGACTATGACCCAATTCATAAGGAAATAGTTTTTAGGATACAGAAGCACCAACTTTTCAGACCACATAGCAAAATAATGGGAAGTGTTCAACTCTGAGCCATAATACCAACTGAACCACTGTTTTAACCCTGTCCTTAAATAGGCAAAATATCTTAGTTTAACTTGACATTCCAAATTTTGAATCTTGTGCAATTCATGCTGCCTTGACTTTCAGGTGATCTATGTGGAAACATAGGATATAGGAAAAGTTTTCAGTCTGTCTATACAGTTAAACAGCTACTATATTTCAGTAGATAGTTCCTCATTCAATAAATATTAAAATAAAGAATTTAAGAGTATTTGTATTATCTACTTAATGTAGTTTCTTTTTCAAAGATTAATTTTCTTATTTAGATAAAAGATGTAGGGTATGAACAGAACAGTTTCACTGGGAAGTTTACCTTGGTAAAAAAGACAGGAGCTATTACATTCTATCTTGTCAATGATCCATGGATAATGGGTCACCAGGGGATTTAAGAACTGTATCTTTCAGTTCTTGCCAGGGAGGTATATCAGTGTGCATTGATGTGAACCATAATATGACACACCTTGAAGAATCTTCAAAACCCTCAGGCACTCTCTCAGTTGTTGTCATCAAGATATGTGACTAAAAGTTGTCAGTTAAAGATGGTGTCTTACAGATAACTTCAGTAACAAAATGTTTTTTCCTATTTCTCCATATTAAATTATAATGAAAGAATTAATCCTCAGCTTTAAAAATCCTTAGAGGTTTTTTTCCCCCCACTATCTTAGTAGAATACCTTTTCATGTGGATATGGAAAAATAGACAGAATATAGATTGCTTTTATTGTTAAATGTGTCAGGGTGGGGGGGAAATAGGTTGCAAAACAACATAACATGATCGTATTTGTGTTGTATATTTTTAAGTATGTTCTTACATTTGCATATCCACAGCAAAATGTCTAGAAAGACATACCAAAAATATTAATAATGGCTACCTTTGGGGAATGGAATTAACAGCCTCATTACTGAAAGAAGGAGAGATAAGAGACTTTGCTTCCCTGGTGGCTCAGATGGTAAAGAATCTGCCTGCAATGCGGGAGACCTGGGTTAGATCCCTGGGTTGGGAAGATCCCCTGGAGGAGGGCATGGCAGTCCACTCCAGCATTCTTGCCTGGAGAATCCCCAAGGACAGAGCAGCCTGGCGGGCTACAGTCCACGGGGTGGCAAAGAATCAGACGTGACTGAGCGACTAAGCACACACACACATATTATTTGAATTTTTTTTTATAATAAGTGTGACTTTTATCTCTAAAAAATAAATTTAAGATACATTTATTTTTCAATTTAAAAATATTACTTTCAATGGACAATCTTCTAAAGAGTCTCTAAAAGCTCAAGAGCTTTAGGAAAACAAATGATACAACATTTTCAAGTAGAACTTAATTTGTAAACCCATATTTATTTTTACTGAATTAATGAAATATTTTATGGGAGTGAAATGAAGGAATTTCTTAATATCTTCTAGCTATTGTGAAGTAAACAATAGTTACTTAACAATGTGTTTATGCTTACCCCAATGAGAACCATGCATCCCACAAGCTAGAGAAGACCTTATTATACAGAGTAAATTCTCATTTTATAGGTGAGAAACTGAGTCTCAGAGAGGTTAAATGTCTTGTCTGTAAACAGTTCCAGAGCTTAAAAAATATTAAATCTTCTGACTACATGTCCATGACTCTTTCCATCACAAATTGCCTCCTACACTGAAATATTAGTGTAATGATAATATAAATAACAACAACAACAAAAAAAGAAAAACAATGTAATTTAGCTCTGATCTTAAACCAGCATACATCCACACCTCAATACCTAAAGCATCACTTAATAGCAAATTAATGTTCTTCATACAGAAGCCAAAGTAACGGGTCATCTGGTGACAATATTTAATATGCCAGTTGATAAAAGAATTATTTTGACTTCTCTGTGATTTTCTCATCTTAATTATCACACTCTCTTTTTTCTCCTTCCTCTTTAAATTAGTGGCTGGATTAAGCAAACAACGGCAAAGAAATAAAACATGGAAGCCAAACATACCTATTAATGTGAAAAAGGAAAAATCAAGTTTGGGGACAGCAGCAATAGAAAACTAGATGAAGAGACCATGGATGAGTAGTAAGAATCAAGGCAGAGAAAAATATGACAACTTCAAGGACAGTGAGTTATTGTTTTTTTTTAATGAGTTGAGATTTGTTTTATATTTATTATGGTAGGCAGATAGTAAGTGGCTGATGGATAAGATAAAGGGGATGATGATGTCAAAGCTAATACAGTTCTCAGTTTCTAATACACATAAGAACTACCAGAAGTGTTTCTTTAAAATGTGGAGTCCTGAGTGCCTAGTGGCTCAGATTGTAAAGAATCTGCCTGAAATGCAGGAGATCTGGGTTCGATCCCTGAGTCAGGAAGAGCCCCCGAAGGAGGAGATGGCTGCTCACTCCAGTATTCTTCCCTGGAGAAACCCATGGACAGAGGAGTTTGGCAGGCTATAGTCCATGGGGTCACAAAGAGTTGGACACGACTGAATGACTAGCACCAGAAATAAGTACCCTGGATAATTCTAATGACCACACCTGGAGGAACAATGAGGTAGAATTATTGGAACTCTTAAAAGATAGAAAGCAAAGAATCAGGATACAGAAACCTAGAGAAGAAAAAAGACAGGAAAGAGAGATTTGAATAGAAATCAAGGAAGAAAGAAAAGGAAAGGAAAGGATGTAACTAAATTAAAGGAATAATTTAGAAGAAGCATGAAGGTGGATGTGACTAATTGGAAGCAATAAAGCAAGATGAAAACTAAAAATATTGAGGAAATGAAGGCTTTATCTTGGATTTTAAAAATAACATTTATTATTTTTCTCCTTTATAGCAATAATACATATTTATTGTGGAAGAGTTGAAATACAAGAAAAGAAGAAAAATGGACTCTTAGTTTGTTGGTTGCAAATAGCTCCTGTTAACATTTCTGTGTATCTTCTGCTAGTCTTTTGTTTCTGCTGAATTTCTGGAAAGTTTTGTTTGGTTATATAGTTTACCCCACTATCCAGAAGTAGAGCCTCCCAAGAAACCTTTCATAAGAAATGGTGTAAACCAAAGAAGCAATTACCTTAACACACATCTTGCTAATGGATACACAGAATAAATTGAGATAAAGCACAGATGCTCAGAGACACAGTTCAAAGCTATGGAGGCTTGATGATGAGATGCCGAGTCTAGTTCTCAGAGAAGAACCTTGTTGGTGCCATACTCCCTGCTCAGCGTGTGGCACTGTCTCTATAACAGCTCCTGCAAAACAAATGCTGAATGCTATTTTCACCTTTTTATGTAAAAGCAAAAATCCTCTTGGTATTTGTTTCTAATTAGTGAAAACAGGTACTGATGTTTTTGGAAAAATAAAATGGAGTAAAGTAAAAGCAGGGGATATCTGTATATGTCATAAAATATCCTGCTTTTATTACATAAGCATCTCCTAACATAAGGTTATTAATGGAAACTTCATTTTTAGCATCTGCTTAATATTCACAATAGTCAGTTCTCCTTTCTTCCTTACTGACAGAACTTAGGTTTTTCAGGCAGTCAAGATTTTTAGGGAAGGCTGGTTCCATTTGGTGGGCAGAATGTGAATTTTATTTGGTCTAAGTCAATCAGGGTGTAATTCTATTCTCCTTGGTTGCCTGAGGAAGGAACAAGTGACCTAATTTCAGCCAATAAAACATAAGGGCAGGTATAGAGGTTGGATTTATGGGAGAGATTCTTAGTTCTTAAAAAGTGGTAACAAGGAAAAGGTAACCCCCTTTTCTGCCTATGGAATGTGTATGAGAAGGAAACACGGGAGCTGGTAGTTGGAACTATTGCAGCCATCTTGTGGCCATGAAGGGAGCCAGCTACACATTGAAGATGGAAGAGGGAAGTAGAAAGAACTGGGCTCTGGAAACTCTTGTCACTTCAATTAATCACACATCCTTGGGCCCTACCTTGAGACTTCTTGTTAGGTCAGAAAATAAATCCCCTATAGTTTAAGCCCCTTTAAGTCGGGTTTTCTGTTTCTTGCAATAGAAAGCATCCTAACAGATACAGGATTATAATTTCCTAACAATTTTCCTCTTTAGGCTACTTGTGTTACTTACAGTTTTTCACTATCAGTTTTTTTCAAAGAAAAAAAATGTTACATAGCTTAGATAGTAATGTAATTTGTGTTGGGGGGAAAAAAAACAAGCAATAAAGAAAAGAAACAGGAATGAACTTGAAATATCTCAGGTCATCAAAGCTGAATCATACTGAATCTCCACTCCCTTCATTGCTCATTGCTGTCAGCAGAAGTGGTTATCAGTGGCAAGTTACATTTCAGAAGGAAAAATTGGGAAATACAATCTCAACATAACATGCTATTAAGGTGAACAGAAATACTCCTCTGAAATACAAAAGCTATTTCTGTTTGTAGTGTTACATGGTTGTAGGAACTTTTTCTCTTTATTATAATAAAATTACTTTGGTCATAAGAAAGTCAACCTGTTATGCTGTGGTAATTCCCTTCTCATGTTAAAATTTACTGTAGATTCTACGCTGTTTAATCTAAATGCATCTAGTCTCTCCCATTGACAATATTCAAAACCTAATGTATCCCAAGGGCCTTCCAGGGGTTGGCTGTACCTCCAGAATCAAAACTGAGGCAAGAGTCCCCAACTGAAATGATTTAAGTGAAGAAGTTCAGATGTCAATGCTAATATCTGACAAATTAACAGTAGAAGAAACCTCCAGTAACTGCCTCTGGTTTCATCACCAGTAGTGGTTGGGCCCATTTATAACTTGAAAATTTAGATTTGTTTACTTCTTAAATATTTGTTGTCTTAGAGTCAAATTTTGGAAAGGTTCCTCATGTAAGAGAGGATATGCCTGTGCAAAATAGCAATTTTAATCACTACATTTATCAAGCACTAGTAATAAATACAATGACTTACATTTCAATATTAGCAACAATAAGTGCACCTAACACACATTCAGAATATAACAACTGATTACAATGGAATTCATTTATAGAAGTTATATTTTAAATCCCACACACAGATTACAAAATGAGACTAAAGTCACAACTAAATACTTCACTGTTGTTTGTAAAGTTCTTCAGCACTGTGGTTATGACTCGTGACATTTCCCACTCCTGGCCGGAGGCCAGGAGTATTGATTCATGAGTTGACTATGGTAGAGGGTGTAAGGAAAACACAGGCTAATCTAAAACTCAAATAATGACTCTTTTCCAAAACAAAAAAATACCCAGCAAATCAATTTCATAAGCTACACAGTATCACTTCCCCTATGAGGTCTCATAAGTTTGTCTCATCTAAGAATCATTTCCTGCATACCGGGACGTGCAAAGGAGAAGAAAACAAAACTCCAAATGCAGGGAGGCCCCCTGTTCAAAAGTTCACCTGTCATCATCCAGAATGTGAGAAGAGTCTACACTGAGGCTGTTCCCTTCTGAATCTAGATGGATGCTGGATGTAAGAGTCCAGATTGAGGAGAACCATTCATTTAAGCCCTATTATAGATTTTAAAAAATTATCTAAGTAGTCTAGATTCCAAAAATGAGGACTTTGGTGGTCCAGTGGTTGAGAACCCACCTGCCAATGCAGGGGACATGGGTTCAATCCCCGATCTGGGAAGATCCCACGTGCCCTGGAACAACGAAGCCCATACACCACGACCACTGAGTCTGTGCTCTAGGGCCCACACGCAACTACTGAAGCCCCTCCGCCCGAGAGCTTGTGCTCAGCAACAAGAGAAGCCGCTGCAGTGAGAGGCCTGAGCACCACAACGGAAGGGTATCCCCTACTCTCCCCAACCACAGAAAAGCCTTCACAGCAATAAAGACCCAGCACAGACATAAATAAATAAATAAATCTTAAAAAAAAAAAAAAGAATTCCAAAAATGAGCCACTAGATACAGAAGGGCAGAAACTGATCATAAAAGTCATTGGAAACTATTACTAGCACAGGGCTTGGCACATGAAAAGCACATAATAAATTTGTTATAGAAATGACTGTATGAATAAATTTTAAATGAATTTACCTGAATTTTGATAGTGTGTATACGGAAATGGAAATTGCTTTCTCCACGTTCTCTATTTTTCCTCATTCCCACCTCCCCCACTAGCTTTTTTTTTTTTTTAAATAAAAGTAAATGGAGAGGAAGAGTATTCCGGTTGCACCTGTCTGTATTTCCCTGTGACAGGGACTTCAAGGATATGCCTGAGCTTGGTATCGAGCAAGGGTCAACCTCTGATAATTCGACTGAACCCTGTGCTATGGAACGGTGCTGCTGGGAGTCAGTTGGGGTGGGTGGGGCAGCAAGACTGACTACATGGAAAAAGCCTGCTGGATTAGCGGAGCTCCAGGGACAGTCAATGTGTAACCCTGCCCTAAAGTATTCAAATCTTCTGTGCCAAGGTGGGCAGAATCTTGAGGGAGTAGGGGTAGGGAGGTCATCAAGTTAATTCTGTACAAACAAAAGAAGACAAACAGTTTCATTCCTCGAAATACCACACACACCTGCACCCCCTCGTTCCATCCCTGCCCCCTCTCCTCCGAAACGCCCTTTGGGCCCATCCCTTGTTGGGAAACGCACTCCTGTGAGCATTAGACACACAGGCTTAGCAAGTGGACATTTTGTGGGCGAGAACTCATCTCCCATAAGAAGCAGAAGGGACTTCTGACCAGCACCCCTGCAAAGTGACCCGTGAGTCAGGAACACTTTTTGAGACCTCCTTGTAAGTTGTTTTGAACAGGCATAGGTGAGGAATTTTGAGTCTGGTCCTCAAATCCCTACCTAATCTTCTGGAGGATTCTAAGGTAGAAACTTAGGGCATTTTGCCTGGTATCTCCCTGAAGATGAAACATGCCATACCCACACAAATACACAAATGAAAAAAAAAAATAATAACTGAGGATACTTAATTCACTCTGCTGCTCAGTATTAAAGTTTGTGAGGATAGGGCCCCTGGGCCCAGGTTCCTCTGATATTCCATCTTTAGGTGAAATTATTTCCCTTTCCGTCTTTGCAGTAGTACTACCGTTTGTTTGTCTGTATCCAAAGCCTTCCACTCAGGTCCTACAAGAGGTTGTCATATTCCTAGTGTCATATACTAGTGTCATATTCCCCAGGAACCATTTGGGAAAGAACTGAAGTGCCTCAGTAGGTGATGACATATTTGCCATGAGCTCTATACACAGAATAACCTGTACTTCTGGCATCTTCCCAGGGACAAAAGGCCAGCCAGTGATGGAAACCGTGCTAGTGACCTCAC
This sequence comes from Muntiacus reevesi, assembly GCF_963930625.1. Lineage (NCBI taxonomy): Eukaryota > Metazoa > Chordata > Mammalia > Artiodactyla > Cervidae > Muntiacus > Muntiacus reevesi. The sequence continues at coordinate 15,679,076 of NC_089260.1, read as the reverse complement.
TCAGTTTGCTTTGCAGATAAATCTGAAACTTCTAGAAGAAAAGATCTCCACTCTTGGGGAAAAAATATTTTGTGCAAATATAGCTAAGTGGTTTTCCCTTTTCTCATCTTGTCCCCCATCTTCTGAAGCGGGTAGCTGCCTGCATTCTTCAGCAGGAGGATCTGAGACTTCTCCCCCAAAGGCGGGGTAAAGTCTGTCTAAGAGCCAAATCAGAGTGTTCAAAGTCTAATGGTAAGAGAAGTTGCCCATCATAAACTATGACAATAGGTCAAGGACTTCTAAAAGTGAAGTGGTGAGAAACTCCCTTCTTTTTCCTTATGCTTCTTCCCAACTTGTGCTTTCAAGTGGGTTCAGTCATTGGAGTTGCTGGTTATTAACAGTGATAATAATACTGCTTTTACCTAAAGGAATAAATACACAAGGAATCAGAATAAACAAAAAGGGAGAAAAACCTCAGAGGTATCAATTTTAATATCCTTGAAAGCCAGAATGACAGCGCAGTTGACCAGTTCCAAAATGCCACAGCACTAAAAGGGAAGAGATGAAGGTTCCGTAAGAGAATTGTGAGAAGTCTTATTTTAAAAAAACCTCGGAATAAAGAATGCCCTTCAATAGGGAATATTTCAGAGACACACCACGCCTCCAGAATCCAGAGGAAAAACAGAAGTCAAATAGCAAGACGCTTTTGCAGGAGTGTTGAAACGAACAAGAAAACATTTTATTTTGAAAATACAGTCTTTAAAGATAAATTTGGCTTCCATTTCCCATACCTAGGTGCATCCAACAAGGTACAAAACCAGACGAAACAAAACAACAAAACAGAGACCCTCGACATTATGTACAGAGCTCTAAAATGAGCTGTGAATATCTACAAGAAACTAGCATATGCGCTTTGTGAAAGGATGTACTTGTGTGGCTTTCTACAGTTCTCAGTCCTGGGGAAAGAGAGTTAACCCCCTGAAGCTGCAGGTGCGGCTGCAGCCGGGGAAGAGCTGGGGTCAGTGAAGGGTTGGGGGCGCCCCACCCCCACGGGTGGGAGGCTGGAGAGGTGTCTGGGGAGGGGGGCTGGCGGCGGCGGCCCGGACAGATCCGGGGCTTCTCTAGAAGTCCTGCCGCGGGGTGTGAGTCAGGCTGTGCCGCCGCAGATCACAGTTTCGCCTGAACACTTTGCCGCACTGCTCGCAGCTGTAGGGCTTGATGTCTGTATGGGTGAGAAGGTGAGTTTTCAGATTACTTCTCTGATTAAAGGTTCTTCCACATGTGGGACATTTGTGTGGAGATTCCTGTTCAGATGTGAAGCAAGCAAAGGATTAATCCTTCACACCACCACGGCACCCTTCTCAACAGACTCTGTCTTATCGGCATCACAAGCGTTAACAGAACACGCGCACGACAACAAAGAGGGGACTTGCAGCAACAAAGCTGCGCTCCTAATCCTCCAATTGCGAAAACACAGGCAGGGGCACACACAGGGGCCTGATCACCCTGATAACCGCCGGTGGCCACTGCTGTGGGCTTTGCGATTTCCAGCTCTTTACATTTCATCACCATGTCATAGGCAGGAAAGGGGGGAGGGAAAAACTCTAATCCTCTCTTAAGGAACAACATTCTCCCGGGTAATAAGGCCCCTCTTTGGTGCAAAATTAAACTATTCCTCAATGTTCTGAAAACTACAAATTATGAGGCTCCTGGGAGAGAGAGCGTATGGGATTTCACCATGCCTCCATTATCGAAATTACCTTATTTCCTCCCAAACACGAAAGCTTTAAATGCAGGGCACATCAGGTGAAAAAAGAAATAAAATTCTAAAATTAGGATTCAGAACAATGAGAGTGGCCTCTTCTATAAGAAAAACACATACATGTTTTATGTTAAATAAAATTAATTTCATGTATAAAAAAATCGAGTGTTGCTTTCTCCACCTAGATAGCTGATCTAAATAGAGCCTTTTATGAGAAAGAGCCTGCCATTGAACACCTCTTATAGAGCAAAAATGATAAAACAGAACCAGTCACTGCCTTAAAACAAGAAAACAAACTTACCTGCATATGTAAAGTTTTGTGAACAGCTAGAGTTCTAGACTGACAAAATCCTTTCCCGCACTCCTGACATTTGAAGGGCTTCTCTTTGGAATGGATATACCTGAAAATCAACATAAGGTCTCATTGAAATGGCTTTACCACCACGGTGAGAAGTTTTTTTGACAATTGCTTTAAATGAAGTGGTGAGGGGGAAAAAAAGAAAAAGGATTTCCATTATTTTTGTTTTTACATCCCCCCTCCCCACCTGTGTAATTCTGTTTATGGTTAACCTCAACTAACAGACTCTTCAGAACATTCACCCGACACCGGCTTTATCTACACTTGATCGCCCTCTCTGGTGTATTCTGGAGCTTGAAGCCCTGCCGAATGAGCTCTTTCTGCCCTCTGCGGCTCTCTCTGAGATTTAAACTGGTCAAATCAGGATGTAAGGCAAGGCTGAGTTTAGGGGGACCGATTTTAGCAAACCCCTTGGAAGCCGCGGAGGTTCCCGACAGAAGTCCTACCTTGGGGTAACAACAGCAAGTAGAGTCCAGGGAACAGATACGGTCATCCCCACTCCTGGGAAATTTTTCCCGGAGAAAAACACTGATATTATCGTATTTCTTCAATTGCCTTTGATTAATGCAGAGTTGAGAGTGTGGAGGGGGTGTGGGGAGCAGTTCCTAAATTCTGTAATCTCGAGAACCCCACAAATAAGTTTAAAAGAAAGGTTGCTATGGCAGGCTCTGGGGTGCACCTGGGGGCCAGTCGGGGAAGGGAGGGAACTGAGTGGTGGCCACGGTAGATTAACAGAACCGGTCCTAGGGCAGGCGGTACCTGGACCACCAGAGGAAGGTCTTCCAGGCTCCTGGGCTCTTCCTGCCCCACCTCCTAAGGTCCACCTGGTGGAAACTGGAAAACGGCTCCCGGAACCAAGAGCAACCCAGCATATTTTAACTACCTAAGGATGGGAGGATGGGAGGACCCTCCCTCATCCCAAATGACACTGCAGTAGGGATCCCTGCTGAGGAAAAAGGTAAAGGTTGGGGGTTGGTTACAGCTGGACGGGAAGGGCGTGGGGGGAGTATAGTCTAGTTCTGAGAGGATTTTAGTGACACTTGGAATATCTATCAAAACTCGACATTCTGGATAAATTGTCCTCCCCTCCCCAGGCCACCCTCCTTCCCCACCTTACCTGTGATCCCGCAAGTGATCTTGCCTCCGGAAAGCCTTGTGGCAGATGTCACACGTGTAGGGCCTCTCGTCGGTGTGGGTCCTCTCATGGATGAGCAGGTTGTAGGATTTGGTAAAGTGTCTGCCGCAAAACTTGCAGATAAACTCTTTTTTCGTTTTGGAGGGCAACCTCCCTCGGGAGGGCTTTCTGTCCGGAGTCAATTTACTGAGGCTGGAGATGGGGCTCCCCAAGCCCGGGCTCAGCTTGCTCAGGTCTGCTATCTTAGGGGGATCCTCTTGCGTGGCGGCCACGGCCAAGTTGGCAAAGTCAAAACGGGGTCGGTCCTTGTGCAGGGCCGGGAGGACGTGGGCAATGGCTCCCTGCTTGGGGTGGAAGAGGTGGGTGGTAAAGGGCAGAGCCGGGAAGGGGAAGCGGGCATCCACGAGGCCCTGCGCCGCCGCCATCTCGGTGATGGTGGAGCGGGTGATCTCGTGCACGTTGGGGTACCCCAGAGTCCAGTGGTTCATGTGCATGGTCTGCACGGCGCTGAGGCCGTACAGGCCCTGCAGGTGGTCCACCGCGGCGGGGAAGGTGTTCACGGCCTGCAGGAAGGAGTAATTGGTGAGCTGCAGCGACGGGTGGAGCGGAATGGGCGCCGGCAGGGCCTTGCTCCCCATTTTCCGGGATGTTGCAGGGCGGAGGTAGCCACCCTTTTTTTCCAGGACTCAAGAGGCGGGTGGGCGCGGGGCTCCGGCGAAAACCCAGGACAACGGCACGCGGAGAGAATCCTAAAGATGGCTGGGGGAGAGAAGGGAAAGTCGTGACTATTATCCAAGCCCGCTTGGTCTGTCCCCTGGCGCCGCGTGGGCTTCCACACCTTCCTTCTAAAACCCCCTCCCCACCCACTCCAAGGCCCCCCCAGAAGGAGCGGTGAGGGGACCTTGGCGCGCCTGCCGGGCGAGCTGACACGAAGCTCAAGCTCAGTCCCGAGGGTCAGGGTTTCAGGCGTGGTCCCCGGCGAGAGCGGGTGGCCCGTGGGAAGATCGGATTCCGGGCACGCACGGATTCCAGGAGCAGGAGACCCGGGCCGGGGAGGAAGAAAGGCGGGCGGGGGGCTCCAGGAGGCACCCAGTCCAGCCCACCCACCTCCCACCGGGTGGGGCGAAGCTTGGTCATCCCTGACACCCCGCTGTTCCACCGCCCGCCGGGCCCGGCCAAGCCTCGGTTGCACCGAGCCTCCGAGGTCCCCGGAGACGGTGCGTCGTGGATCGAACCCGGGGTTGAGGGCCCGGCTCAGCCGGAACGGCTCCTACCGCAGCGCCCGAGCCCGCGGCCCTGCCGCCGTTCCTGCGCTTGCCCCGGACCGCGCCGGAGGTGTGGGTGCGCAGCCCGGGGACGCTTTGCGGTCCTGGGCTGCCTGGCCCTCGGAGGGGCCGCCTTGCCCGGTGCTGACCTCAGAGGTTTTCTTTTTCCTTCCTCTGCCTTGGTCCCATTTATCAGCGGTGACGGGCCACAGGAAAGAAAAGTGACACCTCGGGGCCAGTGAGGCCTGGAATCGCCCCCTCCTCCTTCCCAGGGGCCGTCCCCTCCCACCCCCCACCAAGATCCCTTCCAGATGGTTCGGGCTCAGACTGGGGTGGGTGAGGGGGTGGCTGAGGCCGGAGCCCGTTCTCCCAGACCCAGCGCCCAGCTCTCGGGAGTGCCCGAGCGCCTCTCGACCTGGCCCCCGGAGCGGCTCCTACACCCGGGAGGCCCCAGGAAAAGAGGAGACAGGGTTCCCTGGGGAGGAAAAGGCAAGGAGCAGCAGGGGAGCCACTCTGCCAGCCCGACGGAAGCTTGTTTATCGGCCTGCAGTAGAGGGCGACGCTGCTCCTGCCCCTGGGAAGCCCGCCCGGGTCGTCGGCCTTGGGCCTAAGCAGGGCGCACGCGCTTGCCTCTCCCTGCACCCTCAATGGCAACGCGGAGGTCTGGTTTCAGACCCCGTTTCCCGCGGCACCTCACCTGCTTTCAGAGCAGGCCCACCTTCTCCCACCGCCAGCCCCCTTTTTAGCAGCCAGGGGTGCCAGCTCGGTGGCCCGGCCCAGCCTCTGAAGGCGGCTCCCCAGGTGCGGGCGTCACAAGCTAAGCGCTTTCCCTGGAGAGGGGCAGGCTGGCCTGTCTGAGCCATCAACCTTTACGCCGGGCTTTTGAACCCAGCAGGAAGATGAGAGAGTCTGTCCAGACTTCATTGCGCACTAGCCCTTTCTGCGCCTAAATGTCCTTCTCTAGTGTTGGAGAAGAGTTGCCTGTGGCTCTTTCTGAGGACAGGCTTAGGGGGCTGCGCTAATGACACAGCGCTCCGGCCAGGCAGAATCTGGCGGCCTCCGCGAGGGCCCACACCTTCCCTCCTTCCTCCTCTGTTTGAAACGGCTGGGAGACAGCGATTTATTAACGAACCGCTTCTGCCTGGTGGTATGCGGTCTGGGAGTTGAGGTCGGGAGTTAATGAGAGGTGTGTAACAGTCAGGGGGTCTCAGTCAGACCGTTCAACCGAAACTGTAAACCTCCATTAGTAATAAACTTTCCCACCACAAATCACAATTCATTTTTCTTCAGTGGCAACCCTCAAGCCCTCTCCTAGAGAGGTAGGGGGGCGGAAATCGATTCTACTAACATCTCTGGTAATCTATCTGATTGTTTTCCTCTTCCATTAAAAATAATAAGTTACACTATTTCCTTCCTTTTGCATAAGGAGGATTTTCTAGAGATTCAAAATATTATTTTCCCCCTAGTATTAAAAAGTGGCCTCCCCACATAGAGAGGAAACCCGAATTATTATTTGGGTGTATTCCCAGACTGGATTTCTTAGAAATAAATACAGGAGGCAAAGTGCAATTCCCACCACATTCTCCTTGTAAGTATGTGCATGTGTGTGGGGTGTGTTGTCGACGGAAGGAATAGCATGACTTGTGTGTTTGATTCCAAATGCATAAAGTGAACTCTGCCGTAAAGGTTACATGTTAAATCTGCCAGCAGAAACTTGAGAGCCATCTTCCTTCCCTTTTCACTGAATGGTTTATAACCCAAATTATTGCCTCTGTTATAATTCAGCTTCATGGTGGCACAAAAGTGCTGTTTCATAGTATGTGTTTGTTTTGACTTGCAGGACAAATAGTTTCCTCATAGAAGATGACAAGCAAGTCCTTCACAAACAGAATCACCCTAAATATTCATTAAACTTTTTCCCCATAAGTAATTAAGGAGTTTAGGTTTTCACTCTCCTGCTGAGTAGTTGGAAATAAATATCAAAAGATACTTTAAGTCAATGCAGAGATCTAAAGTACTTTCGTTTTTGTCTAGAGCTGAGCATGGAGTTCTCACACTCAGTTTCAGGCAATAACAGTCATCATCTGCTGTCACTTCTTCACCACCCCGTTCCAGAACATTGGTTACTTTTAATTTTGCAAGGAAAGAAACTTAAACCAACGAAAAGACATAAATATTACGGTGGAATTGAAGCTTGTTTTCTTTCATCAGTCTTCTTCACAAGAATTTCCAGACATGTACAGAAGTTTTGTAAAATTTAGCTCACTGGCTGTCAACAAGTAAGAGGTGTACATACTAATTTCAGTGCAGTGAAGCATTCAAAACATTGGAGGGAGAAAAAATGGTAATTTGATAAGGAGTCTCGCTCTTTGGTAATATGTTATTTCACTGAATTATCTAAAAATAATATACAGTCAGGGGTCATCTGCTAAAACCTGTGGGTTGGTGTCTGAGAGAAATGACTGATGGCTCCATAGGCTCGCTGAATTTCAGCCCAAGCCACAATAAATTTTACGTTAATCAGTGAGCTATACTCCAAGTAGATTTACGAGATCATTTTTTTTTAAAACAGAAAATAAAAATGGGCAGACTAGGTCAGGTGAACAGAGAGAAACCACCGCGAAGTTCCTGCCCCTTCGCTGCGCCTCTGCCTTCCCAAGGAGTTAATTAAATTAAGATGCCTTCCGCATAATCTGGGTTCTGTTTCTCTCTGCTCCCTCGCTCCCCCTGCATGAGTAATTTTCTTGTTCTGCTCGGGACTGCAGTTTGTTTAGCAGAGAAAGTAGCTGTCTGCACCGTTTCGCTCCGGGAAACTCCAGTCCTCTTTTGTTCCCCTGCTAACAGGTAGGCAGACAGAGTCAGCGCACCCTCCACAAACACCTTTTTCTCCCTCCTCACTCTACAGACGCAACACCGTTCTCCGTTGCTATTTCTCGAGAATCCCAGCGTTTAAACCCCAGGGGGATTTGCCTTTTGCCCTCCTCCGCCAGAACTGGAGGGTGGGAAGAAAATCAAAAGGCCGGCACAAGGTTGGAGAATTATCTAGGACTGAACTATTAGGTTCCTCCTGAAACGCTCTGGCTCGGCACGCACCGTGTGTCTCGGCCCGTCCGCGCTGCCGCGGCTGCCCCCTGCTCTGGAATACTACGTCAGGATACGGGCAAAAAAAGAGGGGGGTGTTGTGGGGTTTTATCTCAACGTGTGTAGATCAGCTTTTAGAAGAAGCTTTGCGGAGGGCTTCGATTCAGTGTTGCAAAACAAAACTAAAAACAGTACGCGAAAGCGCGTGTTGTTGTGTGTTATCTGGGAGTGGCGAGCCTGGGATCCCATAAAGTGAAAACTACAATGCCCAGGGAATGCATCCATGTGATTTCTTTTACCCGAGTCCGGAACTTGTGGCACGCCGGACCGAGACTCGGAGCGCCCCGGCTGCAGCCTGGTTTCCTTAGGGCGGCTGCAGCCCCCTTCCCAGAGTGGACACTCACCTCCAGCAAAAAGGTCCGCCTGGGCAGCGCCGCTCAGACCTGGTCCAGGCAGTGAGGCGCACAGCTTGGAAAGGTCATTGGTTGCACTCCGGCCAAACTTTTTCCGCGCGGAGTCCCGGGAGCCGCGGACATGATCTGGAGGACGACGGGCAGCCAAACCGAGAGCGGATCCTCGCCTTCGTCTGTGGACGTAGAATGTGCAAGGACCCGGGGGTGGTAGAAGCCCGCGCTCAGCGCTCGCCCGAAACCTCGCGCCCCCGCGAACCTCTCGCCGCCGACTCCGGGTAAGGTCGGAGCCTGCAGCCTCGCAGGGCCATCACCCTCCAGCAGCAGCGAGCGCGCCGAGCTCTGTCCCCGCCCGCGTCCCTCCCCAGGCTGCTCGCGGCCGGCAGACTCCGGCTTTAGTAGCAGCCCCGCCTCCCCTTCGGGCGGGCGTCCCGCCGCCGCGCGGGGCCCCCTGCGCCCAGGCTCCGCCTCCGCGCCCGGCGCCCGCTAATGGTCCACTCTGTTTACTTGTGTTTGGATAGCAACTGAGTCTTAAAGGCACAGGTTTGCTAGAGGTTTCCCTGTTACAGAGGCAGAGCCAAGGCGACGCGGTTCAAAACTCACACACAAACACAACGCCCGGCCCCTTCCTTCTCGGTGCCACTTTTCCTTATAATGTTAGAAGCTGCACAATTGGCTTTCTGCCTTCCGAAGACCCCCGCCGAGAAACCCAAAGGGCATTTTTGTAGCTCTACTTGGCGCGCTCGCAGCGTTAATTTCCACATCTTAACACGTTTAACATAACTACCTTCTTCATAGGTAAAATCAGTCACTTTTAGATTGTATTCTCCAGACTATATCACCCTTCCCCCAATTTTAATACAGTTTTGCACATACTTATGGTCAATTATGACTGTATGGTTAGTCTGCTTTCGCCTGCTGTTTTCAAAACGAAGTTTGTTTATAGAGGTGACAATTGACCAATTTCGTAATTACTTTGAAGACATATGTGGAATATCCCAGGAGAAATTTCTTCCGAAATTTAAGCTTTAATCAGCCAGTGTACCTTTCATAAGAAGTTAACCAACTTGGTTAAAGGGGTGGGCATCTGCAACCCATTGGCAAACAATAAAGAATCCATCTGAAGTGGGTGAAGACCAGTCATTTAAAATATTTAGGAAAATACAGTTCCAGCGTCTCAAACACGTACATCTTCACTCCCGGGGGGCGGGGGGGGGGGAGAGTTCATTGTTCAGTCGCCAGGAAGCTTAATCGAATTTGAAGTGTAGTGATACATTTTCAGGTTCTTCTAAAGATTTGGTCTTGTGTGAGTGTAATTGCAGAACGCACTTCAGCTACTCTGGAAGTAGGGTGACCGAGTGACAGAAAGGGGATGACATACTCTCAATTTAAACAGCCTCTTTCCAGATGAGATCTGCTGAGCAACACTGAGCGAAACGCCCTTCGTCCCAGACGAGTTCGCCAGAGGCGATTTACATCAGCCCCCTGCAAGTCGGCGCTTTGAGGGGCACAGATCTGCAAGCCAGGAGGCAGTACAATTCAAAGGTGTTCCGCCAAAATATGGTTTTGAATGTGCCGCCCCAAATAATCTCAATTGCGCGGGGAAGTGGACACGTATAAGCAGAAGACTAAAAACTGTCAAAAGGTCAAACAGTGATTGGGGAGCCAGGCAGAAGCTACGGGTTATTATTTTATTTGGATATAAAACTCTTCCATTTTATTTATGCAGAGGTGGGTAGATTTTTTCGTTCCTTTGGTAAAACATAATTCAGAAATAGCAGATTTTTTTTTTCTTTCCAATTTCAAATTTGCAAAGGTTTCAAAGCGAGCTTGGAATGAAGAGTGTTTAATATCCTTCAACATTTAACTGCTTCAAAGTAGACTTGACCAACAGCGTGGAAGTACGGAATGCCTGAGTTTAGTACTTAAAAAAAGAGAGAGAAAAGAAAAACACGTTTTCCCTAGCGGATTCTATAGGGGTGCTTTCATTTTAGCGCTCAGTCCTGAGCCCCAGCTACCGGGGTGCCTGCGGTCCCCTCTCTCTAACCGCTTCATTCCTTCCGCAGCTTTTCTCAATTTGGAAGATTTGGAGGGAACTTTCTCTTCTTTCAGACCCCCAGGACACAACTCCCGGGGTGGTGACCTGAAGAGTGTTCCTACGCTTCATATTTCCTTTTTTGCAAGTGGAGGCCAATCCCCAGGGGTGGGCTTCACACCTTCCCACCGTGTGTGTGTGTGTGTGTGTGTGTGTGTGTGTGGGTGGGTGCGTGTGTATGTGTAAACTCCCCAGGGGTGGGCTTCACACCTTCCCACCGTGTGTGTGTGTGTGTGTGTGTGTGTGTGTGTGTGTGTGGGTGCGTGTGTATGTGTAAACTCCCCAGGGGTGGGCTTCACACCTTCCCACCGTGTGTGTGTGTGTGTGTGTGTGTGTGTGTGTGTGTGTGTGAGTGTGTGTGCGCCGCACCGCCTGCTCTTCCCGGGAGGTAAACAGAATTTCCAACCAGAGCGGCTCCCTCTTTCCGCAAACCTCTTGAGCCCGGGTTTTTCCACAACCGTGTATACCTCACCCACCGCAGGCTCCGCAGTGCCACAGTGGGGTCTGGGCCACGCCGGCCAGAGCCCTGCGGTGGCTGGAAAGGTAGGGAAGCGTCGGCGAGCTTGGGTAGAAGCCTCGTGGCGGGGCGGCGCGTCTGCAGCCTGCAGGCCCGGCCATCGCCGCGCGCAGGTGCGCGCCCCACGCGGAGAACCCCTGGAGGCGGCTCGCGGGGGTCGCCTCGGGCCACCTCTGCGGCCACCCAGGGCCGGGCCCTGCAAGTGCTCCACGCCCTGCCCCGGGGCAAAGCCCCCTGACCCCGCCGGCGTCGAGAGCGCACGGTCAGTGGAGGCCCACCCAGGAGCAGCCTCCTCGGCGGGACTCCCCGGGCGACCCCGCCTGGCAAGGAAGACGGGCCCCGCGGCGAGTTGGCGGTGGGCTGGGGGCTCCGGGGGTGCGCGCCCGGGGGCTGAGTCCCGGCTCCGCCTTCGCCCTCCCGGAGTTGAGCTGCGGTTCCCTCCGACGTTTCCGCCGACTGATCGTCTGCTGTCCTCGCGTCTCTTGGGCTTTCGACACCAACCAAGGACGCTTCCAGGGAAACGGCTAACAGACTGACAAGGGGAAAGCGAACACTTGCAGCCCAAACCCGAGCCTCCCCGGGCGCAGGCTGGGGAGAGGACGGCTGCGGCCAAGTGGGAGGAGGAGGGGGTTCGCCAGCGGTAGGCCAACCTCACCCTACCCGCCCCACCGGCCCACCCAGGAGGCTCCGCCAGTTAAACCCCGCGAACAGGTGTCAGACACACTTCCCTGAGGTCGACGCTGAGCCTCTCCCTCTGACCCGCGCGCTGCGGACATCCTAAAAAAAGACTTTGGCCCTAGATGTCACAAATTATGGACACCCCCGTGTTTTCCTAGGGATCCCAGGTGCCATGATCTTCGAGGACTGGGGACTCGCCTCCCCTCTCTCTCTCCCGCCTTCCCTGCCTCTCCAGAGCCGGGTGGTGGTGTTGGGGAAAGGGGGGCACCTTTTGCACTTGAACTTCCCGCACTGTTTGCCGCTTTTCGCCAGGAGTCTGGAGTCTCCATCAAGCCCGGCTCTTCTCTGGGAGCGTGCCCTCCAGCCCCAGGGTCGTGAGGAAAGCTAGAGGACGGTCGCGGGCACTAGGTTCAGGAACTGAGGGTTGTGAAGGCGGGAAGACTTGAGAGTTTGCTCTTGTAAAAAGGAGATTTCGCGAGCGCGCTCTACAAAGGGTCCAAGGTTGGGAGAGCTCGGCCGCGGGCGGGAGCTCGGCGGGAAGAGCCGCAGCGCCCCCTGGAGGCGCGGGCCGAGCACGACGCGGCGCGGGCGCAGGGGGCGGTCACCCGGGCGGGCCGGCTCAGGGGGTGAATGCCTGGCGGCCGGCGGTCTTGCCCGCCTCTGGGCTCCTTTCACCCGGTCCTGGGCCCTTGGCTGCGGGGATGGGGAGGGGAGAGTCGTGTGCGCGGCACGGGCGCTGCGGAGAGGGCCTGGCCTGTTGTCAGGGCCGGAGAGCCGCTCTACCCTCATCGCTGGGCCTTTCTGAGCACCCCCGCCCAGTGGCCTCGCACAGACTGCCCTCCTGGCCGGTTGTCCCTAGACGGACTCTTGTCGCTGCCCAGGGCGACTCTGACCTCCCCAGGGGAGGGGAAAGACACCCTCCCCTCGCTCGGGGAGTTGGCGGCGGCCGGGTGATCAGCTTAGATGCTAGCAGATTCCCAGGCCGCGGACGTGGTCCAGGGGGAGAGGCAAGAGAGATTGCCCAGAACTGCATTTGGAAAGGCTCCCCACTCCCCGCGACGTACCCCTCATCTCACCCAGCTTTTGAAGCCCTAACGGGAATCGATTCCTGGGCCGGCTGTACTCTCCCTAAGCCCGAGAGCTGAACGATGCGCGTAGCCAGGCGTACGAATCGCGCGGGAGCCTTTACGGGCCTTGGGGGCCTGAGGACCACCAGCCACCTCCAGCCGTCCCAGCCCCGACCCACCCGGCCACCTCGGGAATCTGGCCGGGCGGGACAGCCTCAGGCGCCCGAGAAAGGCCGAACCTCAAGGGCTCTTCCCGGGGTGGGATTCGGGGGCCGGAGGGCGCTGGTGCCCACGCTCCTCGCTCAGCTGCGCTCCAACTGAGGCCTCAGGGGGCGCCCTTCCAGCCCACCAGCTGGCGCCTCACCGAGTCGCCGGGAAAGCGGAGCTACGCGGAACACCGGCTGGGAGGTTTAGCTCCGTGGCCACGCCGGGGTTGGGCAGACCCTCCCGCCAGCCCGGGGTCCGTCCGAGTTTGGTTTCTCCGGTGGGAGGTGGTCGGGCGGCGCCGTAGCCCGGCCAACTCGAGGCCGCCCGGCGATCCGCCCACCCCTCGCGAGCGAGAGCGCGGCCCTGCGCTGTTTCCCACCGCCCGGAGTCCCGGGAGGTCCCGGCCCGGTCCCCAGGCACGTGCTGGGCGCGGGTTCCCGGGGCGTGCGGTGGTACCACGCACTTTTGCCTTCAGCGCTGCAGGGGCGTGCGGTGGTACCACGCACTTTTGCCTTCAGCGCTGCAGGGAAGCGGGCCTCCCACGATTCGCCTCGCCGGAGACAGCCAGATGACTCCCTAGAAGGCTGTGTCCAAGGGCAGCTTCCAGTTCAAGCTGCTCTTTTAACGAAGCCTATTGGTGTCGGTGACTCGGAGACCCGGCTTACAGGAGATTTACGCAGCCGAGGGAGGAAAAGATCCGGGCGCCTCCCCAGGAGGGAGATGTGCCCCTTCTGGGCCAAGTAGGCTTGGCCCAGCCCTCGCGCTGAGCGAGATCATCCTCAGAAAAGACGAGGACTCAGTCTGCAAGTCTATTTTTATTAGGTTTTCGCTTAAACACACACACACAAACGACTACTTGCGAATCCTTAACCGTTGGGAACATTCTAACGAAAATTTTGATTTCCAAATGCGCTCCCTCTCCTTAACGCGGCAGTGAGCTGGCCAGAGCTGAGCGGTTCTGCTGTTGTCTGCGGTCAGTTTTTAACATGCCGGGCCTGGGATTGCCTTGGAGTTTACATTTCTAGCTGCAGAGGTCGTTTCTCTGGGACTCTGGGATCGGTCCAGGGTTACCGTCGTAAGGTGTGGTCCAGCAGCATCAGCCACCTCCGGCACTGGTTAGAAAAGCAGATTTTCTGGACCTGACAGTCTAGGAGCCGGCAGGGTGATCTGCGTTTGAACAAGCTCTCCAGGTGATGCTGATGCACGCTGAAGTTTAAGAATCCCTGACCTAGATGGAATTCACTTTTGGGGGCCATGGCCTACCTGCGCGATTAATCTTTTAGGCGCTCTCTCTGTGTCCCTGATTTCCTCCCTCCTTCTTTCTTTTCTCCTTCCTTTCCTTCCTCTCCACGGAATGCCTACCTAGTCTGGCTTAGGACAACTACTTCATTCCTTCCTTCATTCATTCCCTCACTCATTCGTCTGACTTTTTCAGAGGCCCCTCCCAAGTGCTCGGAGATTTGTAGAGGATCCCCAGGTAAACTAGGCGCGGACCTCTCCTTTCAGGTACTCGGGTTGCCTGCAGAACAGCAAGGGAGGGAAAGCCCTACGGATTAGAATCAGTCTCTCAGTGGTGTCCGACTCTTTCCCACCTCGTGGACTGTAGCCCGCCTGGCTCCTCTGTCCATGGGATTCTCTAGGCAAGAATACTGGAGTGGGTTGCCATTTCCTCCTCTAGGGAATCTTCCCCGCCCAGGAATGGAACCGCATTGGCAGGCAGATTCTTTAGATTTGATGTGACTTCCAGAAATAGCCCTATTAGGGACTGAACAGGAGCAATGCACCCTGTTTTAAAGTTTCTGACTCCCTTCTTCATCCAGGTTGAGGTTAATTTTTTTCTGGTTTTCATCACATACTAGGGATTCTGTGTCTGCTGCATACACTTCTACACACCCCTTGACATATGCTGCCTGCGTCTTACCTGCCTTCTGCACTGGGGCAGAGTGCTTGGCACCTGGGCTGTGGCAGTGTCACAGTCGCTGGGTGGAACTTGATTGGACCGAGCTCAAAGTCTCTGAGCCCTTGGATTTTCCTGAGGCCGTGCAAGGAGATCTTGGTACTGAAACCGACACACACTGGCTCACAGACCTTGGGCCCTAGCTCCCATCTTGCGTCCAGCTGTCCTGAACTGACCAGTTTCCAACCGGGGTGGGGCGGGGGGAGGCGGGAGGGGGGCAGTACCCAGATATTAACATCGTGATCCTCAACCTGCAGATTTCTCACCTTAGGACTGCATCAAATCTCCTTACCTGTCACTTGGTAGTACAAAATTTTGTTGTTCCCCCTCACAGAATTTCTGTAATTCCAAATGAAACTCTCACGTTCTGGTTTTCTTATACCAAATCAATCTCCCTTACCCTTTCACTTTGCCCCTTCTCTCCAGGACCTTGACTTGAACTTCTGTCCTCAGTCAGGCAAAGAGCCGCTTCCCCTGGACCCTTTGCTACCCACTGAGATTTTATCATTGTTAGGCAGTAAGAACAGTGGAAGGCACTTTGCCCCTTAGTCAGTGGCCAGTTGCTTAAATATCTGGAAGCCTCTTGTCTCTTTTCAGTCAGAAAAAAAGTTTGATTTGAGTGTGCCTGTACAGGAAAGCTACTGAAAATGCACGCAAACAAAAATGAATTTTCATATTGCCCTAGTCGTAAATTGTCTAAAAGTGCTCAGCTTCACTTTGACAAAGAGTTGCTATTTTAGTATGACATTTTCTTATGGTGATTTTCAAAATATAAAACGTATAATGGTCAGGAACATGATAATCTCTTTACAACCTGTGATCATATTTCTTAACAGGATTTTGCTTTCCAGTGCAGATGGTCTGACATAGTAACATTCAAAGCAGCCAGCACTTAGGAAATGCCAAGGCCAGCATCTGAATGCAGATACAAGTTTTAACAAAGGAAAATGTATATCCCTGTAGCTGTTTGCCTGTGAATATTCCCCAGAAGATTAATACACTATTCTTGAATCTATGCCAAGTCATCAAACTCTCTGAAAAGCCTGGGAGGTGCCAACTCATAAGGCACATAGAATTCCTTGTCACCAAATATATTTGAGTGTCTACTGCATACCAGGTACAAAACAATTGTGTTATTGTTTGAGACCCTGAGCTTTCATCCTGACTTGGGGTGAGGGCAAGGGAAAGGAAGGTGGAACTTTAAGGTTGCTTTCCTCTGGTTTTGTTAAATTGTTAAAGTATTTGTACTTAATAGTGATCTTTAAAACATTTATTGAACTTTCTCTTACATTTTTAGGTCACTTTTACAAGTCAAGGAGAGAAAGTCAGTGTTTGAGCCAACTCATTTATTGGAAAACGAATGCCAGCACAGGCTTAACTTCTGGCTTTCCAACTGGAAGACCTTAGTATCACGACAACATTTTACAATAATGTTATTTCCACCATGCCAGGTGATAATTTAGCTGTAGATTCTTTATGATTGGTGACCATAGCTCACTCAAGCTTGTTTTCACCTCCTGACTCTGTAAGGAGCCACAGAAAAGAAAAACACCCGTCTTCCTCTGGCACTCTTGCTGGAAGGAGGGGGAAGAGAAGTGGCAGACAGTTAGGTTGGCCCCATGCTCACTGTTCCTCAGCAGAGCTTGGAGCAGAAGCAGCTCAGATCCAGTAGGCTTTGGGGAATCCAGGTCTTACAAGAAATGATGCGCTCTTTTACCTTTGCCTCTGAGCACAAAACACAGATAGTGTCAATGTATATGGAGACAAGCATATCCTTCTACCCTCGCTCCATGCACAGTGTCGCGGTACCTGGTCACACGGCATGTCAGCCACATGCTCCGTTTTATGGTGCTTAACACTTTTCCCACATTCTCTTCCTCTGCACCACCCCCAACCCCAGCCAGCCTCCCCCCCACCTCCCCCCCCGCCCCCCCAGGCCCATGCCTGGCAAGTGGGCCAGCCTCCAGGAATCAGGCTGGGTGGATGCTATGATGTCAGGACAGCAGGCAGCAGCGTTTCTAACGTGTTAGACCACGGTTGCCTTTTCCTTTCCCTGGAAAAGTACACACAGTGCAAGTCGTCTCCCAGGCTGAGGCACTCGTCCAAATGCCCTACGTGGTGGGCCCACCCAGGCCCAGGAGAGCGTGGAGGGGAACACGAGTGTGTCATACGGGTGTGTTCACCAGTCCTGCTCCCCTCTGTCTCATCCTTGACCACATTCTCTTGACAGGCCATATGGCCTGGGAGTGACCTGGAATATATTAAAAACGTTGGCTTTTAGAACCCTTGCAGAACAAGGCAGCGATGGCAAAGTGAGATTTTATACTTGTTAATTCATTTAGCATGTATTTATTGAGAATGTTTAGCATGGCTGGCCCTGTGTTAGCGCTGGGGATACAACAATGTATAAGGAGCTATGGTCTAGTGGAGAGACAAACAAGTCAATAAACAATTATGATATAGAATAAATTAGAAAGCCTGGATCCAAAGGTACCAGTTAATAGTTTATTATCTTGTGCAAGTCCTGCCACTGATTGGAGCCTCAGTTCTGAATCTGCAAATTAAGAATATTCTGAGGCTTAAATGATATGAAGTCATATTAATGCAAAGTTATGACTTTTTTCTTACCCATTAACATAAACTGACCTCTTCAACACAAAATTATTCTTGTCACCCCTCCAAGAATTTGGAAAGAAAACTGAAGAGAAGAAATTTAACCGGGTGTCTGGTATCTAGTGGTCAATTGTATATGAATTAAGACATTGCAACAAGTATTTCTAGAGAAAAAGTCATCTGCCTTGACAGTAAGACTTTTATCAAGGGTTATTTTTACTGTTGATACTAAAAAACAGGAATACTGTACTGTGTATTACATTTTTTGGTATTTTGTTATATTTTCTGCAATTAGAGAATTCATAATTCGTGGAGTAGATCTATGATGAATAGATTTTTTTTTAGGCTTCAAAGCTATTATTTTGGATGTTACTCATTAGTGAAACAATGATACAATTAATTTTGAGATGTCATTGACATTTCCTGAGGTCTTACGGGGCAAGAAATTATATCAGAATACAGTTGAGCTGTGAGTTTCGGGAAATACAAAATAAAGAGAGCTTAAGCCACAAAGAAGTTATCTTATCTGTCACATAAACAGAGGCAAGTCAGAGTCAATGTGGTGTCTAGCTCTTCAAGAAATGACTTTTGGGATTTCCCTGGTGGTCCAGTGATTAATAATCCACCTTGCCACGTAGGGGTTGCCGGTTTGACTCCTGGCCCACTTACTCCTACTTGTGGCTACTGTGGTGACTTTCTGCTCATACGGGGGAGGTGAGAACTAAGGTGGGTGAGGTTGTGAGATGAGAGGTGTGAGGAGGGGACGATGGATCCATTGATCATGGGGAACACCCTTTGTGGGATGGGCGCTGGGTGATAGGCTGGCCATGTGAGTGGGCGTTCTGCAGGAGTACTTCATTTTTCCCGTGCAACATAAGAGGAGGAATGAGACAGAACACACTAAAGGAAAAGCGGAGGTCCTGGATTCTTCCTAGCCCTGTCACTGTGTAAAGCAGGCATTGGGGGCAACTGCAGAAGCCAGGATCTGCCTTTCTACAGTCTTGGCAGCCCAAGGCTGCAGCAAAAAATGTGCAGCTCAGGTTGCCCTGAGGGGCAGAATCAAAGCTACCAGCAGAGCCCCCACACAGCAGAGAAGGCCTTGCACAGCTAGAGCCCAAGGACAGTCTCCAAAGATAAATGTGGAGGGACTTAATTACCATGTAAAGTTGTCCTGGCCTGACCTCTCTGCCTGGTTAACTTTGCTTCTGAGCCTTATCCTGTTAATACAGGCTCTATTCTTCCCACCTAACCTAGGAGGATGCTTGCAACAAACGTGACTTTCTAGGTATAGAGAGAGGTGGGTGCGAAGGGCCTGTGGATCCCCAGTTTCATCTGGGGTCCTCCTTCAGGATGCTACTTGGCCAGGGGCAAGTCTGAGCATGGAGGTGACACGCACAGTGTTAATGCCAGTGTAGGGGGAAGAGGCTTCCCCCTCTGCAGAAACATCTGGAGTGACACTGAGGACACACTTATACACATTTAAACAGGCCCCGGGGGATTCCCATGCCTGAGAGAACTGGCTAGATAGTTCCTATTACACATTTATTTCCTTGAAGGAGGTATTTTATATTCTACCCTGTAATTCAATTCCTTTGGCTCCCCACTCTGCTAAAAAGGAAAAGAACATACAGTCCAAACAATTTTTAAAACCAGGTTTTTTTTCCCCTCCAAATAGTACATGTGCACAATTTGTGCAGCTTTTACACACATCTGTAAGCGATGACTTGTTTATACCAGCCCTTACAATATTTTAAAAATAAAGTATAATGTTTTTCAGTCTGTATACAATAGCATTTTCTTTTATCAACCCTCCACATACAAATGTATTTCCCCCCTTTAGGGTGTAACTACATGTCTAAATAGTAATGTATACAATCAATGTCTAGGAAGGATATGCACATTTTACAGCAAACATACCAAAAGGATGTATGATACTCTTGTTGATTTTTTAAAAATACAGTAACTAATAACCTGCAGAGTTAGAAAAGGCCACCTAAGTTGGTTTGAGCCTATTCTATGTTCTGGAGTTAAAGGATTTAGGATCCTGGAATGAGAAAGTATTCCAGAAACAACATAATTCAGTCTTGTCATTTTACCTGCGTGATCACAGAGGCTTAGGAGGAAAGTAATTTTCTCAAGCTGCTGACTTTTCCCTAGCCCAGAACTGGGACTCCTGATTTCAAAGGGGGCACTTTCTATCATACCTCGCAATCTCTAGTCTGCAGCTGGAATTTTCCTCCGGGAAAAGCTGATCCCAGCAGCCTGTTGTGCCACACCAAACCTCTGAGCACCAGAAATCCAGCATCAGTCCTCCTCCAGGAGTTAGCTTTTCAAAATGTGGTTGGAGGACCAGCACTTTTGGCCTGATCTGGGGGCTGGTTAGAAGCCAGACCTACTGATTAAGAATCTGCATTTTAACTAGATCCCCAGGTAAATTGTCTGTAGATTAAATTCAGCAACAGCTGCTCCAGGCTTGTGTCTCCACTACCACGGTTTCCTTAAAGACCTGTTTAATCACTTTCCTCTAAGGCATTTAGAACCCTGGTCTGACGTTAGACTTCCTAGGTGGATTTGGAAACTGAGATATTTCAAGTTGTCCACTTGTGACTAGCCTTCATGGGTCCTTTAAATTGGCTGTTTGGAAACAATTGACCTAAGATGTTGTGTTGGAATAATTTATAATAGGTAAACCTGGGAAGGCTTTCCTTGTGGCTCAGTGGTAAAGAATCCGCTTGCCAATGCAGGAGATGCTGATTCGATCCCTGAGTCAGGAAGATCCCTTGGAGAAGGAAATGACAACCCAATCCAGTATTCTTACCTGGGAAATCCCATGGACAGAGAAGCCTGGCGGGCTACAGTCTACAGGGTCACGAAGGGTCAGACACGACTGCGAAACTGAATAATAACGATGAGAAACATGGGGAGTGAAAGTCGCTCAGTCATGTCCACCTCTTTGCAACACTGTGGAATTCTCCAGGCCAGAATACTGGAGTGGGTAGCCTTTTCCCTTCTCCAGGGGATCTTCCCAGGGGAGCGAATCCAGGTCTCCCACATTGCAGCCGAATTCTTTACCAGCTGGGCCACAGGAAAGCCCAAGGAAACATGGGAAACCAGCAAGCATTTCTCCCTGCTACCTTGTTTTTCCTCAGAGAAACACAAAAGTCAGGTTACAAAAGCTGTTTTTCTACTGTCTATTTTCTCTCTTATTTCTTTCCCTTTCGTCGGCTTCTCACTTGCTCCTGATTTGAGAAGATAAACTGTTTGGAGTCTCAAATTTCCTCTTCCACTTCTCCCTGTTAATCCCAGAGGCCTGTTTGGACCATTCTGAGATCCAGTCATCAGAATGATCTGGCTGCCTCGTCTGCTGTCCCGAGGATCCTCAGGAATGATTTGACTAATCTGGTTTGCTAAACGCAAGTCTCCACCTAGCTCGTCATTCCTGAGGTTGTGATTTGGTCTGAGGGAACATTTCCAGAGTGAGTCAAGGCTAAACGTCAGTTAATGAGCTCTATTTTTCAGAGTGAAAGAAAGCGCTTACCCATGGCTCCCAGCTCTGAATGCGGGCTGATTCCAGGAGAGGGGACAGTTGTGTATACTAGAGTGTAATCTAGTACAGCATTATTGTTTTTGTTCTGAAGGGCTCCTCTCCTAAGAGGCAAACAGTCAACAACATATTTTATATTTATAAAAGGCTGTTTGCCAAAAACCCACTGCCTCTTGTGACTGTTCACCTTTACCTCAGTGATATCTGCTGAGTATCTGGGCTCATACCGACCACAGCAGAGGCCTGGGTATTATTTGCTCGAATGATTTATTCCTCTTCCTTCTCTCTCTGTCTCCGTTTTTTTGTGTTTTTTTTTTTTAAGTTAAATATGTGCCTGGTAGCTCAACTGGTAAAGAATCCGCCTGCAATGCAGGAGACCCTGGTTTGATTCCTGGGTCAGGAAGATTCGCTGGAGAAGGGATAGGCTACCCACTCCAGTATTCTTGGGCTTCCCTGATGGCTCAGCTGGTAGAGTCTGCCTGCAAAGCGGGAGGCCTAGGTTCAGTCCCTGGGTTGGGAAGATCCCCTGGAGAAGGGAACGGCTACCCACTCCAGTATTCTGGCCTGGAGAATTCCATGGACTGTCCATGAGGTTGCAAAGAGTCGGACACGACCGAGCAACTTTCATGTGCAAGATGGATCGGGCTGGGGCGGGATGGGGGTGGGGATGGTCATTCCACCAAGTACCACGTGTGCGCTTTCGGCGTTGTACTACTTCCATAAAGTAGACTTTATGTGTTGTACACTTGCATTTTTGTTTTCTGACTTATTGTTCTCTATCCTACAATTGTTGTATTAATTTGATAGTATATGGTTTCAGCCAAACATTTGTTCCAAATTCTGCCAGATGAAGGGCACGTCTCCAGACCAAAACTCTTCCCAGGAGCCCTCCGAAGTAAGCAGAGCTTCCACCCCCCAGCCCCCGTCACTGCGCTGTTTCCCTGGGGGCCTTTGGAAGCTGAATGGAGTCCCTTGGTGAACCCCAGCTTAGCTCATGTCAAGACATGTCTCTCTGTGATGAGGAGCATCCACGGGCAATCCTGTGACCAGCTCAGGGGCAGAAACACAGGTCAGACAGAAGCAGCGGGTTAGGAACCAGATTTGAGTGTTGGAAAGTGAGTACCAAACTTGTGGGGTCAACTCCTTCCCTTGTGGGGTGAGCGTCTTCCTTCAGGCGCTAAGTGGGCCATTCACCGCAAAGGCATTCACATTCCTCTCAAGTAGTCTGCTTTTGTAATGCCCAGGGGATTTGCTTGAGTATAGAGGTCACTGTCTGCAACAATTAAGCTTTAAAGTTAATTCCCAAGATAAATAGAGCAAATTGACACCACTTTGGTTATAATTTTTCTTGCTTTCAAACTCCAAAAGACAACAGTGAACCAGCTGCCAGACTCGGTTCCTGGAAATTCAAGAAACATAGGCATTTTATTTTCTACCTTTCTAAATGAGGCAATTTAGGGCCGTCAGAAACAACAATATCCATGTAAAAGTCTTAATTTTACAATTTTGCTGGCATTTCTGAGAGGACAGAGAACCTTTGTTTCTATTTTTTTTTTAAAGCTATGTAAGTAGTGGTTTCTTTTTAAACTGGGATGATACAGGGTTGTAATCTTTTTAATTCAGACCTTGCAGCAGGAAAGCTGGGCTCACTTGTGAGCTGTATTATTCAGTAACACACTCTGCGTGGAACAGGGAAAGTAAATAACTGAACATATACTTTATAATTACACACGGAGGGAATTCAAAGCTGTGGTGGGGAGTGGAGTTTGGGGGCCTGGGGCGGCAGCTGCAGTTTCTGGCTTCTCCCCCTATATGCTGAAACATGGGAGGGATCTAGAGGTCCCAGCAGAAACCCCAGTAGTGAGGGGAATTGAGGTGCACTGAGCAGAAAATGAAAGTTCTGTCTCTCTGGGCCCCAGCCAGCAGGAAAATAATGAGGATTTATAGAATAAAACGTGCACCTACTCAGGGACTCCACAGATTCACTCCCATTTTCAGAGGTGGTATTCAGAACACCTCAAAATTTCAATAACTTTGCTGAGGAGAATGATTCTATGGTCAAATAAACTTGAAAAAGATGTATACTAGATTCCCTACTGGACAATCAAAAGCACAGCCAACGCTCTGAGAGGTCCTATAGGAGAGACATCTGTTTAACCCTATCTTTCCATTTCTATTTCGATTTTTTCAACTATAAAGTTCTATAGGTTCTTGCTGACCAAGCAGTTTCTGCTTTCCAAACTAGTTCACTCGATGGCAGAAAATTGTGATAACTCAGATTTTAAAGATTGGATTATACCACACTCAAAAACTAGAGGGATTTAATTGTTCTCATTGGAGAAGGAAATAGCAACCCATTCCAGTATTCTTGTGTGGAGAATCCCATGGACAGAGGAGCCTGGGAGTCTACAATCCATGGGGTTGCTAGAGTCAGACACGACTTATCGACTAAACCATTGTCCATGTAAACTGACAGGCTGTCATAATTTAGTTGTAGTAACCTGAACTTTTAATTGCCACGCTGTTACTCATCAGCTGTGTGACCTGGGCTTTCACTTCACCTCGGTTTCTCCAGTTTTGATCTTTGAATTAAAAATCTTTTCCAGCTCTAAAACTTGTCCTTCGTGGGGGGTTGGGGGGAGTATTGATTAGAGACTTTCTTTCAATAGTTCATCCAGCTGTTACATGCTTTCCCACTATTCCATCATAGAATCTGTTCATAGAAAAGTAATAACAGATATTGAAGTTGTTGGAAAACCAAAGATTAATGAGCTGTTACTACGTGCCAGACACTGTTGTATGAGCTTCACTTGTGTTAGCCCCGAGGCCAAACCACACCAAGGCCCACTTCTCTGTGAGCCCAGGAACCTAGAAAGGACACGTTTAATTAGCCAAATGTGGAACAAGTATAAAATCTACTAGCTCTTCCTGAAGGATCAACCAGCCAAGTCCCCAATCCCCTAAGTTTTTAAAAAGGGGCATGTAAGTGTGTTGCAAAGCACAAGCATTGTGATTATCTTGCTTTTCACAGTTTCACAGGTGTGGCCTCTTTCTGTTCAACCAGATTTCTACAGGTTACTTGCAGTGTGCTATAAACCTAGGCATTGATAAGGCAGATCAAACAGTTCCTCCTCGCGAGGTGATAGCCCCGTATTGCTTTAACTTTAAACCTCTCTCCAGGGGCCAGTGGACTCTATCTGGGGGCGGGGAGTGGGGAATAGTCAGTATGTTTACTGAGCATCCCTGAGGCAGGGCGCACTGGTGATGTAAGGACAACCGGAGCCATGGACTGCCACAGCAATTGTACACATGTCATGTGTGCAAAGCACAGGATGCCAACGTGTTTTTTAACATCTGACTCATCTTTTCCTGTCCTACCAGTGCATATGGAGTTACCCCAAGGATAAGCCTGTATTAATCAGAACTCATTTGCAAATGACAAAAGCACAAGTCTAACTCGCTTAAGCAATAAAGGCTGTTTCCTAGTCCCTGTAACTGAAAAGTTAGTCCCTAGTCCCTGAAAAGTTCATGGGTTGAACAGCTTTGGGCACACCTAGATCCAGGAACTCAAACCATATGATGAAAGTTTCTTTCAACCTCTCTCTTTCCCTGTTTCTGTCTCCTGTTCCAAATGTAAGGCCTCATTCTCCTCTACTGCAGACACCTTCCACGATGAGGCCCGGGACGATGGTCACTTGTATGTCCATTTTACATAGTCCTTGTAGTTTACAGTCCCAGAGGAAGCAAGTGCGTCTTTCCTTGCACATCAGTAGCCTAAACTCTGGGACTCAGCTGCCTAGTTCTTCAGTCTGACTCTACCACCTAGCTGTGTGGTCTTAGACAAACTACTCTATCTCAGTTCCTTTATATGTAGTGAAAGTCGCTCAGTCGTGCCTGACTCTTTGTGACCCCATGTACTATACAGTCCATGGAATTCTCCAGGCCAGAATACCAGAGTGGGTAGCCTTTCCCTTCACCAGGGGATCTTCCCAACCCAGGGATCAAACCCAGGTCTCCTGCATTGCAGGTGGATTCCTTACCAGGTGATTCCTTCCTTATCAGGGAAGCCCTCCTTTATCTGTGAGGGGGAGATAATAGCATCACCCTTTTGAATTGATGTGAGGATTAAATGCATCTGAAGTATTTAGAGCAGTTCCTGGCACATGGCAAGTACTTAATAAATGCCAGTCTTCGGAGAGGACCTTCAATAGAAGAGTTGGCTAAGCTGATCTTATCTGCTATCTCTGGAGAAATCGGTGTGGGAGAGCAAATGAAGCAGTCTGATTGGCCAGACCTGAGTCACATTCCCACCCCTGTGCCCTGGGGAGGGCAGTACCCAAATTACAATGTGTCGTGGAGAAGTCATTTCCAAGGAAGGACTGGTGGGCAAACAAATAGCATGTGTCCACTCCCGGGCCAACACCTGGTCCAGACCTGACCAGAACAGAAAAGAATCAGGTGGCTCAGCCCCGCTCTCCAGTGAGATTTAGAATGAAGTTGAATTACCAGCATGATCTTACATTCAATCTTAATGGAGCCTAGGGCCTTAATGGAGCCCCAAAGTGGAAGCATCATCACCCTTACTTCTCTCAGAACAGGACCCGTCTGGATGTCTTGATTCCAGCTGGATAGCAGCTTGGTTACCCAGCCTTGAACTCCTGATCCTAAATATACCTGGGACACGCTATGACCCGCATTTCACTTGGCCATGGCCTTAACACAGCCTGGTCCGGATTCTGGTCCAGTTACTCCTGTGGCTCACCCACGCTACTACCCACTGTTGCTGCCTAAAATCCCTTGGCACCTTGCCTTAACTACTGGTTTGGTCAGGACTCACTGAATGGGCATGAACTTTATTAGCCAGCTAGAGAACTGATACTGACCGCACCTCAGTTTGGGTTTTCCAAGCGGTGCCAGTAGTAAAGAACCCACCTGCCAGTGCAGGAATGTAGGAGATGTGGGTTCGATCCCCTGGAGGAGAGCGTGGCAACCCACTCCAGTATTCTTGCCTGGAGAATCCCAGGGACAGAGGAGCCTGGGGGCTACCGTTCATGTGGTTTTGAAGAGTTGGGCATGATTGAAGTGACTTATCACGCATGCACACCTCAGCTTGCTAAGGTGTTGTGTCTAAGACATTGTGTCTTAGATATTCTTGGGTCAGTTTTCTCATGGTTTCACCTCTGTCCCCGAATTTCTTCTATGTGTTGCCCCAAATCCCAACATGTGTTGGCCCCATTTTAACAAGATCAGGCTACACCTTACATCTCAATGACCTTGCTCTTACAACTGTATTTGCAGTTCTGTCTCTTCTCTTCTTTCAGGGCTCTGGCTCTTACTCAGAAACCTCTTTTTATGTCCCCAGCCATCTTACTGGGTAACATAATTTTAAAAAAGAGAAAAATAATTTTCTCTTGAAGAGAGCATCATTTTTAACACCTTAGCCTAGGGCACTTATTTGGAGGCAAATGTGAGGTGTGATAAGCTTGAGTCTCCATAAATGGCGTCTTGGGTAGGGTGGAAAGTTCTAGATTCACTATACATGCATTAGCAGACAATCGGTTCTGAAGCTCGCTAATAAATCACATTTTCGTGTCAGCGAGTAGGTATTTATTTTACAATTAATGATTCCCCAAATACAAGAACTTCTAAAGAGCAGATAAAAGCAGCTGCAAATGTGGTCTCAGAATAAATATCAAGAAAGGAAACACAAGCAGCCTGCAGAGTTCCAGCTGCTCTCCCCCCAACGCTTATCAGCTTTCTTACGGTCAGGCACATTTTGAAGTTGGAAGGCACATTTCCAACAGCTCTTGCCCTTATACATGATTCTTGAAATATTACAGACATTCTGGTTCCTATCAAAATAGTAGTCACCGTCACCAAAATAATTCACTTCCTCCTCATCCTCTGTTTCCCTCCGGCCCCTCTTTGGCATCTGCAGCCTCCATCCTGATGCTCAAGATGACAAATCCCAATTATGGGGAATCTGTGACACTACATACTTTAATATGAGCTGAGTGGAGCCAAGGTTAGCCTGTGATTTATGTGATCGTTCTATTCACCGGGGCAAGCAAGGCTTTCTTAATCCCATACCTTTAATCCTCGCCTCCTCCAGACCAGTCACATTTCCATCTTATTGTTGCAGCTGCAGTTCGTTCCTTGAAATGAAACTGCAGTTTTCCAGGGATGGTAATTCCATCTTCCTGAGCTGATTCAAAGATTAAACAGAGTACTTTAGAGACTGCATTCTCAGCAAGCACCCAAGGCAATCAAAAAGTGGTGTCTGGGCCAACAACAATACAAATTTCAGATGGAAAGGGGGACTGAAAAAAAGTCCTTAAAATTAGAGGTATTGGAATGAGTGTAGATTTTTTACATTGAATGCTATGGGGGCTGCCTCCTACGGCATAAAGTGCTAAGGATTTTATGTCACTATTTCTTCAAAACCTGGGTCTCTCAGACAAATGAATGAGTGAAGCATTCAGTGCTGTTCTGCTACAAATCTGCTTATTGATCTCGAGAGCTAATGAATTTTTTTGCGGAATATTCACACTTTGCTCTTTAAATTTTCAAGTCTTCTTATGCCTTGTGATACTGCAGGTCTGGATGCCTTACTTTGTTGTATTAACTGAAAGATAAATGACTGCTAGCTTTAAGCCTGCCAGAAAAATTAGGATTATTGAGCCAGAAGGTGGATAAAAGCTTTGTCTTGGGGATTGTCAGAAGAGCTATGGCAGTCTGGTCCATAGGGAGAGATGGCAATCAGAATCTGAAGGGTGGGGACTTCCCAGGTGGTCCCCTGACTAAGCTTTGATGGTCCCAATGCAGGGGACCCAGGTTCCATCCCTGGTCAAGGAAATAGATCCTTCATGCCACAACTAGGAGCTCTCATGCCTCAGCTAAAAATCCTGGGTGCCACAACTAGGACCAGGTTCAGCCAACTAAATAAATATTAAAAAAAAAAAAAGAATCTGATGGATGGTACGTCTTTGAAGATTACCTGCTCTCTCCAGCCAATCTGACCTTCTAGTGGCTAGCCTGGAGAAGGTTTGGAATGTTTGGACACCCGGGCAACACGGTTCTCACTGCAGGACTACCTACCAGCGGACTCGAGCTTTGAAAGACTTTGATGAGCAGTGCGTCTCCTGGTCGCTTCCCTTGTCTCTCTCCGCTCTGTCAAGACCAGAGGGGTTTGTCCTCTTCCTCCTGGTAGGTGTCACATCATATCACCCATCAGCAACAATCCTGGGCCGTGTTATGGCCCCAAGGCCCATCCTTTGAAAGCAACCTTCCCAGATTCCACTTCCGTGGGGGAACAGAAAGCTGGGTTCACCCCCATTCTCTTGAACTCTCACGGCCTCTCACTGCACCTACTGCTTTCTACAGGCCTGACTTCTAATCCTGACCTTCCCTCTTTTCAACCGTTTGACCCTGAGCCAGTCACTTAAACTTTCTTTGTCCCTCAGTTCTGGCTTTTACAAGGACTGCTGCCTACAAAATATGATTTAACGTTTTCTTTCCCCAGTAGAAACTCTCCCTCCATGCCCCAAATTCAGTCTGTAGTGATTCAGTTCTTTGTCTATCCACCATACCCCCGCCCCCACCCAGCCCTTATTTCTTTTTAAAGAATCTTGAGAAGAAATCCATTGGTTCCTGAATATATTGTTGAAAGATGAAAATAGTGGCTTCACGAGCCAGCTGGGCTTTTGGAAGGGGAGAAAGTATGCATAAGAAAAGCAAGGATCCCCAAGAAATAAACTGTACTAACTTCACAACTCTGCCCAGGGCTGCCTGCTTACACAACCTTGTCATTTCTTTTTCCTGTGTACATGAAGTCTTTATATAACCAGATAGCGTAAGCAGAAATTCAATTTAGCAGAGAAACAGAAGCAGATAATGTTTGTTTATTGACAAGGGAAGCAATCAGCCTTTGTTCCCTAACGTATTAAACAGATGAGTGTTCTTCTCCCTGCTGTCCAAACTACCGCCTGAGGAAGCAAGAGGTAGGAGGCCTGCGGAGAGAGGGGAACACTCTCCCTGGAGTTTTCAGGGGCAATAATAGCATTCTGGGACCTCCCTGGTGGCCCAGTGGTTAAGAATTCGCCTGCCAATGCAGGGGGACACAGGTTCGATCCCTGGCCCGGGAAGATTCCACAATCTGTGGCAACTAAGCCTGCTCGCCACAACCACTGAAGCCCCTGTGCTCTAGAACCCATGCTCTGCAACAAGGGAAGCCTCCACAGCGAGAAGCACCTCAACGATAAAAAGCCTGCGTCCAGCAAGGAAGACCCAGTACAGACAAAAAAAAAAACCCAAAAAAACCCAACATCCTGGTCTTCATGCTTCCTTTTGTTTTGACATGAACTCTTAGGGCCCTCCAATCTCCATGAATCGCATAAGAAGTTCTGACAGATCTTTCAGGGTACCATGGATGGTTTTAGGGCTAGGGTTTTTCTTTCTTATATCATGAATCTAAACAGCTTCCAAAGAGAAGTAAAGAAAAAGAACTGGTTAGCTCAACATAAAACCATTAACCATGCCTCCCAATTCTCTTCCATCACTGTCAGCACACACGTGTTTTTGCAAAGCTGTGATCTGTGTATACACACAATTTCACATTATGCTTTTTTCACTT
Organism: Muntiacus reevesi; assembly: GCF_963930625.1. NCBI lineage: Eukaryota > Metazoa > Chordata > Mammalia > Artiodactyla > Cervidae > Muntiacus > Muntiacus reevesi. Next base: position 15,649,776 of record NC_089260.1, on the reverse strand, counting down.
AACTTTATTCCACATATGCATCTCCATGACTTGGCTGATACTCCAAACTTAAAATTTTTAATGGAGGGTATTCCATCTTGTTCCAACTTAGGCTACAGGACCATTCATTTGCCTATCGTGGAACTCTAGATAGTTTCAGCCCACGGAGAATAAATCTTTGAATAAATATCCCTCGGGTTTCCTGGGCCATTTTTGTAAGGTGTGCTAGGCTTTAAGCTTATTTGTTTGTTTCTATGATTTCTTCTGTCACAGTTTTCACTTTGTGTTTGCATGAGGATGTCATTTCTAGATGTGGTTGCTTTAAAAATGACCCTATTTGTCTAGCTATCAGTGCATTCAGTGTCCTGAAATGTAGTCAGGGCCCACTCTAAAAAGCAAACAATACAAGTGTTGCCACCTGTTGATGCACAATTCATTACACTTGTTTCACTTGGGCTCTGCTGAAGATCAGCATAAAAGGAAGAGAAAATTTATTATAATTCCCACAAACTTACTCCCCAGACTTATTAACATAAAATTTGCATTTTCCCTGTTCTTTTTGTTATGTTAGACCTTCTTCTATCATGGGTCATTGATTGTAAGCTAGCATAAATTTTGCTTCATTACAATTTGCATTAGATGTATTTAAAACCTTTCCATTTGATCAAGGCTCCACATTTTTTTTTAATTTAAAAGTTCCAAACATCAAACATTTTGAAAACCCATGGATAGTATGGATCCTAGTGCTCTAAATGAGATGATGTCAGCAAACAGCCAGAGTTTGTCAATCCTCAGCGGAACCAATTTTCGCTAATTCTAAGATGAAAAATAGCTTCCATATTTCATAGAAAGAGTTCTACTAAAAACCGTAATAGAGGAGCAGTTACTTTTCTTCAGACTTTAAGAATGAATGAGTATGTGTGCATTAAGGAAATAGGCAAACAGCATGCACTTTATTAAACCATAATTTATATAAGTCAAAGAGGGAGAACCAAGAACCCAATAGTTTGTAACCAAGATTTTATAAATACTATTCCTCTGAAATATTCAGTTGAATAATACATTCTATCCACAGCCCTCACTCATCAACCAGGAATGCCTTATATATAGTAGAAGATCAGTAAATGAATTCCTGAATCACTTCTTATTCATTTTTTGATTTGTTAGTTCACTCATTCATTCATTCAGTAATTTTTGAGCTCTTACTATGTTCCAGGTTCAGAACTATGTGCTTGGGAATAGCAAGATGAATAAATAACAGTCTCTCTCCATCTATCTAAAGTGGAAATTAGAAAATACCAGTTACAAAGTGTTTGATCATAGGGAATAGAAAATAGACTAATTGTAGTGCAAACATTATACATGTTTATATCATCTCACTTAACAAGAGGGTTAGAGGAAGCTCTAATACTGTGGCCACCCAATGTGAAGAGCCAACTCATTGGAAAAGACCCTGATGCTGGGAAACATTGAGGGCAGGAGGAGAAGAGGGGCGATAGAGAATAAGATGATTGGATGGCGTCATCGACTCAATGGACATGAATGTGAGTAAACTCCGGGAGATGGCGAAGGTGGAGTCGGACACAACTGAATGGCTGAACAACAACAACAGTGATTCCAGGGTTGATTTGGTGACTCAGTGAAGTGTCTGGCTTTTGAGAGCAAAAAGAAAGGAGAAAAATCAATACCAGCAAACTCTCCAAGTTCTCTTCTGTTGTCTTTTTTCTTTCTTTTTTTTTAATCAGGAAGCAAATCTTGTCCCAGAAGTACCCCAGCAGACTCACACTTACACCTTCACTGCCCAGACCCCTAGTTGGAAGGGAGACCTCCCAACCTCCATAGTGGGAGAGAGAAAGGGAGAAGTGGGTTGGCTGTGAAGGGCTCCCAGATCCCCAGCTAACACTCTCTACTTCTGTAGGAACCTGGGGTTGTATGAAGTGGCAACTTCAAGAGGCAAAATGCAATGTATTCCTTCATTCAGTAAAGATTTATTTGAGGATTTTCTCTGGGCTGGATCCTGATAATAGAGCTATGAAGACAGACACAATTCCTTGGAGAACGTCAAGTATGGAAGGAAAAATGTTAATAGATGATAAACTAGATAGATGATGAATTTGTCATCTGTGAACAGATGCATAGATATGATGAATTTATCACCATCAGACATTAATGACCCAGGACTTCCCTGGTGGTCCAGTGGCTAGGACTCCTCACTCCCAATGCAGAGGCCCTGGGTTCAATCCCTGGTCAAGGAACTGGATCCTACATGCCCTAGCTAAGAGTCTGTATGTCATAACTGAAAGATCTTGCATACTGCCACTAAGACCCAGCTCAGCCAAATAAATAGTTTTTTAAAATTACTAATGACCCCATTAGGATTTAACCCCAAATCCAACCTTGCCAGGCCCCACTGATCCAGGAAGGACCTTACCAACTACTTTTCATCTGATACAGCCACCCATCCACTCAAGCTGCTGACCCATTTCAAGTGTGTGCTTCAAACACAAGGATTACAGTCAGTTCAGCTCAGTTGCTCAGTCCTGTCCAACTCTTTGTGACCCCACAGATTGCAACACGCCAGGCTTCCGTGTCCATCACCAACTCCCGGAGCTTACTCAAACTCATGTCCATTGAGTCAGTAATGCCATCCAACCATATCATCCTCTGTCATCCCCTTCTCCTGCCTTCAATCTTTCCTAGCATCAGGGTCTTTTCCAATGAGTCAGTTCTCTGCACCAGGTGGCCAAAGTATTGGAGTTTCCGCTTCAGCATCAGTCCTTCCAATGAATATTCATGACTGATTTCCTTTAGGATGGACTGGTTGGACCTCTTTGCAGTCCAAGGGACTCTCAGGAGTCTTCTCCAACACCACAGTTGAAAAGCATCAATTCTTCAGTGCTCATCTTTCCTTATAGTCCAACTCTCACATCCATACGTGACTACTGGAAAAACCATAGCTTTGACTAGACGGAACTTTGTTGGCAAAGTAATGTCTCTGCTTTACTTTATACGAGCTGACTGTGGCTCAGATCATGAACTCCTTATTGCCAAATTCAGACTTAAATTGAAGAAAATAGGGGAAACCATTATACCATTCAGGTATGACCTAAATCAAAGCCCATATGATTATACAGTGGAAGTGAGAAATAGATTCAAGGGATTAGATCTGATAGACAGAGTGCCTGAAGAACTATGGATGGATGTTTGTGACATTGTACAGGAGGCAGTGATCGAGACCATCCTCAAGAAAAAGAAATGCAAAAAGGCAAAATGGTTGTCTGAGGAGGCCTTACAAATAGCTGAGAAAAGAAGAGAAGTTAAAGGCAAAAAAGAAAAGGAAAGATATAACCATTTGAATGCAGAGATTCCAAGAAGAGCAAGGAGAGATGAGAAAGCCTTCTTCCATGATCAATGCAAAGAAATAGAGGAAAACAATAGAATGGGAGAGACTAGAGATCTCTTCAAGAAAATTAGAGATACCAAGGGAACAGTTCATGCAAAGATGGGCACAATAAAGGACAGAAATGGTATGGACCTAACAGAAGCAGAAGATATTAAGAAGAGGTGGCAAGAATACACAGAAGATCTATACAAAAAAGATCTTCATGACCCAGATAACCACGATGGTGTGATCACTGACCTAGAGCCAGACATCCTGGAATGCGAAGTTAAGTGGGCCTTATGAAGCATCACCATGAACAAAGCTAGTGGAGGTGATAGAATTCCAGTTGAGCTATTTTAAATCCTAAAAGATGATGCTGTGAAAGTGCTGCATTCAATATGCCAGCCAATTTGGAAAACTCAGCAGTGGCCACAGGACTGGAAAAGGTCAGTTTTCATTCCAATCCCAAAGAAAGGCAATGCCAAAGAATGTTCAAACTACTGGACAATTACGAGCTGGCCTCTCTGCAGTTTCACAGCTATGCTCGCTGCAGGCGGTTTGTATTCAACTGGCATCTCCCAGCTACTGACACTGTCTTAGGGACCCAGGCACTAACAAGGCAGATCAGTCTTGTCGAGCGAAATCGTTGCCCTTTGCTATGTTAACTGCAGCCTCTGTCCGTGTCTCTCCAGTGACCTGAGGATGTGGGCCGGCAGTGAGCGTGGCTGTGGGCCAGCACAGGAGTCCAGGGGGCTTGCTTGGTGTACGCTGGTGACATTTGGACAAACTGGAGCTGCTGGAAAAATCAGAGAGCAAAGCCTCAGCCCTGGGAAAAACCGTCAATGTACTTCACCAGGCCCGAACAACGGCTGGGCCACTTGTGGCAACATAAAAGGCCGACATCCCGGCCATGAGTAATGTGCTCTTGGCAGCTGTTAAAAGGGGCCTAAAACCCCACTGGCTCCCGGACCCAGCCGGACGGGCCAGGTGCAGGCTGACAGGAGAGCTGTGTTGATTCTAAAGGCCAGAGATGTTATTTTGAGGTTTGACTGTTTATGTCTCATTACTGCTAATTTCCATGAGTTTGCAGGCCTTGGTCTGTCAGCCCCATCTCTGGTGGAGAAAGCCATTTACACATGAAGGCTATTCACTAACCCGTCCCTACCCCCAGGTTTTGTTTGATGACAATCATTTCTGGGAATACAATCTTCGTGTGGAGGTTTCTCAAGCAATTTGGGTTTGTGGCCCCCTCTCCCCTGATGTCTCTTACTGGGTCTGAGCAGGGCTGGCCTGGGACACATTTAAACAGCATTTATACCCTCTACCCTCCCCTTAGAGTGCTTGTGACTATTAAGACAGGGGCCTCTGTAAATACATAAATAGTATTAACTTTCTCTTCTACAGTTAGAAACATTCCAAGGGAAAGGGTCAGATCAATAAGACAAAGAATATGCAACGTGGAGGATTAAATTTGACAAGAAGCATTCAGGCGACAAAGGGCTGTCCTTCCCTGGGCACTTCTGGTGCCCTTTGACCCTGTGGATTCTCATCCCTTGTAGCCCCTCTCTGGACCCTGGTTGTAACCCTTCTGACAAAGAAGGGGTTTTTTTGTTGTTTTTTTTTTGGAAAATTTTAAACATATACAAAGGAAATCAAATAGTATAAAGAACGCTTCTGTACCAGTTTACATGCTGCCATTTTTAGCTTATGTATACCTCTCCTCTCCCCCAGCCCCCGCTCCATTCTTGTTTTTTTCACAGCTTTTAAAGTAACTTTGTATGCATTGAAATGCACTGCTCTTAGCTGTACACGTTTGACAAATGGATACACCACCCATGTAACTTATAGCCCATCACAGTATAGAATTTCCAGGTTCCCAGAAAGTTCCCTGGTGTACCTTCCCAGTCAATCCCCCCAGGCAACCATTGTTCTATTATTTTTTTTTTCCTTAAACCTTAGTGGGTTTTTCTTTTTTTGGCCTGTTTTAGAACTGACAAAGATTTTTCTGATCTGTGTCCTATTTGTGAACTCTCTTCTCTGTTTCCTAAGACAGGAGCCAGCTTACCTGCTGAGACAATAGACCTTCATCCATTGGCTGGTGCCAATGGATGGATTTGTTGATGCTCTCAGGTCAAGTCTAGCCATTTCACAGAGGTATTTGGTGATATAAACATTAAAGTCAAAGGGTCTTTCTTCCAAGGTGAGGTCTTGTGGCCAGCTGGGTTGGAAGAGACCACACATTCCCTTAGACCTGTTGTGTGTGGAGGAATACAGGATTTGTACACTGATACACAGGCACATCTTTGCTTATGAACACTCTCTACTTCCTCCCATCATTACTAGGGTTTAGTTTCACTGTTGTGAAACAGGCAGACCTGTTAGAGCCAACTCCCCTAACCCTTTCTTCTATTTGGCTGTAACCCTGCTACTCTCTTTTACTCTGAGGCAGGTCTTGACGTGGCAGAAAGGCACCAAGTACCCTCCTCACACTCCAGTTGAAACTTCTGAGGGATGGATTTGAACGTTGGAGTATGCCACCAAAACAAAGATTTGGATTTTTTTTTTTTTTCCTACAGTTGATATATATTTTCTCTGAGGTACAATAGCTATCTTTTAACATAGTTCCTGGTCTGATGGTGAAACTGTGCCTCAGCAGAGAGGAAGGAAAATTTGCTGACCATCTGTTACATGTCAGGCTCTCAATCAGCTTCCAGAATAAGTTATAGTAAAAGGTACCAAAGTAGCTGGCTTCTGTAAGTCACCCAGCAGGACTTTGGCCCTTCAGATGAGCTAGGGCTCGCTTCTGTGGGGAGAATTCATGACATTGCTATCATTATAGCTATAACACCTTGAGCACTCACTATGGCCAGTTGTTTTATATACTTTCTACTAGGGCTTTTGAGGTAATCCATTTTAGTTTGTAGAGGAAAAGAAGGGAACACCATTTATTATATTTCAATGTTGTAGCTGGCATCTCAGACTATGATCTAAGTACTATAATTATCCTTTCTTTACAGATGGTGAAACAGAAGATTAAATGAGTTAATATGGTAAGGTCCTTAGAACAGAGCCTGGCCCATAGAAAGCACTGTATAAATGTTTCTTATATAGTTATTAGGTAACTAACTCACTCAAGGTTGCCTAGCTAGTTAGGACTAAAGAAGGGGGCTTCAAGAGGCTTCCTCTACCCCACTCCTCTGGGGATGGCTTCTGAGTCCTTGGACTCAGAAGACATGGCACTAAACTTGACTTCAGTTCCTGGTATTTGGCAAAGGGCGAGTGGGATCTGGGATCTACAGCGAGACAGGAGAGGCTTCTGTCAACCTGGATGAAGAGCCTACCTCTGGATTCTGCTCCCTGGAAAGATATCTTCATGCTGTTCTCTTAAAAAAGACTTTGCTGGTGCATCTGCCAGTTGCTCAGAGTCCTGGTCAGTTAGGTGACTGTTAATCACAGATGTACTCAAGGCAATACCCACAGGAAAGCCAATAAATATAAATATTTACTAAGGCCTTTTTATGTGTTGAGGCAGTGAAATAGGTTCTCAGAAATGTGTGCATTTAAGCAGGTCTCTGTAATAATCCTGACCATGACCTCCATGCCCTGGCTGCCATCTGTTTTCTGACTTCATCTTCTGTTCATTTCTGGTCTGCTCCCTGTGTTCCAGCTACAGCCGTATGTCCAGCACTAGCCATCTTCCTACCCCACGGACACAGCAGCTCATGTCCATCTGGGGACCCCTGCAGATGCTCTTCTCAGCCTGGAAAGTTCCTCTCCTAGATCTGCTTGTGACTGATTCCTTCCTTTCACTCAGCTCCAAAATCTCCATCCTCAGAGAGCCACTCCCATATCCCCTCTGCTTTTTTCTTTTTCCTTTTTTTTTTTTTTTTTTAACTACGTTTCCCTGTTTATTTCCCACGTAGCGCTAATCCCAAACTGAAATTATTTTATAATTACTGAGGAAGCTGGGCTTCGAAGGTGGCACTGGTGGTAAAGAACCCCCCCTGCTAATGCAGGAGACATAAGAGATACAGTTCCATCCCTGGATCAGAAAGATCCCCTGGAGGAGGGCATGGCAACCCACTCCAGTATTCTTGCCTGGTGGGGCTATAGTCCATAGGATCGCAAAGAGTTGAACACGACGGAAGCAACTTAGCACACACACAGGAAGCTGGCCTGGGAGCAGATTTAACGCTGAATCCTCTGTGCCTAGGACAGTGATCCCAGTTCATATTTGTCACATGCATGATAGTTAATAATTGTCATTCCATTTGGATAATGCTTAGCTGCCACTCATAGTCATGTGGTCCTCCCAACAACCAGAGTAGGCAGGGAAGGCAATTATACTTGCGGTACAGAATGAGATGGTTGGATGGCATCACCGACTCGAAGGACATGAGTTTAAGCAAGCTCCGGGAGTTGGTGAAGGACAGAGAAGCCTGGCGTGCTGCAATCCATGGGGTTGCAAAGAGTCAGACACGACTGAGCGACTGAACTGATGATGACAGAATCGGAAACTGAGCCTCAGTTACGGAGACGGACTCTACACCTGCTGCTTGCCCCCTGTTTCCTCTTTAAGTTTTTTTGCATCTTTCCCTATATGTCCAGCTCGAGGCCGGGAACTGCTTATGTGGGGGAAGCTTGCCCTCTGGAGTTTGTGCAGGCTTGTGCCACAGCAGAGAAATAGTATATTTGAAACAGCGAATGAAGACTCTGTAGAACTTCTAGCAGGAGATGTTGAATTGGCTGCTCCTTTGTAGGTCTTTGAAACAGGAAGAATCGTCTTCTACTTTAAATGGTTTCTGGAAAAGCTATCCTAAAATAGAAGGAGGAGTAAAATAGCCCCTATAATCCTTGATTTCTGTCACTGTAAAAGGCAGTATGAGATATCATCAGGGCATTGGGAGTGGGGGAGGACTGCTCACTGGAGAAGAACTGAATGTGTATATGTATGTGTGTGGGGGGAGGGATGTTTTCTCTCAGCTGTTTTCTGCCCTATATGATGGAATGATGAATATATCCTACCTGGGGACATTTTAAAATAAGATTCAGTTTTTAAAATTATGTACACACACAGAGTCAGTGATGATTATTATTTGCATTTCAAAAAATTTCTCCAATGATAAAATAATTATTTTAATATCCAGATAAAATTTTGAGTATATTAAATAACATGTCAGGCACTTTTACATACAGTCTCTTACTCAATGCTCACAACCCCCCTTTGAGATGGGTGTTTTATCTACACTATTCCGAGCAGAAACTAAAACTGAGGGGACTTAAGGACTTTGCCTAAAGTTAGACTGTAAGTGACAGAAATAAATTGAGACCTAAATCCAATGTTCTTTTAAACATGTAGTCCTGACTAGGGAATGGTCCTACAACACACAGAATGTGATTCTATTTAATGAAAGATGTGTGGGCCTTCAATTTTTCAGCACTTTCCCCTTCAATCAACCACTGTATTGTCCTGTGTCACACATCCATCTTTCAGGCACATACTCAGTGTCTCAGTACATTTAGCTCTTACATGCCCCGGAGCGAGCAGTGCTGGCTCAAACATCCTGTTTTGAGGACCCATGTTCAGAAATCTATTCCAGTTAAAAGAGAGATGAGGACAGTTTGAAAGAACTAAAAACAACTTGGTACAATTAACATGTCAATGGCAGCAGCACGAAGTGCAAGGTTGAGTAATCTGGGCCTGTGTGAACAAACAGCTGAAATAATTCAAGCTCCTTCCCGTGTGTATGTGTGTGTATATACACTCATACACACAAGCCTATCTTGGGTGTCTTTTAGTCTTTCAGTCATGTCCTACTCTTAGCCCAACTGTAGCCCGCCAGGCTCCTCCATCCATGGGATTTTCCAGGCAAGAATACTGCAGTGGATTTCCTTCTCCAGGAACCCTATCTTACAAGCATACTTTTTTGAATTTGTGTTAATAGAGCAATCTATCACTGACATAGTTTTCACCTTAATCTATTGGATTTCCATTAGAATATTTGGATAGAAAGAAAAAAGAACCATAGAATTTCAACACAGTTCCAGCCTGATGAATCCAGCCTCAGTATTTTTGAGCTAAGGACGGAGAGACTGAAAGAGACTCAAGGTCTTCCAGTGAAGAGAGGCCCCAGTTAACAGCCTGTGGCTGCCAACGGCGATGACCGTGGAGGACTCTGTTCTCGTTCTTGGACTTCTGTGTGCTCCTAAGCAGAGATATTCGTTTGTGGCTGATGTGGAAACTCTTTTTCTCAGGTTCAGTCGCACTGTGGTGTGGAAAGGGATTTGGTTTAATGCCTGAGTGGGCAAATGTGGAGCAAGGGGCTTGAATGCTGAAATCCCTACGTGAAAAGCTCCTTCCCCGGTATTTCCTTGGCGGCACTCAGATGCATATGGACACCTTGTCCCAGGAAGCCTGGATGAAGGCCAGGAGTCTTGCACAGCAAGTGTGGGTGTTGAGTCAACATACCTGGTTATGACTCTCCAGGGACTCTTCATTGAAGGTTGTGCAACTCCAGCTAAGAAGATGGGCTTTCCTTACTAGTTTTAACACTGGATTAACTTTTTAAAAACAAACAACAGTTTCTCTACTCTCTTTTTAGGACGTTTTTATGTCTTTGTGTCTGGCTAAGTAGTCTTTAGGGAACGGAGAAAGAATTCTATTAGGCATGGCAATGTTTCTTCTAATTTTAACGGGCAAGACACTTCATTTGTGGAATATGAAAGGAGTACAAGACAACTACATATACTGTTATGTATTTTAGTTTTTTCCTTTTGGGATCTTAGTTCCCCTAGCAGGGATAGAACTCGTACCAACTGGACTGCCAGGGATATCCCTATTGTTGCGTGTGTGAAAAAGAAAGCCCTTATTTGTTTTCAAAATACAAGAGCTGCTTCTGTTCAATGACTTTTTGTTTCTGTGTATTTTTGCATTGACTTGACACAAAAATTTTTATTAATTTAGATTAGGAAACAGTCAAAACTGTTTCTTAGTCTCACACAGCCTTAGTCATCTGAATGAAGTTTTTATCATCTGTCAAGTCACGGGTGGGTTTGGATTCTTCTTTTCCCATGGTCTCATAGTTCCATACAGAAGGCTTTCCTTAAAGTAACAATCCTGGGCTCTCTCTAACCCTCTACATTTGGTTTGTTTAGGCATAAGAACTGGACCTGCATGGCTCAGCCCTTTGGGACTTCACTATTCTCTTGGCCCAGCCATCTGCACAGAGCACATCCTCTGGTCTGCTCTCCATATAGTATAGTTGCAGGGCACCATCCATCCTTTTCAGAACAGCCTTTGGTTTTCCAGCCCTTCCTGTTACCAGGCAGGTTAAGTTTAATTTGGGGGCAATCTGTAAGTCCACTGTTGTCACAGATGTAAAGCCACATTCTCTAATCCAGCCTTACTAGAGATCAAGACAAAAGTTCTGATCTTCAACTAACTCTCATGTCTATCGCTCAGTCTCTGCATTTTAAACTCAGAAGGGAGAACAGGGCTCAGTTCTCTAAAATATTCCCTGGTGGCTCAGGTGGTAAAGAATCTGCCCTCAATGTGGGAGATCTGGGTTCGATCCCTGGGTAGGGAAGATCCCCTGGAGAAGAGAATGGCTACCCACTCCAGTATTCTTGCCTGGAGAATCCCATGGACAGAGGAGCCTGGTGGGTTACAGTCCATGGGGTTGCAAAGAGTCAGACACGACTGAGCAACTTACACTTTCACTTTTCACTATATCTAAAACCTCAACAGATGATGTTATATAGGCAGATTCTTAACTAATGTTTTTATAACTCATCTTTTTGGACTAGGAGTAATTTTTTGGTCAATATTTCCAGGTTAGATAGCACAGCAATAAACTATAAGAAGTATGAGTCATTTAAGTTTAAACTGCATCTTCACTTTTTATTTTGTTAGTTTTCATTTAAAAATACATGCCCTTTGGGACTTCCCTGGTGATCAAGTGGTTAGGGATTCCATGCTCCCAGTGCAGGGGGCCCAGGTTCCAACCCTGGTCGGAGAACTAGATCCCACATGCTGCAACCAAGTTGTCACATGCCACAGCTGAGTGTCCCATGTGCCACAACTAAGGCCTGCACAGCCAATAAATACATAAATAAAAATAATCATAAAAAAATGATGTTTTTAAAAAAATACATTCCCTTTGAACATAATTTGGGAAAGGTGGAAAAGTAGGATAAATACTCTTATAAGACCAACACTCAAAATATACTGAAACCAATGTTTTGGTATATTTACTTTAAGAATATTTTCTATGAGTAATTAATATACCCTTATAGCAGCCTTAGTCATTTTGTAAGGGAGGCGATATGTTGTTGATATATATTATTGATCATATCCAAGGGCAGAATTTTGACCTAACTATTAGTTGTAGTCCACCTCATGGGTCTGTACTTAGGGAGAGTTTCTTTAACTTAGAACTTCAGGATGACAACAAAATAATTTGTTGAGAAGGCCTAAACCCACTCTTTTTTTATTTTTATTATTATTTTTTTTTCCACTCTTTTAAAAAAAATTTTTTTCATTAGAACAGAGTTGACTTACAATGTTAGTTTCAGGTGTGCAGCAAAGTGAGTCAGTTCTACGTATGCACTCTTTCATAGATTCTTTACCCATATAAGTCTTTATAGAGTATTGAGTAAAGTTCCTTGTGTTGTACAATAGGTCCTTCTTTATCTAGTTTATCTATAGTAGTGTGTATGTATCAATACCAGTCTCTCAATTTACCCATTCCCCCTTACCCCCTGGGACCATATGTTTGTTTTCTGTAACTCTGTTTCTGCAAACCCACTCTTGGTAAAGAGAATTGGAGTGTACTTACAAGATTATATGCAACAAGCTACACAAAATGGAACGGTATCATATAACTCCAGTTCCTCATGAGTCCTAACTTTCTCCAGTGTGTTCTTCCTCCAGCAGTCTGCAAAACAGCTGGTGACCTGCTGCCTTGCTGTGTGTGGGCATTTTCAGAAGCCTGGTCATGTTTCTGAAAGAGGAAGAGGAAAAGGCACAATTGTCAAAAGAAAGAAGAGGGGGACACAGATGTTGAGAAAAACAGGATATGCACAAAAACTGGTTAGAACCAACATGGCCCAAGATGGTGGAAGATTCGACTTCCAGCAGACTTTGAGCCTCACTATATGCTCATTATAACATATTCAGTTCAGTTCAGTTCAGTCGCTCAGTCGTGTCCAACTCTTTGCGACCCCATGAATCGCAGCACGCCAGGCCTCCCTGTCCATCACTAACTCCCGGAGTTTACTCAAACTCATGTCCATCGAGTCAGTGATGCCATCCAACCATCTCATCCTCTGTTGTCCCCTTCTCCTCCTGCCCCCAATCCGTCCAAGCATCAGGGTCTTTTCCAATGAGACCACTCTTCGCATGAGGTGGCCAAAGTATTGGAGTTTTAGCTTTAGCATCAGTCCTTCCAATGAATACCCAGGACTGATCTCCTTTAGGATGGACTGGTTGGATCTCCTTGCAGTCCAAGGGACTCTCAAGAGTCTTCTCCAACACCACAGTTCAAAAGCATCAATTTTTTGGTGCTCAACTTTCTTCACAGTCCAACTCTCACATCCATACATGACCACTGGAAAAACCATAGACTTGACTAGACGGACCTTTGTTGGCAAAGTAATGTCTCTGCTTTTTAATATGCTATCTAGGTTGGTCATAACTTTTCTTTCAATGAGTAAGTGTCTTTTAATTTCACGGCTGCAATCACCATCTGCAGTGATTTTGGAGTCCAAAAAATAAAGTCTGACACTGTTTCCACTGTCTCCCCATCTATTTCCCATGAGGTGATGGGACCAGGTGCCATGATCTTAGTTTTCTGAATGTTGAGCTTTAAGCCAACTTTTGCACTCTCCTCTTTCACTTTCATCAAGAGGCTTTTTAGTTCCTCTTCACTTTCTGCCATAATGGTGGTGTCATCTGCATATCTGAGGTTATTGATATTTCTCCCGGCAATCTTGATTCCAGCTTGTGCTTCATCCAGCCCAGAGTTTCTCATATGCTACAGGACACAGCCACCAGCGCCATGACAGTTCTGAGGCTGACCATAGGAGCCCAGAAGTGGGCAGTGGCCCAATTCCTGGAAATCCCCTCCCATCCTATAAAATAGTGTCCCTTTACAAAGTTACAATGTTCCTGGTAAGTATGAAATTGCTGTTGTTGTTGTTCAGTTGCTCAGTTGTGTCTGACTCTTTGCAACCCCATGGACTGCAGGCTTCCCTGTCCTTCACTCCTTCTGGAGTTTGCTCAAACTCAGGTCCATTGAGTCGATGATGGTAGCCAACCAACTCATGCTCAGTCATACCCTTCTCCTCCTGCCTTCAATCTTTCCCAGCATCAGGGTCTTTCCCAATGACTTGGCTCTTCCCATCAGGTGGCCAAAGTATTGGAACTTCAGCTTCAGCATCAGTCCTTCCAATGAATATTCAGGATTGATTTCCTTTAGGATGGACTGGTTTGATCTCCTTGGAGGCCAGGGGACTCTCAAGAGTCTTCTCTAGCACCACAATTTGAAAGTGTCAATCCTTCAGTGCTCAGCCTTCTTTATGGTCCTTCTCTCACATCCATACATGATACTGGAAAACCCATGGTTTTGACTGTATGGACCTTTGTCAGCAAAGTGATATCTCTGCTTTTTAATATGCTATTGAGGTTTGTTATAATTTTCCTTCCAAAGAGCAAGGATCTTTTAATTTCATGGCTGTAGTCACTATCTGCAGTAATTTTGGAGCCCACGAAAATAAAGTTTGTCACTGTTTCCGTTGTTTCCCCATCTATTTGCCATGAAGTGATGGTACCAGATGCCATGATCTTAGTTTTTTGAATGTTGAGTTTTAATCCAGCTTTTTCAGTCTTCTCTTTCACCTTCATCAAGAAGTTCTTTATTTTCTTTTCACTGTCTACTGTAAGTTTGGTGTCATCTGCGTATCTGAGGTTATTGATATTTCTCCTGGCAATCTTAATTTTAGCTTGTGCTTCATCCAGCCCGGCATTTTGCTTGATATACTCTGCATATGAATTAAATAAGCAGGCCGACAATATACAGCCTTGACATACTTCTTTCCCAAGTTTAACCAGTCCATTGTTCCACGTCTAGTTCTAACTGTTGTTTCTTGAACTGCATACAGGTTTCTCTGGAGGCAAGTAAGTTGGTCTGGTATTCCCACTTTTTTAAGAACCCAGTCCATAAAAACTAAAAACCCCACACTCTGGGGCCTGCTCTCACCTTCTGAGAGCCATTGCATTCATCCTGTGGAATGTATATCTGTCTAAAAAAAGTGAAAGACACTTGCTTCTTGGAAGAAAAGTGGTAACAAACCTACACAGCATATTAAAAAGCAGAGACATCACTTTGCTGACAAAAGTCAAAGCTGTGGTCTTTCCAGTAGTCATGTACAGATGTGACAGTTGAATCATAAAGAAAGCTGAGTGCTGAAGAATTGATGCTTTTGAACAGTGGTGTTGGAAAAGACTCTTGAGAGTCCCTTGGACAGCAAGGAAATCCAACCAGTCCATCCTAAAGGAAATCAGTCCTGAATATTCATTGGAAGGACTGATGCTGAAGCTGAAGTTCCAATACTTTGGCCACCTGATGGGAAGAGCCAAGTCATTGAAAAAGACCCTGATGCTGGGAAAGATTGAAGGCAGGAGAAGGGGACGACAGAGGATGAGATGGTTGGATGGTATCACCGACTCAATCGACATGAGTTTGCGCAAACTCCGGGAGATGGTAAAGGACAGGGAAACCTGTTGTGCTGCAGTCCATGGGGTCTCACAGAGTCGGATACGACTGAGCAACTGAACAACAAAAACCACTTTACTATGACTCACTATTGAAGGACCCTTACTCAGCAGCCCATTCCAGGGGCTTTCCCGAGCCCTGGGATGTGACTGTTCTCTTGTCCCTGCTTCTGCAACTCTTCAGCTCTCTGCTTCCCTTGCTGAGTGCACTGGCTGCCTGCTAAGCTCTCCCCAGAAGGCTATGCACCTGTGCTCTCCCTGTCCAGACGGTTTTCTCTTGGCCACTGTAACCAAGGGAAGGACATCTTAAAGATGTGGAGACACTCATTTCCTCTGGAGTCTGAGTTAAAGGAGGACACCCTCACAAGCAGAACACAGATTTCAGGAACACTTCCTGTGTAATATCATTTAATATTGCTATCTCCTACAACCCTGCAGCAACTGAGGGGGATTAATGATTAATCATCCAATAATGCTGGCCTCATGGGGATAGGATGTCATTTAAAAGCACAGTTGTAAATCCTGTGCTACATATATCCAATGAAAGACAAGGTTTCCTGAAAAGAATTCCTCAGAAAAGAGTCACCATGTGTTCAAGTCTTTATAAAATCTATCATATGATAGAAAGTTGATTACTTTGTTTTGAATAACAATATGTTTCAGGAAGATATTTTAGTTTAAGAAGCCGCAGTCATCTAATTTTCCATTTTTCCATGTTTCCTGTGATCACTTGCTGGAATCTTTACAAGTTAATTAAAAAACTTAATGCCGAGTCAGTAATTCTTTCTTGAGTATGATGGCTGATTTTATATGGTGACTTGACCATGGGTGCAATGTTTCTGTGTGTGTCTGTGAGCATGTTTCTGGAGTAGATTGGTGTTGGAATCAGGGGACTCAAAAGCAGACTGCCCTCCCCAACGTAGTGGGCACCATCGATTCCGTTGAGGTGAGGACCGGAACAGAACAAGAAGTGGAGGTAGACAGAATTTCCACCTCAGCCCTGTCACCCCCCCACCCCACTCTGCTGAATTTGGACAACTCACCTCCTGTGGACAACTCTTCTCCCGCCCTAGGATCAGGATCGAGCTCCCCGGTACTCAGGCCTTCTGACTTTCGACCAAATTATATCACTGACTTTTCTGGGTCTCCAGCTTACAGATGGTGGGATTTTTCAGTCTCCATAGTCACGTGAGGTAATTCTTTATAATAAATCTCCTTTTATATCTATTGATTCTGTTTCTCTGGCGAACCCTAAAACACTGAGTCATAACTACACAATTTTAAGTGCTGGTTATGTTTATAAGTAAGCCTTTTCTAGGTCACTTTCAAAAAGCATAAGTGGTTATATTAAAGAATATTGCAAATATACCTCTACATGGTGTATTTTAAAGATCAGTTATCCTGGAACTCCACATCCACAATGCTGGGGTCCTGAGTTGGATCCCTGGGCAGGGAACTAGGTCCCACATGCTACAACTAAGGCCTGGCACAGGCAAATAAATTTTTTTTTCCTCAAATCCACTATCCTAAAACTCAACAATGAAAAAGCAAATAACCCAATTAAAATTGGCAAAGGATCTGAATGACCATTCCTCCAATGAAGATATCTTCCAAGGAAGATATACAAGTGGCCAATAAACACAAGAAAAGGTGCTCAGTATGATCAGTCACCAGGGAGATGCAAATCAAAGACAGTGAGATATCACTTCACATTCATCAGATTTGCTGGAATAAAACAGTCAGATAACAGCAACTGTTAGTGAGGACATGGAGAAGTTGGAATCTTCATACACTGCTAATGGGAATGTACAACAGTATGGCTGCTCTGTAAAACGGGCTGACAGTTCCTCAAACAATTGAACACTGAGTTTCCATGTGATCCAGCAAGTCTACAATTAGATATATACCCAAGTAAAATGAAAACATATGTCCACACAGAAAGCTGTACATGAATGTCTATAGAAACATAATTCATAATAGCCTAAAGGTGGAGACAACCCAAATGTCTATCAACTGATGAGTGGATAAATGAGATGCTGTATAACCACATAATAGAATGTTATTCAACCATAAAAACAAACTACTCATATATTCTATAGCAAGGATGAGTCTTGAACCATTATGCTAAGTGAAAGATGCCAGTCACAAAGGACCACATATTACATGGTTCCATTTGTATGAAAGTCCAGAACACAAATATCCACAGAACAGAAAGTAGATTAGTGGTTGCTTGAAGTTGGGGGATGGGGTAGGGACATAGAGGGGTGACGATTAAAGACTGTGGGATTTGTCTTTGAGGTGATGAAAATGTTCTACAGTTGTAAATATACTAAAAAACACTGGATTGCATAGTGGGGAATTGCATGCTACAAGGACTCTATCAAAAGAAAATAAAGTGAACAAAGAATAATTCAACATCATCTATCAATAAAATATACTTTGTTGTTGTTGTTCATTCACCAAGTCATGTCCGACTCTTTGCAAACCCATGGACTGCAGCATGCAGTCTCCCTTGTCCTTCACTATCTCATGGAGTTTGCTCAAATCCACGTCCATTGAGTCAGTGATGCTATCTAAACCATCTCGTCCTCTGTCACCCCCCTTCTCCTTTTGCCTTCAATCTTTCCCAGCATCAGGGTCTTTTCCAATGAGTTGGCTCTTCACATCAGGCAAAGTATTGGAGCTTCAGCTTCAGCATTAGTCCTTTCAATGAATACTCAGGGTTGGTTTCCTTTAGGATTGACTGGTTTGATCTCTGCTGTCCAAGGGACTCTCAAGGGCCTTCTCCATGCCACAAGTTGAAAGCATCAATTCTTTGGCCCTCAGGTTTCTTCATGGTCCATCTCTCACATCCATATAAGACTACTGGAAAGATCGTAACTTTGACCAAATGAACTTTTGTTGGCAAACTGATGTCTCTGCTTTTTAATACACTGTCTAGATTTGTCATAGCTTTCCTTCCAAGGAGCAAGCATCTTTTAATTTCATGGCTGCAGTCACCATCGGCAGTGATTTTGGAGCCCAAGAAAAGAAAACCTGTCACTGCTTCTACTTTTTCCCTTCTATTTGCCATGAAGTGATGGGACTGGATGCCATGATCTTAGCTTTTTCAATGTTGAGCTTTGAGCCAGCTTTTTCACTCTCCTCTTTCACTCTCATATGCATACCCACTGAAAAACAACTCCACTGTCCTAATATTTTACAATTCCTTTTACCTTGCAATACAATTTATAGAGCCGGAAGCCTACATGGAATAAAAAGCGTGGATGTCATAAATAAGATTAAAAAAGACTCAGTGACACACATAAAACCTTGTGGGTCACTATTAATGAGTGCCAGGAGATCAGCTCATTATTCTGAAAATAAATAAAAAGAATCAAGCATTTTTCCTGCTTCTCCTGCATATTGTATCATAGGGTAATCAAGAGTTAATGGGAGAAAGTTTCTCCTTTTAGAAGTATGTCAGCTAATAAATGAAGAAGAATGGTAGAATATCACCATTTTGCAGCCCTAATGCAATAGTGGGTCAATGCAATGGCTATATTATGGCGAAAAGAAAGACAACAAAGCTTTACGTGCCTCGCAGTGAAAATACTCAGGGCACTTCCCTGGTGGTCCAGTGGCTAAGACTCCGTGCTCCCAGTACAGGAAGTTAGGGTTCAATCCTAACTTGATTGAACCCTAACTTAGACCTGGCATAGCCAAATAAATAAATAAAAATGAATATTAAAAAATCTGTTAAAAAGTACTCAGTACCATCCATGAAATATGCTCAGTACCGTGAAATATTCTTGCCACTGAACAAATAGAATGTGAATGTGATAAAGTCTTTAGAGCTAACTACAAGTTTCCAGAAATAGAAGGAACCAGAGGAGCAGGTCAGGTGATATTGCAGGGATAGAATGAGCAAAGTTCCGGGTATGGGAAATTCTGAGGGACCCATCAACGAATACATTGTATGAAAAGGAAGACAGAGCGAGAGGAAGGAGGACACCTATGGATTAAGGAGAATTTAAAAACCTCAGGCTTCGCTAGTGGTCCAGCGGTTAGGAATCCGCCTACAATGCAGGAGACACCGGTTCCACCCCTGATCTGGGACGATCCCACCTGCTGCGGAGCAACTAAGCTCGAGTGCCACAACTACTGAGCCTGTGCATCCTAGAGCCTGTCCTCGGCAACAAGAGAAGCCACCACAGTGAGAAGCACTTGCACCGCAACTGGAGGGCAGTCTCTGCTCGCCACACCTAGGGAAAACACGCAGAGCAAAGAAGACCCAGCACAACCAAAAATAAATTATATACATATAAAAATACCTATTGACCGAATGAAATGTCTGCACTTAGTCTGCATCCTGATTTAAACAACTTTATGAGACAACTGGGGAAATTTGAATACTTACTAAATATTTCATAATGTAAGGGAATAATCAGCTTTTCAATGTGCCATAATGGTGTTGCAGTTGTATTTTTCAAAGGCCTTTATCATAGGGATACATTTTGGAATATTTTTGGATAAAATGATGTGATGTCTGGGATGGGGAAATAGAAACAAAACATCGGCCATGAGTTGATAATAATTGAGTTTTCTGTATACTTCTGCTCATGTTTAAAACTTTCTGTAATGGCAATTTTTTTTTTTTTTAAGGAACGTGTAATTGCTGCAAACAATTTAGAAAGAAGTGAAGGCCTGAAAAATTGGTAGGTATCTCTGTAGAGATGATGAAGACACATGTCAAACATGCCCCTGAAGAGTGTGAATAAAATTTTTCCATGAAATGTGAGAGTGAAAAAAAATTTTAACAATATATTTTTGATACATGTGATTTTGGATATGTATTTTATTAAAAAGTATTTAATGTTTATATTTATATGGCTGCATCAGGTCTTAGTTGCAACACTCAAAATCTTTGCTGCAGTGTGCAGGCTTCTCTAGGTACACGGGCTTCTCTCTAGCTATGGCACTCAGGCTCAGTAGTTGCCTCACAGGGGCTTAGTTGCCCTTTAACATGTAGGATCTTAGTTCCCCAACCAGGAATCAAATCCATGTCCTCTGCATTGGAAGGCTGATTCTTAACCACTGGACCACCAGGGAAGTCCTTGTATTTTATTTATTTTTTTTATTTTGGCTACTCCAGGTCTTAACTGTGGCACATAGGATCTTTAGCTGTGGCATGTGATCTCTTAGTTTTGGCATGTGGGATCTATTTCCCTGACCAAGGATCAAACCTGGGCCCCCTACATTGGGAACGTGGAGTCTTAGCCACTGGACCACCAGGGAAGTCCCTGGATATGTATTTTAAGCTAAATTAACAAATCATATATTGTAAGAAGATAAATGTTTCATTTTCATCACTAAAAGTTTGCATATTCCAGTTTCATGTCCCCTTCATGTCCCCTAAAAGGTCAATTGTTTTAAATTTTTCAATAGGATGTTTTGGGATTGTTTAATATTCGAAGTTGCTCCGTGTCTAGCCATATATAATATAAGGGATTATACATTTTCATTCAGTATATTCAAAGTCACAGCCAAGCCATTTCTCCATGCTGTTATGAAGTTGTAGTAAAAATAATTTTAAAGGCTGCATGCAATTTTGTGAATATAAGACATTTTATCTACTTTGTTTTTTACTATTATAAATAATTATACAAAAGCAATTTCTGTCTTAATATTATTACAATAGAGTTCCTGTAGAATAATATTATAAAGAATATAAATATTTTAAGATTCTTCATACATGTCAAATTTTTTGGTAAGATTTTCTTATTTTTTTTAACCCACTGACACTTTCACCATCAAAACATTAAAGGGTCAGTTTCATCATCAACATTAAGAGGTTTTATTTATTTTTTTTTCATTTTGGCTATTGAAATAAATAAAAAAGTATATCTCATTTCTGTTTCAATTTACCTGGCTATTAATAAGGTAGAACACCCCTTTTTTATTTATTTTATTCCAATTTTATTAATTGTCTATTGGTTATCATTTACCTCTCTACTGGGGAATGTAATGTTCTTCTTATTTTTTTTTTATGTTCTTCTTATTAATGTGCATGTATTATCTATCCCATAAAGATAAATTTATTTACTTAACTAATATTAATTTAGCATCCAACTACAATCTAATCTCAGGGGATACAGTGATGAAAAAAGTGGTCATGGTCTCTGCTTGCATGGAGCTTATGTTTACGGGAGAGGTAAACATTGAACAACTACATATAATTAATTTTTGTAACTGATACAAAGAAAAAAGAATGGATGAAGTGAGAAAGTGTAGCGCAAGAAAATTATTTACAATTTTACTTATTTATTTATCTTTGGCTGCACTGGGTCTTGTTGCTAACGCTGGCCTTCTCCAGTTGTGGTGCTCAGACTTCCGGTCACGGTGGCTTCTCTTGATACGGGGCACAGCCTCTAGGCACATGGGCTCGGTAGTTGTGGCTCCCAGGCTTCGTTGCTCCAGGGTATGAGGAATCTTCCCAGACCAGAGATCGAACTTGCATCTTCTGCCTTGGAAGATGCAAGGAGAGTCATTTAGATAAGCAATTTGGAAAAATTCTCTTGGTGAGAAAATGACAATAAAGTTGAGTCCTGAAGGATCTAGAACTGTAGTCCACACATACGGAAAAGTGTTACTGACCGAGTAAACCGTCTATGCAAATGCCCTGAGACAGCAAAGCACTTAGGGTTCTAGAGTCACTGAAAGAAGAATATTGTAACTAGGAAACAAGGAGCAATGGAGATGAAGGAGATGATGGACATAAAGCTGGATAGAGTCTTGGTTCCACAGAGCCTGTGGAGTGAATTAGAGATTTTAGACCAGGTGAAAGGCCTAATTGAAGAGCCTAGGTTTGGGGTTCAGACTGACTGAGTTCAAATCCTAATTCTACTTCATTTTAGTTCCATTATTGTGGGCAAATTACTTCATCTCTCCAAGCTTCAATTTCCTTATTTGTTAAACAGGGCGGTAATTGCCAGATTGTGAGGATTCGTTGAGATAATATATGAAAGGTTCTTGCAAAGAACTGATACATCGGCAGTTAAAATGCAACGGGAAGTCATTGAGGTGTTTTGTGGAGGACAGTGACACAATCCCATTTATCATGTTTTTAAATGATCCCCCCGTTGCCATATGGAAGGCTCGGGGATTAGCTAGCTGGTTATCAGAAGAGAAGGCTTGTACAAGGATGTTGACAGTGGGAGGATGCAAGAAATATTGTAGAGGAGGAATTGAGAGGGGTTTGTGTTAAACTGGGATGGGGCTGGTGAGGGAAGGGGCAGGAGTCGGGGATGACTCTTAGGTCTCAGGGATGATGAACTACTGAGCAGATGGGAGTGACTGAGAGTTACTGAGACAGAAACGCTAGATGAGAGGACAATTTGAAGGAGTTATATTTTTGACCTGTTGAGCTACAGAAAATTTTTTTTTTTACGGAAGATTTTTGAGTCATCCAAATGTAAGATTTGTATGTTCGGTGTATTGGATATATTGGTATAGAGCTCAGAAAAAGAGATCTGAACTGGAAATAAAAACGTAGGAGTCCCAGGATGTGGGCTTCCCTGGTGGCCCAGACGGTAGGGAATCCACCTGCAATGCCAGAGAACTAGATTCGATCCCTGGGTTGGGAAGATCCCTGAAGAAGGGCATGGCAACCCAGACTCCAGGATTCCGCCTGGAGAATCCCCATGGACAGAGGAGCCGGGCGGGCTGAAGTCCGTGGGGTCGCAAAGAGTGCAACACAACTGAGTGACAAAGTAGGCACAGCACAGAAGGATGTAGATATTTCAAATCACACAAATGAATGAGGTCACCTAGGAAGAAGGAAAGCCCAAAAAGAGATCAAGGCTTAGCGTAATGTCCCAAGTGATACCTAGAGGTCAAGTAGAGGAGAAACTGCTGACAGAGGAGGGTGAGATGGAGGAGGAGAAAGCCCGAGAGAGGATGACGTCAGGGAAGCCAAGAGAGGAGAGTTTTAAGAAGCAGGGAGGGCTCAGCTGGGTGGGAGGCCGCAGGAGTTTTCCTGGCCTAGCCCCAGGCGCTCCTCCCTTGGAGGAGCAGAAATCATCCCCCAAGTTAGAGGGTGACTGGAACCAGGAAGTGGAGCCCACGTGTGAAGTCAATCCTTTTGAGAAGGCCTAAGGCTGACCCTTTGTCCTCTTTATTGCCCATTCTTTCCCAGCTTGCCTATTAATGATTTATTTGCCTCACAGCAGTTTCACATTTCTCTGTAGGGATCAGCCCTCCTTTGAAAAGCTGAGGATTTCAGACAACTGAGAAGCTCTCTGAGAACGCCTAAAGCTACCCTGCTCGCCCCAGCTGCCTCCATCCCTGGCCTCAGCAGCTTCGGGCATCCCGAGGGAGCCGGCGTGGAATGAGGCTGCGGGGAGGGAGCAGGTGGGCACAGCCCACACGGCCAGATCTGCCCTGTGAGCTACCTGGGAATGGAATTTCAGCCTGGGGAACCCCGCTGCTCCTGCTGAGCCACCGGATGGCCGAGGAGGGCATGGTGTGCAGCAGTGGAGGGCACGGCAGGGCCTCCCACCAACCGTCTCTTCCCCTCTCCTTTTCTCTCCCTTTCTCCTCCTCCTCTCTTAAACCTATGTAATCTCTAAGCATATTTCTGTAAAGCCACTGAGGAACTAAAAATGTGAAGTAATGCCGCATGGATGGAGAAGGAGAGGAAGCTTAGAGTTACACAGAGTTGTGAGTGCTAAGTCGTGTCTGACTCTGCGACCCCATGGACTGTACCCGTCAGGCTCCTCTGTTCATGGGATTCTCCAGGCAAGAATACTGGAGTGGGTTGCCATGCCCTCCTCCAGGGGATCTTCCCTACCCAGGGATCAAACTCAGGTCTCTTCTGTCTCCTGCATTGGCAGATGTGTTCTTTACCACCAGCTCCCCTTGGGAAGCACTACAGGTAGTTGCAGTTAACAACAAACACTTAATGAATAACAAAAGCCTGGGGGGTTTATATATATGATCTCCCTTAGTCCTCACAATAATACTTTGAGGTAGGAATCGTTATCCCCATTTTACAGATAAATAAACAGAGGCTTTGAAAGTTCAGAAACTTCCCTAAAGTTGCATGGTGAGAGATGGCGGAGCTGAGGATTGTATTCTAGTTTTTGCTCACAAGGCATCTAAACTTTTCATCACCTTGCTACTCTCCCTCCTGACAGTGCGAGCTTGCCTGCTAAGTCGCTTCAGTCGTGTCCGACTCTGTGTGACCCTGTGGACCGCAGCCTGCCAGGCTCCTCTGTCCATGGGATTCTCCAGGTAAGTATACTGGAGTGGGTTGCCATGTCCTCCTCCAGGGGATCTTCCCGATCCAGGGATTGAACCTGCATCTCTTACGTCTCCTGCATTGGCAGGCAAGTTCTTTACCATTAGTGCCACCTGGAAAGCCCTCATGATGGTAAGGATGAGAGAAAAATGTTCCATCTATTTGTAAACAGCACACATTGTAAGTAGCATAGTATTCATACTACTTATGACTTATTCATAGTATTTATGACAATGTTAAGTGATAAAAGCAGAATATACAATTCTAACAATGTAAAAACAACATATGGGGAAACAGAAGCAGAAAATATACAAAAAACTATGTGTGTATATAATGGAATTTTGGGTGGTTTTATGTTCTGTATGTATTTTGCACTGTGCATAATGTTAAAGTTTGACATTTCTTTAAAATACAAAGAAAAGGAAAAGCATTCCAGATTGGGAAAAAAACAAGGAAACCAGGCTTGTCCTGCAGGTTTCCTTGTGACTTAGCTCTCTGGACTCCAGTGTTTCAAGTGTAGACTTGTGATATTACTAGTTCACATTTATTGAACAATTACTATATTTCACACACATTTACAAATGGAACAAAACTGAAGTCTCCCTCTAATTCTCTGGGCTTTCCTGGTGGCCCAGATGGTTAAAAATCTGCCTGCAATGCAGTAGACTCAAATTTGATTTCTGGGTTGGGATGATTTTCTGGAGAAGGGAATGGCTAACTACTCTAGTGTTCTTGCCTGGAGAATCCCATGGACAGAGGAGCCAGGTGGGCCACAGTCCATGGGGTCACAAAGAGCCGGACGTGACTGAGTGAGTAGCACTTTCACTTTATAATTCTCTAAGGGAGATGATTCTACAGCTGAGGAAATGAAGGGTCAGAGAAGGTAGACAGCAAGGCAGTAGAGAGACTTCAGTCTGGCTGCCTCCCTCTTAGAAGCTGGCTGGTTGGGAAAGTTACTCTCTCAGAGGCTCAATAATTTTCATCTTCAGGGTTCCTATGAGGAGTAAATGTGATTATGTATATCATATCCTTGGCACAAAATAAAGCACTTGATGAACAATTATTATTAATATGAAGCATCTTGCAAAAGGCTTAGCAAACTACTACAGGAAAAATAGATAGTCACTCCTAGAGCAAAGCCAGGCTCCTTCCCCCACAAGCTATTGCCGAGATGATCCTACAGCATCCTCTGTCCCGTCATCCAGGCCTGACAGTTAACCATCCTAACATTTTCAGCTGCGCTATTTTTTTTCAGGTTTTAAAACTTTTATTTAAAGTATTTAAAAATTTGTGCATTCCAATAATTAAACTTGTTTGAACAACAACAAAAAAGGCACTTTGATTTTATAGGCTGTTTTGAAATGATAAGTTGAGAGACAAAGTCACATATTGTGTGGTGCTTTTATTTATTTTTCGTGAAATGTGTCCATTGCCAAAGGCCTTGGGCTCACGGGTCAACCTCTGGTCACTCTGTGTAAGTGAGATGTATGAGTAAGCTCATTCCAATCCCTCACGGAAAGTCCTTGTGTGTGGGTGGGGGGAGAGAGTGGCGGGGTGGGGGCAGACCCCAGGACAAGGGAGAGGGGAAGGGTCCACAGGGGTCAGATTTTGTCATTGGCTGTGACTGAGACTGTACCAGGCATGCTGTGCTTGAATTAGCTCCACATTAGAAGTTTATAAAACCCTATCATATTTGGTGTCCTCTTAAAAAAAAATTTTTTTTAATACTGAAGCAATATTGTATTATGTTTAAGGTTTTGGGGTCCCAGAATGTCTTTAGAAGAATCTAATTTTTTGCATTTGGGTAGTTTCCCTCTCTTTAGGTCTACTTCCTGTATGTTTTTCTATTGGGCAGAAAGATTGTCACTGCTAATTGACTAAAAGCTTTCATTATAATGCATATATCTTTTTTATTATTCAAATCATGTATTAGACAAATACATATTGCCTTTATCTTTTCAAGATATGCGGCAAATTCATGATGAAAAAATAAAAATACATTCATTTAGACAGAGTGCCTGAAGAACTATGGACGGACACTCATGACATTGTAAAGGAGGCAGTGATCAAGACCATATCCAAGATAAAGAACTGCAAAAAGGCAAAACGGTCGTCTGATTAGTTCAGTTCAGTCGCTCAGTCGTGTCCAACTCTTTGCGACCCCATGAATCGCAGCACGCCAGGCCTCCCTGTCCATCACAAACTCCCGGAGTTTACTCAAATTCATGCCCGTTGAGTCAGTGATGCCATCCAGCCATCTCCTCCTCTATCGTCCCCTTCTCCTCCTGCCCCCAGTCCCTCCATCAGGGTCTTTTCCAATGAGTCAACTCTTTGCATCAGGTGGCCAAAGTATTGGAGTTTTAGCTTTAGCATCAGTCCTTCCAGTGAACACCCAGGACTGATCTCCTTTAGGATGGACTGGTTGGATCTCCTTGCAGTCCAAGGGACTCTCAAGAGTCTTCTCCAACACCACAGTTCAAAAGCATCAATTTTTTGGCACTCAGCTTTCTTCACAGTCCAACTCTCACATCCATACATGACCACTGGAAAAACCATAGCCTTGACTAGACGAACCTTTGTTGGCGAAGTAATGTCTCTGCTTTTTAATATGCTGTCTAGGTTGGTCATAACTTTCCTTCCAAGGAGTAAGCGTCTTTTAATTTTATGGCTGCAATCACCATCTGCAGTGATTTTGGAGCCCCCAAAAATAAAGTCTGACACTGTTTCCACTGTCTCCCCATCTATTTCCCATGAGGTGATGGAACCAGATGCCATGTTCTTAGTTTTCTGAATGTTGAGCTTTAAGCCAACTTTTTCACTCTCTTTCACTTTCATCAAGAGGCTTTTTAGTTCCTCTTCACTTTCTGCCATAAGGGTGGTGTCATCTGCGTATCTGAGGTTATTGATATTTCTCCTGGCAATCTTGATTCCAGCTTGTGCTTCTTTCAGCCCAGCATTTCTCATGATGTACTCTGCATTTAAGTTAAATAAGTAGGGTGACACTATACAGCCTTGATGCACTCCTTTTCCTATTTGGAACCAGTCTGTTGTTCCATGTCCAGTTCTAACTATTGCTATCAGTTCAGTTCAGTCACCCAGTCATGTCCAACTCTGTGACCCCATACATACAGGTTTCTCAAGAGGCAGGTCAGGTGGTCTGGTATTCCCATCTCCTTCAGAATTTTCCACAGTTATTGTGATCCAGAGTCGAAGGCTTTGGCATAGTCAATGATGAGGCCTTACAAACAGCTGAGAAAACAAGAGAAGCTAAAGGCAAAGGAGAAAAGGAATGATATAACCATTTGAATGCAGAGTTCCAAAGAATAACAAGGAGAGATAAGAAAGCCTTCCTCAATGATCAGTGCAAAGAAATATAGGAAAACAAAACAAAACAAAACAAACAAACAAAAAAAGAAATATAGGAAAACAATATAATGGGAAAGACTAGAGATCTCTTCAAGAAAATTAAAGATACCACGGGAACATTTCTTGCCAAGATGAGCACAATAAAGGAGAGAAATGATGTGGATTCAATCCTGAATATTCATTGGAAGGACTGATGCTGAAGCTGAAACAGTGATTTTGGAGCCCCAAAGAATAAAGTCTGACACTGTTTCCACTGTCTCCCCATCTATTTCCCATGAGGTGATGGAACCAGATGCCATGATCTTAGTTTTCTGAATGTTGAGCTTTAAGCCAACTTTTTCACTCTCCTCTTTCACTTTCATCAAGAGGCTTTTTAAAGTTCCTCTTCACTTTCTGCCATAAGGGTGGTGTCATCTGCATATCTGAGGCCACCTGATGTGAAGAACCAACTCATTGGAAAAGACCCTGAAGTTGGGAAAGATTGAAGGCAGGAGGACAAGGGGACGACAGAGGATGAGATGGCTGGATGGCATCACTGACACAATGGACCTGAGTTTGAGTAAACTCTGGGAGTTGGTGATGGACAGGGAGGCCTGGCGTGCTGCAGTCCATGGGGTCACAGAGTCGGACATGACTGGGTGACTGAACTGAACTGATAGTTAAAGAGCATATAGGCTGTTCTCATACAAAATTATTTTCTAGAAAAACTGAGAATTAGATGACACATAATAATGCACATTTCTTAATATTTTCTGTGAAGACTGGATGTATTTGGTTCAACAACATAAAACATTTTAGAAAAGGAGAGAGAAGTGTTCATGAAGCACTAGGTTTGTGCCATACATGCAACCCCCTCTCTTGAAAACTAGTTCTTCCTACATAAAGTTGCTAGAGTGGGCCCCGAGTGAAACCAACACTGATATCTTGGTCGCAGCTGATTGAACCAGGGATTGGTATCCGACCCAGAGACAATCAGGTGTAAGCTGTATTTGCGGGAGGTTAACAGCCTTTGACAGGGTTGACTGGGAAACTCTGCCTGACCAGCAGAGTCTGTTGGATAGGGATGAACCAATGAGGAGTTCACACAAAGAAAGCTGGTCAGTCATGCTCTGCGTCAAGAGTTTTCCACGTGGCCACAGAAGTCAGGGAACCCAGAATGCAGAAACAGAAATGGAGGATGCCCTATATCCTCCCAAGGGACCCTACTCCCACAGGGCCACCTGGTCACCCGAGTGCAGCTTCTCCAAGCGAACTCAAAGAGTCCCCCTCAGGAATAATTTAATCAAGTCCCTTCTTACAGGTGAGAAATACCAAGGCCTAGAAGACAAAGTAGTCACATAGTTATTAGTAATTAGTAGTGCTCGTGGGAGGGGAGCTTAGTTTTCTTGATTTCCAAGGTGCTTCTTCCAGTTGTCTCATGAGGCCTCATGAGGTGCTGCCTCATGTTTTGATACTGTGTGGAGATCATATAAGTGTGCTTCCAGTTCAGTTCAGTTGCTCAGACATGTCTGACTCTCTGGGACCCCATGAACCGCAGCATGCCAGCCTTCCCTGTCCATTATCAACGCCCAGAGCTTGCTCAAACTCATGCATGTCCATCAAGTGTGTGATGGCATCCAACTGTCTCATCCTCTGTCGTCCCCTTCTCCTGCTGCCTTCAATCTTTCCCAGCATCACACAAATATTCAGTATATTTCAGAATATGTTCATAATATTTGTTTCAGAATATTCAGAATATTTGTTTTTGAACATGTTCAGGATATTTTTTCCCTGTGCATTTACTTAGCACATGTTAAGTGTTTAGAGCTGAGCTATTACAGAAACTGAGGGGAAAGAGAAAATACAGGCTGTACCCTCCAGTCATTTAGAGTCTGAGGAACCATACAGATCAATATATTTTATAATTAAGTAAAAATAATGTGAGTCTATAGAATGACAGAATAAGAGCTGTCATTACAAGGGATAAAAAAGACTTAAAATTGTTTTTGCTTTTTTTTTTGCCTTTCGGGAGGTTGATAGTGTTTGACTATGTGATGCTAAAAGGACATGAACTCAAAGGAAAAGACTCAAAGGGAAGAATGCCTGATGGATTGGGATTGACTGGTAATGCCTGCTCTGTGGGTGCCAGGAGTGTTGTATTTAGTTGTTTCTTGTGGAGGTGGATCAGTTTTACGTAAAGGTGGATGCACAACATTCCTGATGCAAGAAACAGCCTGAGCAAAGACTTGAGAATGAGTGCATGTGTTTGAAGGGTTGTGGGAAGACTGATTTAAGGGAATCAAGAATGCGGGCAGTACAAGAATGACAAGTGGAAGTGTTTGATTTTGTGACAAAGTGTGAACGAAAGCTTCATAATTCCTCAGGGGTCGGGTGTGTTGGGAGGGTGAAGTAGGGGTGGGGAGTGGGCTGGGGTGGGGTGAGTGAGACTCCATCTGCCCCTCACCCTTCCCTATGTCCATAGCACAGCAGTGGCTTACCTATTTTACCTGTTGGGACTTCGTGTAAAAAATTTTTTGCCTTTGAAGAACTGTTCCTCATTTTAATAAAAACAAGTTTAAAAAATCACTGGTATACACAAGGAGTGTCTCGGGAAGCTTTGCTCCGTGAATTTGACGCTTTAGGAAGACCCATGGAGTACTAGTTTGTAGACTGGATCTGAGAGAACTAGCAGGGCACTGCTGCAATTTTCAAGTGTGAGGAGACAGAGCTCTGGTTTAGGATTAGGGAGCCTGAACCAGGGAAGCATGTAAGTAATAAGAACCATTTCTGAGGCAGAGTCAGGGAGGGAGAAGCAGTCTCCATCCAAGAAAGAAAGAAAGAAAATGAAATTTTGGTTAATCTCACTAACTTGGGCTCAAAGTAATTTATCTTGGAGAATATAAATTTTGTGAGGGTAGGGATTATGACTGTCTAGTTTCCTTAGGAAGGTACCTGGGACATAGTAGGTACTCAATAAATATTTATTCCCTAAAAAAAAAAAAAGTTGCATGTAATTATTAGGATGATTTCTGCTGCAAATAAGAGAAATTTTGACTTCAAACTGGCTTAGAGAATAAGGATATTTATTAGATCAGAGACAGAGTAAGTTCCAGGCTCAGCACAATCAACAGCTAAGTGATGTCACTAATGACCCAGGTTCTCTCCCTCTTTTCACTCAATACCCCTGGCATTGGCTTCATCTTAAGGTGATGCTACTCATGTTACAGGACGGTTGCCTGCAGTGATCAAGGCACAGGCTTCCTGCTGAAGGACAGTAGAAGGGAAAGAGAAACCTTTCCTATAAATATAGACTAAACACCCTGAGTTCCTGTCCCCATTCTCATCAGCTGGAAGAATGCCTTATACTAATTGGCTTTGAACTCCATCCCAGTCTAACCTTGAGCCTGGGGCTAGGATCATTTCCACTGAGTGTTGGGGAAGGGAAGATTAGATACGTGAGCAAAGTCGCAGTTTACTACAAGAACATAAGAGGGAAAAAGTACACTTGAAATTCAATGTGTGGTCTGAGGACTAGTAGCCTCAACATCACCTGGGACCTGTTAAAAATAAAAATGCTTAGGGCTCACTTCAGGTTTCAGGTGGCGCTGGTGGTAAAGAACCTGTCTGCCAATGCATGAGACCTAAGAGACGTGGGTTTGATCCCTGGATCGGGAAGATCCCCTGGTGAATCCCATGAACAGAGGAGCCTGGAGAGCTACATGGAGTTCATAGAATTGCAAAGAGTCAGACATGACTGAAGTGACTTAGCATGCAAAGGTCCCTAAACTAGTGTCTGCATTTTAGCAAGATTCCCCAGGTGGTTCATATACATATAAGTAACATTTGAGAAGCATTCCCCTACACCGTGTACTTTCTTCCTAGGACCTTTGCCTGGCATGTGAAATAGATAAAGATCTATGTCTTCTTCAAGACCAGGTGTAAAGAATTACCTTCGGTGCTGTCATGCCTGAACTTCCCTGGCATTTTTTTCCTACCTCTATTGTATCTCTTCATCTCATTGTTTTATAGTTAGTTGTTTAAATTATCTTAGAATCTGTGTTTCCATTGCACAGGGCATGGGTTCGATCCCTAGTCGGAGAACTAAAATCCTTCAAGCTGCACATCATGGTCATAAATAAATACATAAATAAACGGTACTCAGTGAGTTTCCATCCATCCATTCATTTATTCAACAGATTTTATTGAATACCTATAATCCCTGGAGGCACAACAATTAACAAATTTCCCTTCTTCATGAAGCTTAAGTTCTAGCTAGAGGAGAGATGTATTTTAAAATATATGCTTTGTTATATATATTTGTGGAATGCATTAATTAATCCAACAAATATTTATTGAACACTACTGTGTGTTAGGCACTGCTGTAGGCACAGGTAGGACATCAATGACTAAAAGCAGGTACAAATCCCTATCTTTAGTGCTTTTATCTTCTAGTAGGAGTCACAGAGAGTCTGATACATGGTAAATAGATAAATAAATCAGTATTTTTTTAAAAAGATAATGCTGTTTAAGTGTTGCACTCAATATGCCAGCAAATTTGGAAAACTCAACAATGGCCACACGACTGGAAAAGGTCAGTTTTCTCCAATCCCAAACAAGGGCAATGCCAAAGAATGTGCAAACTATCATACAATTGTGTTCATTTCCCATGCTAGTAAGGTTATGCTCAAAATCCTTCAAGTTAGCTTCAGCAGTATGTGAACTGAGAACTTCCAGATGTACAAGCTGGGTTTAAAAAAGGCAGAGAAATCAGAGATCAAACTGCCAACATCCATTAGATCATCGAAAAAGCAAGAAAATTCCAGAAAAAACATCTACTTCTGCTTCATTGACTATGCTAAAGACTTTGTGGATCACAAAAAACTGTGGAAAATTCTTAAAGAGATGGGAATACCAGACCACCTTACCAGTCTTCTGAGAAACCTGTATGCAGATCAAGAAGCAACAGTTAGAACCAGACATGAAATAACTGGTTCAAAATTGGAAAAGGAGTATGACAATGTTACATATTGTCACCTGGCTTATTCTATGCAGAGTTCATTAAATTCTTAAAAATTTATTAAATTATTAAATTCTATGCAGAGTACATCATGTGAAATGCCAGGCTGGATGAATCACAAGCTGGAATCAAGATTTCTGGGAGAAATACCAACAACCTCAGATAAGCAGATGATATCACTCTAATGGCAGAAAGTGAAGAGGAAATAAAGAGCCTCTTGATGAGGGTGAAAGAGGAGAGTGAAAAAAACTGGCTTAAAACTCAACAATCAAAAAACTAAGATCATGGCATCCGGTCCCATACCCATCATGGCAAATAGATGGGGAAACAATGGAAACAGTGACAGACTTTATTTTCTTAGACTTCAAAATCACTGCTGATGGTGACTGCAGCCATGAAATTAAAAGATGCTTGCTCCTTGGGGGGGAGTGCTATGACAAACCTAGATATTGTATTAAAAAGCAGAGACATTACTTTGCCAACAAAGGTCCATTTTTGACAAAGCTATGGTTTTTCCAGTAGTCATGTACAGATGTGAGAGCTGGACCATACAGAAGGCCAAGTGCTGAAGAATTGATTCTTTCAAATTATGGTGCTAGAGAAGACACTTGAGAGTCCCTTGGATTGCAAGGAGATCAAACCAGTAAATCCTACAGGAAATCAACCCTGAATATTCATTGGAGGGACTGATGCTGAAGCTGAAGCTCCAGTATTTTGGCCACCTGATGTGAAGAGCTGACTCATTGGAAAAGATTCTGATGCTGGGAAAGACTGAAAGGAAAATGAGAAGGGGGTGGCAGAGGAGGAGATGGTCAGATAGTATCACCAACTCAGTGGACATGAGTTTGAGTAAACTCTGGGAGATAAGGACAGAGGAGGACAGATGAGCCTGGCGTGCTGCAATCCATGGGGTCACAAAGGGCTGGACACGACTTAGGGACCGAACAACAACAAGTTAGGATTAGAAAGTGATAAGTCCTATGAAACATGTGGAGCAAGTGAGGGTGTAAATCAAGACTGCTGGGGCCTTGGTGTAGCAATTTTAAATGGAGTAATCAAGATGGGCCTCATTGAGGAGGTGGCAGTTTATGTTCTAGTGGGAAGAGTGGAGTATTCTGATATGTGACTGAAGGAATGATGGTACCACTGGCAGAAGTAAGGACATCACAACTGTGGGTCATGTTGAAGGGGAGGAAGCAAGATAGGCAAGATTATGAGTTATTTTGGACTTGTTGAGGTAGATAGAACTCTTGGTGAGATAGTCAAAGGGAAAGGTCCTATAGACAATGAAAAATGTGGGCCTGGAGTATACTGGTAAGATCAGGGTGGATATTTTAGATTTAGGCGTCATTAGTATGGTGGCTCACACAGTAAAGCATCTGCCTATAATGCAGGAGACCTGGGTTTGATCCCTGGGTCAGGAAGATCCTTTGGAGAAGGAAATGGCAACCCACTCCAGTAATCTTGCCTCGAAAATCTTATGGACGGAGGAGCGGGGTAGGCTACAGTCCATGGGTTTGCAAAGAGTCAGACACGACTGAGCGACTTCACTTTAGTATGGTGCCCAGATCTAAAAGTGAAGCCACACTTTACAATTGGTTCACCCAGGTAAGACTCCAGATGGGAGAGGAACTCATGGCTGAACCTTGGTGAAGGCCCTAATCATAGGATCGAAGGAAGAAGACATTTTTCCTTTGCCCAGAAACATCACTGAGGTCAGTGGTAAAACAAATAAAAGGAACTTGTCTTCCATATTGTCCTTCCTCTATCCTGATTATAGATGAAAGAATGTACACAGAACAGGAAATATAGGAAGAATGGGATGTAGAGCTTTAATACTTCTCTGAAAGGCTGTGATAAGCAGAAAACCATAACCTTCTGTATCTAGACAAGTTTAGTCCACCTGGCCAGGAAGAAACTGTCTGTCCTGTGACCTCCGCCTGGCCCTTGCAGCTTCTCCATAGCATAGGCCTGGGGTTAGCACACGGTCATCAGGCCAGCTCTGACTGAAGCCACTGAGCCAAGTCCAGGTACCTTGAGTTCAGCCCAGGCTTCGGAACTGACCTCTCCTTGGTGGTCGACTCAGGGATGCAAACAGGAGAGAAACTCAAATCTTGGTTGTTATTTTCTTTGGACCCATGAAGGGTGCTCGTTCTTTCCTTCCTTCCCAGTGCCTTCCTCTCTTGGCTGAGCTTTGCCTCTCTGCTCTACTCTGGTTCTCCAGAGCCAGTTCTGCCTTTATTTCATTAACACTCTCAAACATATTCTCAGAGAGCTGTGGTAAGAAAATCATACTAAAGTGTGAATTCCCAATATTACTAGTTAATAGAACATAAGGCCGTTACTAGGGCTTCCCAGGTGGAGCTAGTGGTAAAGAACCCGTCTGCCAATGCAGGAGACAAAAGAGATGCGGGTTTGATCCCTGGGTCTGGAAGATCTCCTGGAGAAGGAAATGGCAACCCCCTCCAGTATCCTTGCCTTGAGAATCCCCTGGACAGAGGAGCCAAGTGGGCTACAGTCCATAGGGTTGCAAAGAGTGGGCATGGCTGAAAGAACTTACACAGCTCAAGTCTTTACTAGAACTCCTTTGTTCATTGAGTGGACAAATAGGTATGAACTATTATATGACAAGCATTGTGCTAGGTCCTGGAAATACAGTAGTGGATAAGTGACAGTTTCTGGTGTTCATGAAGTACCTGGCCCAGTTGGAAAACAATTATAGAGTCAAATGGTTAAAGCTGATATAGTAAGAAAGTGCTAATGTGGGGATAAATTGGGCTTCCCTGGGGTCCAGTGGTTAAGAACCCGCCTGCGCGTTGGATCCCTAGTCCAGTAAGATCCCACTTGCCCTGGAACAACTAAGCCTGTGCACCACGCTGACAGAGCCTGCATGCCCTAGAGCCCAGACTCTGGCTGCAACGAGAGAAGCCCCCACAAAGAGAAGCCAAAGCAGTGCAGCAAAGAGTAGCCCCCACTCGCCACAACCAGAGAAAGCCCACACGCAGCACTGAAGACCCGCTGCAGTCAAAAAAATAATAAATACATAAATTAACTAATGATGATAATGATAAATAAAGTAGAGACAAATTTAAGTTTCATGCTGTTCTTGGGGCTCTCAAGGCAAGAATACTAAAGTGGTTTGCCATTCCCTTCTCCAGTGGACCACGTTTTGTCAGAACTCTCCACCATGACCCATCCATTTTGGGGGGCCCTACACGGCATGGCTCATAGTTTCGTTGTGTTAGACAAGGCCATGGGATCAGTTTCGTTAGTTTTCTGTGATTGTGGTTTTGCTTCTGTTAAGGATAAGAGGCTTGTGGAAACTTCCTGATGGGAGAGACTGACTGAAGGGGAAACTGGGTCTTGTTCTGATGGGCAGGGCCATGCTCAGTAAATCTTTAATCCAATTTTCTGTTGATGGGTGGGGCTGTGTTCCCTCCCTGTTGTTTGACCTGAGGCCAAACTATGGTGGAGGTAATGAAGATAATGGGACCTCCTTCAAAAGGTCCCATGCATACACTGCTACACTCAGTAACCCCGACCCTGCAGCAGGCCACCACTGACCCACACCTCTGCTGGAGATTCCAATACTTTGGCCACTTGATGCAAAGAACTGGCTCATTGGAAAAGACCCTGATGCTGGGATAGATTGAAGGAAGGAGGAGAAGGGGACGACAGAGGATGAGATGGTCGGATGGCATCACTGACTCAATGGACATGAGTTTAAGTAAACTCCGGGAGTTGGTGATGGACAGGGAAGCCTGGTGTGCTGCAGTCCATGGGGTCACAAACAGTCGGACACGACTGAGCAACTGAACTGAACTGAAATTTAAGTTTAGTCTTTGAGGGGGAAGGTTAGAAAGTGGGAGGGGGTGTTCTAAACAGAGGGGATGATGTGTTCAAGCTCTGGAAGCAAGACTGAGGAACCAAGAAAATGCGAGCGTGGGGATGAGAGGCAGTGGCGAGAGACGGGACTGAGCAGTCAGCAATAGCCAGACCACGAGGGCTTTGAGAACACTGTTGATTTCATCCTGAGGAACCAGCTAATGATTTTAAGCTGGGGATTGTCCGAATCAGATTTGCATCTTAGAAAGATCCCGTTAGTTGTGGTGTGGAGAACAGACTGAAGAGGTAAGTCAGGAGGGAACTGCGGTTGCCCTGGCAGGGACTGACAGAGACCTGAACTATGGCACTGTCAGAGGAATGAAGATAAAGGAACAGAGTCAAGAGCTCTGTAGGA
This sequence comes from Muntiacus reevesi, assembly GCF_963930625.1. Taxonomy (NCBI): domain Eukaryota; kingdom Metazoa; phylum Chordata; class Mammalia; order Artiodactyla; family Cervidae; genus Muntiacus; species Muntiacus reevesi. Next base: position 15,612,760 of record NC_089260.1, on the reverse strand, counting down.
GGAACTTGTGATTGATTGAATGGGGTCAGAGAAGGAGAAAGAGGAGCCAAGGATGATTCCTAAGTTTCTGACTGGGATGGAAATACTCCTTAATGGCAGAATTGCAAGGCATCCGTGACCCGGGTCTGTAAGCATAGTTATTTTTTGGGTGGGGTGCATGCTTGTCACACTTAAAATCACATTATGCAAACAGCTGCCTATCCCAAATATTTACCTTTAAGGATGGCTCTGGCATTCATTTTTACTTACTGGCATAGGGAGGCTTTTTGTCGTGCTAGGATGGGAGTGTCTGTGGGCTGAGTGCTTTCAAAGTGTAGTGAAGGACTACAGAGGGTATTTCCTAGAATTAGTCAGGTTATTGGCAATTTTCACCTAAACGATATCTTGAATCCAATCCCCACCCCGTCTCTCACATTACGAAGTTTCATCTTTATGCAACCTCTTTCCCCTTTGGAGTCCATTCTTCCCATCTCCTGTTTATAGTGGAGGCAGTTGACAGCTGAAAGTCTTTTAATAGCATGACATATTGAATTGAATCAGCTTTCTTTTACTACTGGCTTTTACTACTGTTTATATCTGAGCACTGTGTACACACACACACACACACACACAAATGGCTTTATTTTTTTAAAATATGCATGATTTACAAAATCTTTAACAAAATTCCAGGCAACCCAAATAGCAACCCAGGCTATGTGTCTATCGTGAGGGCTGTAGCACAGATTTTCAGATGTTCTACATTTCAAGGAATCTACCTAGAAATCATTATCCTTAAATATGTATTCTAAATTCTTATTGTAATTTGTAATGCAACATAGCGTGGTTAATGTTGTAGACAAAGAATATTCAGACCATAAATGAGAATATCTGACAAAGCAATGAGATTTAAAAAGAAAATAAGTGCACCTGGTCTGCCTTAAATGCATTTTAAAGGACTCTTTCAGGAAAGTTCCTGTAAGTGAATTAAGTCTCTGTTTCTCCTGGGGCTGCCAGGGATTTTTTTGGCCAGTACAACAGCTGCACCGCGCGGGGCTGAGCTGAAAAGGCTCAGCACTGAGCTGTGGTTGCAGCTCCAGCCCTGGCAGACTAGCCTGTAGAGACTTGTGTGTGTGTGTGTGTGTGTGTGTGTGTGTGTGTGTGTGTCTGCGCTCAGTTGTGTTCGACTCTTTGTGACCTCATGGACTGTAGCCTGCCGGGCTCCTCTGTCCATGGAATTTTCCAGGCAAGAATACTGGAGCAGGTTACCGTTTCCTCCTCCAGGGCATCTTCCCAACCCAGGAATCGAACCCACATCTCTTACGTCTCCTGCATTGGCAGGCAGATTCTTTACCACCGCGCCACTTGGGAAGCCCAAAGAGGCTCATAGCTGGCACCTTTAAGAACTGTTAGGAAGTCAGATTTTTTGCTTGTGCAACAATGTATAAGCTTTCAGTCATCCCTGTAAACTGAATAAAAGGCATTTGCCAGTTGGACAGTGTGGCCATCTTTCAAATTAAGCCTCTCAGTGTCTGGCATTGATAACCATGCTCAAGGCTAAGACAATAAAATGTGATCATTCTTCAATTCAAGGACAAACACAATGCCTGGATGAGTGGTGTTTAGAAGATGTATCTTTACCAAAGTAATGGTTTATCTGTATATCTATGCTTTTAGATAATGGATCGTTGTGAACCCTGGCCTAGACTCCTAAAGGGTTTCATGTCTCTGAAATGAGGAAAAGACTAGTTTTATAGGTGTTTGTTTTTTCTTCTTCAAGGGATTCTAGTTGCTGAATTATGTGTTGCACTAAGGCCTTTGGAGGAAGAGGGTAGGTTGGTGACTTAGAAAGGTCTAGTGAAAACTTCTATTTATGTGACCCTGGTGGCTGATGGGAGTGATTGGGGCACCTAAACTATTTTTCTTAAAGGCTAATTGCTTTAGAATAACAGAGTAAGTTGATTGACACACAGGCTCTGGTTGGTTGTTTGGAAAGATTCTATCATTACTTGCTGTCTCATAGACAAAGTAGATAGAAAAGTAAATAAATGGCTCTATATTCATTCATTTATCCCCTAAATATTGTAAATGAAGACTGCTGTGACAATTTGCCTACCCAATTCTGCCTGCCTGTCTTGGGCCCCAGAGGAGCTAAATGAAAAAGGAAGGGAGCTTCTGGGCTGGGGATGTGAGCAGAGGAACTTCACCTCTGCCAGTGCAGAGACGATGATGAGGGAAAAATCGGTATGAATCAATCAGGTTGGCTTCCCTGTATTTTGTCAGGTCCTCTTGTCCCATTTTACTCCAGTGGCAGCTGGAGCAGTGGGAGTGGGAGCCACAACCTCTGGGTTCTTTGTCCCGGTACAACCACAGACTAGCTGGGAGACTTTGCACAAACTGATTTTCTCTAAGCCTCAATTTCCTCACTGGGGAGATGAAAGTGTTGGACCAGGTAGTGTCAGTTTCTGGATCCTTCTGAACTCATTGCTTTGCTCTTAACCCTTCCTGACCCTGCTAGGGAAGGCTAGCATCCTCACACCCACATACTGCTGGCTGAAAGCTCGTAGAAATCAGTAGCTGTGTGCCTGTGTTCCCCACAGACTTGGCACATGCAGATCATCTAAGTCAGGGGCTCCTTAAGATGAGATCTGGGACACGCAACCTTGGCGGCACCTGGGAACCTGTTAGCAATGCCCGCTCTGGGGACCCCCACAGGCTAGACCCCCAGAGATTGTGAGAGCGGGGTCTGACAACCTGTGTTTTAATCAGCCCTTCAGGTGATTCTGACACATGCTCATGTTTGAATGAAGCGTAATATATACAGAGTGTAAAATGCACTCAACTGTTGTTTCTGTTATGTTTTGCTGGTCCTGGCAGAGCCTAATAGTTTGGTATTTTTATCTTTGAAAACATGCCCAAGGGCCCTAGCGATGAGATCTAAAATGAGCTGAGTCAACTCTGTACATCAAAACGTTGTCAGATTTAAACATTTCAAGTGTTTTTTTTTTTGACAATTACAGAGTCGTTTAAAATATAGCCCCATGCCTGCACAAAGAGAACTCTGGGAAATGTAGTTTATTTATTTATTACCGGATTGCTTTGTAAAAGGAGCTGGGGGAAGTTTGGAAACTGCCTCCCTGGAGAGGTATGAAGTTTTCCAGGGCACCCCAGACTTGGTGAAAGAGGCCATTTCTGCCGTTGCTGGCAGCAGCCCTCGGGTAAAAGCCCACTGCATTTTATCTTTGCGTGTTTGTTTGTTCTGCTTGTTAAACACTGGCTTTCATACCATCTTGTTCTGTAATTCAAAACTGACTTTATAATTAGGTCTGAAAAGGAATGGTTCCCAGGCAATTCCTTTATGAAACTGGTAAAGACAGTTGTGTTCACTCTGGCTGGTTTTGGTGTAATTTGTCTGAGGGGGCTGCAGGGCCGCTCTGTTTGAAGTTATATTGGGCTGGCCTCTCTGTGTATTTGCAGCGGGTGTGGGGAGGGGAGGGTGAGGGCCGAGTCCTGCTCTTGGGAACCTTCTGTGGACGAGCAGAAGATGTTGGCAGATTTTTCTCTTTCATCTTTGGACAGTAAACTCTGAATTGGTTCATACGTTTAAGCCCACCTGGCTCAAGTTTAGTTGTTTGGCCCCAAGGAAAAGGTTTAACCAGCTAAATTACAGGGGCCATAGGGGACTGCTTGGAGAGCAGGATGAAAATGATTATTGGTGTGCTAATTCAAAGTTTTTCCTTCTGAGTTCCATCTCTCGGAGACCTGAGACTTTCTAGTTAGTTTGCATACTCGAAAGCTGGAGTTCCAACCTGACTTCTCAATAGAGATGATTATAACTACATTTGTGAAACCTCTTTGCTTCAGCATCTGGGTGCGGGACCATCAGGGGGCCCAAGGAGAGGAAAGCAGGTCCAACCTGGCAGGAACTTGGATCCCCACCACTGGCTTCCACTAAAGCGATACACTTTATTTGCTTTGGTTGTTTATACTTCCAGTTAAGATTTCTTTTGGAGAAAATGTTTCACGCCTTTACAAAGTTTGAAGACTACTGGTTTAGCCTAGAAGTATCCAGCCCAGCCCTTGCCCTCTAAATCAAGTCAGCCCACCTGTTAGCCTGAAGAGCAAGTCTCAAACTCTGGAGGCACTGGGGACCACCCTTTGCCATCCTCCATGCCCTCTACTCGCCTTTGCCCACCAGCTCAGATTCAGCCATTTGCCCACCAGCTCAGAATTCAAACTCACCTCTGCTTCCAAATTCAGCCATTGCTCTGCCCCTCCCCCAGCACATGGAGTCTCAATTCTCTTGCCCTGTTAGAGGCTACCTTACCCCACGCCCTCTTGTCTCCTACTGTCAGGCGTCTAGCCGAGGAGGGCTCTTGAGCCACAACATGTAACTTCTTGCCTTTGTGGTTTGTCCAGACCTACATAATATGGTGTTCTTCTTGGTGCCTTTGTCCAGAATGGAGTTACCCCAGCTCACTGTTCCTTGCCTGAATTCATCTCTGGACTACATTTTTATTCTTTTACTACACTGTGCAGCTTGTGGAACCTAAGTTCCCTGACTAGAGCTGGAATCCAGGCCCATAGCAGTGAAAGTGCCAAGTTCTAACCACTGGACCACCAGAGAATTCCCTGTGACTACATACTGAGAGAATGTACCTTGATTGCCAGCCTTCTACCAGAATTGAGTCATTGAGTCCTTTGAATGTTTTAGCCCCATGACTTTTGTGATTGTTCCATTTAAAATAAAGAAATGGCAGCCACTCACTTGTTATTGCCCACCATGCGGACAGTACAGGGAAACAATAGCAGGAAGCACTGCTTCCCTGAAGAAAACCGCACTTGTATCACCTCGACCTGGATACCATTAGGACGGTTCCTCTGTGCTGCCGACAGACTGATGAAGAAACTAGAAGTCTGAGAAGGGTCTGGGGTTTACCATTCACAGCAAAAAGTCAGGCTTTAAAATCAGGAGGACTAGAGTTCTTATTCTGTCTCCTTTGCTTCCAAGCTGATGACACAGAACATTCCTCCTTGTTGTGGCAGTCCAAGTGCTGGTTGCAAAAGAATTTCCAGGTACAGAGTATTGCAGAAAAGAATGAGTTTATTATGAACAAAGAGCAGAAATAATATGGGCGCTGTGAGCACAGCGGGCCAACCTCCTGACAGACCAGGGAGAGTTGACGGAAGCTGTTAGAAAAGCAGGCTACTCAAAGGAGAGCCAACCCCTCTTGTGGGTTAGTAGCCAATTTTTACAGCCTTGAGACAAAGGACATGCCTGCTGGAAGGGAGGCATTAGGTGACTGGTTAGGGTGGGTAGTTTTCCTCATTTGAGGTCAGGAAGCTGGCCGGTAAGGATTGGGGGGCTTTTGGCAATGGTTACAATGAGGCTCAGTCAGTTCCCAAGGTGACCTTGGTTCTGGGCTCCACTTCTGTGACCTTGATGCAGGGCCTTGCACCTGTAACCTTGGGATGGGAATCCACACTCCTGAACCTCTGATTGCTCATCTGTAACCCAGCAGTGATAATACCCATCTCATAGAATCCTTGTAAAACTTAAACGGCAATGTGAGTGTAAATGTGTGCATGCATGTTTCCTAGTATCACTTAGCATATGCAAGCGTTAAAAAAAATATTTTTCTTCTGTTTTCCCTCAGTCCCTTCCATAGCACATAGTAGGTGCTCGAAAGTGCTAGAACCACTGTCGTAGAGGCCTTCAGTTAGGTCTGGAGAATGGTATTCTGTGTTTCCCACTCTCTGTCTGTATGCCGGTTGGATTCGGTTTCCCACTACGGTGATCCGCGGGTTCACTGGAGATTTGCTTTGTCTTAGCGATCACAGAATTTTCCTTTTGATACCCTCAGCTCTGCAGAATGGCTGATAATTATTTTTTATTTCATGTACAGTTGATAGTTATGATAACTACTTTCTCTTTAAAAAAAATTACTTATTTGTTTGGCGGTGTCAGGTCCTAGTGCGGTATGAAGGATCATGCAGGATCTTCGTTGCATAATGTGTAATTGCTTTGTTGTGATGCGTGGATTCTCCAGTTGTAGTACACGGGCTCAAGAGCACTCGGGCTGAGTACTTGTGGCTCATGGCCTTATTTGCTTCTGAGCTTGGGCTTCCCTGGTAGCTCAGCTGGTAAGGAATCCGCCTGCAATACAGGAGACCTGGGTTTGATCCCTGAGTTGGGAAGATCCCCTGGAGAAGGGCAGAGCAACCCACTCCGGGATTCTTGCCTGGAGAATCCCCATGAACAGAGGAGCCTGGTGGGCTGCAGTTCATGGGGTCACAAAGGGTTGGACATGACTGAGTGACTTAAGCACAGCATACATATGGGATCTTAGTTCCCTGACCAGAGATGAACCCACCTCCCTGCATTGGAAGGCAGACTTAACCCCTGGACCCACCAGGGAAGTCCCCCTCAATAACTAATTTCTTCAAACACTGTTCTTTTGGTCATCTCATTGCTTTTCCATTAAAGTCCAAAATTTAACATGGCTTGTTGTACCTGCACCGTCCCATCCTACCTCCTCTCAGCTTCAGCTTGCTCTCTGTCTTCTGTCGTGTTCTCCAGCTGGGCAGTGTCCCCCCTAGCCTCTGGGCCTCTGTACATGTCACCCCTCTGCTTAGAGTGCCTTCCCGGGCCTGCTCCCTTCACCTCTGTCCCCCACTGCCTTGCCCCAGTCATTTGCTCAGATCCATTTCCACCTGCCTTCTGCTTGATATAGTAAGGGACCAACCCATGCAAACTCCATTTTCCACGCTTCCTTTCCAGTTGACTTCTAGTTCTATTTGACCAATGGAAAGCCCTGGCAGGAAATTATGAGGGCAAGAGGAAAGTGGAAACTCAGGTAACTGCCTCCACCACCCCCAACTTGCAAAGCATCTCCCAGCAGTACCTGTATCACTTTCCTGGCTTCGGCATCTGCACATGGCCCCTTCCTCTGTGTTCCCAGCTCTCACCACTAGCTCTGGTTCTTGGATTCAATACTAGGTCACCCCAAGCCCTGGGGTGGCTACAGCTTACTGCTGCTGATGATCTCTGAAAATATCCCTGTCCTGTTTGCTCTTCACATCCTAGTAACTCATAACTCAACTCCTAAATTAAATCCCCTCTAGTGAACTGCCTGGTATGAGTTCTTTTTTCAAAAAAATTTTACTGGTGTGTTGTTGATTCACATGTTACGTTATGTTAGTTTCCGGTGTGCAGCAAAGTGATTAAATAGTTCATATCCATATGTATTTATTCTTTTTCAGATGCCTCTTCCATATAGGTTATTACAGAATACTGAGTAGAGTTCCCAGTGCTAAGCGGTAGGTCCTTGTTGGTTACAGCAGTGTGTGGACATTAATGCCAAGCTCCTAATTTTTCCCTCCCCCTGACCATGGGCTGTTTTCTTATCTGAGCCCTGACTGATATATTACTCATCTAGCCTTTGAATCTCAGCTCAACTTTCACTTTCTTGGGGAAGCCTTCCCTGACTTCCCCTTCTGCTTCCACAACCTACAGCAACTAGATCAAAAACCTCATTACACAATTTTATAGCACTGTGTACCTCTCCTGTGTAGAACTTCTCCCAGTTATAATCTCACTTTAATCTGTGATAATTTGATTAACTTGTCTCTGCCACTAGACTATAATCTTCATGAGTAGCCATGTCCTTTTGGGGGCATTCACCATTATTTTCTAGGTATCTAAAATAGTATCTAGCACATATAATGTGCTCAATGTATGAATGAATCCTTTTGAAAACTTTTGTGATGCTGGGGACCATTGTTTAAAAAAATTGTTTTTGTCTAAAATTGCAGAGAATACTGCAATTCCATCTACCAAATTCCCTGTGTGGTTGGGCATGGCTTTGTAAAAGAGATTTAAATAAATCTCAAAAATTGAACTGCCCTATTAACAATGAGAAATGTGTTGGACAAATCCCTATAACTCAGTTGTAACTGACCACATCATTATGGAGAATGGCCTTCGGGACTTTCATAAACTTCTCATAATATACAAGAGCCCGATCTTGCCAAGGGTGTAAAATCACTGGCTAATTCACTGAACCAAACCAGGCCTGCCTCTGCCCCAGTACAGACGTGCTCGGATTACAGATGGACATGGTTCATGTTTAATGGTGAGTAAAGGAACTTTGGAACAAGAACTACCAGTAACAAGTAACGATGGAGCCAAACTTTCCCTCTTTTAAAAGAGTAAAGATGGGTTGCCTTCAAAATTTGTGGGGCTTCCTTGAATTTTATGTTTTAGGTTTTCTAGTTGTTAGAAAAGCAGTGCATTTATTTGTAATGCCCCAAATTGGAAACAATTAAAATGTCCTTCAATTGGGTGACTGTTTAGACAAACTTTTGATATCCATAACATGAAATATAAACCCGCAATAAGTAGGAACAAATTATGGGTTTATTGATCTATTTAGCAACTTAGTTATATCACAAGAGCATTATCCTGAGTGAAAAAAAGCCAATATAAAAAGATTACATATTTTATGATTCTAATTATACAATACTCTCAAAATGATAAAATCATAGAGAACAGATTAGTGATTTCCAGGGCTTGGCAGTGAGGAGAGGGTGATGGGCATGATTATAACGGGGTAGCATGAAGGATTTGTGATAATAGAACTCATATATCATGACTGTGGTAGTTCCATGAATCTGCACATGGGATAAAATTACATAGAACTATATACCTATGCATGCATGTAACTTCATATAAAACTGGTGAAATCTGAATGAGGTTTGTTGATTGAACCACTGTCAATTTCCTGGTTTTGATACTGTATTATATAGTTAAGTAAGATTTTACCTTTAAGGGAAGCTGGTGAAGTGTATATGAAAACTCTTTACTATTTCTGCCATTTCCTGTCAATCTATAATTACTTCAAAATTAAAAAGTTTTAAAAAAGAGATACAAGGGATTTCTAGTAAAACAACACACATTCAATATACATAGTTGCCTTTACTTCCTTCTGAAATCCCACTAAATGGATAATAAAGGAATAAAAAAAAGACAAAATCTAAAAGTACACACATCCACATACACACACATACATATAATAGTATGAGATCATAAAGGCAATAAATGACTATAACAGTTTTGAAACTGGAAGATAGATGGACAAAAGAGAACCTAAGTGGCTGCAAGGAAGAAAGTCAGTAAGGAGCAAGTAGATTCATCCCACTGAACTTCAGAAAATTTCAGGGATTGAAGACACTGGATGCCTAAAGGCAGGGGCAAGGAGAGCCTGGAAACAGTGGGATTGAAATTATGTCAGAGAGAATTTAGACCTGCACATGGCCTCCCTCACTGTCGAAGCCAGTGCTCGGCCTCTTCCTCCCAATATCCAATAGAAGGTAGAAGGGTCACCTGATGGTGGGGTCAGCCCAGAGGCCTTAGTCCCAGGGAGGCCAGACACAGATATGGCGGGATGAGGTGCGTGCTGAAAACAGAGTCTATAGTGCAAACTGCCTACTAGGCAGTAAGATAGCTTGCAACACTGGCTGCTGAACTTATGCATCGCAGATAGGAGATTGGAGAGTTTTTCTCTCTGGGGAAATTCAGTGGCTTGATAGAAAAGTCCTCGAGCAACTGACATTTGAGGGTCCCTCAACCAAATAGGCTGGGTTCCTGCCCACTCACTTTCCAGTGAACACACAAGTTAACGTGCCCTACCCATGCTTCTGAGAGTCTCATTCCTAAACATGAAGGACAGATAGTCAAGGGTCACCAGACATTCGAGGAAAGCCTTTAACAAGAAAGGCTAACACTAAAGCAGATAAATGGGGGGGGTGGGGGGGGTGGGCGGGGAACCACAGAGGAAGTAGGGATAATGCAGAAAGGTAGAAAAATAGTTAACAAATGGTATCTTTGGAGAAATAAGAGAAGACAGCATATCATGAAAAAAGAACAGTTTGCTATAATAAACAAACATTGAGAAAACTTAAGTTTTAAATTACTTTACCAAAAAAATTCAATAGATTTGAAGATAAGTTGAGGATATCTCCAGCAAGTAGAATAAGTGACAAAGAATGATATCTAGTAATACTGTATTGTATATTTGAAAGTTGCTGAGAGTAGATCTTAAAAGCTTTCATCACAGGAAAAAAAAATATAACAATGTATGAAGATGGATGTTAACTAGAATTATTGTGATGATCATTTTACAATACATAGATAGATATTGAGTCATGTCATGCACCTGAAACTTATAATTATAGCTCAATAAAAATAAAAAATTAATTTATCAAGAAAAGAAACATAGAGATAGAAATTGGAGAGAGATAAGAAAACAGATGAATCTCCCGTGGCTCATATTCTTCAACAGATAAGTGACATAGATAGAAAGGGGTGAGTGGTGGAGGATATGTTAACCAGATGTAACATTGGCCTTGATGTAATCGTGCCTTGAACTTCAAGCCAGTTGTGAAAAGACACTTTAAAAAATAACCAGAGAAATGTGAATGTGCACTAGGTAATACATTATATTAAGAAATTACAATAATATTGTTAATATGATAATAGTAGTTATATTTTTTAAAGTTTCTATATATTTGAGATATATTTGTTGTTGTTTTGTTGCTCAGTTGTGTTTGACTCTTTGCAGCCCCATGGACTGTAGCCCGCTAGGTTTCTGTGTCCATGGGACTTCCCAGGCAAGAATACTGGAGTGGGTTGCCATTCCCTTCTCCTGGGGATCTTCCTGACCCAGGGATCAAACCAGAGCCTCCTGCATTACCAGCAGATTCTTTACCACTGAGCCACTGGTGAAGATATTGAAGTACATACTGAACTATTTATTGGTGAAAAGTGATATTATATCTGACATTGCTTTATTTTAAAATGTAACTTTACTTTTTGGTCATACCAGGTGGTTTGCAGGATCTTCATTTCCCCACCAAGGACTGAACTTGGACTCTAGTGATGAAAGCACTGATTCCTAACCACTGGATCACCAGGGGATTCCCTAAAATATACCTTTTCAAAAGGGTAAATGTTCATCTTTGTACTGGGTGATGAGCATATAAGATTTTGCTTGACTGTTCTGCTTTTTTTATTTTTAAGTTTTATAATTTCTATCATAAAACTTTTTATTGAGAAAGAAAATTACAGGATCAGATAAAAGCCAAATATCTGACAAATAGGAATTTAAGAAAGTAAGAGCAGAAGAAAGAAAAGAAATTATCAAAAAATAATTCAAGAAAACCTGTCAGAACTGAAGAACATAAGTTTCTAAAATCAAAGAATCCCTTCATTCAGGATTGAGAGAGGGAAAATATAAGCTGAATCTGGAACATCTGTTGTGCCAAGAAGAAAGGAAGTCCTTGCAAATGAAAGGAACGTGTCAGAAGGAACTTGAAGGGACTCCCAGTGAATATTCATTGGAAGGATTGATACTGAAGCTGAAGCTCCAATACCTGTTACGAAGAGCCAACTCATTGGAAAAGACCCTGATGCTGGGAAAAATTGAAGACAGGTGGATAAAGGGGTGACAAAGGATAAGATGGTTGGATGGTTGGATGGTTGGATGGCATCACTGACTCAATGGACATGAGTTTGAGCAAACTCCGGGAGATGATGGAAGACAGGGAAGCCTGGCATGCTGCAGTCCATGGGGTTGCAAAGAGTCAGACATAGCTTAGAGACTGAACAACTACAATTGGTGGCCAAAATGACACAATTTGAGCATCAAACTAAATAATGATAGAAATGGATTATACCCCATAGAATAAAATAGGAATTCATGATTCTATACTGGTATAACTAAATAATTGAATAAATAATTAGGGCAAAGGGAAACCTTTTGTATTCATTTGGACAAGACAAAAGCATCTCCATGTTGTTTCTTTTTATAAAGTGGAACACTTCAGATATATTAGTTTTATTCTCTTTCAACAGACTTCATTTCAATCTGGTCCCAGGAACTGCTTCTCATTTTAGGATTCACGTTTTAGTAACACATGTGTACCCATTGCAGCCAAAAAAGCATACTTGTATTTTGGATAGTCATTCATTATTAGGGTGACGATACCGACATATGATTAAAAGCCTTTCTATCTTCCCACCAACATCCTTTTTGAGCCAATACTGGCCTTCTTTGTACAAGCTTCTGTCATCGACTTCATTATTATCTTCTTTAGTCAGAAATGTGATGTCTGCATTATCTTTTTTCATAAACTTTGATCACTGTGAACTATTGGAACGTCTAGTCCCTCAACTTAAAAAAAAAAAAAAAAAAACTATCACCAGCTGTGATAGGATCTTTCTGGAATTTTGTTAGGCATTGATCTTCTCTATTGATCCACCCTAATTAATTTGTTCCACTTCATACACTCAGGGAGCAGACCTTCAAGTTCCCCTATTATAGGTTCAAAATGTGTAAGTTCCTTAATTATTTTATGTAGACCCTATGACAGTAGAGAAGGAGTGTGCTCACACAAGTATACTAACTTATAACACCCATCTTCTTAAAAGAATTCTCTCTCAATAGACATTTTGCAATAGGTTTGGTGATGATTTAATACCACCATTAAGGACAGGACAGTTCATCCAGATCTCTGAGCCCAGTTTCTTCATCACTGAAATCAGAGAATCAAAAAAATAAAATAAAATAAAATCAGAGAATCAACCAGTTCGCTTAGGTCTCCTCAGCCTCTATAATTCTTTTCTGTATTGTTTCTTAGAAGTGTGTTGAAAACATTTAAAAAATAGCACATAGCAGTCATTCCAAACAGTCTTTTAAAGTTATTTTTTCATAAATGTGGAATGACTAGATTTATTAACATAGTATCATCACTAAATTTTAAAAAGTGAGCCTAAGAATGAAAAGTCTGAAAAAATAGTTGAGAGTATTGGTTTAACATCTTAAGCTCTAGAATTTGAAAAACAGGCTGTACAATCTTCTGGGCTAGAACAGAGACAGTATGGAGGATATCAGCCTGGCTATTATTTTTAAATTCCAGATCCATGGTTGATAGATTGTAACTGCACTGTAAGTACCAACCTAATATGTGTGTGTGTGTGTGTGTGCGCGCGCGCGTGCATGCACACGTGCATGCTAAGTCACTTCAGTTGTGTCCAATTTTTTGTGACCCTATGGGCTGTAGCCTGCCAGGCTCCTCTGTCCATAGGATTTTCCAGGCAAGAATACTGGAGTGGGTTGCCATGCCCTCCTCCAGGGGATCTTCCAAACCCATTGATCAAACCCACATTTCTTATGTCTCCTGCATTGGCAGGTGAGTTCTTTACCTCTAGTGTCACCTTGGAAGCCCTGACCTAATACTGCTTTGTTATCAAAATGCTCTTTTGTATTTAATTATGGGCCTATGTAAACCTTAAAAGAACCATTTACTTTGAACCTTTGGTAATAATATATTATAATGCATGTTGTTTCAAAAATCTTTTGGAGTAAATGCCACAATCCTAAATCACAGTTATCTGTCTAACCAGAGTCATCCTAGCTAACAAAGTTTACGAAATCCATAACAAATTCTTAGATAACACTACAAGGCTATGTTAGAGTTTTAATGGAATAGCCGGGATCTTTTCGTTCCGGGCAGAATAAAAGTTCCTTTATCTGTTCTGTGAGGAGTTTGGAAGCTGACTCAAGGGCATTTCTAACTTCAAAATGCAGAATTTCAAGCATATTGTCTACGTTTTAAAAAAATACATGTATTTTCTTCTTTTGGTCTGTACAACAATTCTCTGTGGCAGACAAGGTCACTGATTCCCGTCCTGTTTAGACAAGAAGCTGAAACAGAGAGGTGAAGAGTTTCTCTCATTCACACAACTTCTTGGAGATATTGAGCAATGAACCTGGCTGAGCTCTAGGAGGAGGTCATCGTCCCAGGTCTGGAAGTTATATACTTTGGCCCAGGAGACTTTCTTCTAGATCCTGGAGACCAAAATTTTGAGCAGCCCGGCATGGTGAGGGTGTTCCTGTAGTCCTTCCCAAGCTAAATGCCTCTCTGTTTCTCCTGTCTGTGTCCTTGGTTTATTCTGGCCCTTTCTAGGCACTATTTGGCTTGTTGGCTTTGCTAAGAACTTTAGAAGCATTTCTCCCTAGTATGATAAAATGGTTTATTGATTCACTGAGATTAATTTCTGTTGTTTCCTGCAGTAAGAAAACACAGCAAAACCAAAAAAGAGAGGAATTTCTCTCTCTTGGTCCTTGACCCATTCCTCCAAGCAGCCTGGGGAGTGGGCCTGCCTTGGTTCCTGGGGGGAATTCAAAGCCTTTCCCCCCACCACCCTCCAAACCTTAGGCTTCTAGAGGGATTAGAGCTGAGTTGTACTAGAGACAGAGGGATCCCTACGGTTGAAAGGGGCCAGTTACTCCCAAAATGTGCTTCAGAGGGGACAGGACTTTTGCTGAGGATATAGAGAAGCAGGTTTGGGGACCAGAGTCACCAGTAAAAGCTATTTCCTTTGTGCCACAAGGGTCATTTCCTATGACTGCTTGGCAGTGAGGGTAATGGAATGAATAGGACCACTTGCCTTTGAACAGACTCTGCAAGCCTGGGCCGTAAGTATCTGCAACTGGGGTGGCCTGAGGAATAGACGCACTTCCATTTTCTGGGTACCACTTATCCGACACTACCTCTATTCTTGGGTGGAGGTGAAGAAAATTGTTCTCCAGAGGAGGAGGGCAATATTTGTACCCATCATATAAAAGACGATAGTAGCTACTATTCATGGTGGGCTTCCCAGGTGGCGCTAGTGGTAAAGAACCTGCCTGCCAATGAAGGACACAAGAGACGCGGGTTCAATCCCTTGGTTGGGAAGATCCCCTGGAGAAGGGAAAGGCAGCCCACTTCAGTATTCTTGCCTGGAGAATCCCATGGACAGAGGAGCATGACAGGCTATAGTCCATAGGGTTGCAAAGAGCTTGACATGACTAAAGTAACTTTGCACATATGCAGTATTCATTGTTCATTTACCATATGCCTGGCACACTGCTTACTTAGCAAGGCAATTTATGAAAAATTTCATGTGGTAGAACAACTTGATTACAGCATTAACTGTTTCTGTGTTCAAGGATGTAGGCTGATCAGCAAAGAATGAGAGGAATTTTCAGTATCTCTTCCCAGGAAGAAACCTAGGCGCTGTCTTCTGAGGCCTAGATTTCTTGTACCCTCTGGGAAGAGTCAGGTGGCCTTTATTTATGAAGGTCTGAATCACAGATGGAAAGCGAGGGCCCTGAGTTTCTGTTTTATTTGGCCTAAAAAAGATGTTTCAGGAGAATTTGAATTAGAAACCCACATTTTAAAAAATAGGATTTTTTAAAGATCAGTTTTTCTAAAACAGATTTTCTGTAAAAATCCTGAATTTCTAGTGTCTCTTGAAAAATCAGAAGATTTGGTAACATTCAGTCTGACTCCATTGTGACAGCGATCAGCTGGAGCTGAGCTGAGGCTCTCGGGTGACATAGGCAAGCTCTTCTCACTTTGCCGCTGTCCCCAAAGCCTGGGGATCTTCTGTGAAGCCCATTTCACTGACGAACGTTCCTGCCCATGAACGTCCCCTATGAATATTTGATCTCTGCTCTGGGACTACTGAGGGGGAAAAGAGCTAGATATTTCCAGATCATGGAGGAAGACTGGCCCAGAAGTGACTTCTTCAAATCTGGACAAGAGGACAGAATCTATGGCATGTCCACAAGCACATGTATGGGTGTAAAGTCTTTTAAATCTTTTTTTTTTCTGACAAATATGTAGCTATAGACCAAACATTCATTGAGCCATGCATAGTTGTCATGTAACGCATACAAATTGGATCATTATTTTAAATGGATCCTATTTTATTTAAACTTAATTTATTGAATATAGAAACGAATCATAAACTTCTTCATGGATAGTGAAGATATGGGTTATATAGGATTTCCCTGGTGACTCAGCAGTAAAGAATCTGCTTGCCAATGCGGGTACAATCCCTGGGTCCGGAAGATCTCCTGGAGAAGGAAATGGCAACCCACTCCAGTATTTTTGCCTGGAGAATCCCATGGACAGAGGAGCCTGGCAGGCTACAGTCCATGGGGTCGCAAAAGAGTCGGACATGACTGAGCAACTAAACAGCAACAACAATGGGTTATACAGGACATAATTGGTGTATTGGTTTCCTGTGGGTGCTGTAACAAACTGCACCAATCTGGTGGCTTAAAACAAGAGTTTTTATTCTTTTATAGTTCTAGAGGCCAGAAGCCCATAATCAAGGTATTGGCCGGGCTACATTCCCTCTGAAGACTTTAGGGGAGACTCCTGCCTCGTTTCTTCCAGCTGGCAGCAGCAGGCAGACTGCACAACTGCAGTGTATATGTCTGTCTTCACATGACCTCCACGTATCACCAATCTCCCTCCACTGTTCTGTAAGGACACCTGTCGTTGAATTTAAGGACCACCCAGGTAGTTCAGGATGGTCTCATCTTGGGATCCTTAATTACATCTGCAAAGACCCCTTTTCCACATCAAGTCCCACTTACAACTTCCGGGAGGACATACCATCTGAGGGGGTGGAGGTGGGAAGAGGGCACCACCGAAACCACTGTGAGCTGTGCTCAGTCACTTTAGTCATGTCCAACTCTGTGCAGCCCCATGGACTGTAGCCTGCCAGGCTCCTCTGTCCATGGGATCCTCCAGGCAAGAATACAGGAATGGGTCTCCATGCCCTCCTCCAGGGGATCTTCCTGACCCGGGGATCGAACCCCTGTCTCCTGCTTCTCCTGAATTGCAAGTGGATTCTTTACTGCTGAGCTGCCAGGGACTACCCTTGGATAAGTAATTTTCTTCTTAAAAATGATTTTTAAAAACACTGATGTGTTCAACTTTCTGGGTCCCTTTTCTGTTTGGCTGCAAGGTGGGCAGAACTGAGCTGAGGGCAGAACTCACTTTGAGTCATTGAGTGGCTCCAGGGCATAATGTGCTAACAAAATACTGGCCACTCTCCTAAGAAGCAAGCACTGAGGGTTTAGATCGCTGTGCTTTGCCCTCCGGAGGAAGTGGTGGTGAAGGTGCGGCAGTAAGGTTACCGATCTCTCCCCCCAGGGTGGGGGACTCGGATTACAAAACTCAAGTGAGGCTTCTTGAGAGTCCGACAGCCCCTACTCGTTCATGCACTGTCCAGCATTTCTAAAAAGCTGACTTCAATAAGGGATTATTTTGTTTGGCAGACAAGAAAGAGCTTTTTTAATAGTTCCCTTTTATTTATTCTGCCTCCAGGATTATGCATTGAAGGCTTCGGTGTGGTTGGCACGTGGTTCCCTCCCAGATTTCTGAAGTTACCCTGATCATCTGAAAACTGAATTCTTAAAATATCCAGGTCCTGAGAGCAATGCAGAGCCTTCATTGGTGATGAGGCTATGAGTATGGTACCCGGAGTGAGGTATCCTTCTTTGAATATGGTAGCTAGATTCAGCAGAACCTTCAAGAAAACATTTCCTGCACTGTCCAAAAAGTTCCCATAAATGGGAACATTATAACACTGAATAACATCTACCAGGTGCTTGCAAGAGCACTGGCTCAGTGCTGAGCCCCTGGCAGGTACTACGTTTATTCTTTCATTTAAACTTTATAACAACTCTTGAGGCGCACGTTATTTTTTATCATCCCCATTTTATAAACAAGGACACGGAGGTGCAGAGAAGTTAACCACTTGCCCAAGATTGGTGAGCAGCATAGGTGAGGCTCAAAGCCAGCCAGAACAGCTCTGGAGACCATGCTCTTAACCACTTCATCTGCGTCTCCCACTCTGTTTCTCTCTCTTTGGCTGCTCTGGGTCTTCATTGCTGAGCTTGGGCTTTTTTCTCTAGCTGTGGTGATCGGGGCTACCCTTCCTCGTGGTGTTTGAGCTTCTCGTTGTGGTGGCCTCTCCTGTTGGGGTGCATAGGCTTCAGGAGTTGTGGCTCATGGGTTTAGTTGCCCCGCAGCAAGTGGGATCCTCTGGGACCAGGGACGGAACCCATGTTTTCTGCATTAGCAGGCAGACTTAACCACCAGACCACCAGGGACGTCCTCTCCTACTCTAATTCTGACGAAACTGTGCCCTGGCTAGGGTCACCTCCAGTGTTCCTCCATCCCCTCCCTCCTTTCCCTTCTCCTTCCTTTCTGAGACCAGGTGGGTGGAAGAAAGCCTATGGATTTTTCAGTCAGTGTGACCTCAATTCAAACCCTGCTTATGTGCACCTAGACAAGTTAGATAACCTCTCCGAGCCTCAGTTCCCTCAGTTTAAAATGCTCATTATAATAACTAGTTCATAGAATTGTCATGTGAATTGAATAATATATTGTAGTGAATGCTATGAAGTGCTACCCAGATCACTGCTGGGACCAAGGCACCCTTCAATTTCCTTCCCTGCCGCTGGGACTTTGCCTGCTGACTGTTCAGAACTGAGCCTCTTCCAGTAATTGCCGTTAGCTGAAGGCAGTCATATTAAAAAGCAGAGATATTACTTTACCAACAAAGGTCCATCTAGTCAAAGCTATGTTTTTTCCAGTAGTCATGTATGGATGTGAGAGTTGGACTGTAAAGAAAGCTGAGCGCTGAAGAATTGATGTTTTTGAACTGTGGTGTTGGAGAAGACTCTTGAGAGTACCTTGGACTGCAAGGAGATCCATCCAGTCCATCCTAAAGGAAATCAGTCCTGAATAGTCATTGGAAGGACTGATGCTGAAGCTGAAACTCCAATACTTTGGCTACCTGATGTGAAAAACTGACTCATTGGAAAGGACCCTGATGCTGGGAAAGATTGAAGGCGGGAGGAGAAAGGGACAACAGAGGATGAGATGGTTGGATGGCATCACCAACTCAGTGGACATGAGTTTGAGTAAACTCCAGGAGTTGGTGATGGACAGGGAAGGCTGGTGTGATGTAGTCCATGGGTTTGCAAAGAATCGACTGAGTGACTGAACTGAACTGAAGGGAGTCAGTCACTTGAAATTCTGCCCCCTCCCCAGGGATCAACATGTATCCAATAACTTCTCAACTGAATGTGGAGAGACGGCATGAGCTCTCCAGCTCCTTTACCTCAATTTAGGACAACTCTGAAGGACCATCCCTGCTCCAGAGGCTTCTCATAGCAACTACATCATCACTCCACTCCTCCCTCTGTCCAGTCCTACTGCCTCAACCCTCTCAGGTGTTGGTGTTGACATCACTTCCCGATGAACCTCCATCCCCTAGCCTGTTTCCTGAGGAAACTGATCTACAGTAGTTAATGTTTGCAGGATGTGTGACACGTGGTGTATATTCAATAGGTTTTTTCCAAGGTTCCTGCTCACCTCAGGTACATCCTACAGCAATGCCTCACCACTTGGGAGCATACTGTGCCTTGGATTACCTCTGTTTCATCAGAATTTAGCAATCCCACATCTTACACCCACAGGGGAGCACTTTGTCAAAAGCTGATTAGTCGTGGGTCAGTGTCTCTCTTCACCGGGATGGGGGAGTGGGCCTTGTAACCTGCATCAAGCTGGTCACAGGGTGAGCCTGATTCTAGAGGAAACCCAGTCACACCATGTAGGTAGCTGCCCACGGCCCCAGACATAAAAGGCTTTCAGAGAATGTTTGTCGTAAGGCTGTGATGTAATGATGGAAGGCTGCTACTGACCCTGAAGAATAGACATTCAGTTTTCAGAATTCCAAATAGATGGAATTCAAAAACTAGACACAAACAGTCTTTCAACAGTAATCGCTTTGAGAACTTCATAACATTTGGACTTTCTGTACCATCAGCAACATGCCTGAGAAATCTAAGCAGTGTGGCCTACCAGCTACAGGGTAGAGAGAGAGCAGGCAGCAGCTGCAACACACAACTAGTGGGGCGCATGGTCTTGCCCCCCGGCAACGTTGCCTGCAGAGCCTCTGACCACGCCAGGCTGGGGACTCTGTGACCAGGAAGGAGAAACCGTCTGGGGCAGTTCTGTGCGTTCTTCTGTGGGCAAGCTATGGGCACTGCAGAAAAGTTAGTGAGCTGTTCCGGATGATGGTCACTAGGGGCCTTGATTTTCCACTTTATTGCAAGATAATATGAAGATGGGAGGTAATATGAACATGTACAGAGTGATACTCT
Source organism: Muntiacus reevesi (assembly GCF_963930625.1). NCBI lineage: Eukaryota > Metazoa > Chordata > Mammalia > Artiodactyla > Cervidae > Muntiacus > Muntiacus reevesi. Next base: position 15,592,706 of record NC_089260.1, on the reverse strand, counting down.
ATAGCCAACACTACTGGTCTGCTGTAATGTTAAATGCCTGTGGTATGCCTTTATCAAGGAGTATCCCTAAGCAATGGCCTATGCTTTAAAATAACTAATAAAAATGAACCTCCCTGATGGTCCAGTGGTTTAGAATCCACCTGCCAATGCAGGGAAAAGGGACTCTGTCCCACATGCCATGGGGCAGATAAGCCCATGTGCCTCAGCTACTGAGCCCAGGCAACCTAGGGCCTGTGCTCCACGTCAAGAGAAGCCAGCACAGTGAGAAGCCCGAGCACCACAGCTAGAGAGTAGCCCCTGCTCCCCGCAACTAGAGAAAGCCCGAATGCAGCAACAAAGAATCAGTGCAGTCAAAAGTAAATACATAAAGAACAATAAAAATAACTTTAAAATCCCCAAACCTACTATGACGCAGAAAGGCCACTTAGTATTGCTTATGTTGGGAGGTCAAGAGGTTTGCAAAAGGAACACAAGCTCTGGTGAAAGACTGACCTGGTTTTTAAATTGGGTCCACTTTATAAGTTTAACCTGATAACCTTAGAAATTATTAACCTTATAGATCATTCCTTCATCTGTGGAATGAACATAATTTTTCCTCCTAGTGTTTGTTGCAAGAATTTAATGAGAACATTCATTTCAAATCTCTTTGATATGAAATGCTACTCAAATAAAAGATATTCATATATTGCATGGAAATAGTGATATTTAAGCACTCATTGGTGAACAATTTTGGGGTTCCCAGGAAATCTTCCTTAGGCATTGTAGTGGAAGTCTGTTCATTCTGGCCCTTCTTTGGGTAACAGAACTCTTCTCTGTAGGAAATTCCTTTCTTGTGATTTGCTAGCAAATGACCCTATCTCCTCTAACCACAGAAGACGAGAACAAAATTGTCCTCTCTGGCCATGTCATTTGGTCCAGGGATGAATATACAACCCTATTTGGGTTAGTCAGAGCCTTCTCCAGACTATTGGGCTAGAGATATTGGGAAAGATTGTTACTTATTGCTAGATTGCCAGACTGGTAGGATGTTAAGCTGGGGACGCTGGAGAATGTTTGGAGCAGGCCTGTCCTGGAGGTGGTGAGAGCGAATCTCACATGAAGAGAAGAGAGCCTGGATTCAGCCACTCTCGGAACTAGCTACACCTCTGTACTTCACAGATACGGAAACCAAAGACATTCCCCTTTTCCTTAAGTTGGTTTGAATCTTGCAACCAACAGGGTCCTGCACAATACAAGACTTAATAATAAGTTAGCAGACTTGAATCAATAATACCCATCTATTTCCAGGGAATCAAATAGGCCTTAGCATCTCCATTTCCTCACCTGTAAAATGAAGGGCAGAATATTTACTTCCCAAGGCGCTTGTGAAGATTCAAAGAGGTAACATATGTAAAATTCCTTCTTTGGGGTTCATGAAATGTTAGCTACTCTGCATTGGGCATGGGGAGTCTCTACTGGATTTATATGACTCAGTTCAGTTCAGTTCAGTTCAGTTCAGTTGCTCAGTCGTGTCTGACTCTTCGTGACCCCATGGACTGCAGCACACCAGACCTCCCTGTCCATCACCAACTCCCGGAGTTTACTCAAACTCATGTCCATTGAGTTGGTGATGCCATCCAACCATCTCATCCTCTGTTGTCCCCTTCTCTTCCCACCTTTGATCATTTCATTTCCAACATCAGGGTCTTTTCAAATGAGTCTGTTCTTCACAGGTGGCCAAAGTATTGGAGTTTGACTTCATATAGATGTTTTTCACCTTAGGGAAAAATATCTACTGTCATCTTGAGTTCCTGGCTACCCTCCACAACAAATTTGCTTAGTTAAGCTTTTTCTCCATAAATTAGCTTCAGTCCTGTCTGTACAGGACTGACCTCATCCCTAGGTAAGGCAACAACCTCCTAATATTTTTTTAATTGCTGTTTCACCAATCCTCTTCATCTTATGGCTGCTGCTTGGAATTTTACCACCAGAGCTTCATAATTTAAAAATAAAACTATTAAAATATATATGCAGAAATGTAGACATATTGTGAGTATGTGCTTCAATGAATTTCCACAAACTGTAGCCCTCATTCAAAGTATGAAACAGAAAATTACTAGCATCTCAGAAGCCTCCCCCACGTTTCCTGCCCTAAGCCATTATATTCCTCCAAAAGTAACCTCTGTCTTGATTTCTAAGAGCATCGGTTATTTTACCTGTTTCTTCTTCTTTATATAAATGAAGTTATCTGAGGCTTACTCATTAGTGTCTGACTTCTTTTGCTCAGCATTATTATTATAAGATTCATTCATGTTGTTGAGTTACAGTTTGTCCATTCTCATCACTGCATAGAATTCCGCCCTACTATTTATCCATTCAACTGTTAACAGGCATTGCTTCCCTGGTGGCTCAGTTGGCCAAGAATTTACCTGCAATGCAGGAGACCCAGGTTCAACCCCTGGGTCGGGAAGATTCTCTGGAGAAGGAAATGGTAACCCACCCCAGCATTCTTGCCTGGGAAATCCCATGGACAGAGGAACCTGGAGGGCTACAATCCACGGGGTTGCAAGAGTTGGACACAATTTAGTGACTAAGCCACCACCACTACCACATGAATAGTGTTGCTGTAAATGGGACTTTGCTTCCAAGGTGAGGCTAGTGGTTAAAAAAACTGTGTGCCAATGCAGGAGACGGCAGAGATGCAGGTTCAATCCCTGGCTCGGGAAGATTCCCTGGAGAAGGAAATGGCAACCCACTCCAGAATTCTTGCCTGGAGAATTCCATGGACAGGGAAGCCTGGCGAGCTGCAGTCCATGGGGTCACAGAGTCGGACGTGACTGAATCAACTGAGCTTGTACACACGAATAGAACTTTTAGCTGAACATATTGATGCAATTCTGTTGAATGTATACCTGCTAGATGGATTACTGAGTTGTGAAATATGCTTTTTTTTTCAGCTTTAATAGATATCACATAACATTTTCCCACGATATTCCACATCTTTTAACATAAGGTTTTCTTAGTGTTGGAACTCGCTATGAGGATGATATTGCAAGCCAGGGAAAACAGAGTTATGCTTTCAAAATTCTGAGGGAAAATTATGTGTAGATTTTAACACAAGAAAAGCTCTCATTCAAATGGAAATATAGAATATGTACACTTCTAGACATATAAAGTATCTTGTACTCCCCTCCCCAAATTTTTAGATTGCCCATAAAGAGTAGGAATATGAGTGGTTTTCATTCTTTAGAAAATTTTGTGTACTAATTGTTTCATAGTAAGCTTGTTTCATTGTTCTAATCACCCATACAGAAATATAATAATAGCTAACCTTACCGGTTGCTAATTAATTACTTATTGATTAAGATCTAGGCCTATTCCAAGCAGTCTGTATTTTATGAATTCCTCAAGGCAACTCTTTGAGATAGGTGCTACTGTTATCTCCGTTATCTACATGGGGAAACTGAGCACAGGGCGGTTAGGTGACTTGCCCAGTGTCACGTGTTTAAGTGGTAGAGCCTGTGTTCAAAATCAAGGAACGTAGCTGAGAGGCTGACCCTCCTAAAAGGAAATTAAACAAAGAGAACAAAAAGAGGAGGCAATAATGACATCACTCTCACTATTTTCACAAAGACTAGAGCTGCAGCTCCAGCATCCTTCATGTTATCTTGATGTGCTTGCTGTGGGGTGAGGTCCTTCACTGGGGACATTCTGTGCACAGCAGTAAAAGGAGCATGCCCACCTGAAACCAAGTGTGGCCCCACCCCGGGAACAGTGAGCCTGGGCTCTGCTCACTTTTAAATGCATTTGACACCCTTGGCAGCTCTGGCCATCATCAATACCACTTCACTTATTTCCAAGAAGTCTGGGGTGTTTGGAAGCACTTCCTTGTCTCAAACTAAATTGACCATTCCCAAGGTGAGCACCTGAATCTATGCTAGGCTGGTCTGAACCTCTTCTGTGTACGTAAGAGTGAAAAATATTAGACATCGGTCACTTCATCCAGTTAAGTCTTTTATTTAGTTTTAGTAGTAGAATTAAGAGCCTGACCTAAGTTATTTCTTCTTCAGTAGATGCCATTTCAATGGATTTTGCAGTCTCTCTGATACCAGTATTCTTATTTCAGCCGTCTTTGTTTCTTTAAATAATTCCATTAAATAAAATCTCATAAGCTGAAATTGCATTGACTGTATCTGGTGACATTTGTGCATTCCAATGCCTCCAAAAAGCCCTGTTCAGTCTGGTATTGAACTGTATCCAAATGGAAACCCATTTAAAAACTATTTTCCTGGCAAGAAACAATTGATATGAACCTAGACTAATGTAATATTAAAGAGGTCTAGGAAGTTACACAGTTAGAAGTTTGTTTGCTAGAATCCCATGTCAGGCAATGTAAATGTTTTCTCCCTGTGGATGTACTGTGAACTGATTTGAGGTTAACCTGGTTTAAATCCTGGCAAGTGGAATTAGCATTTCTTATGCTTGGATTTTGTTATCAAAATCCTGGCAATAAATTATTTTAGCCCTATTATATTTTAACATCCTTGAAACCAATGTCTGTATTAGCTTCCTGTATCAAGGAGGGAGAAAATTATAACTCCAGGGATTCTACAGTTTTTCTCCTCGCATCGTTTTGGGCATAAAGTTAAATTTCCTTTTTCGCCTATTTTCTCTCATTTGCTTAGTACTAGAAGTACTGGATTCTCCTGGGGCTTCCCAGGTGATGCTAGTGGTAAAGAACCCACCTGCTAATGCAAGAGACTTAAGATACATGGGTTTGATCCCTCGGTCGGGAAGATCCCCTGAAGGGGGACATGGCAACCCACTGCAGTATTCTTGCTGGAGAATCCCATGGACAGAGGAGCCTGGCAGGCTACAGTGCAGAGGGTCACAAAGAGTTGGACACAACTGAAGTGACTGAGCACTCATGCACAGATTCTCCTACTGACCCCACTTTGACCCCTGCTTTCTCCTCAGAGTCTATGGATTCCCTGTGACCCACCCAGGCTGGGCCTCCCTGAACCCCCAGCCATGATCCTGAATTTCAGTCACAAGCTTGAGTGGAACAGACCATTAAACATTTAGTCCAGCCAGCACTTTTCCTTAACATATCCAATTAAATCCCTTGGGCTGGCATTCTTTCAGATAGGGCAGCTAGGACTCCAAATAATTAAGTAATTTTCCTCGGGTCCCACAGGCAAACAGTCCATAGACTTTGAACTTGGGTTCACAAGTCTGTCTCCGCAAAACTATCAATTTGTTTTGATCCAAAAGATGCAAGTGTCTCATTACTATGTCCTCCTTCATTATAAAGATAGAAGGGTTATAATCATCTGGACAAATTCATACCAAGGTGTTACCATTGCCTCTTCAACTTCTTAAAGATGAAATGCCCAAATAAATTAAGTACTAATAATACCCTGCAAGATAATTAGCTATAAAGTGTCTTTGCATTTTAATTGGGCAAAGGCTTCCTGTGTTTAGTCGCTCAGTCATGTACGACTCTTTGCGACCCTATGGACTGTAGCCAACCATGTTCCTCCATCCAGGGGATTTTCCGAGCAAGAATACTGGACTGGGTTGCCATTTCCTTCTCCAGGGGATCTTCCAGATCAGGGATCAAACCGATCTCTTGTGTCTCCTGCACTGCAGGCAGATTCTTTACCTGTGAGCCACCGGCTTCCCTTAGGTTAAGTGAATGTAATTCTGAGACTTCAGTGAATCCTGAGAGGTTTCTGGTGGAAAAGAGGTGGGTTGACTGATGTGTCAGGAATCACTCGAATCCCACTGTATCAGAAGGTTAGCCTTCCAGCAGTGGACAGTCATCCATCGCCCACCCTCGCTGCTCCTACCCCTGCGGTTTAGCTTGATCTTAGCCCAAGGTCTGGACTTTCATGTTTTTGGACTATCCTTGTCCATAGTCCTTCTCCCTCAGCTTTATGTTCCTAGCCCTTTCTGAAAATATTGTGTGCGTGTGCTCAGTCATGTCCGAGTCTTTGCGACCCCGTGGACGGTAGCCCACCAGGCTTCCCTGTCCATGGGATTCTCTAGGCAAGAACACTGGAGTGGGTTGCTATTTCTTCCTCCATGGGATCTTCCTGACCCAGGGATTGAACTTGAGTGTCCTGGGTCTCCTGTATTGGCAGGCAGATTCTTTACCACTAGCGCCACCTGGGAAGTCCATGTTCTGAAAATACTGGGTTGGCCAAAAAGGTCATTTGGTTTTTCTGTAACAACTCATGGAAAAACTTAAAAGATCTTCTTGGCCAACCAAATATAGTTCAGAACCTACCATCTTTAACTCCTGTTTCACATTTAAAGAAAAAATAATTTCTTTCACATATCTGTGCATGCCTCACATTATTGTGAGAACCTACATGTTTGCTCTCTTCTATTGGGCCTGAGGGATTCTCAAAGGGAAGAACTAGGTCTTCCTCCGGCCTTGTCTTTCTGACTTCTCTGGGCTCACTCAGCAACTATCCCTGGTCTTTCTTCTGCTTCTCGAGCACAGCAAGCTCCTTCTCACCTCAGGGCCTTTGCACTTTCTGTTCCTTCTGCCTAGAGAGTTCTTCCTGTATATCTTCATGTGGCAGATTCCTTCTCATCAACAAGTGTCAGTCAGAGGCCATGTCTCTGAGAGACGGTTTCTTTTAAAAAAATAAAAATAAAAAATACAACCTACTCTTGGTGAGAGGAGAGATTTTACTTATTTAGTTTTGACTGTGCTGGGTCTTCATTTCTGTGTGTGGGTTTTCTCTGGTTTCAGTGAGGGGGGCTACTCTTCATTGTGGTGTGCGGGCTTCTCGTGGTGGCATCTCTTGTTTTGGAGCACAGGCTCTTAGTGAATGGGCTTCAGTAGCTGTGGCATACGGGCTTAGTTGCTCTGCGGCATGTGGGATCTTGTCAGCCCAGGGATTAAACCCGTGTCCCCTGCATTGGCAGGCAAATTCTTCACTTGATCTTAGCCAAAAGGCCGAGAAGCGATTGGCAGGCAAATTCTTTGTCTACTGTGCCACCAAGACGTCTCAGAGAGACTCTTTCTGAAATCTCATGTAAAGAAGCCTCCAACCTCCAGTCACTCCATCACATTTGACTTATACGATCTTAGTTCCCTGACCAGGTGTTGAACTTAGGCCCTTAGCAGTGAAAGAGGGGAGTCCTCACCACTGGACCACCAGGGAATTCCTTGTTTTGTTTTCTTCATAGCAATATCTGATGTTATCAGGTTGATTTTAATCCTTTAAAACAAACAAAAAGTCTGATTTAACTCCCTGAGGAAAAGATCTTGTCTTGTTCACTGCTGTATTCTTAGCACCTGGAAAGGTAGCTAGCATCTAGAAAACAGTCTCTAAGTACTGATGCAGTACATGGATGACGAGTAGTACTCGATAAATGTTACTTGGTTGAATAACAAATGAATGTGTTTGGTTTCCCCTTCTGATCACTCACATCCATACCTTTCGTGTGGCATAATTGCTCTCTCCTTTATATCGGAATGACCTTGATTCTCTGGGTATTCTTGGAGCTCAAACAGGCAGGGACCCTGTGGAATTTATCTGTGTATCTTCCTTAGCACGAGAAACTCACATTGTAGCTTTCGGCAAGCATCTGGGTCACTCTTTTCATTTTCTTTCTTTCTTTTTTTAGAAAGCCTCTAACATTTTTTTCTTTTCATTTTTGGCGGCTCTGGGTCTTCGTTGTGGTGTGTGGACTCTGGAGCGTGTGGTTCAGGCTCTCTGGTTGTGGCAGATTCAGTAGCTGCAGCACACAGCTATTGCTCTGAGGCGTGTGGGATCTTACTTCTCCAACCAAGAATTGAACCGGAGTCCCCTGCATTGGAAGGCAAATTCTTAACCACTGGACCACTAGGGAAGTCCCACTCCTTCCATTTTCAGATATCTGACAGAGCCCAAGAAATGCCATTTGGGTTCTTACCAATGACTCCAACTAACCTGGCATTCTGTCTTTATGGGTAAGCATGCATCTTCATGCCATATGATAATCATTGCCCAGGGTAGAAAAGCACGATCTTCATGGCCAAACCCTTCTATTCATGCTGCAGAGTCTCAGAACCGAGTGTGCTAAAAAGGTCAGGTCAGCAGTTTCCTCATGGGTAAAATAATCAATAGTATCAATTGACTTGTTTCCAATAACCTTGTATTGACCTTTGAACCTCAACAGCACACCAGGATATCTTTAAAGAGCACCCTCAACAATGCCCTGTGCTCGGCTGTGACTTAACAATCAAATCCATGTATAACCAGAGCTTGGGTTATTTTCCCACTGATGTGTGTTTTTTAACTTATACATAGGCCAAAATTCATCTGTCATTTTTACTTTGCATAGTTTATTCCTGTCATTTTGGCATATCATTCCCTGTAAAAATTTAGTATCATTTTCAAAGTTAGAGATTTTACTGTGCAGTCTCTTTTCCAAAACATAATAAACCATTAAATTAGATTGGCCTAGGACTGATTCCTTGGGAAATTCCACAGTTTACATTTTTCCACTTAATACTATTTCCACTACCTTGATACTAATTCTTTATCCATAATAAATCCCTCGGTCTAATCCTAAGGTAAGTCAATTAAAAAACAACTATTGGTGTGAAAAGTTTTCAAAGATTTTTCCACGAATAAAATACACTCGATATCTTCTTTTCCCACATGTTTATTTTTTTCCCCAAAAGAATTTTACAGATTAGTTAGGCATGATTTCTTCTAGCAGAAATTGAGTTGGCTTTTCTCTAATTGACAAATACTCAGTAATCCTATTTTTCATTCACATTTCCACTAATGTGTAGATATCTCCCTTTTATAGTCTTGATTCCCTCCCACTAAATACTTTAGACTGGGTAAATAATGATTACATCTAGAATCTCAATTTTCAGCTTTTCTTTGTTAACATGGGAAGTAGGTAGAAGAGAGCACTTCAAAAACAAACAAAAAACACCATATCTACCTTACTATTTTTAAAATGATTTTATTATGTGATTAAAAATTATTGTTCATGTGCCACATTCAGCCACTGGTAAACGTGTGAGAAAATTAGTAAAAAATGATCTGACCAAAATCATCATATTTTCAGCACCCATTTAAATATTTCAAAGTTTTTCTTTTCTGTTCTCTTTAGCTTTGCCTCCTAATTAGTTCTATCATCCTCTCATCCAGATATTGTTACAGCTCTTTCCTCAGGCTTTATTTATTTTTTTCCTTTTATCTCTAACTCTTTTACTCTGTATTTAGTTTCATTGCTAATAGCCAGTAGTTGGTCTAGTAATGAATTTTCATTTGGAATACTCATTCAGCCTCTATTTTATGGTTATTGATGTTACTCTACACGTTTTAAATGGACTTTAATGCATGATTCCTTTTTGAAGAACTTGAAATGCTAGTAACTCTTAAAGAAGTTTAAACTCATCTATTATTCTCTAGCATACTTTTCTAAACAATCTGAGCAAATAAAACATCTAACCTTTTTTCTTTATTCTGCTCTCTTTGATAGAAACTCAGTACCCTTGATTTGTTAATAAGACAAATAAATCCTCCTTTGAAAGACATGACTGGTGCTGTATTTGTGCTTAAGAGTCATAGCTAGAAATTCTAAGCTCCCAGGTAACAATTTTTCAGAATGCTTCTTTAACCTACATTAATTGCAAAATAAACAGATACACGAAGCTAAACCTTCAGGAATCTGTGATAGATGTTCAAAGCTTTCTAATGTTTTGAAAAGTCATCAAATACAACCTTTGAACGGATTTGGCTTATTGTTTGTGTGTTTTCTTTAACAGCTTTATTGAGATATAATTTACACATCATGCAATTCACCCTTTAAAGTGTGAAGTTTAGTGGTTTTTAGTATATTCACAGATGCAGCCATCACCACAGTCAATTTTAGAACATCTTCATCACCTCAAGAAGAAACCTCTGTTTTTGGCTATAATCCCCCCAATTCTCCATCCTCACCCCACTTCCACCTCACCCCCACCTCATGCCCTTAAGCAACCATTACTTGACTTTTTGTGTATAGATTCGTCTATTCTGGACTTCATGTAAGTGGAGTCACATGATAGGTGTTTTTTTTGTGACTGATTTCTTTCATTGAACGCAATGTTTTTAAGGTCCAGCTATGTTATAGAAAAGTGCCAGGATTTTCTTCCTATTTATCGCCAAAAATTATTTCACTGCACGGATATACAACATTTTATTTATCCCTAGTCCTTCACATTCTATTGTTCTCCTCTATTTCTTTTCATTGTTCCCATGAGAAGGCTTTCTTATCTCCTTGCTATTCTCTGGAACCCTGCATTCAGTTCGGTGTGTCTTTCCCTTTCTCCTTTGCCTTTTGCTTCTCTTTTCTCAGCTATTTGTAAGGCCTCCTCAGATAACCGCTTTGCCTTCTTGCATTTCTTTTTCTTTGGGATGGTTTTGGTCACTGCCTTCTGTACAATGTTACAAACCTCTGTCCATAGTTCTTCAGGTACACTCTACCAGATCTGATCTTTTGAATCTATTTGTCACCTCCACTGTATAATCATAAGGGATTAGATTTAGGTTATTTCCCTACTTTCTTCAATTTAAGCCTGAATTTTGCAATAAGGAGCTCATGATCCAAGCCACAGTCAGTTCTGGGTCTTGCTTTTGCTGACTGTATAGAGCTTCACCATCTTCAGCTACAAAGAATATAATCAATCTGATTTCAGTATTGACCATCTGGTGATGTCCATATGTAGAGTCTTCTCTTGTGTTGTTGGAAGAGGGTGTTTCCTGTGACCAGTGTATTCTCTTGGCAAAACTCTGTTAGCCTCTGCTCTGCTTCATTTTGTACTCTAAGGCCAAGCTTGCCTGTTACTCCAGGTATCTCTTGACTTCCTATTTTTGCATTCCAATCCCCTCTGATGAAAAGGACATCTTTTCTTGATGTTTATTCTAGAAGATCTTGTAGGTCTTCATAGACTTGCTCAACTTCACCTTCTTTGGCACTGGTGGTGGGAGCATAGGTTTGGATTACTGTGATGTTGAATGGTTTACCTTGGAGATGAAATAAGATCATTCTGTCATTTTTGAGATTGCACCCAAGTACGGATTCCTAAAATGACAATGTTCTCTTTTGCCATCTCCTGCTTGATCATGTCCAATTTACCTTGATTCATGGAACTAACATTCCAAGTTCCAGGGAACATTCATGCAAAGATGGGCACAATAATGGACAGAAATGAAAAAAAAAAAAAGGACAGAAATGAAAGGGTCTAACAGAAGCAGAAGAAATTAAGAAGAGGTAGCAAGAATAAACACAAGAACTGTACAAAAAAGGTCTTATTGACCCAGATAACCACAATGGTGTGGTCACTCACCTAGAGCCAGACATCCTGGAGTGTAAAGTCAAGTAGGCCTTATAAAGCATTACTATGATCAAAGCTTATGGAGATGATGGAATTCTAGCTGAGCTATTTCATATCCTAAAAGATGATGCTGTTAAAGTGCTGCACTCAGTTTGTCAGCAAATTCGGAAAGCTCAGCAGTGGCCACAGGGCTAGAAAACGTCAGTTTTCTTTCTGATCTCAAAGAAAGGCAATGCCAAAGAATGTTCAAGCTTCTGTACAATTATACTCATTTCACATGCTAGCAAGATAATGCTCAAAATCCTTCAAGTGAGGCTTCAATAGTACATGAACTGAAAACTTCCATATGTTTAAGCTGGGTTTAGAAAAGCCAGAGGAACTAGAGATCAAATTGCCAACCAACATTTGTTGGATAATAAATAAGGCAAGGCATTTCCAGAAAACATCTCCTTCTATTTCATTGTCTACACTAAAGCCTTTGACTGTGTGGATCACGAAAAACTATGGAAAATTCTTAAAGAGATGGGAAGACCAGACCACCTGACCTGCCTCCTGAGAAACCTGTCTACAGGTCAAGAAGCAACAGTTAGAACTGGACATAGAACAACAGACTGGTTCAAAATAGGAAAAGGAGTACATCAAGACTGTATATTATCACCTTGATTATTTAACTTACATGCAGAGTACATCATGTGAAATGCTGGACTGGATGAAACACAAACTGGAATCAAGATTGCCGGGAGAAAAATGAGATATACAGATGATCCTACTCTAGCCCCTTTCCAGGTGGTGCTAGTGATAAAGAACCTGCCTGCCAATGCAGGAGACCTAACAGATGCGGATTCAACCCTTGGGTCCAGAAGATCCTCTGGAGAAGGGCATGGAAACCCATTCCAGTATTCTTGCCTTTGTTAATCCCATGGACAGAGAAGCCTGGAGGGCTACAGTCTACAGCGTCTCAAAGAATCGGAAAAGACTAAAGCAACTTAGCCCAATGGCAGACAATGAAGAGGCACTAAAGAACCTCTTGATGAGAGTGAAAGAGCAGAGTGAAAAGGCTGGCTTAAAACTCAACACTCAGAAAATTAAGATCATAGCATCTGGTCCCATCACTTCTTGGCAAATAAATGGGGAAAAAATGGAAACAGTGACAGACTATTTTCCTGGGCTCCAAAATCACTGTGAACAATGACTGCAACCATGAAATCAAAAGACACTTGGTCCTTGGAAGAAAAGCTATGACAAACCTAGATAGCAAATTAAAAAGCAGAGACATTACTTTGTTGACAAAGGTCCATCTAGTCAAAGCTATGTGTTTTTCCAGTAGTCACATATGTATGTGAGAGTTGGACCATAAAGAAGGCTGAGTGCCAAAGAATTGGTGCTTTTGAATTAAGAGCCGACTCATTGGAAAAGTCCTTGATGCTGAGGAAGACTGAGAGCAGGAGGAAAAGCGGGCGACAGAAGGTGAGATGGTTGAATGGTGACACTGAGTCACTGGACATGAGTTTGAGCAAACTCGGAGATGGTGAAGGACAGGGAAGACTGGCGTGCTGCAGGCCATGAGGTGGGAGTCAAATACCACTGAACCACAGGTTATCCACTCATCAGTTCACGGGCATCTGGGCTGTCTCCACCTTTTGCCTATTATAAGTAGCGCTGCTATAAACATTTGTGTACCTGTTTCTGTTCTGCCATATGTTTTCATTTCTCTTGGGCACACACTTAGGAGTTGAATTATTGCTCAGTGGCTACATCATTTTATATTCCCTCTGGCAGTGTGTAAGTTTTCCATGTCCTCGCCAAAAGTTTTTATTATGTGACTTTTTGATTGTAGTCATCCTAGTGGGTGTGAAGTGGTATCTCCTTGTGGTTTTAATCTGTACTCCCCTGACAACTAATACTCTCAAGTATCTGTTCATGTGCTTATTGGCCATTTGTATCTCTTCTTGGTATAAATGTATACTCAGATCTTCTCCCCGATTTTAATTTATTTTTTATCTTTGAGATGTAAGGGTTCTGATGCTGGGAAAGATTGAAGGTAGGAGGAGAAGGGGACAACAGAGGATGAGATGGTTGAATGGCATCCCTGACTTGATAGATATGAGTTTGAGCAAGCTCCGGAGTTGGTGATGGACAGGGAAGCCTGGTGTGCTGCAGTCCATGGGGTCATAAACAGTTGGACACGACTGAGTGACTGAACTGACTAAAGGGTTCTTTACATGTTCCAGATATGCAAGAGGACTTATGCAAGTCCCTTAGCATAAAAGTTTTAATTTTGATAACATGCAACTTATCAATTTTTTGTTGTTACCCCTGCTTTTCAGCTTCATTGAGAAACTATGTCTAAATTTGAGGCCATAAAGATATGCCCATAAATTTCTTTCAAGAGTTTATAATTTCGCTCTTACATTTGTGTCTTTGATCCATCCTGAGTTAATTTTTGTGTATGGTGTGAAGGGCCCAGCTTTACTCTTTTGTGTGTGGCTGTCCAGTTGTCCCAGCACTAACTGTTGAAAAGACTATTCTCTCCCCATTGAATGATCTTGACATCCTTGTCAAAAATCAGTTGACCATAGATATATACATTTACTTCCAGACTCTCAACTTTATTTATATTTGAGCCCATACCACCCAATGTGGCATCATAGTGTGGATGTTGCTTTGTAGTATTAATAAGTTTGGAAATTGAGAATGTGAGTCCTCCTACTTTAATTTTTCTTTTTGGGATTGTTTTGACTATCCTGAATCCCTTGAAATTCCATATGAATTTTAGAATCAGCTTGTCAGTTTGTATAAAGAAGTTATCTGGAATTCTGAAAGGAACTACATCAAATGTATAGATCAGTTTGGGGATTGTTGACAGCTTAAGAGTGGATCATGCTTTCTGATCCATGAAAGTGGAAATGTTTTTCTATTTATTTAGATCTTCTTTACTTTCTTTCAAGAATACTTTTAGTTCTCAGAGTATTAGTTTTAAACTTCTTTTGTTAAATTTATTTCTAAGTATGTTTTTCTAAGTATTCTTTTTGATGCTATCATAATTTGATTGCTTTTTAAGTTTCGCTTTTGGATTGATCATTGCAAGTATAGAAATATAATTGATTTTTATATTTTGATCTTGTGTACTGCAACCTCAATGAACTTATTTATTGATTCTAGTAGTTTTTTTAAGAGAATTCCTTAGGATTTTCTATATGTAAGATTGTGTCATCTGTGAATATAGTTTTATTTTTTTCTTTCCAATCTGGATGTTTTTTATTTCTTTTTGTTGCCTAGTTTTATCCATATTCATAAGAAATATTGTTCTGTGATTTTCCTGTGATGTGTTATTTGATTTTTATATCTGGGTAAAATTATCTTCATAGAATAATTTGGGAAGTGTTTTCACCTCTCCTGTTTTTTTGGGAGAGCTTGTGAAGGATTGATATTTAGTCTTCATTGAATGTTTGGCAGAATTCTTTGGGGAGGTCATCTGGGCCTGGTTTCTTCTTTGTGGATATATATATATATATATATATATATATATATATATATATATATATATCTCAGAGAAGGCAATGGCACCCCACTCCAGTACTCTTGCCTGGAAGTACTGGACGGAGTACTTCCCATGGACGGAGGAGCCTGGTAGGTTGCAGTCCAAGAGGTCGCTAAGAGTCGGACACTACTGAGCGACTTTACTTTCACTTTTCACTTTCATGCATTGGAGAAGGAAATGGCAACCCACTCCAGTGTTCTTGCCTGGAGAATCCCATGGATGGGGAGCCTGGTGGGCTGCCATCTATGGGGTCTCACAGAGTCGGACACGACTGAAACGACATAGCAGCAGCAGCAGCATATATATATATATAGGCTTCGCAGGTGACGCTAACGGTAAAGATTCTGCCTCAAATGCAGGAGATTCAGGTTCGATTCCTGGGTTGAGAAGATCCCCTGTAGGAAGGCATGGCAACCCACTCCTGTATTCTTATCTGGAGAATCCAATGGACAGAGGAGCCTGGCTTACTACAGTCCATGGGGTCATGAAGAATTGGAGATGACTGAAGGGACTTAGCCCCCACACATATATATACATTATATCTGATTACTGACTCAAACTCCTTACTTGTTATAGTTCTATTCCACCATTCTACTTCTTCTTGAGTTAGTTTTGGTAGTTTGTGTTTTTCTCTGGTTCCCGATTCTCTGCCTGAGCTACCCCACTTGATTATCTCCCAAAGCACTGGCAGCTGATCAGGCAGAAAGATCAGAGACCAGCAGTGAGAAGAGAACTGAATGCCTGGTAATGAAGTCACTTCTGCTTCAACCCAGGAGCTTTTCTGTACTTGTGGTGAAGGAAGAAACCACTCTGTAAGCTTGGTGCCTTGGGATTCAACGATTCAGACACATGGGACTGTCTCACCACACTGGAGAATGAAAGAAGAAAACTGAAATAGTGAGAGAATTGTAAAAGGATTCATTTCACCTTTCAAGACATTCCCTAAAACCCAACCCCTTAACTGTGACAGTTATTTCCCAAAGAGAACAATTCATTTAATTTAGTCTTAGTGTATATGATTTAAAAATCCATTCTTGAACTACCCGTGACTATACCAAACAATGCACAATTAGACTGACATTTTATATGTCCCAGAGACATGAAATTATTTTCACATATTTTGGAATATAAAAGCTGGGCCTTTATTCCAAATTAATTCTCTTCCAAAAAGCATGGGTAACATGAATCCATTAAATAAATAAAAGAAGTAAAATGGAAAATATTTCTGATCACATATTTGATTAAAATATTTAGTATTGTGTATTTGGAAAAAGAAGCTCCCTTGAGGAATACAAATTCCAAGTCAGATGGGGTTTATTTTAAAGGGAGAAAGCCACAACTATGCTAATAATCCCTTTTAAGATTCTGTAGATAACATGAGACCCACAGTAGCATCTAACATAAACATGTATGGAGATCTGAGAGAAACACAGCAAAAATAAACTGTGAGAATCACCCCTACAAAGTTTTTTCCACCCTCTGGCTCTTTTAAAATCTGTAGGAAAGCATGAGAAATCCAAGGATACTAGAAAAAGAAAAAAAAAAAAATTGGATAAATGAATCTGTGGACTGTTTCCTTACAGCAAGGAACATATTAATAGGTAGGTTTAGAGGCAGAGTCGGATACAACTGAGTGACTGAACAACAACATAGAGATAGAGTAAGAGACACGGATTCAATCCATGGTTCAGGAAGACCCCCTGGAGGAAGGATGGCCACCCACTCCAGTATTCTCGCCTGGACAATCCCATGGACAGAGGAGCCTGGCAGGCTACCATTCATGGGGCAGAAAAGAATCAGACATGACTGAAATGACTTAGCACGCATGCAAACATAGAGACAGAGAGATGATTAGATTTATTATTAACTGAGCCAGTTGAATTCAGCCAGTTGGATTCTTTGAGATGAGATTCCAATCAAAACAACACAAATGAGCTTAGCACCAAAGGTGGCTTGTGGGCTCACAAAACTGCAAAGTCTGAGTGATGAGATTTTGCTGGATGCTACCTGTTACTCTCTTGCTCTTTCCACCTCTTGCCTTTGCCTTTTTCTTCTTCCTCTTCCTCCTCTTCTTCTATCCCCTCATGTTGCTTTGTTCTGCAGATGGATTCTCTTGTGTGGCTGGGGAAGAGAGTCTCTGATAAAAATAGCTTTTCAGGGATTTCACTGGTAGTCCTGTTAAGAATCTGCCTTCCAGTGTAGGTTCATTCCAAGGTCAGGGGTTCAATACCTGGTGGAGGAACGAAGATCCCACAGAGCTCACGTTCTCTGGAGCCCACACACCTCAACTACTGAACCCCATGCACTCTGGAACCCCAGGCGCCACAAGCAGGCCACTGTTGCCTCAGTGAAAGATCCTGTACATTGCAACTAAGACCCAGTGCAGCCAAAAATAAAGTACACAAGTACTTTTAAAGATAACTTTTCGTGTCTTTCAGAGCTAATTGTTTGTTGGTTAAATGAAACAATGAATGAATATAATTGAGGCCAGTACAGCAGTAGTAAGATAGAAGGCAAGATAAAGGGCCCAGAAAAAGGTCATCCTTGAAGATCCCTCTGACTCTGACTTCTGTCCTCTCACCAGGACCTCAGAACAAGAGCCTTTCTCCCCACTGGCCTGAGCCTGAGGGCGTTCTGCACATTGCCTGGGTATGAGTATGGCTTTTGTCATTTCCATGTCATCTACCCAATACTCATCCTTACCTTTCTACTAGGTATGGGGCAATCTGTCAATAAGACGGATGAGGTCCTCTTGGAAGTTACATGTGAGTAGGTATGTGTGTTGTGTTTGGGGGTAAAACTTCCTTAGATAAGGCAGCCAGTGAAAGCCTCTTTGAGAAAGATGGGGAGGACTCAACCATATGAAGATCACTTCCCAGGAGGGTTGAGAAAATCTCTGTGCAGGTACCTGCTAAGTTTTGGTCTTAATCACAAGAAGGAGATGAACATGTGAAGGTCACACACCTGCCACTCGTCCCTAACTGTGACCCTCACCATCTTTCACTCTTGTGACTGCAGTCACCTCTTGAACAATCTGGTGTTTTGAAGGGCCCTCTCCACATTACTGTTGGAACTGATCTTATAAAATGTAACCCTGATCAGGACGCTCTCCTGGGTAAACCTTTCCCCCAGGATGAAGTCCAGCTCCCCGGCACACAGCGGCAGTGTTATTTCTGAGCTGGCCCCTGTGAACCTCATCAGTCATGTTCTTGCCGCTCACCTTGCGCTACCCGTACCGGTCACACTGAACTCATCAGGGCTCCTCTCTCCTCTTGTGTCCTTTCACATCTTCATGCCTTTCCACACACTGTGTCTTGACTTGAAATTCCCTTCCTTTTTGGGTCCCCATTCCCCTGTCCTTTGAGCACTCATTTCTTTAGAGGTTAACATCTCCTTTAGGAAATTTCTGAATCCCCCTGGGCTGGATTGGATGCCTGTGATTACCTTAATCATATCACTTATTATAATTTTACAGTATCACTTATTATAGTTTTCTGTTTATTTGTGTCTTTCTCTACTAGGCAGTATCTTTCTGAAGACAGGGTCCTTACCCTATCATGGTATCTGGGGTAGATAATACCAATAGTAAATATTTTTTAAATATAGATGTTATTATAGGAACTTCCCTGGTGGTCCAGTGGTTAAGACTCCACTCTCCCAATGCAGGGGTCCTGGGTTCAATCCCTGGTTAGGGCACTAGATCGTACATGCCACAACTAAAGATCCTGCATGCTGCAACTAGGACCTCACACAGCCAAATAAATAAAATACATAAATAAATATTTTTAAAATAAATAAATGATCATCTAAAAAGTGTGGGAGGCTAATTACAACCTTTCAGAAAGCTAAATAAATTACATATGTGCAAATTTGAAAAATATTTCATGGAACGTGGAGAAAATTGATAGATAAAAATGAAAATGAGGAGGTTGAGCATAATAGATATAGAAGGTATACTGGACAGCTGTTTCTTTTCTGCCTTCTAGGGTAAATTTTTTTCTTCTGGAAACATCTCTTCTCACCCCTAGTGTGGATATCAATAATTTGATTCCACCATCCCTGCCATAGGAATGGACAGGTAATCCAGGCTAACCACCCATAAACCTTGGATCTGGAAGCTGAACCGAGAATAGAACTCACCCTTCCAGTCTCCCACCAGGCCAGGCCAATTAGCATTCTTATGAAGGGACTGATCCCTTTTGGAAACTTGAATCCTGAGCTTCTGGGACCACTTCTGGTATCAAGTGGAGTATTAAGAGAATTAATACTGAGAATAAAGCTAAAGTAGAAGAGGATTGCTGGAAAGTAAAGAAAAGGCACCTGATTTAGTTTTTTGCAAAATTATTTCTTTATTTATTTGGCTGTGCCAGGTCTTAGTTATGGCATGATGGAGCTTTAGTTGTAGCACATGGGGTCTAGTTCCCCAACCAGGGATTGAACCCAGGCCCCCTGCACTGAGAGTGTGGCATCTTAGCCACTGGACTACCAGGGAAGTCCCTGATTTACAGTTTTGAACCATTGCATCCAGCTGTGTCTGAAGTTAGATCTCACAATCAAACTCCCAATTAGGTGAGACCTAATTTTTGTTCACTTATAATCATAAATATTGGAGGTGGAATATAACAAGTGTCAAGGCCTTAAAATATAGAATTGTCCAAGTGAGGTATGGTAAGTGGTAACAAGAATTCTGTTCCCACCTGCCCAATGAACATCTGGGTTATAGGGTAGACACAAATTAGACTGTCACCTGTTTGTACTTTGGAAATCTGACTACATGTCTCCTGCGACGAGTGCTTTAGTGGCTTGTTGAAAATGTCAAGATATTGGAGTGAGTTAATGACTCTTTGATGTTTTTAATAATGTCAAGAAAAACAGGCTTCATCAAACGGTTAAACAGAGTTAGCATATGCTCCAGAAATTCCATTCCTAGATACTCTAAAAGAAATGAAAACATATGTTCACATAAAATTGGACAAGAATGTTTACAGCAATATTATTCTTAATAGCCAAGAGGTGGAAACAACCCGAAAGTTCATCAACTGATGAATGGATAAACAAAGTGTGGCATGTGCACACAGTGAAGTAGTGCTCAGCACTAAAATGAATTAATTAAGTACTAATACATGCTACAAATATGGATGAACTGTGGAAACATTATGCTAAGTGAAAGAAGGCAGTCACAAACACCACATAGTGTATGATTCCATTTGTATACGAAATGTCCAGAAAAAGGAAATCTATAGAGGCAGAAAGTAGGTTGGTAGTTTCCAGGAGCTGGGAGGGATGGGAAGCCTGGGAGGTGAGGGAGTGGGGTTTCTTTTCGTGGGTAATGAAAATGTTCTAACATGTATTACGGTGATAGATGTACAACTGTTTGAGGATACTAAAAGCTACTAATCTGTACACTTTAAATGGGTGAATAATGTGGCATGGAAATATCTCAATAAAGTTGTTGAAAAACACAGCCTCTAGCCTAAGCAGCAAGTGGAGGGGAAGAGCATATAGATTTGCAGAGAGGCCCTTCCTGCCAGGTGTCTGGCTTTGGTTACTCGTCTACAGAGCTGATGACGTGGACCATTCTGCTGTCAGGGCTGAGAGTTTGCTTTTCTTCCAGCAGGATAGGTACCTGCTGGAACCTATCCTGGTCAGAGACTGGTTTCCTATTTCCTTTTTTTTTTTTTTTTAATTTTTTATTAATGTATGTATTTCATTTGTGGGTCTCCGTTGCTGTGCAGGCGTTCTCTAACTGCAGCGAAGCGGGGCTACTTTTCTTTGCAATTCACAGGGCTTCTCATTGCAGTGACTTCTCTCTTCGTGGAGCACAGACTCTAGGACCTGTGGGCTTCAGTAGTTGGTGCACATGGGCTCAAGAGTTGTGGCTCCGGGCTCTAGACCACAGGCTTTTCAAAGAATTCTTGTTGTAGCTTTCTGTTTCCCCGCAGGTGTTGAAATTTTGAGTATGTTGGGGGTAGTTATATTTCTTTTAATAATTTATCCATAGATTGCTAGATAATGAGTTATATCTGGACCTGAAAGCCTGTACTTTAAAGCATGAAGTGGTAACTACATGAGTTTGGGCACCTCTTCTTTTGGTGGGGGGAAGGATATGTGTATTTCATTTGTGGAAGAGGAATCTGTATTGTCACAGGAAGGATCTCCTTAAAGTGAATGTACAGAAATAAAATTGAGTATGTATGTCTGTGTGTGTGTGTGTGTGTGTATGTGTGTAGTATACTGGGTAGCTTAGGGATGGAACATACCTTTTCAGTTTGGGAACAGCCTGACCAACATCTGGTGGGCATATGATATATGTCCCTCCATACTCTGATTGGTCTGAGCTGTGTCACATATTAAAGCCAATTAGAATCATTTTTTTGGTGAAATTTATTTGGGTATTGGGGTGGATAAAATCCTTTCTCCTTGCATAATCTCAAGAAGCCTATAAACTTGCAGCTTCTGGGGATCATTTTTGATGTCATTATCAGGGAACTTGCCAGAGGACAAAGTTAACAGAGAGGAAAGTAAGCCCCAAAGAAGACAAAGATCTATGTGTGTTCCGTTAACTGTGGTGCCCCCAGCACTGTTAACAGTGTCCGTCACGTAGTAGGTGCTCAATAAATGTTGAATGAATAAAATCAGAACTGAAGAATAGGGGGAGAGAGAGGGAAGTGGCTGATGATATGGTTTGAGCTCCTCGTTCCTGTCGTGTCTAGAGCCAACTCTACCTCTCAACTTCCCAAGTACATTAGTCAATACATTCCCTTTATTCTGTTCATTGCGTGAGTGTGTGTAGAGTTGCTCAGCCGTGTCCAACTCTTTGTGAGTAGCCCACCAGGCTTCATTATCCATGGAATTTCCCAGGCAATAGAACTGGAGTGGGTTGCCATTTCCTCCTCCAGGGGATCACCCTGACACAGGGATCAAAGCCCTGTCTCTCATCTCTCCTGCATTACAGATGGAGTCTTTACCACTGAGCCACCAGGGAAGCCCCATTCTGTTCTTTAGTGTGGTAGATGATTGCAAATTGGCTCAGTTGGTAAAAGTTCAGCCCCATATAAACATGACTGTGTACCAGAGGCTGGAAAACTAAAGTCTGCATTACCCAGGTGCCTTTGCAGTGAGGATTTCTGCATATGATGTAGCATCCACCAGATAGATGCATCTGAACAAGACTTGGAAGGCGGTTATGAGCACTATGGAGAGGTTATTCCAGCAGCACAGCGGCGGAGCTATTTTGGTGCTTTTGCAGCAGCTTCAGCAAAAGCCCTGATGTCTAGTCAGTCATTGTTGATGGCAGGAACTCACTGGTCTGGTTGCTCTAGTGACCATGGCAGAGGCAGCATGATCTTATTTTTTTTGGCTGTATTGGGTCTTCATTGTGGTGCGTGGGCTTCTCTAGTTGTGGCACATGGGCTTAGTGGCCCTGGGGCATGTGAGATCTCAGTTCCCCTACCAGGGATCAAACCCATTCCCCCTGCATTGGAAGGCAGATTCTAAACCACTAGACCACCAGGATTAGTCCCAGCATGTCTTTATTTGTTAGAGGTGGTGCAGTAGCAGCAGCAGAACCTTTGCTGCGGGAGATTTTAGTCGTAGTTTCAGGTCCATCTTGTTACTACAAGTCTTTCAATCGCCTTGTAGTAAACTAAGGCTGCTTGGGAAATCTCTCTCTGCTTTTACCAGCTAGAGTGAATTCAGTTGTCTACAACTGAACTCTGACCCATATAACTAATTTAAATTTATTTCCTGTCAAAGCAACTTCAAGAATTTAGACGATTTTGTAGAAATTCAGATGGTAGAAACAACAAAGACACAGAAATAATTATACTGTGAGAAAACTTGCAAGTACTTAAGCATATAAATATGGTATTTTCAGTGGAAAAACATCAGATTGGCCCCAGACCTCTATGCAGTACTAAATACCATAGAACAATAAAACAATATCCAGAGAAACTTGAGGGTGGGAATGTTGTCCTTTATGTGTAATGTCAAAAGAATGGCAATCTCGGGTATAAAGATCTCAGAATTAGACCATCTATATGTCTTGTCTGAAAAATTTATTAAAGATGGGCTCTCTCTTATTGAGAAATTCATCTAAACTAAAGCATTAAAAAATTGGAAATTAATAGCAGAAAAAAACTGCTGTCATACAACAAACTAAGTAAACATACAAGATAGCATTCATGAATATAGAACTGACTGCAAAACAAAAGCAATTGTGAAAGAAATATGTTTTCTATTTTTATAGGAAGGTGTATCTGCTGGGTGGAGAAGGGAATGGCAACCCATTCCAGTATTCTTGTCTGGAGAATCCCATGGACAGAGGAGCCTGGTGGACTATAGTCCATGGGGTCGCAAAGAGTTGGACATGACTGAGTGACTAACACAAACACACATATCGGTTAGGGCTCTTTGCAAGCAACAGAAATGAACTCTAAGCAAAGAAAGGAATTTGTCAGAGGGCTATGGGGGTAGCTGCAGAATCCAAACAAAAACTTGAGAATCTAGCATCTGAAATGATAGGAACTCAGGCAGGTCCAGAGATCCAGAAGGAACTAATTGACAATCTCAAGTCATTGCCTCTAGGATGCCCTATTACAACCAGTACTGGTTTTTGTCAGATGAAAGCAGAGTGCTTTCCTAATTAGCTAAGTAAGTTTAGCTGGTTTATTTCCTAATTAGAATGTGTCAATAGAAAAGACTATTTCCTAGCTCCAGAGCTATATACTAGCACCTTATGTGGTAGTATCTTGCCCCATACATATATTGATAGCACTTGGAACTAGAATACATGTGATCATGCTAGCTGTAGTCTATTGTCATTCTTCAAGAATGGTTTGGGAAACTTTCAGCCTTCCCCCCCCAGTAGGCTTTCCCTCACATATCACTGGCCAGAATGGCATCATATTACCATTCCTAAGCCAATTAATTCAAGGAGAATGGAATTAAATTTGGACTTACTTCGTCTAATTAAGATTCACCCTCGTGTACCTAGGAGGCGTTCAGTCTCCTTGAGGCACAGAGTTGTCTTACAACTTTAAAATAAAAAAGACATTGTGTTGAGTGAGTGAAAACAGCTGTTGGGTAGGCCACAAACAGTGGCCTTAACGTCTGAAATTCCCCCAGGGCTATAGCATTGTTTTTGATTTTTTATTTTAAAAAGGAGAGGGAAACCAGTGTCTTCCATTTGGTTCTTCTAACCATAATAGTCAGGGGGAAAAGTCTGGGAATTTTTACCAGTTGTTGAGAATATTATATTCAACACAAGAACTGTGTGAAAATTTACAGGGTTTAGAGTCTGACTGGATCAAATTTCATTTTTTTCCTGACCCAGGTATGTCCATTCTGACGGGTAGGTTTCAATGGATTTCTGTGTGCCAGAAATTACTGTTAGCTCAAGCAAGTATCTAAATGTTTCCCAAAAGACTTTAATTATTTCTCTCATTCCAGACACAGTTATCCTACTAAATGGCCATTAAGAATATCCAGGAGGAATAGTCAAAGAATGAACTTTAACTATCATCATATGGTACCTAGTTTCCCCATTAAGCAAGATGTTGTAGATCTGTGGATTCAGCTCTGGAAATTGGCTGAGGTCATGATTCTATTGTATTAGCTCAGGTCAGACAGGTCAACACATCAGGTCACACACATCAGGTCAACACATCAGGTCAGGTCAACACATCTCCAGTATTTTCATTGCACAAATCAAGTAAGACTTTAGCAGAGATGCCTTGCTCACATAGGCATGGTCGATTACCAAGCTGATGTTCCAGCACATTATCAGTTCAGTCAGTTCAGTTCAGTTGCTCAGTCATGTCTGACTCTGCAACCCCATGAATTTCAGCATGCCAGGCCTCCCTGTCCGTCACCAACTCCCGGAGTTTACTCAAACTCATGTCCATCAAGTCGGTGATGCCATCCAGCCATCTCATCCTCTGTTGTCCCCTTCTCCTCCTGCCCACAATCTCTCCCAGCATCATGGTCTTTTCCAATGAGTCAACTCTTCGCATGAGTTGGTCAAAGTACTGGAGTTTCAGCTTCAGCATCAGTCCTTCCAATGAACACCCAGGACTGATCTCCTTTAGGATGGACTGGTTGGATCTCCTTGCAGTCCAAGGGACTCTCAAGAGTCCTCTCGAACACCACAGTTGAAAAGCATCAATTCTTTAGCCCTCAGCTTTCTTCACAGTCCAACTCTCACATCCATACATGACCACTGGAAAAACCATAGCTTTGACTAGATGGACCTTTGCTGGCAAAGTAATGTCTCTGCTTTTTAATATGCTATCTAGGTTGGTCATAACTTTCCTTCCAGGGAGTAAGCATCTTTTAATTTCATGACTGCAGTCACCATCTGCAGTGATTTTGGAGCCCCCCAAAATGGTCATGCACAATTTGGCTCTGATTGTTGAGGGAGGCTGTCTCATGTTTACAATTCCAAGATTCTCCTTTCCTAGTTGGAACAATGGAACACATTTTAATTGCAACATTTCCCACCAGCATTTTCCAACATTCAGAACAGAGTGAAGCATTAAAAAAAAATGTTGAAATTTCTTTTAACAGAGCAGATCTTAAGGTCTTGAGGAAGGGAATAGTAATTCCAGTCCTTCTTGGGGCAACAGTTGTGGGTACACAAGCAGAACACTCACAATAGATCTAAACCTGCATTCCTATCTCAAGCAGTCTTTAATTTCCTTCCTGTATTTATGTCAAGCGGTTTTTGGCACCTTCGCTTTCTTTAATGAGGGCAAGTGTTGGAGCCTGATTTGTCTTATTTGACCCAGTTAGACACCCAGTGCTTGAGCCAGCCCTTTGCATGTGGCACTTCTGGTAAGTACATCCACATTGACCAATTCAGCCCAATCTAAAATGGTATTTTACTCTTCTTGGTTGAATGCTTTCAAAATATATTCTCACAGAAATTTCACCAATAGTTTCTTTAATACTAAACAACAACAACAATCACCTTGCCTTGGCAGAAGGAGAGTCCTGGCCAGATATCTGAGGCAGATGTTTTTGCCTCTTCGTGTTTGTTATGTGTTCACTGCAACATGGAGAATTGGAGGACTCATACTTAGAGTGACAGGAATGTCGTGGATGAAATCTGCCAAAAGCATTCCCCCTAAAACCATTTTCCAGTGATTCTCAAAAGGGTTGAGGGTAGGAAGTATCAAAATCACTTGAGGATTCTTCGCAAAATGTATGTACTTGCCCTTACCCCCCAGGACAAGTCAGGATGGTAGTTGAAGTTGAGAGAGGGAGGTCAGGCCTGTTAAGAAAGCTCTTTAGGGACTTCCCTCATGGTCCAGGGGCCAAGAATTTGCCTTCCAATGTAGAGACATGGGTTCAATCCCTGATCAGAGGTTAAGATCCCACAGGCCATGGGACAACAAAGCCTGCATGCCACAACAAGAAAGAAGCCTGTGTGTGCAAATATAAGATCCCCATGCCACAGCTGAGACCCGACACAGCCACATAAATAACTAAATACGGGACAAAAAAAAAAAAAAATCTCTTTAGATTTTCTGATAGGCACCCTCCTACACACACAATTGATAACCTCCAGAACCACTACAAACCCCCATCTTAACCATGATTATAGTATAAGGGAAGGGATAAAGCTACAGTTACTTTTATTTTTAATTTTTTGATATTTCTTTATTTGGTTGCACCAGGTATTAGTTGCAGCATGTGGAATCTAGTTCCCTAACCAGGGATCAAACCTGGGCACCCTGCTTTGGGAGCTTAGAGTCTTAGCCACTGCACCACTTGGAAAGTCCCTACAGTTAGTTGTAAGGAGGGTGACTCTTCTTACCTTGTGATAAATTGTGTTAATGTTTCCAGCTATTCTCTTCTCTATAACAGAGCAAATAAAGTTTACTTTCCCAGCCCATTTTCTGAGTCTGTCACATGACTTGGATCAATGTCAGATGAGAGGAAATGACCATATGTTAGTTTGCCTTTCCTGATACCATGGGAAAAGGTACTTCTTTAGCCTGGTCCCCAGAATAAGATCCATAGAATAGAGTTGCAGTCACTGACAGATACCATGAATAGTAAATAAATGTTTGTTTTTGGAAGAGGAGCTATAAAGATTTCAAGTTTGTTATTGTAGCAAATCTGGCTAATGTACATGAAATACATTTTTTTGAGGGGTAAGCACCTAGATGGGTTTGGTTAGATGTTTTGGATCTAAACTTCCTTATATAAGAGAGTGGGAAAGCTTTTTGATTTGGTAGAGGAAGGATTGGCCAGGGAAATTCAATGGAGAAAGTGGATAAACAATGAAGCTAAATGATGGCAATCCAAGAATTGTTAAAGAGCTTTTAGGTCAGGTGCCTCTAACAAAGAATTTTATATTGTTTCTGTTTTAGTTAAATATACTACATGTGACTCAGTAGTAAAAGAATCCACCTGCAGTGCAGGAGATGCAGGTTTGATGCCTGGGTCAGGAAGAACCCTGGAGGAGGGCATGGCAACCCACTCTAGTATTCTTGCTGGGAGAATCTCAGGGACAGAGGAGACTTGCGGGCTGCGGTCCATGGGGTTGCAAAGAGTCGGACACGACTGAAGCAACTGAGCGCATATGCATGCGTACCACATGTACACATGAGTGTGCTTTGGTGAAAATCTAAGAAAAGCATTGAATTCCACATTCAGGTTAACTTCCCAGAACAGAGAGGCAAGAAACAGCATCCAAGTCCATCCATCAGCTGATCCAATTGAGCAAAAACAGGAACTTGAAGTTTCAGGGGTCCACGGGAAGATAAACCTCCCTGGGAATTTGTTGAAGCTATCAGGAAGGGTTTACTCCCACATGCCATGTGATGGGCATCTGAAACAATCTTTTTTAGATTTTAAAGCCTACATTTGAAAATTCTAAGTCAATGTTTGTAGATCAATTGTAACTAGACACAAAAATAATAATCCACACTGACAAGTAGTATTTTTCTCAGGAATCTAAGAGAGTTTCAATGTTATGAAGGTTATTAGAATATTTTAAGGAAAAAAATCACTTGATCACTTAATGACTATTGAATGATATTTGAAAATTAAATACTAATTTCTTTAAGGAAAAAACCTATTCAAAACATATAGTAGAAGAAAAACACTTCTTTACCATGATTTGAAAGAAATATTTTTAACTCTTATCATCATATTTTCTGGTGAGAAAATCCCCAATAACTTTTTTCTGGAAATTTTATCCAACACAAGCAGGTAGAAAACAGAAATAAGAATTGTAAATGTTAGAAAGTGACAATATTATAAATACTACAGATAAAGTGATTCAATAGCTAGGTCTAATATGATTGTGAATAACATTAACAGGATAGACCTACATGAATAAAATCAACATATCATATTCCTTTTAGACAAAACTAACCATACACTTCCCAAATTAATTTATAGGTTTATTTCCAATTTATTTTCTTATTTGTTATTAGTGGTTTTTTTTTTTTTTTAATTGAGACTAATTGACATACAACAGTGATCTCTGACCTTTTTGACACCAAAAGTGCTTCATGGAAGACAATTTTTCCACAGACTGGAGCAGGGGCTGGGGGGTGGTTTCTGGGTGATTCAAGCATATTATGTTTATTGTGCACTTTATTTCTATCATTATTACATTGTGACATAGAAAAAATAATTATACAACTCACCACATTGCAGAATCAGTGGGAGTCCTGAGCGTGTTTTCCTGCAACTAGACAGTCCTGTCTGGAGGTGATGGGACTCAGTGACACCTGAAGTGTGCTACTTATGTCCTGTCTACTCAGTCATCTCACTTGGGTCGCTGTCACTGCAGAAAATCCCACTTCCCAAAGATAGGATGTTGAAAATGGAAGCGGGATTTTCAGTGCTTTTTTGGCAATCTCAGGATATTCCGCCTGGATTTTAATCCAGAACATATGGAGATTTGAAGTTGTCTCAGTATAGACTTTTAAAGCCACTCTCATTTGTGATCTTGAGCAGTTAGTTGATCCTCTTCTAACATGGACAAACTCAATTCACCTGTTATTCACAAATGGGTTGCAGATCCATTCCTTCCCAGTTCGGGAGGGGGTGTCTTTTACCCAACCTCTTCTGAAAACTGAGATAGGTGATCATGCACTAACTAGAATAAAGAAGGCGCTGGCTCAGTCTCTCAAAATCTCTGCTCATATTGGAAACATGTCAAAAATCCCGGTGTTCACTCATCACCCACGTAATTCGAGTTTGTCTTTGAAGGCAGTCACCTTATCTGCTGACTTAAACACAGTTATTCTCCCCTGCAATGACAGATTGAGTTCGTTGAGGAGGTTGAATATATCACACAGGTAAGCAAGTTTTGTGACCTGTTCTGTGTCACTGAAATGTGCTGCCAGTGGTGACTGTTTTTTAAAAGACATCTTGGGAGCAGCTCTCATAACTCAAAAATCCTGGCCCGTGGTCTACCTTTAGAAAGCCATCTCACTTCTGTGTGTAAGAGATGTGTGTGCTCAGCGTGCATCTCCTCACAGACCTGCCCAAACAGACGTGAGTTAAGGGTGTGTACTTTAATGTGGGTGATGATTTTAATCACACCCTGCAAAACATTAAGTTCAGGTGACATATTTCAACTAGCCAGCATTTCTCTATGGATGATACAGTGTGTAGACTCACATTCAGGACTGATCTCTTTGACCTGAGTAGTGAAACCAGAAAGCTGTCCAGTCACAGCAGTCACTCTGTTTGCGTATATTCTGACACAAAATGACTAATTCAGTTTTCCTGATATGTAGTCATTCAAAGACTTGAATAGTTGTTCAGCCGTGGTGTTGGTTGGCAACAAAAGTGCACTAACATATCCCCGTGCACATCCTCCTGAAAAATACATTGCACAAAAGTAAACATTGTTACCTTGCTGTCAGTACTAGTAGACTTGTCAACCTGGATGGTGACTCATTAATTCTAACAATCATGCCTCAATATCCTCTGCTATTTCATCAATTTGTCAATTATGATGCTAGCTGAAAGAGGAACACATGCCACATTTTGAACTGCAGAGTCTCCTAAAAGTTATTGACAAGTGTCCTTAAGGCAGGCAGGATCAACTCTTTACTAATAGTAAAGGGTTTCTTAGCTTTAGCAATGCAGTTAGCCACTAAGAATGATGCTTAATGAGGACACATTTGATGAAGTGGTGGCCTTCAATAATTGCTTCTATTCTCCGTGTTGGTTTTTTTTTTTCTTTTGAAAAACTCCAAAGGCTTGTCTTTTAATGCAGAGTACTCAGTCTCCATGTGCTGAAGCAGTTTTGAAGGTTTTTGTGGCTTTGTTGGATAGCCCGTCACCATGTATGATACGAAGTGGCTCTGAGAATGTGAATCACCTGTTGCAACGAACCCCTAAATTAAGTAGGACTCTTGGTATTTTCTTTTATTTATTTATTTTTTAAAATTGGAGGATAATTGCTTTACAAATTTGTGTTGGTTTCTGCTGTACAACAGCTCGAATCAGCCGTAAGTATGTGCATACCCCTCCCTCTGGTGTCTCCACCGCTCTCCAGCCCCACCCCTCTAGGTAATCAGAACGCACCCGGCTGGGCTCCCTGTGTTCATGGCAGCTTCCCACTAGTTACCTATCGTAGACATGCTGGCGTATATATGTCAGTGCTACTCTCTCAGGTATTTTCTTTTAAATGCTGTTCTCTTTTTGTTGGTAGTTTTAGTCTCCTGCTGTCTCATCATTGGATCTTTTCCCCTTTTCAAAGAAGCTCTTCAGCAACTTTTGTTTTTCACTCATTTTGGTTAGGGTTGGCTTACCAAAACCATGACTGAGACAAGCATGCAATGCAGGAAAGAAGTATGGACAGAAGTGGTAAATAAAATAATGGGTGGTCCATGCGCAGACTAAAATAAGTGTCACATTCTGACTTAAAGCCTGCCACCAGATGCAACTATGTAACTGAAGGACATCCACTCACTTACCACTAGGAAGCCTGGTGCGGCTTAATTGTTACTTGCCACTCACTGATAGGGTTTTGATATGAGTCTGTGGCAACTGATTTATTATGATCTCTGTGCAGTCAAGCCTCTCTGCTAATGGTAATCTATATTTGCAGATGCTAGCATTGCTGTCTCAGCTCCACTTCAGATGATTCTTACAAAGAGTGTGCAACCTAAATCCCTCACATGTGTGATTCATGGTAGGTTCGAGCTCCAGTGAGAATCTAATGCTGCTGCTGATCTGACAGGAGGCGGAGCTCAGGTGGTAATGCAAGAGATGGGGAGCAGCTATAAATACGGATGAAGCTTTACTTGTTCATCTGCCACTCACCTCCTGCTGTGGGGCCCAACTCCTAACAGGCCACAAGCCTGTACTGGTCCATGGCTCAAGGGTTGGGGAGGGCAGACAGTATTATGCCAGTTTCAGATGTCAACATAATAATTCTATATTCATGATTGAATATATGTATATGTTGTGAAATGACAACATATAAGTCTAGCTAACTTTCATCATGTATCTCTATCTGTATTTGTATCTATATCTTACATCTTCTTTATCCATTCGTGCCTTGATGGACACTTAGGTTGCTTACATGTCTTGGGTATTGTAAATAATGCTGCAATGAACATGAGTTTGCATTTATCTTTTTGAGTTACTGTTTTCATTTTCTTTAGGTAAATGTCCAGAAGTGGAATGGCTGGATCACAGGGTAGTTCTGTTTTTAATTTTTTGAGAATCTTCCATATTGTTTTCCATAGTTGTTGCACCAATTTACATTTCCCACTAGTGGCATACAAGTGTTCCCTTTTCTCTCCATCCTCCCCAATACTTGCTATTCACTATCATTTTGATAATAGGCATTCTCATCGATGTGATGTCTTATCTCATTGTGGTTTCAATTTGTATTTCCCTGATGATCTATGATGTTGAGCACCTTTTCATTTATCCCTTGGCCTCATATCTACATATCTTCTTTGGGAAAATGTCTATTTTGATCTTCTGCCCATTTTTTAACTGTTTGTTATTTACTTGATTTCTAGGATTTGACAAAATGATTCTAAAGTTCATTTGGAATAATAAGCACTATAACAGAAAAGAAGAAGATGAAAAAGTTGAGTAATGAGGAAAAATTTATCCTATCCGAATTAAAACAGAATAAAAATTTTTTAAAATGCATAGTGGTGACAAGAAAAGAACATGGACTTTACATCCAGTAAACTTAGGTTTAAATTCCTGGCTCTGACACATTCTATATATGTTAGTTCAGTTCAGTCACTCAGTCATGTCCAACTCTTTGCGAGGCTTCCCTGTCCATCACCAATTCCTGGAGTTTGCTCAAACTCACATCCATTGAGTTGGTGATGCCATCCAACCCTCTCATCCTCTGCCATCCCCTTCTCCTGTCGCCTTCAATCTTTCCCAGCATCAGGGTCTTTTAAAATGAGTCAGTTCTTCGCATCAGGTGGCCAAAGTATTGGAGTGTCAGCTTCAGCATCAGTCCTTCCAATAGGTATTCAGGACTGATTTCCTTTAGGATGAACTGGTTGGATCTCCTTGCTGTCCAAGGGACTCTCAGGAGTCTTCTCCAACACCACAGTTCAAAAGCATCAATTCTTCGGTGCTCAGCTCTCTTTATAGTCCAACTCACATCCATACATGACTACTGGAAAAACCATAGCTTTGACTAGATGGACCTTTGTTGCCAAAGTAACATCTCTACTTTTTAATATGCTGATTAGGTTGGTCAATAGCTTTTCTTCCAAGGAGCAAGTGTCTTCTAATTTCATGGCTGCAGTCACCATCTGCAGTGATTTTTGAAGCCGCCCAAAATACAGTCTCTCACTGTTTTCATTGTTTCTCCATCTATTTGCTATGAAGTGATAGGAACGGATGCCATGATCTTAGTTTTCTGAATGTTGAGCTTTAAGCCAACTTTTTCACTCTCCTCTTTCACTTTCATCAAGAGGCTCTTTAGTTCTTTGCTTCCTGCCATAAGGGTTATGTCATTCAACCTGTATATGTAATCTCAGACAATTAACTTAATATCTTGTAAAGCAAGTATCATAGACCCTAATTGCCCTCCTTCCTCACCTCCCCTTCCTATTCACATCCTGTCCTGGCCTCATCCTGGACAGAATATACTTCCTTGCCTCTTGGCTTTGGGCTTGGACCCCTGACTTGGTTTGGTTAGTAGCATGTAGGCTAACAATGTTTCAGTTCCAATCCTAGGCCTCTGCTTGCTCTCAGGCACCCCTGCTACCTCTAAGAGAAGAGTTTCTCCTGACTTGTTGCCCCTTCATCCTGGGCCCCAGAGTGAATGAATGCAGAGCGCAGCTGCCCTTCAAGTGCCTGAGAATCAGTAATTGCTGTTGTAAGTTACCGAAAATTAGACAATGAAACATTTTACTTATTTCTTAAGGAAGAACTCAGGAGGTGCCACAAACACTTCTGCTTATATTATCGGCCAGAAATTTAGTCCATGGCCAATTCTAACTGCAAGAGAGGCTGGGAAATATGCCCAGCTAAATTTGGTATTTTATTACTGTAAAAGATGTGGAGGATTACTTGGCAGGACAACTAGCAGTCTCAGTTACAGGTATGTCATCCCTATCAATTGTTTTAAAAGTGTGATAAAATACATGACCTAACTAACTGAGGAACTAAAAAGCCTCTTGATGAAAGTGAAAGAGGAGAGTGAAAAACTTGGCTTAAAGCTTAACATTCAGAAAACTAAGATCATGGCATTTGGTCCCATCACTTCATGGGAAATAGATGGGGAAACAGTGGAAACAGTGTCAGACTTTATTTTTGGGGGCTCCAAAATTGCTGTGGATGGTGACTGCAGCCATGAAATTAAAAGATGCTTACTCCTTGGAAGGAAAGTTATGACCAACCTAGATAGCATATTAAAAAGCAGAGACATTACATTGCCAACAAAGGTCCATCTAGTCAAGGCTATGGTTTTTCCAGTGGTCATGTATGGATGTGAGAGTTGGACTGTGAAGAAAGCTGAGCACCGAAAAATTGATGCTTTTGAACTGTGGTGTTGGAGGAGACTCTTGAGAGTCCCTTGGACTTGAAGTAGATCCAACCAGTCCATCCTAAAGGAGATCAGTCCTGGGTGTTCATTGGAAGGACTGACGCTGAAGCTGAAACTCCAATACTTTGGCCACCTGATGCAAAGAGTTGACTCATTGGAAAAGACCCTGATGCTGGGAGGAATTGGGAGCAGGAGGAGAAGGGGACGACAGAGGATAAGATGGCTGGATGGCATCACCGACTCGGTGGACATGAGTTTGAGTAAACTCTGGGAGTGGTGATGGACAGGGAAGCCTGGCGTGCTGCAGTCCATGGGGTCGCAAAGAGTCAGACACGACTGAGCGACTGAACTGAACTGAACTGAACTGAAAGTTTACCATCTTAACGATTTTTAAGCGTACAGTTCAATGGTATTAAATGCATTCATAATCTTTCGCAAGCATCAAAATATTGATGGTTGATTTTTGGATGTGTTTTCAAACATGATCAAACATATTAGGCTTCCCTGATAGCTCAGTTATTAAAGAATCTACCTGCAATGCAGGAGACCCCAGTTTGATCCCTGGGTTGGGAAGATCCTCTGGAGAAAGGAAAGGCTACCCCCTCCAGTATTCTGGCCTGGAGAATTCCATGGACTGTATAGTCCATGGGGTTGCAGAGTCAGACACAACTGAGTGACTTTCACTTCAAACATATAATTACTTTTTTTTTTTTTTTAATAAATGAAATCTTTCAATTTAATTATTCATCTATTAGCTCTTGCTCCACTAAACTCTCTAAGAGAAATTTTCATGTCAAAATTATAGAGGCAATTAGTTCTTCTTAACAGCTTTATGTTTCCCATAATATGACCAAAATGCAATTTATTTTCCTTTAGTCACGCTATTTCTAGCTTTCTTCCTAATTCAAACAATGTTAAAACAAAACCTTATACATCCATATTTGAATATATGTATAACTATTTTCGTTGAAAACATTCCTAGAAGTGGGATTGCTGGTTTAGAATGTATATGTATATAAAATTGTCCTCCAAAAAGTCTTTAATAATTTATAGCTCCAAATGAGTATATCCAATATTTTGTATTTCTAATATCTTTTGGAAAGCAGCTTTTGATAGTAATATGTTGAAAGCTTTGAGCTGCTCGTACTTCTTTTCCCATTAATTTTGTTTATGGACATTATCCTAGAAAATAATTCTAAAACACAAATTCTATGGAAATATATGCATTGTAACAGTGGATATAATAGTGAAAAGCTGGATAAACCTACGTTTTTTTTTAATGGCACAAGTAAGTTACTATAAATCTCCTTGCAGCAATTGCAATGATGATTACAAAGACTCTGGTAATGTGGAAAATGCTTATGATATAATGTTACTTGAAAATCACAAGTTCTAATTAAAAGTTTAATCAAAACATTCAAGACAATTATGCTTTGGAGGCATACTTGTTGATACTACTTTCTATTACTTAGTTTTCTACTTTTTGTATTTCCCACATTTTCTTGATTGAAGACTGTTCTCTTTTAATTAAAAATTTTAATCATAGCACTTAGGGAAGTGTTTTGCACTTTCCAAGTAGTCAATCAGTTCTCTGCTGACTATCCTTGAAGCATTTTATAAAAAGGAGTCAGTTAAAAATACAATATAGCAAGCATCTTGGTTTCATTATTGCATTATCCATACATCGTTGTTGCTGTCATTATAGCATTATCCATATGTTGTTGTTGTTGAGCCTGATTCTGGGACCCCATGGACTGCAGGGCACCAGACTTCTCTGTCCTCCACTGTCTCCCGGGGTTTGCTCAAAGTCAGGTCCACTGAGTCGCTGATGCTACGTAACCATCTCATCCTCAGCCATCCCCTTCTCCTTATGCCTTCAATCTTTCCCAGCATCAGAATCTTTTCCAATGAGTTGCCTTCTCGCATCAGGTGGCCAAATGTCTTTCCAATGAATATTCAGGGTTGACTTATTCTCCATTCATACAGTTCTTATTTTTTAAGCAAAATCATGAAGGACAGAAAGTTTGTTTTTTGTTTTTCATCTTTCATGCCACCTTCCCATTCAATTCTCAGGGTTTATATTCTGTGTTGTATTCCCAAAGGCTCTTGCTTTAAAGTTGCTGCTGCTGTGTAAATTGGTAATAGCATCCAGAGTTACTTGCGTTTTTAAAAGATCTCACACTTAAAAAGCAAATTAATGTAAAACTCTTAGCACCGAGTGAATTTTCAGTAAGTGTTGATGATGGTAAGGATGATGGTAATGATCACGGAGAGGAAGTCTTTAAGAGTAAAATGGGGCTTTGTGGAAAAAAAGTGATTATTCTTCACTATGACACTTGAAAAATATTTGGAGTATGCCTGGAATTTCCTTTTCCTTAAAAAAAAAGGCTTATAATGGATCCATAGTCTGTGATAATATTAGAGATAACTATAAAGATTATAATATCCTCAAATCTGTTTGCATTTTCAACTTGAATGATTGCATGAATTCGTGAATTCCTGTTAGAGTCCCTATTATAAAACATTAGCTCTTTCTTTTAGTAACATTACCTCTTAAAGCTTGAAGGGGCAACCTTTCTTGCTAATATTTTTGTGTTTGTGAAGTAAGTTTAATTGCCCTATCCATATTTGATGCTTACCATGACTTTATATAAGTTAAAGCATATGAGGCTATTTATTTACTCCTAGGCACCATGCTAGAATTTGGTGCCCTGAGGTAAATGGTGGAGCCTGGACATGGCCGTGTGCCAAAAGTTAGGATTTCTCCCGCTGTGGACAACTAAGGCTTACAGCCTAAAATTTTCTGTATACAGCTGTATTTTTTTTCTGTAAAAACAACCATTCCTCAAACTTAGAATGAATATTAACTAGCTACTTGATACAAACACTTATTTATTTATTTATTTTTTACAAACACTTATTTTTAAGGAAAGGTGAAATTTAACGCAAATTTTAAAATATGTCAAACCTTGAGGCCACTTAGTATCTTCCTGAACACCCTTCAGTGATATGGCAGTCAAATCTAATTCTGTTTCTGATTAGTGCTTTATTAAATCTCTTCCTAGAGTCCAAAGACATTTGGAATTTACATGTATTTCCAATTCTGACTCTAGCTTTCTTTGTATATTGCCTTATTTTAGAGCAAGTCTTTGGGTGCCACCTTCCCAGCCCAAAGAAGTTTATCAAGATATTTTCCTAAACAAAGGTAGCGATTATTTTAATTCTACCTCCCTAAGTTTTGTATTCAGCTTTGCAGTTTCTAGCTTGTCTATTGTGGGCTTCTGGAAGTCTTGAGCAACTATGTATTTTTTTAACCTCACACTTCTAAAGGTGATAAACACAAGTTTCTCTGAGTATCAATCATATCCTCTTCCTACTTGGACAGCTATGTATTTTTTTTAACCTCACACTTCTAAAGGTGATAAACACAAGTTTCTCTGAGTATCAATCATATACTCTTCCTACGCTGTCTTCCCTTCCCCACCCCGCCTCTTCTTTCCTCCCCTAGGACTAAAAAACATTGCTGTTACTTTATTTGCATTTTCCTGATCATTGGTGAGGTTGAGCATCCTTTCATGTTTACTTATCCTTTGAATTTCTTCTGTGATTTTGTCACTTGAGATGCCTCACCCATAAGTTTACTTAGACTATCTTTTTCTAATTAAGTTTCTTTCTCTCTTTGTATTCTAGATATCAGTCCTTTATCTAACATATATGTTGCAGATTCTTTCATTTCATTGTTGGGTATCTATTAACTTTGGTTATTGTCTTTCTTCTTATGCAAGTTTTTAGTTCTTATATAGTCATGTCTGTTCAGTTTTTCCTTTCTGCTCTGTGAATTTTGCATTTTGCTTGTTAGATCTTTTTCTGTCTCATAATTATTAAAATATTCTCTTATATTCTTTTCTAAAACATATCCTGGAGGTTTTTAATGTGTTTAAAACATTTAAAAATAAACCTCAAAATTTATTTATTTATTTTAAAAGCAATTTTCTTATGTTATTTTATTTGGCTGTGCCTTAGGGCATGCAGGATCGTAGTTCCCCAACCAAAGATTGAACCCATACCTCCTGCAGTGGAAGTGTGGAGTCTTAACCACTGGACTACCAGGGAAGTCCCAAAACTTCTAATTTTAGAATAGTTTTAGATCTACAAAAAAAGTTGTGAAGGTAGTACAAGAAGTTTTCATATAGTCCAAACCAGTCTCCCCTTCTATTAACATCTTAGCATGGTACATTTGTCACAATTATTGAGCCAATAGTGATATCATTATTAACTGAAGCCTATACGTCACTGAAATGTCTTTGAGTGTTTACCTGACGTTCTTTTTCTGTTCCAGAACTCCCAGTGTATTTGCGATGCTGTTTGTGCTTCGTCCCTCAGTCGTGTCCAACTCTTTGTGACTGCATGGACTGTAGCCCACCAGGCTCCTCTGTCCATGGGGATTCTCTGGGCAAGAATACTGGAGTGATTGGCATGCCCGTATCTCATTACATTTGGCCCTTATGTCTCCTTAGCCTAGTCTGGTCTGTGACAATTTTTCAGACTTGTTTTTGATGATGATGACAGTTTTGAGGAGTAATGGTCAGATGCTTCGTGGAATGGACCTCAGGTGGGATTTGTCTGATGTTTTTCTTACAATGCAACTTGGATTTTGTGTTTCGGGGAGGAAGACCACAGAGATAATGTGCCCTTCTCATCGTGTCATATCAACAGTTTATACAACCAATGTGACTGATCACTGTTGATAACCTTGACCACCTGACTGAGATTGTGTTCCCCTACTGAGAAGTTACTTTTTTTCCCTTTAACGCTGTAGTCTTTGGAGAGAAACCGCTATGTGCAGCTTGTACTTATAGTGTGAGGAGTTCTGCCCTACTTCCTGGGGTGTAGAGCATCCTGTTTGTCTTTTTTTAACCACTTGGATCTTTGGTGAATTTGGAATTTATTCTGATATACTATCCTAATGGATACTGAGTCTTTCTTTCCTCTTTTGTGTAATAGGCATTTCTTGCATTTAGGGTGGTCATAGTGGAAATTGACACCATCTGTAGCTCTAAATGGCAATCCACTCCAGTATTCTTGCCTGGAGAATTCTATGCACAGAAGAGCCTGGTGGGCTACGGTCCATGGGGTTGCAAAGAGTTGGACATGAGTGAGCGACTAACACATATAGCTCTAAAACAGAGTTCTGCTATTTTAGACCAGAGAGTTCCCATCCATCTTCTCACACTGATTTATTCAGATAAGCCAATCATTTGTTCAGGCATAAGTCAAATCATTGCATGTTAGGAAACAGGCCAGGCTAACAGCTTGAGCCAATGAGACAGGAAGGGAGGTTGTGGAAGCACTTTGGAAAAGGAAGTTTCTCCTTTTTAGAGAGCTTCCAAAAAAGGGCATTCCCCTTTCCAAAAACGGCAGTCTGGTACGCAGATTTGAAGTTTGAACCTTGGGCGGTCATTTGGCCTTAGAATGAAGCTGACATCGCAGAAGTTAAAACCCAGAGATGGAAAAAAAAGACGAAAAGCAAATTAAACAAAACCTCCCAGTGTCTTTCATGTCACTACTGAGCCACTAAATCAAAGCAACCCTACAGTCTGCTCTATTTCTGGGTCTTCCAGTTAAATGAACCCTTTGTTGTATAAGGCAGTTTTGGCTAGGTCTTCAAATGCTTGCAATATAAAGAAGCCTGATACAGGGGTATAGCAACAGAGATTTAACCTTATTTATTTATTTTTCCAAATAGATTGTCAGTTGTGCTCATACAATTTATTGAGTAGTTCATTCTTCCCTCTGTGATGTGAAATGTCACTTTATCATAAACGTTTCCATATAAAAATGATTCTAAGCTCAGTATTCATCGCATATATTACTTTAGCTGTTTCTCGATAAATACCATGCTGTTGTAATTACTACAACTTTATTCTATGTTTTGCCATCTGCATGGGCAAACCTTTCTTCATTGTTCTTCTCCCCACACTCCCCCCAAGTTTATGAGCTCTTTTTATGTATTTTCTCTTCTCTTTGAACTTCAGAGTGAGTTCATTCAATTAAAAAAACTCAAGATTAAAAAAAGCTGTGTGTTCAGTGGGTCAGTCGTGTCCGTCTCTTTGCAACCCTACGGACAGCAGCCCTCCAGGCCTCTCTGTCCGTGGAATTTTCCAAGCAAGAATACTGGATTGGTTGCCATTTCCTCCTCCAGGGGATCTTCGAACCCAGGGGTGGAAGCAGAGTCTCTTGTGTCTCCGTATTGCAGATGGATTCTTTACTGCTGAGCCACTGGGGAAGCCCATAAAAAGCACTGGGATTGTTTTAAATTTACACATTAAATCTGGAGGTGACTGTGACCCTGGCCAACACCTTGATCACAGTCTTTGGACAGACCCTGGGCAGAAGCGTGGTGGGTCCTGCTAAGCTGCACCTGGATTCCTTTCATATAGAATCTATGAAATAACAATGGGGTAATTTGTTACGCAGCAATAGGTAACTAATATAGTCAGAAATTTTAAAGTTAGGTTTATCTATGTTTTCAATGCTCTCATTCTTTTTTCTTTTTAATTAATCATGCTGCTCTCGATCCTGGTTGTGGTATGAGGGATCTAGTTCTCTGACCAGGGATTAAACCCAGGACCCCTGCAATGGGAGTGCAGAGTTTTAACCACTGGACCACCGGAGGAGTCCGTCAGTGCTCTTATTGCTGAATGACATTTTAAAAGATATTTTCAGTTTGCCAAGTATAAACCTGTGGTATTCAGAAGATTCTCTCTTACTCTTCTCTACTTCATTTGTGGCTAAATATAAAGAGATAATCCACTGTTGTCAGCAGTGATTTATTAGCCAGGTACCCTCAGGAAAATATTTCCTAATACCTTTATTCCAAACGAGATTATAAAAACCATGGTCATCTTAACCTCTTTCTCAGTGAACACTGAAACTGAAATCACGTTTAAATGCTTGAGGGAAATTAGCCATGTAAAAGTATTCCATGGGTAATTATTGTAAAATGATTATTTCATTAAGCAAAAAATTACCTCTTGTAAGAGAATCATTCCCTTTGGAAAGAAATTCAAAAGAGGGAGCAAGGTAAAAGTTTTAATGGGAAAATGTGGGGGCCATACCTCATTGTCTGTGCCCGGCGACTTAATAAGTAAATGTTGATTGAAAGAATGTTTGATAGGGACAAAATTATTGAAGTCTGAGTGTTCACAGTTTTTATCTCTCCTGCTTCCCTGGTCCCCTTAGGGGAAGGGTCCTTCATTTTTTGTCTCCCAGAACTATGTGTGCTGACTAGAAGAGCTATGGAATCAAGAAAAGGGGTCAAATTATTCTCTGCAGGGTAGAGCTTGGAGTAACAGCAAAAGGAAGGAGAGGAAGGGTGAATGAGTATAATAGACTTAGGGCTTCCCTGGTGGCTCAATAGAAAAGAATCAGCCTTCCAATGCAAGAGACGTGGCTTTGGCCCCGGAGTCAGGAAGAACCCCTGGAGTAGGAAACAGCAATCCACTCCAGCATTGTTGCCTGGAAAATCCCATGGACAGAGTAGCCTGGTGGGCTACAGTCCATGGGGCCTTTAAAGAGTCAGACACGACTTCAGGACTAAACAACAACATGAAACTTTAGGGAGAAAGTCAGGTAAAGGTTTTTAGGAAGCTGTGCTTTGTTACTATGCCATGTGATTCCTTCCTCGGCATATCCATGAGACTGTTCCTGAAAACAGACATCGTTTCAACTTTGTGAAGTTAGATTTGAGTTTGATTTGGAATGTATCACAGGCTAAGGTTGGCTTCAGGGCGGCTCAGTTTTATCACAAATTCTGTGTAAATCTCATCGTCCAGTTTCCCAGCAGTGTTTAATGCTGTCACTGCTGCATATCTGTGTAGGAGGAGTCTTCTAGCTTTCCTGGCCTACAAGTCAGTAAACAAGTTTTCTTTTTCCTTCATTTGATCAAGGCAAATTAGAAATTATTTGGAAACCTAGACCGGAATAAAAAGAAATTTAAAAAAGCAAAAATAAAAAAAGAGAAATTGTGAAAGCATAGCACTGACTTAGTTCATTGAGAATAAGTTCCTCGTATTAATGTAACTAAATGTCGACTATGGAAAGTTGTGGAGTTTACCAGGTTGTATTGATCTCTTTCTTTTCCTTCACTCTGTCCCCATGTGTAGTGTCTTATTCCATCATTGCTGTGTTTTTGAGAGATCTTTAGCTTGTGGAATTTATATTTGTATGTAACAGAAGTTGATTTTCACCTTGTAGTGGATGTATAAGGAGGGTAGGTTTTGTAAAATGGAAGGCATTTTTGTTTTGCTGAGCTCCAGCCCTTATTAATTGGAACTACACACCTTTCTGAATGATAGAAATAGGATAGTTTATTATACACTCAGTTGAACCATTATTTTACTCATATGACTATATATTCTATATTTTCAACCAAACCATATTCTTGGAGAGCAAGGACTGTATCTTCCTTATTTCCCCCTGTGAGGCGAGCAGAAGTAACGCAGCTTAGATTAGGAGTAGGCCTTCCTACTTGATAAGATTATCAGGTAGCTTTCGATTAACAATGACCACTGTTTGCCAATTAGGACCAATTAGCTTTCACCGATGTTTGCCAATTAGGAAATTAGGAACGGGGCAGAAACCCCCAGGAAA
Source organism: Muntiacus reevesi (assembly GCF_963930625.1). Taxonomy (NCBI): domain Eukaryota; kingdom Metazoa; phylum Chordata; class Mammalia; order Artiodactyla; family Cervidae; genus Muntiacus; species Muntiacus reevesi. Next base: position 15,550,181 of record NC_089260.1, on the reverse strand, counting down.
GTCCCGCGTGCGCGCGCGAAAGTATTGACCAATGAAATTGCTTTGCAAACGTGTAACCAATCCGCTTCTCACCCTATAAATTTGTATAACAGCTTGGGCTCGAGGCTCTCTGACCCGCACCACTGCGTTGGTTGCGGCGGGGAGCCCTGACTCGAGTCAGTAATAAACTTCCCTAGTTGCATTGTCTTGGAGGCCTTCTCTCTTCCCGCTCGGGGATTCGGACATCGGGCATAACACCCCCTATAGGTCCTACTTATTGTTTTTACATAAAGTTACTGTAGATAGATAGGTCTCAAAGTGTAATCTCAGTAACTTTGAGGGTAACTGAGAGACTTTCAGTGGGTCAGTAAAGTCAAACTATTTTAAAAACAATACAAAAATATTATTTGCCTTTTTTCACTCTCATTCCCTTGTGAGTGTGTGGTGGAAGTTTTTGAATGCTACATGACATGTGATGATGTCATTGCTCTGATGGCTAATGGAAAGTGTACTTGTGTACCCATGTGTTTTAAAAATGTCTCAGTTTTAAGTTCTGAATATCAATAGATGTAACTCCAATAAACAAAGGCTGTTTAAGGTTCTCCACAGTTTTTAAGAGTGGAGAACAAAATGAGCCTGAGACCAAAAAATCTGAGAGCTGCTTGTATAGAGAATTATGTGCTAGACTGAAAATGGAATCAGTCTTATTTATCTTTTTTTTCTGAGTTTACAGTGGGGACTGAGATTCTTTGCTATTATTCTCTGTATTTGTCAGGGTCCAACCTTATACAGAAACCCCAATACAGAAACACTTGTACAGAGAGCACACAGTTATTTGAATAGAGAACATGTAAAGAATTATTAACTATAAGAGAGGATTGGAGTAACAAGGGATTGGCTAGTAAGAAGTAAAGAGAGCTCTGAAGAGTGTAGGAATAGCAGTAATCAGGAGCAGTACTTTGGGGGCTGAGATGGAGCCCCCGACGAAGAAGAGGCCCCCCAGGTTGAGAGGCAGACCTTGTTGGAGAGAGCACAGCTGTGCCTCACTGAATGGCAGAGAAGTTGTTTTGGTGCCATGCTAGTGGAACTTACTGAAAATCTGTCCTCTGGAATTTTCTGAAAATCTTAGGCTGCTGGAGAAACAAGCCATAGTGAGGTGTCTTGCTGGCGGCACTCTGCAGAAGTACCTCAGGGAGGGAGCAGTTACGATGGAGAGAAAACTTTTGGGTACCTAGTGCTGTTGCCTCCATGTAGTAACAGGAATCAAGTGTTGGAAACATGACATGTCCTGAGGGGCCCAGGGGAGCTGTGCCTCCTCCACTCTGGTGCTGGAGCCACGGGAACACACACCAGCCAGAAAGGAAGATTCTTCTTTAGTAATGTCTCCCCATGGTCCTCCAGTGACAAAGCTTAATTTGTCTTACTATTTGACAAAGAAAAGGGCTTCCCAGGTGGTGCTAGTGGTAAAGAACCTTTCTACCAATGCAGAAGACACGGCAACCCACCCTGGTATTCTTGGCTGGAGAATCCCTTGGACAGAGGAGCCTGGTGGGCTATGGTCCATAGGGTTGCAAAGAGTCAGACACGACTGAAGCGATTTAGCACGCATGCACTGATAGAGAAAAATATTTAAAGGCAGAGCAGGCAATGAAGGATAAATTTGGAACTCAGAGGAAATAAAATGATAAATGGCACACTCACTTTCACTTAACGTGTAGTTTATAAATTATCTATGTCTCCTAGTATTCTTGATGTTTTCTTTGTGTGGAAGTCTATTCATCGACTCAGCAAACATTTATTCAGTGACTGTCACATTCTAGGTCCTTATCATTAGCAGATTCCTCCGTCCTTTGTTAACATAGAGTCTCAATTTTCTTCTTTCATGCTCCTCCTTGCCATAAGCTTCTGGGAAGGCTGGTCCCAAACTCAGCTTCAAGCCCAGCCCCATGGGGTGAGTTGCAATTGGTCTACACAGGTATTTATCTATTTGGCTACACTGTGTCTTAACTGCAGCATGTGGGATCTAGTTCCTTGAACAGGGATTGAACCTGGGCCCTCTGCATTGGGAGTGTGGTGCCTTAGCCACTGGACCACCGGGGAAGCCCCTACACAGGTTTTTGTGACACCATTTTATTTCTTACAAATAGTTCTGTGGCATACTTCTGGCTAACAGGATATGAAGAAGAACCTGCAGGAGGGTTTTTAGGATAGACTTTTCCACCATCTTAAAAGTGGTATTCAGGAAGAAATAACTTTCTGTTGATGGACACTGTCAAGTCTCCATGTGATGCCTGAACTACTGTGGCCATTATTTGAGGGGAGGAGATAGCCTGAGGAAGACCCTGCAGTGCGTCACAGGGTAGGAAACAGAAGAAAATCAAAGAATTCCTCAAACCTAGGAACACCATCTCTAGGCTTCCTGTTTTAAAAGTCATTTTGAGTTGTTGCTTATAGTTAACAGACACTAGACATTTGATATGACAAGTAGGGATAAAATATTGGGGAATAAGTGAAATAAATGAAATAAAAGTTTGATTGCTATGATAAAAAAGGGTAGTGGTTGAATTTAAAAGCAACATGCTAGTTCCAAACTAACTATAACATTAAATTAGAAAAGAGAAAACAGATCTTGTGAAAATGCTTTGTAAAACTGCCTCTTGGAACACTTCCTTGCAAATAAAAAAGTTACATAATATATTTGAGCGGAGCTTTCTTTTTGTCCCAAACTCTTCCTGGTAAGAAAGTTTAACAGTTGTTAATTAGTATTATTTTTCAAATAAATATAAAATTGAGAAAAAGAGTAGTACAAGCCTGTAGTTTCAGTATTAAGCAGCAACCAGTATGGCAAGGACAAATTAAAAAAATTTTTTTAATTGATTTATTTTTTAATTGAAGGATCATTGCTTTACAGAATTTTGTTTTTACATTGTTTAATTGGTTTACAGAATTTTCTGTCAAACATCAACATGAATTAGTCATAGGAATACATGTGTCCCCTCCCTCTTAAAAATATTTTTCTATCTGTAAAAAATGGCAGTGTATGTATTCAGTGACAAGAAATGCCCTTTCGCTATCCAAAGGAACTGGGTTCCTGAGGCTTTCGCTGCGCTTTCTCTTAGAGCAGGGGTCCCGACGTGATAGAGGCCTGTGGCCTGTCAGGAGCCAGGCCGCGCGACGGGCGGCGAGCGGCAGGTGCGGGAGCCAAGCTCCCTCTGTATTTACAGCCGCTCCCCAGGGCTCGCATCCCGCCTGAGCTCTGTCAGGTCAGTGGCATCGTTAGAGTCTCACAGGAGCGTGAACCCTCCTGCCAACTGCGCATGCGAGGGCTCCGAGAGGCGCGCTCTTCACGAAAACCATCCAGAAACCGTCCCTCCCCACTCTGTGGGAAAACGTCGTCTTCCGTGAAACCAGTCCCTGATGCCAAAAGCTTGGGGATCCTTTCTTGGAGCACTTAGCTGGGAGTTCCGGTGAGCTGTTTACTAGCATAATTAAAGTATATAATTTTGATTCCGGTTGGAAGCAGAAACAGATTATGCTGCTTTCACAGTTAAGTGAAGCTGAGCCATCCTTATCTAAATCTGAAATATTCTGACAACTTTCATCTGTTCGTGAACGCTGCTGCCTTGTTTTAGCAAGTTAAATGATGATTTCTACGCTTTCCTTCTTGGAATCTTCAGACTGACTTTCCACAGACAAACAGGGACTTGAGGCAATTTTCTTTATTTTTTCCTGAGTAATTCAGGAGAAAAACAATTCCTTTTATTCACTAATAAAGAACGTGCCAGGCACACTGGCCTTAGGCCTTAGCACTTACTGTTGTTCCCTTGGCCTCACTCTTCTTCCATAGCAATCTCCGAGGCTCTCCCCTCACTTCCTCTTCAGTCACCCTCTCATTAAGGCCTTCCCTGGCCGCTCTTTCTAAATTTCACACTTTCCCTCCACTTTATATTCCCTTTCCCCATTTTATTTTTCTTACCAGTTTTCAGATGTACAAGCTGGATTTAGAAAAGGCAGAGGAACCAGAGATCAAATTGCCAACATCTGTTGGATCATAGAAAAAGCAAGAGAATTCCAGAAAAATGTCTACTTCTGCCTCACTGACTGTGGTAAAGTCTTTGACTGTGTGGATCATAACAAACTGTGGAAAATTCTTAAAGAGATGGGAATACCAGACCACCTTATTTGCCTCCTAAGAAACCTGTATTCAGGTCAAGAAGCAACAGAACCAGACATGGAACAGTGGACTGGTTCAAAACTGGGAAAGGGGAGGACTGGTTCAAAACTGGGAAAGGAGAACATCAAAGCTGTATATTATCATCCTGCTTATTTAACTTCTATGCAGAGTACATCATGCAAAATGCTGGGCTGGATGAAGCACAAGCTGGAATCAAGATTGCTGGGAGAAATATCAATAATCTCAGACAGATAGATGACGCCACCCCTATGGCAGAAAACAAAGAGGAACTAAAGAGCCTCCCGATGAAGGTGAAATAAAAGAGTGAAACAAGCTGGCTTAAAACTCAACATTCAGAAAACTAAGATCATGGCATCTGGTCCCATCACTTCATGGCAAATAGATGGGGAAACAATGGAAACAGTGACAGATTTTATTTTCTTGGGCTCCAAAATTACTGCAGATAGTGACTGCAGTCATGAAATTAAAAGACGCTTCCTCTTTGGAAGGAAAATTATAACAAACCTAGATAGCATATTAAAAACCAGAGACATCATTTTGCTGACAAAGGTTCATATAGTCAAAGCCATGGTTTTTCCAGTAGTCATATATGAATGTGGGTGCTCAAAAAGAAGGCTGAGCACCAAAGAATTGACACTTTCAAATTGTGGTGCTGGAGAAGACTCTTGAGAGTCCCTTGGATGCAAGGAGATCACCAGTCAATCCTAAAGGAAATCAACCCTGAATATTCACTGGAAGGACTGATGCTGAAGCTGAAGCTCCAATATTTTGGTCACCTGATGTGAAACGCTCACTCACTGGAAAATACCCTGAAGCTAGGAAAGACTGAAGGCAGGAGGAGAAGGGGACGACAGAGGACATGAATTTGAGCAAGCTTCAGGTGAAGGACAGGAAGCTTGCTGTGCTGCAGTCCATGGGGTCACAAAGAATCAGACACGACTAAGTGACTGAACAACAACAATATTGATTAGTTACTCGTCTTATTGTGTTTCTCTAATGTAAACCTCACAAGGGCAAGAAGTTTTGTCTGTTTTCTTTACTGTTGTATCCCCAGCACTGAGAACAATGCCTGTATACATAGTTCAGTTCAGTTGCTCAGTCATGTCTGACTCTTTGTGACCCCATCAACCACAGCACGCCAGGCCTCCCTGTCCATCACAAACTCCTGGAGTTTCCCCAAACCTATGTCCTTGATTCGGTGATGCCATCCAACCATCTCATCCTCCATCATCCCCTTCTCCACCTGCCTTCAATCTTTCCCAGCACCAGGGTCTTTTCAAATGAATCAGTTCTTTGCATCAGGTGGCCAAAGTATTGGAGTGTCAGCTTCAACATCAGTTCTTCCAATGAATATTCAGGGCTGATTTCCTTTAGGATGGACTGGTTTGATCTCCTTGCTGTCCAAGGGACTCTCAAGAATCTTCTCCAACACCACAGTTCGAAAGCATCAATTCTTCAGTGCTCAACTTTCTTTATAATCCAACTCTCACATCCATACATGACTACTGGAAAAACCATAGCCTTGACTAGACGGACCTTTGTTGGCTAAGTAATGTCTCTGCTTTTTAATATGCTGTCTAGATTGGTCATAACTTTTCTTCCAAGAAATAAGCGTCTTTTAATTTCATGGCTGCAGTCACCATCTGCAGTGACTTTGGAGCCCCCAAAAATAGTCTGTCCACTGTTTCCCCATCTATTAGCCATGAAGTGATGGGACTAGATGCCATGATCTTAGTTCTCTGAATATTGAGCTTTAAGCCAACTTTTTCACTCTCCTCTTTCTTTCATCAAGAGGCTCTTTAGTTCTTCTTTTCTTCCTGCCATAAGAGTTCAGCAAATATTTATCAACTGGCTTACAGTGGGATAAGGCATGGCTTTGGAGTTTTAAAGGCATGAGTTAGAATGTGGTTTTTCTATTTGGTCTAGTTTAACTCCCTCCACCTATTTGAACCTGTTTCTTTACCTAACTAACCACCTAACATTGCAATTTTAAGGGTTTAATGAGATAACATAGGCCAAGAGTCTGATCCCATTGGGGTCATACAATAATTGTTAGCCCCCTGTTTTTCAAACTAAGGAGATTTTTTTTCTGATATTATTCCTCCTCATTCTACAAAACTTCTTTATGGGTATCTGAACTGGGGTTCCAACAGGAAATGCTTTTGAAGGTACACTGAAATTAGGGTTATATGAGGAGGGCTGAGATCTAGGGGAATGTAGAGAAGAGAGGAGGCATCAGAGACTTGCAAGGCAGTTGCCCACCCCCGCCCCCCCACTGGCCTGAAGGGACTAGCAGTGTTGGGGATGAGGACGTGAGTGAGGGGCGGAATGAGGTAATTTCAAAGGCTCTTCCTAGCTTTGACATCTTAACGATTGTCTTGTTACTTCTGAACTGTTAGTCTGTGGCTCTACAATAAATACAAATAAGTATACATTCTGTAGTAATCTCTTTTGTTCACAAATTTTGACTTTCAGTTTTAACAGCGAATGATCTTAACATATTTAAAATAACTAAGTTAAGAGGGAGAGCCTAATGGTTTGAAAATAAATCATGTAAGTTTATTATATATCAAAACTGAAAATAACGCAAGAGGCTACCTGTTAATAGACAAGTGTGATTTGAATTAATGTTCACAACATTTTCTGCTCTAAACTTCAAAAAACTCTGTGACTCTACATCTTGACAACTTCTAACAAGCAAATGACCTACACAGCGGCTGTGTATGGTCATAAGAAAAGTTATCTATAGATGAAATTTAGGGTTAAATGGTACACATGCAATATGGGTGCATGAAGAAAACTAAGATCATGGCATCCGGTCCCATCACCTCATGGGAAATAGATGGGGAGACAGTGGAAACAGTGTCAGGCTTTATTTTTTTGGGCTCCAAATCACTGCAGATGGTGACTGCAGCCATTAAATTAAAAGACGCTTACTCCTTGGAAGGAAAGTTAGGACCAACCTAGACAGCATATTAAAAAGCAGAGACATACTACTTTGCCAACAAAGGTCCATCTGTTCAAGGCTATGGTTTTTCCAGTGGTCATATATGGATGTGAGAGTTGGACTGTGAAGAAAGCTGAGCACCGAAAAATTGATGCTCTTGAACTGTGGTGCTGGAGAAGACTCTTGAGAGTCCCTTGGACTGCAAGGAGATCCAACCAGTCCATCCTGAAGGAGATAAGTCCTGGGTGTTCATCGCAAGGACTGATGCTGAAGCTGAAACTCCAGTACTTTGGCCACCTCATGCGAAGAGTTGACTCGTTGGAAAAGACCCTGATGCTGGGAGGGATTGGGGGTAGGAGGAGAAGAGGACGACAGAGGATGAGATGGCTGGATGGCATCACCGACTCGATGGGCGTAAGTTTGAGTAAACTCTGGGAGTTTGTGATGGACAGGGAGGCCTGGCGTGCTGCGATTCATGGGGTCGCAGAGTCAGACTTGACTGAGCGACTAACTGAACTGAAGGTCCTTGGGGACAGGTTGGGAGGAGGGGTAGCAAGAGGGACAGAAATAAACCGTTCGGAGGACTTTTCTAGGGACCCATAATTTGTGATAGTTTTGCTAGGTTACCTAGCTGAACAGCGGGCAAGGCCACACTGAATCTAGTGCATGAGAGCTCTCACTGAAGCTAATTTTCTTTTTAACTGGACATGATCCTTAAGCATCCCGAGCACCAGGGGCTGGCTGGGGGAAAACATAACCAATAATCATGAAAACTAGAGAGGGAAGCGTGGGCAGTTAGCAGTACTTCAAAAGGTTGCTTCAAGATGTTTGGAAGGGTATCCTCGGGAAATCCAGAGAAACAATCAAATCAGATAGGGTCAAAAGCAGTGAAGGCAAGTGAGGAGCGGCAGCTTCGGGCCACTGGAAAAGAACGTGCCCCAGGCCAGCCGAGACTGGCTCTGGGTCCAGACTAGGCCTCAGCCTCTCGCCCTGCCAGTCCGGGCTTCTTTCCTCCCCACGACTGCACCAGGGCCAGCCCTGTCCCGCGCCCCGGCCCCGCCCACCAGCCCCCCAACCCCGGGCCCCAGCGCCTGGCCCCGCCCACCACACTGGGCCGCAGCCGGCCCCGCCCACCCTTCCCCGGCCCGCGGCCGGCCCCGCCGGCCCCGCCCACCTTTCCCCGGCCGGGGCCGGCGGCCGAGGGGCGGGGCGGGCCGGGAGGAGCCCCGCTCGGCCCGCGGGCGGGGGATCCGCCGCGGAGTTACGGGAAAGTTGGTCCGAGTTCCTGGAGTTTCCTGCTTGTGGCTCTTCGGGCTCGGCCGGCCGGTGCCCCGGCCCTCTGCCCGCCTCCAGCCTTCGCCGCCCACCTGGTCCCTCCTTTTGCCCCTAGCCGCCATGGAGCAACCGCCAGCGCCCAAGAGGTAAACGAACGCAGGGCGCGAGGAGCAGGAGGGAGGCGGCGCCGCCGGCCGCGGGGCGGGGGCGGCTAGGCCGGGCGGGACCGCGACCCCCTTTCCGCGACTGCGGGGCCCCGAGCCGGGCGCTCCGGGGGTCGCAGGGCGGGTCCTAGCGCCGGGCCGCGCCTGTCGGTGGGTGAGGCGGGGCCGGAGGGGAGGCCGAGCCTCGCGTCCCCAGCGGCCCGCCGGGCCTGGCGCGCGCGGGGAGAGTCGGTGGGCAGCGCGGGGCGCCCCGCGGCCGGACTCCGGGGGCGGGCGCGGTTCTCCCGCGTGTCAGGGTCAGCATCTGGGAGACGTAAAACTAGGAAATTACTAGACTTCGTATAACCATCTAGGCTTTCTTGTCAAATGTTTTCCAGAATGTTGCTCACCCCCCACCTTTTTTTTTTTTTTTTTTTTGAGAAAGCGGTTTGTTTATTTACAGTTCAAGGAATTAAATATTAATAGCTAGACAGTCTGTAAAACTTACTGTGCAAATGCTGCACTAACAGGTGTTCCTCGCCCCTTACTCCGCAAGTTCAAAAGTATTTATGGATGCAGGACAGTAGGAGTCTTAAATTAGAACCCCTCCCCCATATGGGTGTGCGTGTGTGTGTGCGTGTGTGTGTGTGTGTGTGTGTGTGTGTATAGGTTTGTTTTTCTTTTAGCTTGTAAAAATAGTGATGCTTTGGTATTTACTGTTGGTTAATATTCTTTGGTATATTGTAAAGGTAGCAGTACACAGTAGATACTTTTGAACTGGAATTTGAAATGGTCTTGAAAAGCTAAATCAAGGCTGTCCATTGATACAAATTTGTAATGTGTATTTCCCCCCATAAGGGTGAATCAGTTGATTGATGTTGGATAAAGCATTTCACTTAAATCTTTCATTTTTAATTTGTAAAATAAGGGTACCAATCTTTCTCCCAGATAGTGCTGTTGTGAAGAGTAAAGAGAGTTTTGATAGCTAGAGATCTTTAGAGGAAAGGTGTATATTCAAGAATATGGAATAATTGAAAGGTAGGAACTTCGTGAACTATTGTGAATTGTGTGGCTAGACATGTGAGCCTTGAAGCCTGGGAACCATCTGTTCAGGTGAAAAGAGGGGGTTGTTGGGGAGTTTCCAAAAGAGACCTGCTGTTGGAGCCCTTGATAAATTCTTCTCTGGCATTTTAAAATATCTCAATTCTAATATTGATTTGGCACTCAGTTTTAATACTATAACAAAAACTGGAACCAGTTTTCCACCCATTTTGTTTTGGAAGGACTGTAAAGGGTACCTCTGAGATCCTACAGTTAAGGCCAAGTTGAATGACTCTGAATTGAAGGAGAAACTCTCTATTGATGAGCTCGACGCCAAGTTATGCGAGTTTCACTGTAGATGTAAGAGCGAACCCCTGCCCTTGCGGGGACACTAGAGAACCTGGAGGAGTTTGGGGAGGGGTGGTGGTGTGTACCACCATCCGGTGGTGACTTATACTTTTCAAAGTGTTTGGTTGCACGTTTAAGAGACTTATTTTTAGCTCTCTTCAGAGAGACATGTTCATCTAGGAAGCCATTTCTAAAGAGCAAAAGATACGTGACAAATCCCATATGTTTGAATATCTCTTTTTTTTGGGGGGGGGGGAGCCGGGGGCCGAATATCTCTTAAAGATTTTTTTCATAGTGTTTTCTTTTCCATCATATTGTTTAATCCTTAAAGCAACCCCATTGAGTAGGTTGGATTATACACATTAATCCTGTTTTATAAGATGAGGACACTAAGAGGGTTCACCACATGGAGGGCTATGACAAAGATAACTGACAGGGAATTTTTGTGTTGCACTTTTTAATGATTACCCTCTAATAATGAAATGAAGCTACCATTTTTTTTTTTGAGATGCTATTTGCCAAGAATTTTGTATATACATTCTTTTACTTTGTTGTCTCAAGGAATAGAAATCCTGGCTCTGCAACTTGCTGTGCTAGTTCTGAATTTAATTTCTTCATCTGTAAAATGTGTTTTGGAGTAAATGAGATCATATGTAGAGCACTTAGTACAGTGCTTCATAATATGTTCAGTAATGTTAGTTGTCTATATTTTCCTTATTAAATGAAGCTTGGAAAGGTTAAGTAACTTGGTCGGGTGGAGGAGGTGCCAGTAGAACACTCAGCACAGTGCTTCATAATATGTTCAATAATGTTGAGCTGCAAGGTCTGTGTGCCCACTCATTGTGTCCGGCGATGCCTCTTTTTGAAACTGAAACTCTGCTTGCTGTCTTAGCATTCCATGATCATCTGTTTCTATAATCTTCTCGTCCCCTTTGCTTGTTCTGCTTTTAATCTCTGTAAGAATTCCACTTCGCTTTTCTGCTGTGAGTAGCTCTTCCTTAGGGTTCAGACATTATTACATGGTCACAAATGTGTTGCTGATGATCAAGTCTATATGACCAATAGCTGCTCCTCAGTTAGTAGTTTTGGTTTCTTCGTGTGGATCCATTTCTTTCGTTATCTTATTTAGTTTGTCACTATCAAATTTTCCATTGGAAAGTCTGTGTCCACCCCCTTTCATTCCCAGTATTACTACCCCATTCCAGGGTTTTAAGACCCCAACAGTTGATTTATAGCAGTGCCTTCCAGTTGGGCACTCTGGTTCAGTGATTATCAAAACATTTGAACAGCAGAAGACCTCTCTCTGCAGTAGAGGCAGAGCCCTGGAACTTGGTTCTGAGGGCCTCACCTCCCTCTGTTTCCCTTTTGATTTCGTATGGAATCCTCTCATGATCAACAGACCACTGCGTTAGTTCGTCCTGCACACAGCTTCTGTTCTGATTTTTTTTTTTTTTTTTGCTAAAACATCATGCTCCTCCTTTTTTTGGAGGGGGGGGAGATTGGGGCACACTCTTTGACTGGTACCCAAGAGCTCCATCGCTTGGTCTCCAACTTAACCCCCAGCCTTATGTTACTTTTGCAAGCTGAATCTTTCCTTCTAAAGTCTCCCTGTTGTTCTTTGTTTAGGTTATAGGCTGTAGGTACTCCCAGGTTTGCCTTTGTTCATGATTTTCCCTTAGAAAAGTCTGTGTTATTTATTTATTATTATTTTTTACTAGTAATCTTATGTTTTATTCAAAGCCTGCTTCATAAAGTATCTTACTTGAGTGCTTTCTAGCCTAAACTGTTTCTTTTTATTCCTATAATGATATTCATTTGAGTATCAATCTTAAGATTGTTCTTTTTCTTAATTACAAGGTTTTAGACATCCAAAAGATAATGGGGATGAATTTAGTAAATACTTACACATCACCACTCAGCTTTAAAAAGAAAATATTCCCAATATAATTGAAGCTCCCGAAGTATATCTCTTCTCATTTGCATTCCTTTCCCATCCCCTCGAGGGTTGTCACTGTTGTGAATTGGGTGTTTGTCATTCCCGTACATGTTTGCCATTCCCGTACATGTTTGCCATTCCCATACATGCCTTTAAACTTTTAGTTTGTGTATATAACTGTTGTTTATATATATCTGACATAGCGTCAGGCCTTGATGTTAGGCCCAGCTTTGTCACTGACTTTGAAAGTTGCTTCTTTGGGTATCATTCTTCTCCTCTGGGAGTTGGAGATTCCAGTGTACAACCACGTCTGAGAAACTAGTGCCTAGGTGATCTGTAAAGCCCCTCTTACCTTTGCAATATTGACTTGCTTTCCTCAACAAGGCCCGTGTTAACATAGTGATAGGGCTGACCACATCTTTTGTCTAATTTGAGGATCAGAATGGCTTTTAGATCCCCCAGATTTCCTTAATACCTCATCACAGAGGTCTTCAGATATCCTTATTAAAATGAAGTCCCTCTGGGAAGGGATGTATCACTAACTCAATGGACATGAGTTTGAGCAAGCTCTGGGAGATGATGAAGGACAGGGAAGCCTGGTGTGCTGCAGTCCATGAGGTCGCAAAGAGTTGGACAAATGACAGAGCAACTGAACAACAACTGGGAAGGGAAATCCACTAAATTGTTATTAATTATCAGTATTTTGATAGATTGAGTTTATCAGATTTCTGTTTAGGGGAACTATTAGATGACAGAAAAATGACCATACAATAGGTAAGTTTTGATAGGTAGAAAGGGAAGTGACCAAATCTGGGCTCTTCTCCGGGTAGAACATTGATAGAAGGGAAGGTGGATCTCTGTGGATCTCTGTGGAGGTGGATCTGTGATAGGTGGGGAGCATGAGAACTCTGGTTGCTGGAGGGTAGATAGTTATATACAGTACTTGTCAAAGAGAGGACAGATAATCATTGTTGGAGAGAAATACTTTACCAGATAAGCCTGGTCCCTGATGGGTTATAGGATTGATAGTTATTTAAAGTTTAAAATTCATTGATTAAGGTTATACTTAGAGGAAAAGTTGGATTGAAATAGTGAAAATATTGGAAGGATAATGAGAAAAGAGTAAACTGCTGAAGCATATGTACTCTCAAGATAAGAAGAGTTCTTTGATTTAAGCTGGCAAAAGCTTCCAGCTTCAGTGGCAGGCAAGTGGAGGAGATGGTCAAGTAGTTCAGTGGGAAAATAATCCAGCAGACTGTGTCTTTACATTAACGACTTGGCCCCAAAGCATATTTGTCCTCCCTTTGGGTTTTCTTGGTTAATATGGGGTGGCTGCAACTCCATTCGAATGGATTTAAGCCCTATAGGTGGGAACAATCAATTGGCTCTTCCTTTCTAGAGAGGAGTATGACAGCCTCTGGAGCAGTTCTTGGTGAGCAAACTTCAGTTGTGCATTAAGACAGGAGATAAACTCAGTCTTTTAGTCAACTCTCGGCAATGATTAATTTATGCATTGTTCTTTAAGGGGCTGAGATATAGCGTATATTGGCACTGAAGAATTTGTTAGGATGTAAAGAAAAAGGTAAATGTATGTTAAACACAGCTAGTTTTGAAATTTGTTTTCCTGAAATAATCCCAGAAAATTTCAGTGCTCATTCCAGAAATGTGTACTAGTAAACCTTTAAAGATAATGGGTTTAAATGGAGCACTTCTTGTTTGGTTGTGCAGGGGGAAAGTGCTTAGAATTTAGTTTTTCTAGTTTCAAAAAAGTCTGTGTAGAATTAGAGGTACTGTCGCTTCAGCCAATCATATGCTATGATTTTTTTTTTTTTTAATATTGATGATGAGACTCCAAAGCAGAAGTTTCATGAAATGAACTACATGTAATGTTCTCTGGTATTTTTCTATTTTCTGTTCTTTTCTAGTTCTTCGAAAAGTTGCTAGTCATGACCTACCAAATTTTCATAACCTACTAACCAGTTGTGATCTGCAGTTTGAGAAACATTCGTTGGTGTATATAGTTGTGACAGTGAGGAAACCGATTGCGTTTCCAGCACTATACTTTAAAGCTTGATGATGGCATTGCCAAAGGAATCCAGAGTGGTATAATTGTAACAAGCTATACGTACAATAGAGCTATTCTTTGTAAAACAAAAAGGGAGGTGAAGGAGGAAGAGGAAACCATTTAAAAACAACTGTCTTTCAAACACTGTGTATATGTCCCAGTTAAGGTACAGGAAAGTGGAAAATGATTATGCCTGGCATCTGACAGAGTTTATAAAGGAACATATTCCCTGGTGGGTCAGTGGTAGAGAATCCACCTGCAATGGTGGAGACGTGGGTTCGATCCCTGGGTCAGAAAGATCCCCTGGAGCAGAAAATGGCAACCCACTCCAGTATTCTTGCCTGGGAAATCCTGTGGACAGAGGAGCCTGGGGCTACGGTCTGTGGAGTTTTAAGAGAGTTGAACATGGCTGAGTGACTAAAACAACAATAATACATGAAGATTTCTTGAAGGTAAAGGCTTTTTTGCCTTTTGATGTGGAATGACCCAGTACACTGGAAATATCCGACTGTAATTACGATAACCTCAATTTCTGACTCCCTGCCAGCTCCACCCTTTCTATCTACCAGAGAGGTCTTTCGATTTTTCTTCTAAAGTGAACATTTATACTGTCTGATAGACATTTTCTTTTTCAGTTGTCTCAAGCTTTTTGTTATGATTTTATTTGAATTGCTTCATATGTCAGGATTACTCTAATTTTCCAAAGCTTTTAGCTTATAGTGTAGAATAAAGATTGTATATTTGAAATGTCTTATTACAACTGTTTTTTTCTACATACAGTCTCAAGTTGCATAAATGAAAGTAACAAATATGTAAACAGACATGTATGAAAGTTAGAAATAAGTCCATTGGTTGCGTGCCATGAAATTAAGGTGCAGATTACCTTGAACTTCTGAAGAGTACATAAAAAGATATATCTTAAATCATGACTCTGTAGCCGAGTGAGAATCCCAGAAAGCTCCCAGCACTAGTAATAAATAATACAGGTGTACGCGTGTAGTCCTGTGTGTGGGTTCTGTCCTAATACCGGACATCTCAGGTACGAGGTAAGACGGAGTGACTGTTTCGGATGTGTTGTTATAAGTATTAGTATCTTGATACACACAAAAAATTGGGGAAATAGGTGAGTACATATGATTTTTAAAGATGAGATCGTTTCTTTAATTCAAAATATAGAGTGTTATTCTCTGTCCAGGTCATCTCTTCTTTTTTTGTCTTTTGCTTTAGCATTGCTTTCTGTATCTTTGTCTTTTTTTTTAAAAAAAAAACTGAAGTGTAGTTAACTTATAATGTTATATTAGTTTCAGGTGTCCAGCAAAGTGATGCGGTCACACACACGCATATATTCTTTTTCAGGTTCTTTCACGTTATAGGTTATTACAAGATGCTGAGAATAGTTCTCTGTGCTGTACAGTAGATCTTGGTTGTTTACCTGTTTTATATACAGTAGTGTGCGTATTTTAATCCCAAATTCCTTTTTTATCTACCCCTCCCTCCCTTTGGTAACCTTAAGTTTGTTTTCTCTGAGTCAATTTCTGTTTTGTAAATATGTTCATTTTTTTTTTAGATTCCACATATAAGTGATATCATATGATATTTGTCTTCTCCATCTGACTTACTTCACCCAGTATGAGAATCTCGGATTCATCTATGTTGCTGTGAATGGCACTATTTCACTCTTTTTATGACTGAGTAATATTCCACTGAATATATGTACTTTATTTTCTTTATCCAGCATCTATTGATGGACATTTAGGTTGCAGATCATGTTTTCACTTTTAGAGTTTTGATTTTCTGAAATTGTGGGACCTAGAGTTCTGTGATTGGAAAGGAATGTAAGTTAGGATTATTTTTGTGATTTAGGTGAACTTTTTACATATTTGAAGAAATTAAAGAGAATAGGCAGTTAATTTCCTTGACTCTTTCTGTCTCTAGCCATGTTATTTTTCCTGTCTGGTGGGTTGCCCCGTTCTACTCTTTCTTTGTAAAAAGTGACTTTACTCACCCATTGTTGCTCATGGCACCAATTGGTTGTCATCCTTGAGTTCGTTAATTTGCTCATTTATTCATATATTTAGTAATTACTAATTAATTACCTTCAAATGCCAGGTGTACATGCTTGAATGCAACAGATGAAATCTTTGCCCCTGAACATACACTTTAGTTGGAGCTTGAACTGTGAGGGGTAGAAGTAGTATCTATTGTTAAGAAAAATGGTGGAACCTGCTTAATAGGGGAGTTGAAGGAGGTTTCCTAAGAAGGTAGCACTTAAGCTGTCAACATGAGGTTGAGAAGTACTCAGTGTGAGTGTCTGGAAAGAGTATTCCAGGCAGAGCAAAAAGCTGTGAGAAGGCCTGGAGGTGGGAAAGAGTTTACAATGTAGTGTGTGGGAGGAATTGAAATAAGGCCACGGTGGCTGTGTTGTAGACTGGGAGAAAGTGGTTGGAGATGAGGTCAGAGAGATGGGCAGAGATTCAATGATGCAAGCCATGGAAAGGAATTTGGATTTAAGTCCGTATAGTGGCTGTCACTAAATGGTTTTAAGTGGAATTTTAAGCAGTTTGTGTCTTTATAAGAGCACTCTTATTGCTTGGGTAGGATAAATTGTAGAGGGTTAAGAATAAAATCTACCCGGTGGCCCAGTGGTAAAGAATCTACCTGCAATGCAGGAGAGGCAGGTTCAATTGATCCCTTGGTGGGGAAGATTCCCTGGTGAAGGCAATGGCCACCCACTCCCAGTCTTGCCTGGGAAATCCCTGGTGGGCTGTAGTTCATGGGGTCGCAAAGAGTCGGACACGACTGAGTGACTGAACACACACACACACACACACACACACACACACACACACGAATAAAAGCAGAGACACAAGTGAGAAGGCCATTGATGTAGTCCTTGGTTAGAGATGGTGAAGTCCACGGAGATGAAGAGAAGTGGACAGATTTAAGTTATGTTTTGGAGTTAGTAATGAAAGACTGATAAGTCAGATGTGGGGAATAAGGAAGAAGGAAACAATTCTGGCACCTGGGTGTTGGATTTGGACTACTTGGGGGATGGTGAAAGACTGGGAGAGGAACAGTTAGTTACCTATATTCCTTAGAATTCCAAGCTCCCAGGAATGTGAATCTGTTTGGCCCAAAATGTTGATATTGGGTGGTTCCCTCAGAAGAGAAAATGTGTAGGGAGGAAATGATGGGCATTGACTTCTTTCTTCAACCTCTTGTTTTCACTGCATTAGACTAGAGAATGGGAAACAAATCAAGCCTCTGTTAAGTGTTGAAATGTTCGGCTGACCTGATATTTAAGAAAAACCTTAGGCTACCCACTCTACTATGCTGGCCTGGAGAATTCCATGGACTGTATAGTCCAAGGGGTCGCAAAGAGTCGGACACGACTGAGCGACTTTCACTCTTTTATTGCAAAATGAGACATCAGTAAAAAACAAATGTATGGTTTGACGAATTTCTATAAGGCAGACACCTTTATAATCACCAGTCAGGTTAAGAAACAGAGCTTTGCCACCCTCTGAGTGCTCCATGCCAGTCACAGCCACCTTTCCCCACATGTAACCATTATCCTTACTTTTATGGTAAATCACTTGAATGTGCATTGCTGGACACTGTAGGTTAGTCTTGACAATTAAAAAATAGTTTTTATATGAGTTGTTTTTAATCTTTAGGTTGGTCCTCTATCTTTTCTCGTCTCCTTTTCCTGTTGAAGACCCAGACTGTTTGGATTGTTTCCTGCAGCCTGGATCTTGCTGATTGCTTGCTCAAAGTGCAGTTCAGCACGTTCATTTGTCCTCCATATTTCCTGCAGATGGGCAGCTGGATCCAGAGACTGGATCAGGGCTCAAGTCAGTCCCTTAGGCATCATAATAGGTGGTGTTCTCAAGATTGTATGAGTCACTTAATGTCTAGTTGCCTCTCTTTTTTGTGATGTTAGCAGCTGTTGATGGTTAATACTTATTTCTCTTAATTTGTTGGGAGTTGCAGAATGGTGAAATTGAAAATACACCATTTTGTTTTCAATTATTAGTTGGAATGGTTTTTTAAAGAGTAACTTTTCTCAGCTTCTATGTGGTTAGTCAGTGGAAAGGAAAAGACAGGATAAATGTTTGATTTTTTCCCTTTATTTACCCGTTTTTAAGATAATGAATCAAGTCCCTGTTTTCCTCCAAAGGGAACTCATTCCTTTCTTTTTTTTTCTTTTTTTAAAAATGCCATTGTGAACTGATGAATGTAGACATATTTGATGGATTTAATTCATTGCATTTACTTTTGCTGAAGCTCAGAGTGTCCCATCTTTGATCAGTGGGAATCCCTTTAAGCGACAGCATGACCCGCATGGTCCTTGAGAGCTTCTTTGTTCTCTGCTGTGATAAGATACTGAGGCCTCATCTTGTTCATCTTTCGTCCCAGATCTGGAATCAACCTGTACAGTAAGCCCTACTTTTAGTGAGAGATGGTATTTCAAGACCCTAACCTGGCCACTAATATGATGTTATTTTAAAATAAGAGGTTTATTTCTAGATAGGAAGCCTGACTCGTTTTTTTCAAACTATGGGCTAGTCTATCAAAAAAATGTGAGCTAGCACTGGCAGTTTTACACTTTTTCCTGGATAATATCCACCATGCATTTATGTTTCTAAGTTTGAGTCAGAAATTGGACATGTGTAGACAGATTTCTGTGGTAGAGACTTTTTAGAGTGGACTTTTATCTTTGTCTTCTCCCTATCTTGGTCTGGTTACCTTGTGACCCACTGTTATCCTAAGATCTAGCCTCACTTTTTTCTTAGCTTTAAATGTTTCAGGTGACCTAGTTTCTTCTTTTCTTAAATGAGAAAAGGAAAATGAATCCAAGACAGAGAACACTACTAGTGACCCGATCAGATTTCAGGCCTTACTTTTAAGGTAGACCTTTTAGCTTGCCTTGTCTTATATACATACAAGTGTATCTGTGTAAAAACAAACAAAATTCAAGGGCATCTTGATGCTGCTTTATAAATCCAGCCCAACTGACTGTATTGCAAAATGAAGCACATCCAGATACTAAATGCCACATGTCACTACCTTTTACTTTTGATATTAACACCTCTTGTTCCGTTCTTTGTGCTTTTGAATAAGTAAAATGAGATATTTGTCTCAGTGACATAGTTGGTAAGTTACATTTGCCACTGTGTCACATAATCATAAAAGGAATTAGTTTTGATGTAATTGCTTACTATATTAAAAGACATTAGGTTGCACTTACAGGTTGCTGTGTGAATTAGTTCGTCATTGCAGTCAAATAGCAGTCAGTAACCATTTTCCAATGATACTAAATAATGTCTGTTCAAACATTTTTAATAGTGACATCTAGATCATAGAAAGGGATTAGAGAGAAATGATTGCACTGAATAGAATTTATAGTTTATGTAATTCCTAAGAATTATTAAAAAAAAGATGAAATTAAACAATGGAATTTCATAAAAATTCCAGTGGAAACTTAAAAATATATGTACTCATTAGCTCTCGAGAGGAAAGTATTTTGATAATTTTCTTTTCCTGGTAGATTGAGTTTTCCTTCTGTACACTTGAGTCTCATTTATACTTCCAAGGTCTTTTTTTCTAAAAGAACTCAAGTACCAGGCCAAGATAAGAAAATGGGATCACTCCACCCCTTTATTTACAGACTTGCAGCACTTGATTAGTCAGTTTTAGTTAATGTTCATAAAAAAGTCATGTGATGTAAAACAGTCTCCCAAAATAGTGATATAGTGATAACTTTATAGTATCGAACATTACTGGGAAGTGTGATGTATTATGTAATAGATTTTCCAAATAAATGAAGTAGATCACTTCAAGCATTATACTCTTAAAATATTTTTAAAACAGTTTTAAAACAACCAGTTTTGATGGAAATTCATTTCAAGGTGAGGACACTTGACCCAGTCTTCTGAGACAAATCATTTGCTTTCTTGATTACTTAGTATTATTTTAAAATAAATTTTAGTTCATAAAAAACCATAATAAAATTCATGGAGCTGTTCATAGTTTTAGTTTATAGAAACAGTCAAGGGTGCTATTTTGTGTGTTAGAAGTTTCGTTGCTACCTATAACTGTTTCCTGCCCCCCTACTGCCCAAGTCTAGTTTCATTGTGACCTGTTTTTTCTCTTTGCTATGCTCTTCTCTAAACGGCAGCTTAGAACTAGTGATCTGACCTAACACTAGCTTTCCCTTTCTCAAAGTAAATGCTCTTTGTTCAATGTTTGCTTACCAAAGGCCTTTTTCTCTCCTGGGTTCATCAGTTCAGTTCAGTCGCTCAGTCGTGTCTGACTCTGCGACCCCATGAATCGCAGCACGCTGGGCCTCCCCGTCCATCACCAGCTCTCGGAGTCTACCCAAACCCATGTCCATCGAGTTGGTGATGCCATCCAGCCATCTTATCCTCTGTCGTTCCCTTCTCCTCCTGCCCCCAGTCTTTCCCAGCATTAGGGTCTTTTCCAATGAGTCAACTCTTTGCGTGAGTATTGGGAGTTTCAGCTTCAGCATCAGTCCTTCCAGTGAACGCCCAGGACTGATCTCCTTTAGGATGGACTGGTTGGATCTCCGAAAAGTTCAAGGGACTCTCAAGAGTCTTCTCCAGCACCACAGTTCAAAAGCATCAATTCTTCGGCACTCAGATTTCTTTATAGTCCAACTCTCACATCCATACATTACTGAAAAAACCATAGCCTTGACTAGCCGGACCTTTGTTGGCAAAGTAATGTCTCTGCTTTTTAATATGCTATCTAGGTTGGTCATAACTTTTCTTCCAAGGAGTAAGCGTCTTTTAATTTAATGGCTGCAATCACCATCTGCAGTGATTTTGGAGCCCCAAAAAATAAAGTCTGACTGACACTGTTTCCACTGTTTTCCCATCTATTTGCCATGAAGTGATGGGACCGGAGGCCATGATCTTAGTTTTCTGAATGTTGAGCTTTAAGCCAACTTTTTCACTCTCCTCTTTCACTTTCATCAAGAGGCTTTTTAGTTCCTCTTCAGTTTCTGCCCTAAGGGTGGTGTCACCTGCATATCTGAGGTTATTGATATTTCTCCCGGCAATCTTGATTCCAGCTTGTGCTTCTTCCAGCCCAGCATTTCTCATGATGTACTCTGCATGTAAGTTAAATAAGCAGGGTGACAATATACAGCCTCGATGCACTCCTTTTCCTATTTGGAACCAGTCTGTTGTTCCATGTCCAGTTCTAACTGTTGCTTCCTGACCTGCATACAGGTTTCGCAAGAGACAGGTCAGATGGTCTGGTATTCCCATCTCTTTCAGAATTTTCCACAGTTTATTGTGATCCACACAGTCAAAGGCTTTGGCATAGTCAATAAAGCAGAAATAGATGTTTTTCTGGAACTCTCTTGCTTTTCCTGTGATCCAGCGGATGTTGGCAATTTGATCTCTGGTTCCTCTGCCATTTCTAAAACCAGCTTGAACATCTGGAAGTTCACGGTTCACGTAGTACGTCTTAATCATCTTTTAACTAAGCAATTATTGTGCAGTGAAGGAGAGCAAAATTTTTCAAACTTTCCTAAATTTCTAAAATTAAGTATGAAAATAACAATTTTTTTGTTTCAAAAAAGAACAGATTTTACCTTAAAACCCTCACAAAACTCCCAAGTTAAACAAATTTCTGTCATTTTGAAACATTGCTTAGATTTTGAGGACCCATGGTATCACCAAACTGAATTGCTGTTTCAGAGGTATGTTTGTGTACAAATAGGACTTCCTCGGTGGCTCAGTGGTAAAGAACCCGCCTGCCAGTGCAGAAGCTGCAGGAGACACAGGGTTGATCCCTGGATTGGGAAGATTTCCTGGGGAGGAAGTGGCAACCCACTCCAGTATTCTTGCCGGGATGATCCCATGGACAGAGGAACCTGGAGGGCTGCAGTGTATAGTGTCGCAAAGAGTCGGGCTCGACTGAGCACACACACACATACACACACACAAACACGGTAAAGTTGCATTTGTAGTAGTTTATTTTTAATTTCTATGGGTGAAATATTTAAGCTATTTATCTTTCTTGTAATGATTGATCTTTTTTTTGTCTGTTAGACACAGCTGTAATTTTAAAATTTTATTTTTATTTCTTGGAAAAAAACCTCAAACAGGTGAAAATAATCCCAATTTTTTAAAAAAAGCAAAAGGAATTTTCACAAAGCACCAAAATCAGGAACTATTTCTCAGTTTACTCCCCTTAATTTATTTACAAAGAACCTCGGAGAAGTACTGAGAAGTGGTTTCCTATATGCTGTTGCTCTGAAGTAGTCAGAATGTGATGAGAAATCAAGTGAAACAGTGTCCATCTCTGCAAACAGCTGAAAGCAGCCACTGTCCCCACAGGTTGCCCCATACCTCTCTTCATGAAAGCCTATAAAAATTATGTGGAAGTCAGAGTATAGAACTCCTTGAATGATAGAAATATTAGTATGTTAGAGTTTAAACTTTCCTTGAATTTAGACTTTTATTAATGTGGCTATTACACCTTTAATTAATGTATTAATGTTTGGAATTGTTGCAGTTAATTATAGTGTACTTCTAGGGATGGGAGCAAGGAGTTGAGAGTGTATAGAGAATAAATCTTCATAGTTTATTTTCAAAATTTGAGGTGTGGGGAAATAAATGAGGAATAAGACATATTGAGTAAATACAGTTTTTAAGTGTAGGTAGTCTCTTTAGCACAAGTCATAGTGGATTTTTTTATATTCATGAGTAGACCTTAGGAAGTTTCATGTAGACGTCTCCTCTTTTATTGTTAATCAGCTAAAGATTCTGTTCCCTTTTTTAGTTCTCAAATCTAGGTATGGTTGTTGAGTGTTTAAAAATCTTTTTAATGAACTGGATTAAAAGTTATATAGTTCTGTGTATTTCTTATACAGTTATTTTTAATTTCTATTTTGGTGGGATGTGAGTATGTTGGAGCATTTTCAAATGTGCTATTTTATGTTGTCTGCATTTTCTGGATTTGTATTTTTTTGAAAAATGGGTTAGTAAGAAAGTAAATGCACTAGCATGTCTTTAGGGCTGGAGAGTGTATCACAGTGTTTGTTAATTTCATAAAGGTTTGTTATAAGAAATTAAAAGGAATAATGCCACTTTCTGGTTGAGAGTAAGTGAAAAAATTCTTAGAAATTAAAAATGAAAGACTCCAAGGGTGAAGGAAGGGGAAAAATCTTAACTTCTTCTTCTTTAAAGTCCTTTGCCAGGAAATTATAATTGTAGAGTACCTTCAGGCAGAGAGCCCAAGCTGAGAGGAAATGGTTTGATAGAGTTGAAAAACAAGACTTTCATTTAATTATGAAGTCTTCTATCCATTGTAGACCATTTATTTTTTGAGTTGGATTTTAGTTCGTTCTAATGCCACTAATTAACTAAACCGTCATAAATTTTCATACAGTTTTAAAAAGTAAATATACTATGAGATCATCAAATTATATCTGTCTTACTATTTAAGAAGTGATAATTGCTAGGAAAACAGTTAAGAGCCAGAGCTTTAGAGTCAGGTAGAACATGGTTCCAATCTTAGTTCTGCCATTTCCTGATGCAGTGGTGGGTAAGTTACTTACGTTTTTTAAGTCTTGGTATACTCACTTATAAAGTGGAGGTGATAATAGTACCTTCTCTTTGGATTTTGTGAGGACTAAATGAAGTATATAAAAGTTATGCAGAAGTCAGAGTACAGAACTCCCTAAATGATACAAATGTTAATGTTGTCAAGAGTTTAAACTTCCCTTAAGTTATACTTTTATTAATGTAGCTATACTTTTAATCAGTGTATTGTTTGGGATTATTGCAGTTAAGTCTAGTATTTTTCTAAGGATGGGAGTGAGAAGTTCTGAGTGTATAGAGACTAAATCCTCACATTTTATCTTCACAGTTTTAATGGAGGGAGAAAAAAGCATTTACCTTTGAAGAGTTTCTGAGGTGTTTTAGAAATGTCTGGCATTGCTGACATCTTTTGAAGAAAGACACAGTTTTCCACTGGAGTGCCAGGGAATTCCCATCTTTGAGACTTTATTGTGTTTGTCATTAACCTGAATAGAAAGGCCTTTAAAGTTGATTTTTTAAAGAAAACATTTGAATGCATTTTGTTTGGTATTATATTTATTCGTTAAAGTATTCAATTAGTGCTAAGTGTGAAGTGGACCGTGTTGCTTAGCCCCAGTAAGCAATCATCCTAGGTAGGGTTCAACCCCTGGTAAAATTGCACATGTCATAATGAAGAAGAGGACCTGGCTAGAGTGCAAATTCAGCAACGGAGGAAAAAACTCCCATGTGGTCCTCAAGTGCCAGAATTACGTTTTGGATCTGTTGAGCCAGTTCTCTGGTGGGGGATAGTACTAGTGCTTGGGTCTCCTTGAACTCAATCTCCGTCTGTTGCAGGATGGAAATAGCAAATGTGGCTGTCTTGCCAGTACCTGATTGAGCTTGAGCAATTGCATCATACTCTTTAGTACATGGAATAATAGCTCTCTGCTGAATAGCTGATGGCTTCTCAGAATCATAAGCATAGATGCCCTGAAGAACAAACTTTAAATTTCATATCATCAGAGTTATCAACAATCCCATTCCAGTTGCTCCTGGTGACACCATCAGGGTCCATTCCCTCTGGGCCGCCATGTTCTCTGTTAAAATCCACAGAGCCACCAGACATGATCCAAAGAACCACTCAGTGTCCGACTGAAAAGCAGCAGTGCAACTGTTAGCATTAAAGAGCTACTACTCGTAGTAATACCTGTAATGTAATCACTAAAACACAGAGAACTTTGCCAGAAGGGAAAAAGACATCGAAAATGACTGAGCTGATATGAGGTAGAAGGTGCTCTTTGAAGGTGGAATCTCTCTTTTCTCAAAGCTGGGAGTTTTTTCTCTGTTGCTGAATTTGCACTCTAGCCAGGTCCTCTTCAAAATTAGTTTCCTAAGAGATCTAGAGGGCATATCCTAATTATTCTTCACTAGGGAGCTAGATCTAGCAGTGTAGAAAGCCATTCCTTTGTATTCCTTTCTATTTACATGTCTTCGGCCAAAACAACCCAAATAAAAATGGGCAAAAGATGTGAATAGACATTTCTCCAAAGAAGACCTGGGAGAACACTGCTTTTTCCCACTGTGTTAGCAATCATGTAACAGATTATGTTCTTTCCTACTTTTTGAGATAGAAAGTCAATTGACAGAAAAACCAGATTGTATTTTCAGTTATTTATTTGAAAAAGATATTTCTAGGGTATGTCTGCTAAAGTATGTAGTAAACTATATCTTGCTAGTTCCATGAGAGGGAGATCTTGGAGGTGACTTGTTCTCCACAAAATTCACCAGCACCTGAGAGAGTGCATATTCTAAAGGACTCAGTCTTGAATGACTTTTTTTGGATCTGTGATTAAAAACATTTATGATGAAATTTTGAGGTGTTAAAATCACAATATGTCAAGTACAGATGAAATGATACTCATTATATTGTGTTTGCCAAGGCAGGAAAATAGGAAAATGTATTTGTGTGTGTATGTATTTTAAATTGGCTTCCAATTATGAGGTTTTCTTTTTTATCTGTAAGGGCTTTAAAAGCTGATGATATAAAAATTAATTAAAATTATACCATAAACTGAAATGATCAGTTTTCATTTAACACACCAGAAAGGGAAAGAGGAAATAAAGACAAGCATGAATCGTTCACCAAAATAAATCATGTGTTTTCGCTTGACAAATACCCCTGAGACCATCTTTTTGCCTCAGTTAAATTAGTAACATTTCAGTTGTTCCACATGTTGGGAAAATAAGACATATGGACTAATAGAAAATTCTCACTAAGCTTTCACTGGATTCACTTGGGGGACCTATGACTTGTGTGCTCAAAGTGAGCGTTTGCAAGCCTACTTTAAGAAAGTAATTATAACTCCCAAAGAGCTAAGTGGTGGTTAGCTTACCTTTTGGCTTAGTCTTAAAGATTTGTTAGTATGATGCTCTCTCCATCACTGTGTTCATGTGTGTGACTCATCTTCAGCTGCTTTGTGCTTCCTTGTCCACAAAGGGCATGAAGCACAGGGCGACACTGTGATGTTTTTGAAAATTTAAGAGACTGACTTCTTTTTCTGGTAGGGATATACTCTTACTGGTCCATCGTATCTTTCTTTGTTGTTGTTCAGTTTCTGAGTCGTTTCTGACTCTTTGCGACCCCATGGAGTGCAGTGTGCCAAGCTTCCCTGTCCTTCACTATCTCCTGGAGTTTGCTCAGTGTCCATTGAGTGGGTGGTTCTATCTAACCATCTCATTCTCTGCCGCCCGCTTCTCCTCTTGCCTTCAGTCTTTTTGAGTATCAGGATCTTTTCTGAAGAGTTGCCTGTTCCTATCAGGTGGCCAGAGTATTGAAACTTCAGCTTCAGTGTCAGTCCATCACTTCATGGCAAATAGATGGGGAAACAGTGGAAACAATGGCTGACTTTATTTTTCTGGGCTCCAGAATCACTGTGGATGGTGATTGCAGCCATGAAATTAAAAGATGCTTACTCCTTGGAAGGAAAATTATGACCAACCTAGACAGCATATTAAAAAGCAGAGACACTACTTTGCCAACAAAGGTTCATTAGTCAAGGCTATGGTTTTTCCAGTGGTCATATATGGATGTGAGTGTTGGACTGTGAAGAAAGCTGAGCGCCGAAGAATTGATGCTTTTGAACTGTGGTGTTGGAGAAGACTCCTGAGAGTCTCTTGGACTGCAAGGAGATCCAACCAGTCCATCCTAAAGGAGATCAGTCCTGGGTGTTCATTGGAAGGACTGAAGTTGATGCTGAAACTCCAATAATTTGGCCACCTGATGCAAAGAGCTGACTCATTTGAAAAGACACTGATGCTGGGAAAGATTGAGGGCAGGAGGAGAAGGGGACGACAGAGGATGAGATGGCTGGATGGCATCACCGACTCGATGGACATGGATTTGGGTGAACTCTGGGAGTTGGTGAGGGACAGGGAGGCTTGGCGTGCTGCAGTTCATGGGATCGCAAAGAGTTGGACATGACTGAGAGACTGAATTGAGCTGACTGATAAGAATTTTTTTATGTATTTTGGATACAGTTTCTGATAATATATGTGAGTTTTGTTCTCCAGTCACTTAGATTAAATAGTTCTGTATCAGTGCTTATATATTTGTATGCATGTACATGTGTATCTAGGATTCACGTGAAGATAGTACCCACAAAAACACGGAAAATGACCCACTGTCAAAAGATGAAATAGTCAACAGAACCAGAATCAGAAATGATATAAATGTTGGAATTATCATGTAGGGATTTTGAATTTACAAGGACTACTGTGTTAAGTGTCTAGTGAAAGGTGGACAACACCTGTGCACAGTTAGGAGAATTTATCTGCGCAGTGGAAATTATTTCTTTTTGAAAGAGTCAAATAGAAATGCTAGAGATAAAAAGAATTTAAACTGGTTGATGTTGTTGTTTGTCTTCTATATCCTTACTGATTTTCTGTAAACTTACTGTATCAGTTACTGAGAGAGGAGTTGTTGAAATCTCCTGCAGTTATTTTGAGTTTGTCCTCCTCCTATCAATAATTTGTTTCGTTTTGTGTTTTGTAAGCTTTGTTTTAGCGTGCTTACACATTTAGAGTTGCTATGTCTTCCTGATAAATTGACTGTTTGTCATTACAGAATGTCCATTTTTAGCCCTGGTAATAATTTCTCTGCAGTCTTCTTTGCCTGATATTAATACAACCACTTTAGTTTTGCTTTGATTAGTTTAACATGTCATCTATGTTTGTATCTATATATCTGTATTCATCTATCTGTCTATCTTTATCTCCATCCTTTTACTTTTAACCTCTTTTTGTCTTTATAGTTAAGGTGATGTCAGAATGTAGTTGGGTCCTATTTTTTATCTAGTCTAGCAATCTTTCTCTTTTAATTGAATGATTTGACTATATTATTTAAAGTAATTAACCAGTATAGTTCTGTTAAGTACATTTTTTCTACTTTTTTCCTAGTAGTTGCCCTAGGGATTATAGTATATATCTTTATTACAATCAACTTCAGGTTAACCTGATTCCAGTAAATTTGCTTAATTATAGCTCCATTTCCCCTGTTCTGTTGTTTTTGTATATGTTTTACCTAGATATGTTACAATTTCAACAGTTCAGTGTTGAAATTATTGATTTAAACTGTCATGTTTTATAAGATAAATATATTATCTTTTCAGTTCAGTTCAGTTCACTCAGTCGTGTCCCTCTTTACGACCCCATGAATCGCAGCACACCTGGTTTCCCTGTCCATCACAGACTCCCAGAATCCACTCAAACTCGTGTCCATCGAGTCGGTGATGCCATCCAGCCATCTCGTCCTCTGTCGTCCCCTTCTCCTCCTGCCCCCAATCCCTCCCATCATCCGGGTCTTTTCCAACGAGTCAGCTCTTTGCATGAGGTGGCCAAAGTATTGGAGTTTCAGCTTCAGTGTCAGTCCTTCCAGACTGGTTGGATCTCTCTGCAGTCCAAGGGACTCTCAAGAGTCTTCTCCAACACCACAGTTCAAAAGCATCAATTTTTCGGCGCTCAGCTTTTTTCACAGTCCAACTCCCACATCCATACATGACCACTGGAAAAACCATAGCCTTGACCAGATGGACCTTTGTTGGCAAAGTAATGTCTCTGCTTTTTAATATTTTATGTTTATGTAAATATTTACCATTTCTTTTCACCCAGAAGCATTTCCTTTATTATTTCTTGTACAGAAGTTCTGCTTGCAGCAGATTCTATTAGTTTCTATTTATCGGGGAATGTTCTTATTTTCCCTTCATTTTTGAAAGATAAATTTGCTGGATTTAAGGATTCTTGGATGACATTGTTCTTTTTAGCACTTTGAGTGTTTCTTTCACTACCTTCTGACTGCCATGGTTTCTGATGAGAACTCAGCTTTTAATGACATTCTTGTTCTAATTCATGATGAGCCGTTTTCTCTTTCTTCTTTCAGAAATTTCTTTTTGTCTTTCATCAGTTTGATTCCAATGTATCTAAATGTAGATCTTTGTGTGTTTATCTCCATTAATCATTTAGTTTCTTGTATGTGTAAATTATTGTTTTTCTTCAAATTTTGGAAGTTTTCAGTCACTGTTTTTAAAAAAGGTATTTTTCTGCCTCTTATTCACTTTTTGCTCCTGCATGCTTGAGTGCTATGTCACTTCAGTCATGGCCGCCTCTTTGCGAGTCTATGAACTACAGCCCACCAGGCTCGCTGTCCGTGGAATTCTCCAGGCAAGAATACTGTAGTGGGTTTCCATTTCCTCCTCCAGGGGATCTTCCTGACCCAGGGATCGAACCCAAGTCTCCTGTGTCTCCTGCATTGCAGGTTTATCGCTGAGCCACCAGGGAAGCCTCTTTTTCTCCTGAGATTCCCTTTATGACTGTATTGGTATGTTGATGTCTTACTAGGCTCTGAGGCTCTGTTGATTTTTCTTCACTCTTTCTGTTTTCATAGGAAAGATACTTTATTTAGTTATTTTCATGTTTACTGATTTTTTTTATCTGTTATCTCAGAAATGCTGTCAAACTCTTCTAATGTATTGTCTTTAAGGCATTTTTCACATCCAAATTTTACATTTTTGTTAGTTTCTGTATTGCTATTGAGATTCTCTACTTTTTGTATAATTTTCATGGTGTTTTCTTTTAATTTCCTTAACACAGTTTCATTTTTTTGAATGTATTTAGAGTAACTGCTTTGAAGCCTTTTTCTGATGTATCCAATAGCTGGACCCACAGTGGGTCATTGTCTGTTGACTGCTTTTGTTTTTTGCATTGATTGCTTCTATTTTGTTTTGTTGAGTGCTTTACTAAGTATGGGTCACACTTTTCCTTTGCAGGTTTCATAATTTTTGGTTTGTTTAAAACTGTACTTGTAAAATGATACATTATAGGAGCTCTGGTTTCTCTCCTCCCTCCCAGGCTTTTTTTTTTTTTTAAACTTTCATGAACTTAAACTGTAGCATCTATCTCCCTACAGTGCTTTGCTGGTAATACCTTGCTCACATCTTTTATTTTTAGTTTCCTAGCCAGAATTCTTGGGGATTGCCTTGTCCATCAGTGATTTGTGCAAAAGTTGTGCTCAAACACGTTGAGCCCGTATGTCTTCCAGTCTCTGCTGATTCCAGTATCTGTGTATGGGTTGGGGAGCACGTTGAAACCTATAGTTTAGAAGTCTCTTTTGACTTTTACTTTTCACTAGGTCTGTTCTTTTTTCCCCCAGACAATATTTTTATTTCAGAACAAATTCATATACAGTTTCTGTATAAGATTAGGTAGTTGTTATAGTTCTACTTGTATTACAAGCACAAAGGCATTATAAGCACACATCTCTAATAATACTAAAAAATTGATCTAAGATTACAGTAATGTGATAGCAGATTGATTTTAAAACTACAGTCCTTAAGTATTAATACCTTAAAAATGATTCCTCATCATTGGGATTATTTTCACATTAAAAAAATTATAGTATAGTTCATTCATTTATTGTGTTTCAGATGTATAGCAAAGTGATTCATTTATACATATTTTTTCAGATTATTTTCCATTACAGTTTTCTGAAGGATATTGTATAGAGTTCTGCATGTTATGAGTGGAATATGTTGCTTATCTATTTTATATATAGTAATATTTACCTGTTATTTCATACTCATAATTCGTCCCTCTCCACCCCCCACTTTTTGGTAACCATAAATTGTTTTCTGTGTCGGAGAGTCAGTTCCTATGTGTATATAAATTCTCTTGTATTATCTTTTAGATTCCACATATAACTGATATATCAAATTTGTCTTTCTATGTCTGACTTACTTCACTAAGTATACTGTTCTCAAGGTCTGTTCGTGTTGCTGCAGATGGCAGTGTTTCATTCTTTTTCATGAATAATATTCCACTTTGTGTGTGTAGGTATAAGACAGTGACTTGTTGATGGGCACTTCGGTTGTTTCTCTCTGTTGGCTGTCGTAAATAGTGTGCTGTGAACACTGAGGTGCATGTATCTTTTTTATTAGAGTTTTCGCCTTTTCTGGATGTGTGTACCTAGGAATATATATCCTAGGGATCGCTGGATCATATGGTAGCTCTATTTTTAGTTCTTTTAAGGAGCCTCCATACTGTTTTCCATAGTGGCTGCACCAGTTTACGTTTCCATGAATAATGTAGGAGGGTTCCCTTTTCCCCACACCCTCCCTAACATTTTTTGTTTGTAGACTTTTTGATGATAGCCATTCTGACCAGTGTGAGGTGATACCTCAGTGTGGTATTGATTTGCATTTCTTTAATAATTAACAGAGTTGAGCATCTTGTCATGTGCCTGTTGGCCATCTGTATATCTTCTTTGGAGAAATGTCTGTTCAGGTCTTCTAACCAGTTTTTGACTAGGTTCTTTGTTGTTGTTGTTTTGATACTGAATTATATGAATTGTTTGTATATCTTGGATGTTAACCTCTTGTCCTTTGTATCACCTGTACATATTTTCTCCTATAAGTTTTCTTTTTGTTTTGTTGATGGTTCTTTTGCCAGACAAAAGCTTTTAAGTTCCATTTGGTACTGTTTGTTTATTTTTGTTTTTATTTCTTTTGCTTTGGGAAATTGATCTAAGAAAATATTGCTTTGATTTATGTCAGAATGTTTTGCACGCGTTCCCTTCTAGGAGTTTTATGATGTCATGTCTTTAAACCATGAGTTTACTTCTGTATATGGTATGAAAGTGTGTTTCGTTAGTTTACATGTAGCTGTCCAGCTTTCCCAACATTACTTTTTGAACAAACTGTCTTTTCTCCGTTGTGTATGCTTGCCTCCTTTGTCATAGATTAGTTGGTTGTAGATGTATGGGTTTATTTCTGGGCACTCTGTTCTGTTCCATTGATCTATTATACATGTCTGTTCTTGTGTCAGTACCGTGCTATTTTGATTACTGTAGCTTTGTAGCATAGTCTAAAGTCTGGAAAGTTTGTGCCTCCAGCTTTGTTCTTTCTCCTCAGAATTGCTTTGGCAATTCTGGGCCTTTTGTCATTTCACCTAAATTTTAGGATTTTTATTTTGTTATTTTACAGAAATCATTTTCAAATCAAGTGTCCTAAATCTTTTCCCGAATGTTTTCTTCAAGGTTGGGTCTTACGTTTATGTCTTGGAGATTTTGAGTTAATTTTAAACATTTTTGTAAGGTAAAAGTCCAGCTTCTTTTGCATGTAGACATTCAGTTTTCCCAGGACCATTTCTTGAAGAGACTGTCCTTTCCCCACTCTGTAGTCCTGACACCCTTTGAAAATTATTTGGTCCTGCATACAAGGGCTTATTTCTGGGCTCTCTGTTCTGTTGCATTAGTTTGTGGTACTGACTTTAATCAGTACCACAGTGTCTTGATTACTTTTGCTTTGTAGTATGTTTTGAAATCAGAAACTGGGAGACCTCTAACTTTGTTTTTTCTCCTCAAGATTGTTTTGGCTATTTGGGGCTCCTTGAAATTCCATATGAATTGGAGGATTTTTTTTTTTTCCCCTTCTGAAAAAAAATAAAGTCATGAGATGTTGATAGAGATTGCATTGAATCTGTAGATTGATTTAAACAGTGTTAAGTCTTCCAACCAATCCTCGAGCATAGGGTGTATGTCCATTTATTTGTATATTCTTTTATTATTTTTACTTTCAGCAATGTCTTTTTGTTTTCAATGTATAAGTCTTTTACCTCCTTAGTTCAGTTTCTTTCTGAGTACTTTCCCCTTTTTATGCTTTAAAAATGGGATTTTTTCTTAACTTCATTTTACTTCTGGTTATTGTTAATGTATTTGAAGTGTAATTGATTTTTTTGTGTTGATTTTGTATGCTGCAAAACTTTTGCTGAAATCATTCATTAGTTATAACAGGTTTTTATGTGTATATGTGTAATGTTTAGAGTTCTATACATATGAGGTCATGTTGTTTGTGAATTGAGATAATTTTGCTTCTTTTACAATTCTTCTTTGCCTTTTATTTTTGTTTCTTGTTTAATTTCTCTGGTTTGAACTTCTAGTACTGTGTTGAATAGTGGTGACAAGAGTGGGCATTCTTGCCTTGTTCCTTATCTTAGAAGAAAAGCTTTTAGTCTTTTACCATTCACTCTCTTGCAAACTTTTCATTATGTTGAGATAGTTTTATTTCCAGTTTGTTGAGTGTTTTTTTTTATCAGTATGAAAAGGTATTGAATTTTGTCAAATGCTTTTACTTTGTCAGCTGAGATGATCATGCAGTTTTTGTTCTTTATTTTGTTGTTGATTTTCATTTGTTGAACTGTTCTTATATTCTAGGTATAAATTCTACTTGATCATAGTGTATAATCCTTTTAATATGTTGTTGGATTTGGTTTATTAGTAGTTGTTGAGTATTTTTGCATCAGCATTTATTGGGAATATTAGTTTGTAGTTTTTTGTTTTTCCATGTTGTATCTTTGTGTGGACTTAATATCAGAATAATACTGGCCTCAACAAATGAGTTTGTAAGTTTTCCTTTTTTTCAATTCTTTGAAAGAGTTGAATTCTTTGGAAGGAGTATTGGTGTTAATTCTTCCTAAAATGTTTGGTAGAATTCTCCAGCACAGTGTTTTTCTTTGGTGAGAGGTTTTTAATTATGTCTTCAGTTTCCTTACTGTTCACATTTTCTATTTCTTCATGATTTTGTCTTAGAAGATTGTATCTTTCTAAGATTTTATCTATTTCTTTTAGGTTCATTGTTCATAGTATTCTCTTAACAATAGTTTTTATTTCTGTGACATCAATTTTAATGTCTTCTTTGATTCCTATTCCTAGTTCTTGAGTCTTCCTTCTTTCTTTCTTCCTTTTTGCTTTCTTTCTCTCTTTTCTTAGTCTAGCAAAAGTGAAAGTGAAAGTCACTTAGTTGTGTCCAACTTTTTGCGACCCCATTTAGTGTAGTCCATGGAATTTTCCAGCCCAGAATACTGTAGTGGGTAGCCTTTTCCTTTTCCAGGGGATCTTCCCAGCCCAGGGATCAAATCCAGGTTTCCTTCATTGCAGGAGGATTCTTTACCAGCTGAGCCACAAGGGAAACCCTAGTCTAGCTAAGGGTTTGCCAATTTTGTTGGTCTCAAAAAACCAATTCTTGGTTTCAGTCTGCTTTATTGAGATACCAAGACTGGGTAGCTTGTAAATAATAGGAATTTATTTCTCACTGTTCTGCAAACTTGGAAACACAAGATTGGGGTGCCAGCATGGTCACATGCAGGTGAAAACTTGTGGAGCTTTTTTCATAAGGCACTAATTCCATTCATGAGGGTTCCATCCTTATGACTTAAGCACCTCCCCAAAGCCCCAGCTCCTAATACCATCATCTTTGGGATTTTGGATATCATCAGTAATATTTTTGGAGGAGACAAATATTCAATTTTGCAATTTTGTTGATTTTTTAAAATTTTCTTTTGTAGTCACTATTTATCTCTGTTCTAATCTTTATCATTTCATTTCTTCTATGAACTTTGAGTTTAATTTGCGTTTCTGGTCTTTTGATGTATAAAGTCACATTGTTGCTTTGATATCTTCTTTTTAAATGGAAGGGATTACTGCTATAAACTGCTCTCTTAATGCTGCTTTTGCTGCATCCCAGATGTTTTGGTATGTTGTGTTTTCATTTGTCTCTAGATATTTTCTTTTCTTTCTTTTTTTTTTTTTTTTGATGTGGACAAGTTTTAAAGTCTTAGTTGAATGTTTTACAATATTGCTTGTGTTTTATGTTTTGTTTTTTTGACCACCAGGCATGTGAGATTTTAGCTCCACAACCAGGTATTAAACCTACCTCCCCTGTATTGGATGGTAAAGTCTTTTGGCTTGCTTACTGTCTGACAAGAAGACTATAGTCATTCTTGTCTTTATCCTTATTTAAGTAATATGTCTTTTTCCTGGGATGTTCAGTATTTAGCTTTTAGTATTTTCTTCCAGTATACTTTCTACTGGTATACCTCTTAAAGCTGGGAATTTCATTATAATACATCAGATTTGTCTCTCTGTGTGTATTTATCCTTTTAGATTTGGTTAGTTACTTGCATCTCTAGTTTTATTGTTTTTATACAATTTGAAAAATGTTTGGCCAGTATTTCCTTTAGCCCTTTTCCCTCTTTTTGCCTATTTTGATTTTTTAATATCTATTCTTCATTTCCATGTAGAGCTCAGGCTTTTTCTTTTTTCCTTTATTATTAAAACATTTTTTTCTTCAAGTTATCTTTTGTGCTGTACTATCTAATCTGTTTACGTCTTATCAAGTGAAAACTTCATTTCAGATAGTTTGTTTTTTTATCTCTAAAAGTTCTGTTTAGCTCTTTTTCCTATCTGTTTCCATTACATCAATAAGTACATGGGACATATTTATATTTGCTTTTTATAAGATTATTTTTGTTAATTCTACTGTTTCTGCCATTTCTATGTCTGGTTTTATTTTGTGTGTGTGTGTGTCTGTTTTAATTGACTAAGTTTTCTCCTCTTTGTAAGTCATAGTTCCCAGTTTTTCTTATGTCTAGTAATTTTTGATTGAATTCTTAATGTTTAAAATTTTTGCATTTGTGGAGGCTGGATTTTAAGTTTTTAAAGAGTTCCAGGCATGCCTCTGAGATATTGAGGATTCAGTTCAACTGCAATGAAGTGAATGAAGTTGCATTCAGACAACTGCAATGAAGTGAATATTGCAATAAAGTGAATCACATGAATTTTTTGGTTTCCAAGTATACAGAAAAGTTGTGTTTATACTGTTGTCTATTAAGTGGGCAATAGTGTTGTCTAGAAAACAGTGTAATATACCTTAATTGAAAATGCTTTACTGCTGAAAAATGCTGACCATCTGCTGCTGCTGCTGCTGAGTGATGTCAGTCATGTCTGACTCTGTGCGACCCCATGGACAGCAGCCCACCAGGCTCCCCTGTCCCTGGGGTTCTCCTGGCAAGAACACTGGAGTGGGTTGCCATTTCCTTCTCCAATGCATGAAAGTGAAAAGTGAAAGTGAAGTCGCTCAGTCGTGTCCAACTCTTCGCGACCCTGTGGACTGTACCCCACCAGACTCCTCCGTCCATGGGATTTTCCAGGCACGAGTACTGGAGTGGGTTGTCATTGCCGTCTCCAAACCATCATCTGAACCTTCAGTAAGATGTAATCTTTTTGCTGGTGGAGGATCTTGCCTTGATGTTCATGTCTGCTGACTCATCTGGGTGGTGGTTGCTGAAAGTTGGTGTTGCTTGGCAGTTTCTTAAAATAAGACAACAGTGAAGTTTTCCACATCGATTACTCTCTTTCTCAGACCATTTCTCTGTAGCATGCAGTGCTGGGCTTGATAACATTTTACCCACAGTAGAACCTCTTTCAAAATTGGAGTCTGTCCTTTTAAACATTGCTACAGTTTCATCAACTAAAGTTTATGCCATATTTTACATCCTTTGTTGTCATTTCAACAGTCTTTGCAACAGCTTCACCAGGAGTAGATTCTTTCTCAAGAAATTACTTTCTTTGCTCATTCATAAGAGACAATTCCTCATCTGCTAAAGTTTTATCATGAGATTATAGCAGTTCAGGCACATCTTCAAGTTCCAGTTCTAAATTACGTTCTTTTGCTGTTTCTATCACATCTGCAATATTTTTCTCCACTGAAGTCTTGAACCCCTCAAAGTCATCCCTGAGATTTCTGCTCAGTTCTTTCAAACCATTTTGATGTTGATATTTTGACCTCTTCCTTTGAATCATTAATGTTCTTATGATTGGGGAATCCTTTCCAAGTTTTCAGTTTACTCTGCCCAGAGCTATCAAGGAAATCACTATCTATGGCACCTATAGCCTTATGAAATACATATCATAAGGCTATATATGAAATATATATAGAAATAATAATACTTGAAATTTGAAATTGCTCCTTGATCATGGGCTGCAGAATGGACTTTGTGTTAGCAGGAAGGAAAACAGTATTATCTTTGTGCATTTTCAAAGAGCTCTTGAGTGACCAAGTGCATTGTCAATGAGTAGTAATGTTTTGAAAGGAATCTTTTTTTTTCTGAGCAGCAGGTCTCAAGAGTGGGCTTATAATATTCAGTTG
Source organism: Muntiacus reevesi (assembly GCF_963930625.1). Taxonomy (NCBI): domain Eukaryota; kingdom Metazoa; phylum Chordata; class Mammalia; order Artiodactyla; family Cervidae; genus Muntiacus; species Muntiacus reevesi. Next base: position 15,513,163 of record NC_089260.1, on the reverse strand, counting down.
TAAAACAGATGAATTGTCATTCAGGCTTTATTATTCTACCTACAGAGTGCAGGCAGAGTGGATTTAGCATAATCCTTAGGCACCCTAGGATTTTCAGAGGGTAAATGAACATTGGTGTCAACTTAAACTCACCAGCTTCATTAGCTCTTGTCCTGTGAAGCTTTGAAGCCAGGTGTTGACCTCTCCCCTCTAGCTGTGAAAGTCCTCGATGGTATTTTCTTGCAATATAAGGCTGTTGAATCTACACTGGACATCTTTTGTTTAGTGTTGTCGTTCAGTCCCCAAGGTGCATTAGACTCTTTGTGACCTTGTGGACTGCAGCATGCCAGGCTTCCCTGTCCTTCACTGTCTCCTGGAGTTTTCTCAGACTCATGTCCAATTGAGCTGATGATGCCATCCCACCATCTCATCCTCTGTTGTCCCTGTCTCCTTCTGTCCTCAGTCTTTCTGAGCATCAGAGTCTTTTCCAATGAGTCGGCTCTGCATAGGTGGCCAAAATATTGGAGCTTCAGCTTCAGCATCAGTCTTTCTAATGAATATTCAGGACTGATTTCCTTTAGGATGGACTGGTTTGATCTCCTTGCAGTCCAAGGGACTCTCAGGGAGTCTTCTCCAGCACCACAATTCAATAGTATCAGTTCTTTGGTGCTCAGCCTTCTTTATGGTCCAACTCTCACTCCCACACATGACCACTGGAAAAACCATAGCTTTGACTATACAGACCTTTGTTGGCAAATTGATTTCTCTGCTGTCTAGGTTTGTCATAGTTTTTCTTCCAAAGAAGGGTTCCCTGATAGCTCAGTTGGTAAAGAATCCACCTGCAATGCAGGAGACCCTGGTACAATTCCTGGGTCAGGAAGATCTGCTGGAGAAGGGATAGGCTACCTATTCCATTTCTTGAGCTTCCCTTGTGGCTCAGCTGGTAAAGAGTCTGCCTACAATGTGGGAGACCTAGATTCGATCCCTGGGTTGGGAAGATCCCCTGGAGAAGGGAAAGGCTACCCACTCCAGTATTCTGGCCTGGAAAATTCCATGGACTGTATGGTCTATGGGGTCACAAAGAGTTGGACATGACTGAGCCACTTTCACTCACATCACTTCTTCCAAGGAGCAAGCATCTTTTAATTTCATGGTTGCATTAATTGTCCAGTGATTTTGGAGCCCAAGAAAATGAAATCTGTCACTGTTTCCACTTCTTCCACATCTATTTGCCATGAGGTGATGGGACTGGATGTCCTGATCTTGTTTAGTGCAGGTGCCTGCATCTTGCTGGATCTTCTGTGTAACTTGCTGCAGCATTACATGAGTACTTTCTGCTTCACCTTGCACTCTCATGTTATGGAGATGGCTTGTTTCCTTAAAACCCATGAATCACCCTTTGCTAGCTATAGACTTTCCTCTTGCCACTGCTTTACTTTTCTCTGTCTTCATAGATGGCTTTCCCTTGTGGCTTAGCTGGTAAAGATTCATAAATGTGAAGAAAATCAGGGCTTTGATCTGGATTAAGCTTTGGTTTAAGGTAATGCTGTGGCTCGTTTGATCTAACCAGTCTACTAAAACTTTTCCTTATCAGCAGCAGCAAGGCTGTTTTGTTTTCTTACTGTTTGTGTGTTCACTGGAGTAGTGCTTTAACTTTTCTTCAAGAACTTTTCCCATACAGCTGCTATGGAGAACAGTATGGAGATTTCTTCAAAAAGCTAGGAATAACGTACCATATGACCCAGAAATCCCACTACTGGCCGCATACCCTGAGAAAACCACAGTTCTAAAAGAAGACACATGTACCCCAACATTCATTGAAGCACTATTTACAATAGCCAAACATGAAAGCAACCTAGCTGTCCATTGACAGATGAATAAGATAGAGAAGTTGTGGTACATATATACAATAGAATATTACTCAGCCATAAAAAGGAACACATTTGAGTGAGTTCTGATGAGGTGGATGAACCTAGAGCCTGTTGTACAGAGTGAAGTAAGTCAGAAAGAGAAAAATAAATATCATGTATTAACGCACATATATGGAATCTATTAATAGAAAAATTGTAGTGATGAACCTACTTGCAGGGCAGCAGGAGACATAGGGAACAGACTTGTGGGCACAGCGAGGGAAGGAGAGAGTGGAAAGCGTTGAGAGAGTAGTACTGAAACACACCCATTACCGCATGTAAAGTAGATAGCCGGTGGGAATTTGCCTTATGACTCAGTGAGCTCAACCGATGCTCTGTGACAACCCAGAGGGATGGGAGGTGGGAGGGAGTTTCAAGAGGGAGGGGACATGTGTATATCTAAGGCTGATACATGCCGATGTATGAAAGAAACCAACACAACACTGTACAGCAATTATCCTCCCATTAAAAATAAATCAAACAACAGGAAAGAACTTTTGCTTGGCAATCACAACTTGGGTAACTGTTTAGCACCGGAGGCTTGGCTTATGGCCTATCTCAACTTTTGACAAACCTCTTCACTAAGCTTAATCATTTCTAGCTTCTAATTTAAAGTGAGAAATGGGTGACTCTTCTTTTTGCTTGAACACTTGGAGGTTGTTTTAGAGTTAGTAATTGGCTTAATTTCGATATTGTTTTGTCTCAGAATAAGGAGGCCCAAGGAAAAGGGAGAGTGATGGGGAATGGCCAGTTGGTGGAGCAGTCAGCACAGATAACATTTATTAGGCTCATATGGGTGCAGTTCATGGAACCCCAAAACACATTGCAATGGTAACATGTAAGATCATTGAGTACAGATCATTATAAAAGCATAATAATAATGAAAAAGTTTGAAATACTGTGAAAATTACCAAAATGTGACGCATGACACAAAGTGAGCAAATGCTGTTGGAAAAATGGTACCAATAAGTCTTGTTTTGTGCAGGGTTGCCACACACCTTAGTTTTGTAACAAAAAAACCTCAGTATCTGCAAAACATAATAAAAGAAGGTATGCCTCTATAGACTTGTTCTGGTAGGCAGTTAAGATTGGCTCAGTGCTTTTGAAGCCTGTTTTTAAGCTCCTTTTGGGAAGTCTAAGTAGCCTTTCGGCTTTACTGCTGGCTCAGTAAAGAGTCTGCTTGCAGTGAAGACACAGGTTCAATTCCTGGATCAGGAAAATCCCCTGAGGAGGGCATGGCAACCCACTCCAGTATTCTTGCCTGGAGAATCCATGGTCAGAGGAGTCTGGTGGGCTACAGTCCATGAAGTCACAAAGAGTTGGACAACTGAGTATGTACTCACGCAAAGTAGACTTTATGTTTTGGTAATGCAGTCTCTCTCGTAAAACAAGGCTGTTCTGGGATGTATTCTCATAACTATTGTTGACTTAACTATTGTTGGTGGGAAAGATTCTCAGCCTTGTGTGATCTCTGGGAGTTGTTCTTCTTAAAAATCTTTTTTTTCCCCTTTAGGAAATTGATTTTGTTGGGCTTTGTAGCATGTTTTTGTAAGCATGTACAGGTTGGCATTCAGCTAAATAGTCAAGGGAACTGTTCGGTAGATTGGTGGATTTCTTTCTCAGTATACCTCTTTTCTCACAGGTATTCTGTAGTGTAAATTTTATTTGCCTTGCCTCTCCAAACTCTCATCTTTGTTTTTTTAACTCTGCGAAATTGTTGGACTCTTTGAATTTCTCTCTCACTGTGCAACATTTTGGATATAGCCCATATAGCCCATATAGCTTTAGATGTAAAGCCTGGGCGATAGCAGGACTTTTCTTATTTTTTTTTCCTTTTGTTATGGATCACAGTCCTGAAATGTCTGATATCTAATTTGTGAAAATAGTTTCCCATTTTATATATATATATATATATTTTTTTTTTTTTTTAAGTTTTTTGGCTGTTTGCAGCAGACAGATAATATCCTCTTATTTCCTTGTAGTCAGAAGTGGAAGTCCTGTAACAGACACTTTCAAATTTTCAAGTTGTTTGAACTTTCAGTAGCATTCTTGAAAGTGGTCAAGTACTACTTTCTTGTCCTTCATGACCTCATTTCTTAATTATTGATGTTTTCCTAGGGTCTCTTTTCTCTCTCTTTTTTTTTCCCCCATTTACTTTTATTAGTTGGAGGCTAATTACTTTACAACATTGTAGTGGTTTTTGTCATACATTGACATGAATCAGCCATGGATTTACATGTATTCCCCATCCCGATCCCCCCTCCCACCTCCCTCCCATCCCATCCCTCTGGGTCTTCCCCGTGCACCAGGCCTGAGTACTTGTCTCAAGCATCCAACCTGGGCTGGTGATCTGTTTCACCCTAGATAATATACTGTTTCGATGCTGTTCTCTCGAAACATCCCACCCTCGCCTTCTCCCACAGAGTCCAAAAGTCTGTTCTGTACATCTATGTCTCTTTTTCTGTTTTGCATATCGGGTTATCGTTACCATCTTTCTAAATTCCATATATATGTGTTAGTATACTGTAATGGTCTTTATCTTTCTGTCTTACTTCACTCTGTATAATGGGCTCCAGTTTCATCCATCTCATTAGAACTGATTCAAATGAATCCTTTTTAATGGCTGAGTAATATTCCATGGTGTATATATACCACAGCTTCCTTATCCATTCATCTGGTGATGGGCATCTAGGTTGCTTCCATGTCCTGGCTATTATAAACAGTGCTGCGATGAACATTGGGGTGCACATGTGTCTTTCAGATCTGGTTTCCTTGATGTGTATGCCCAGAAGTGGTATTGCTGGGTCATATGGCAGTTCTATTTCCAGTTTTTTAAGGAATCTCCACACTGTTCTCCATAGTGGCTGTATGAGTTTGCATTCCCACCAATAGTGTAGGAGGGTTCCCTTTTCTTCACATCCTCTCCAGCATTTATTGCTTGTAGACTTTTGGATAGCAGCCATCCTGACTGGTGTGTAATGGTACCTCACTGTAGTTTTGATTTGCATTTCTCTGATAATGAGTGATGTTGAGCATCTTCTCGTGTGTTTGTTAGCCATCTGTATGTCTTCTTTGGAGAAATGTCTGTTTAGTTCTTTGGCCCATTTTTTGATTGGGTCATTTATTTTTCTGGAATTGAGCTTCAGGAGTTGCTTGTATATTTTTGAGATTAATCCTTTGTCTGTTTCTTCGCTTGCTATTATTTTCTCCCAATCTGAGGGCTGTCTTTTCACCTTGCTTATAGTTTCCTTTGTTGTGCAAAAGCTTTTTTAAGTTTCATTACGTCCCATTTGTTTATTTTTGCTTTTATTTCCAATATTCTGGGAGGTGGGTCATAGAGGATCCTGCTGTGATTTATGTTGGAGAGTGTTTTGCCTATGTTCTCCTCTAGGAGTTTTATAGTTTCTGGTCTTACATTTAGAGCTTTAATCCATTTTGAGTTTATTTTTGTGTATGGTGTTAGAAAGTGTTCTAGTTTCATTCTTTTACAAGTGGTTGACCAGTTTTCCCAGCACCACTTGTTAAAGAGGTTGTCTTTTTTCCATTGTATATCCTTGCCTCCTTTGTCGAAGATAAGGTGTCCATAGGTTCGTGGATTTATCTCTGGGCTTTCTATTCTGTTCCATTGATCTATATTTCTGTCTTTGTGCCAGTACCATACTGTCTTGATGACTGTGGCTTTGTAGTAGGGTCTGAAGTCAGGCAGGTTGATTCCTCCAGTTCCATTCTTCTTTCTCAAGATTACTTTGGCTATTCGAGGTTTTTTGTATTTCCATACAAATTGTGAAATTATTTGTTCCAATTCTGTGAAAAATACCATTGGTAGCTTGATAGGGATTGCATTGAATCTATAGATTGCTTTGGGTAGTATAGCCATTTTGACAATATTGATTCTTCCAATTTGAGAATATGGTATATTTCTCCATCTGTTTGTGTCCTCTTTGATTTCTTTCATCAGTGTTTTATAGTTTTCTATGTATAGGTCTTTTGTTTCTTTAGGTAGATATACTCCTAAATATTTTATTCTTTTTGTTCCAGTGGTGAAGGTATTGTTTCCTTAATTTCTCTTTCTGTTTTCTCATTGTTAGTGTATAGGAATGCAAGGGATTTCTGTGTGTTAATTTTATATCCTGCAACTTTACTATATTCGTTGATTAGCTCTAGTAATTTTCTGGAAGAGTCTTTAGGGTTTTCTATGTAGAGGATCATGTCATCTGCAAACAGCGAGAGTTTCACTTTTTTTCCTATCTGGATTCTTTTTACTTCTTTTTCTGCTCTGATTGCTGTGGCCAAAACTTCCAAAACTATGTTGAATAGTAGTGGTGAGAGTGGGCACCCTTGTCTTGTTCCTGATTTCAGGGGAAATGCTTTCAGTTTTTCACCATTGAGGGTAATGCTTGCTGTGGGTTTGTCATATACAGTTTTTTTTATGTTGAGGTATGTTCCTTCTGTTCCTGCTTTCTGGAGAGTTTTAATCATAAATGGATGTTAAATTTTGTCAAAGGCTTTTTCTGCATCTATAGAGATAATCATATGGTTTTTACCTTTCAGTTTGTTAATGTGTATTACATTGATTGATTTGCGGATATTAAAGAATCCTTGCATTCCTGGGATAAAGCCCACTTGGTCATGATGTATGATTTTTTTTAGTATGTTGTTGGATTCTGTTTGCTAGAATTTTGTTAAGGATTTTTGCATCTATGTTCATCAGTGATATTAGCCTGTAGTTTTCTTTTTTTGTGGCATCTTTATCTGGTTTTGGAATTAGGGTGATGGTGGCCTCATAGAATGAGTTTGGAAGTTTACCTTCTTCTGCAATTTTCTGGAAGAGTTTGAGTAAGATAGGTGTTAGCTCTTCTCTAAATTTTTTGGTAGAATTCAGCTGTGAAGCCATCTGGTCCTGGGCTTTTGTTTGCTGGAAGATTTCTGATTACAGTTTTGATTTCCTTGCTTGTGATTGGTCTGTTAAGATCTTCTATTTCTTTCTGGTTCAGTTTTGGAAAGTTATACTTTTCTAAGAATTTGTCCATTTCTTCCAAGTTGTCCATTTTATTGGCATAGAGCTGCTGGTAGTAGTCTCTTATGATCCTTTTTATTTCAGTGTTGTCTGTTGTGATCTCTCCATTTTCATTTCTAATTTTTGTTAATTTGGTTCTTCTCTCTTTGTTTCTTAATGAGTCTTGCTAATGGTTTGTCAATTTTGTTTATTTTTTCAAAAAAACCAGCTTTTAGCTTTGTTGATTTTTGCTACGATCTCTTTAGTTTCTTTTGCATTTATTTCTGCCCTAATTTTTAAGATTTCTTTCCTTCTGCTAACCCTGGGGTTCTTCATTTCTTCCTTCTCTAGTTGTTTTAGGTGTAGAGTTAGGTTATTTATTTGACTTTTTTCTTGTTTCTTGAGGTAAGCCTGTAATGCTATGAACCTCCCCCTTAGCACTGCTTTTACAGTGTCCCATAGGTTTTGGGTTGTTGTGTTTTCATTTTCATTCATTTCTATGCATATCTTGATTTCTTTTTTTATTTCTTCTATGATTTGTTGGTTATTCAGAAGCGTGATATTTAGCCTCCATATGTTTGAATTTTTAATACTTTTTTTGCTGTAATTGAGATCTAATCTTACTGCACTGTGGTCAGAAAAGATGACTGGAGTGATTTCAATTTTTTTGAATTTATCAAGACTAGATTTATGGCCCAGGATGTGATCTATTCTGGAGAAGGTTCCGTGTGCACTTGAGAAAAAGGTGAAGTTGATTGTTTTGGGGTGAAATGTTTTATAGATATCAATTAGGTCTAGCTGGTCTATTGTGTCATTTAAAGTTTGTGTTTCCTTGTTAATTTTCTGTTTAGTTGATCTGTCCATAGTTGTGAGTGGGGTATTAAAGTCTCCCACTATTATTATGTTACTATTAATTTCCTCTTTCATACTCGTTAACATTTGCCTTACATATTGCGGTGCTCCTATGTTGGGTGCATATATATTTATATTTGTTATATCTTCTTCTTGGATTGATCCTTTGATCATTATGTAGTGTCCTTCTTTGTCTCTTTTCACAGCCTTTATTTGAAAGTCTATTTTATCTGATATGAGTATTGCGACTCCTGCTTTCTTTTGGTCTCCATTTGTGTGAAATATTTTTTTCCAGCCCTTCACTTTTAGTCTGTATGTGTCCCTTGTTTTGTAGACAGCATATATAGGGGTCTTGTTTTTGTATCCATTCAGCCAGTCTTTGTCTTTTGGTTGGGGCATTCAACCCATTTACATTTATGGTAATTATTGATAGGTTATGGTCCCGTTGCCATTTACTTGTTGTTTTGGGTTCATGTTTATACAGCCTTTCTGTGTTTCCTGCCTAAAGAAGATCCTTCAGCATTTGTTGAAGAGCTGGTTTGGTGGTGCTGAATTCTCTCAGCTTTTGCTTCTTTATAAAGCTTTTGAATTCTCCTTCATATCTGAATGAGATCCTTGCTGGGTACAGTAATCTAGGTTGTAGGTTATTCTCTTTCATTACTTGAAGTATGTCCTGCCATTCCCTTCTGACCTGAAGAGTTTCTATTGATAGATCAGCTGTTATCCTTATGGGAATCCCTTTATGTGTTATTTGTTGTTTCTCCCTTGCTACTTTTAATATTTGTTCTTTGTGTTTGATCTTTGTTAATTTGATTAATATGTGTCTTGGGGTGTTTTGCCTTGGGTTTATCCTGTTTGGGACTCTCTGGGTTTCTTGGACCTGTGTAACTATTTCCTTCCCCATTTTAGGGAAGTTTTCAGCTATTATCTCCTCGAGTATTTTCTCATGGCCTTTCTTTTTGTCTTCTTCTTCTGGGACTCCTATGATTCGAATGTTGGGGTGTTTCACATTGTCCCAGAGGTCCCTGAGGTTGTCCTCATTTCTTTTGATTCTTTTTGCTTTTTTCCTCTCTGCTTCATTTATTTCCACCATTTTATCTTCTACCTCACTTATCCGATCGTCTGTCTCTGTTATTCTCTTAGTTCCCTCCAGAGTGTTTTTGATCTCATTTATTGCATTATTCATTTTTAATTGACTCTTTTTTATTTCTTCTAGGTCCTTATTAAACATTTCTTGTATCTTCTCAATCTTTGTCTCCAGGCTACTTATTTGTAACTCCATTTTGTTTTCAAGATTTTGGATCATTTTTATTATCATTATTCTAAATTCTTTTTCAGGTAGATTCCTTATCTCCTCCTCTTTTGTTTGACTTGGTGGGCATTTTTCATGTTCCTTTACCTGTTGGGTATTTCTCTGCCTTTTCATCTTGTTTAGATTGCTGTGTCTGGAGTGGACTTTCTGTACTCTGGTGGTCTGTGGTTCCTTTTTATTGTGGAGGTTTCACCCAGTGGGTGGGGTTAGACGATTGGCTTGTCAAGGTTTCCTGGTTAGGGAAGCTTGCGTCGGTGTTCTGGTGCGTGGAACCGGATTTCTTCTCTCTGGAGTGCAGTGGAGTGCCCAGTAATGAGTTTTGAGATGGGTCTATGTGTTAGATGTGACTTTGGGCAGCCTGTGTGTTGACGCTCAGGGCTATGTTCCTGCGTTGCTGGAGAATTTGTGTGGTATGTCTTGCTTTGGAACTTATTGGCTCTTGGGTGGTGGTTGGTTTCAGTGTAGGTATGGAGGCTTTTGGATGGCCTCTTATTACTTAATATTCCGTGTAGTCAGGAGTTTTCTGGTGTTCTCAGGTTTTGGGCTTAAGTCTCCTGCCTCTGGATTTCAGTTTTATTCTTCCAGTAGTCTCAAGACTTCTCCCACCATACAGCACTGATAATAAAACTTCTAGGTTAATGGTGAAAAGATTCTCCACCGTGAGGGCCACCCAGAGAGGTTCACAGAGTTACATGAAGAAGAGGAGAGGGAGAAGGGAGATAGAGATAAGCAGGAGGAGAAAAAGGGGGACTCAAGAGGAGAGAGACAGATCTATGCAGTTCTCTGTTCCCAAAGTGTTCTCCGTAGCCCAGACACTCACAAAGATTCACAGAATTGGATTGGGAAGAGAAGGGGAAGGGAGGAAATAGAGGTGTTCTGAGGTAGAAAACAGAGAGTCAAAAGTGGGAGAGAATAATCAACACACTCCTGAATGAAAATGGGAACTGGATATTGGATTCTTAGATGTACAAAATTTATATTACATACTGAAAAACAAAGATTAAAAATCTAGAGTAGAGGTTAGACTCTTAAAAATACAGTATTAAAAACAAAAAAAATTTTAGAAATATATATGAAGTTTGGTTTAAAAATAGGGCTTCTCTCTTTTTTTTTGCAAGGTTATAGTGAAATGAAAATGGAAATTAAGGAGTAATAGATGACTTTAAAAGAAAAGAGAAAAAATAAAACAAAAAGATTTTTTTTCCTAATTAAAAAAATAGTAAAAATATATGAAAATGAAAGTTAAGGAGTAATGGGGGAGTAATAGGGAATTTTAAAAGAAAATAAAGGAGAAAAATAAAAGAAAACAAATTTTTTTAATTAAAAAAAAAAGATAAAAATATATCTAGGAATTTCTCTGGAGCTGTTGCGGTCAGTGTGGGTTCGGCTCAGTTTCAGGTAGCTCCCCGTTCCATCTTACACTTCTCGATATCTGTAGGCCCCTTCCGGTGTAGTCGGTGTTACCTACAGGGATTTTAATCTGTTGCACCGGTCCCTTCTGAAGCGGTTCCCTTTGTTTATTTGCCTTCTGTTTGCCGGTCTCTTTCAGTGTCTAATTTCCGCCCTGACACAGGCGGGCGGAGGTGGCCTCTTGTTCAGGTTCGCTTGTTCAGTCGCGCTGCGGGGAGGGAGGGGCGCTGCAGGCAGATATCGCTGTGTGTGGGGCGCGCTCACAGTGTTCCGGCCACACCGGGTTTGCCCCGCTCACGGGTGTGTGCTCTCCCCGTCTACGCTGCTCTGGCTCCCGGCTGCTCTATATGGAGCGGGCTCTGCGTTGCGTGCGGTTCCAGTTTTCAGGTATTCCATAACAGCGCGGACTTGGTTGCGCCTGCGTTTTGTGGCTTCCCCGCCCGAGCAGCTCAGGCAGCCAGGAGCTTGACGGGCGCCCTCTCCCCGGGTGCGGTGCGCCTTCTCCCCTCGCGGTCCCAGCCTCAGTTTCCGCGCGCCAGTCGGGTGTGTGCGGCTTGTGTCTATTCTCGGGAGCTGGCTTCTAGCCGGGACCACCCCCCACTGGCAGATGTCGACCATCCAGAATCTCAGGAAGTCTTTGGTTAGAATCTGGAGGCCTGTTTGCAGTGTGGCAGGGGATGCCGTCTCTGGGGCCGAGTTTGCCCCCTTCCCCTCCCTCCTGCCTCCTGCCTCCAGCGGGGATGGGCCGGTCTGCCGCAGGCTAGCTCTTCTCTGGAATTGCTCAGTCCCTTTGTTCTGCGAACCGCCGGCTGTGTGTTTGGGCCGGTTACTTTTCTCTCTCTCTCTCTTGCTATCCCACAGTTTAAATTGCTATCTCACGAAAGCTCCCTCCGACTGCTCTCAGGGCATTAGGCCGGGTCCTTACCCTAAGCAATGCCGCCCGCTCCTCTCGTTCTGCCCCCACTTGCTGGTGGCGGATGCCGGCGTCTGGGGTACTTTTCAGCTGGGAGTTGCTTTTAGGCATGTAATCTGTGGGTTTTATTAATTTTTTTCCCAATTAGGTTGCCCTCCGAGATTCAAAAACTTCCTCCAGACCCGCCAGTGCGAGGGTTTCCTGGTATTTGGAAACTTCCTCTATTAAGACTCCCTTCCTGGGACGGGTCTCCGTTCCTAGCTCTTTTGTCTCTCTCTTTATCTTTTATATTTTGTCCTACCTCCTTTCGAAGACAATGGACTGCTTTTCTGGGTGCCTGATGTCCTCTGCTAGCGATCAGAAGTTGTTTTGTGAAGTTTGCTCAGCGTTCAGTTGTTCTTTCCATGAATTTGTAGGGGAGAACGTGGTCTCCCCGTCCTACTCCTCCGCCATCTTGGCTCCTCCCCCGTCTGTTTTCTCTTTGATCCTTATTTCTTCTTAGACATTTTCTTGATGGCTTTATCCCTCATCATACCTTAGGCTTCATCTGTGTGCTGTGTGTGTGTTAGTTGCTCAGTCGTGTCCGACTTTTGCAATCCCATGGACCATAGCCCGCCAGCCTCCTCTGTCCATGGAATTCTCCAGGCAAGAATACTGGAGTGGGTAGCCATTCCCTTCTCCAGGGGATCTTCCTGATCAAGGGATTGAACTTGGGTCTCCTGTATTGCAGGTAGATTCTTTACCATGATACCAAAAAATGACATTGCCAATTCAGATCTCTCCTGGGATTCATATAAACAGTTGGTTACTGGAAATCTACATTTGGATGAGAGGAGTTAAACCCAACACGTTCCTCTTCAAGCTTCTTGCGTTTTTTAGTTTGGTAAATAACGTTACATCTAGTCGTTTGCTTAAACCAAAGGCTTAAGAGTCATTCTCAACTTCTCTCTTTCTTGCATCTCCACATATTTAATCAAAACCACTTTCTGTTGAGTGTGCCTGCTCAGTATCTTGCTTAGCTTGTCTTCCCTCGCTTCTTATTGCCACTGCTACTATATTCTTTGCATCCGTATTTTGAACAACTCCCTGCTAGTTTTCCTTCTCTGCTGTTGCTTGTTGCATGTTCTTCCTCTTGATTACAGGGGGGTGATCTTTTAAAAACAGAGCTCCTTAACATGGTTTACAGACTCTTTTTAACCTCACTCTTTTTACTTCTGCATCCTGACCACTTTTACTTTATTCATATGGAATTACTTTTGGTCTGTCAAACACACCATGTATAATGTCTCTCGCTTCTTGTTTCTAGATATTTCTGCCCATGCCATACTTTGGATAACTTTTAAAAAAGCAAAAACAAATTAAAAAGTTTTCTCTATGGCAACCAGTCAAGTAGCCCATAAAAACTAAAAACTCATAAGTAAAGTCACTACAAATGGGAATATTTGCAGCCTGAACCTTTTCTTATCTCTGTGTACAGATAAGAAAAGGACCAAAAACCCAGAAGAAAAGGGAGCAGAGATCATGAATAGATGATTTTGTTTCATACTGTAGTAAAAGATGCTTAACTTCACTCACAGTAGGAGAAATGCAAAATAAATCTGAGTTATAAGTTTTTACCTAATATATTGGCTGAAATCCAAATATTTCCAAATATAAAGTTTAATGTATCTATCCAGATATAGAGTTTAGTACTCTATAGGTGGAATTGTGGGAAAAGAAGGTTTCTCATGTATTACTGGTAGGAAAGTAAATTGGTGTAAATTGTCCCCAGAGGGCAATTTGCTAGTGTCCATTAATATACATATATATTGACGTAATGTACAATTGTAGTAGGTAAAATATACCATAATATAATCAATCAATTTTAATAATTAGTATCTAGTGATTATAACAGTGATTTTATTACATTATTAAATTTATATTATGAAATATGGTCATAGTATATGTACTTACTTATCATATGTATACTTCTGTATGGGCTTCACTAGTGGTTCAGTGATAAAGAATCCGCCTGCAGTGCAGGAGATGCAGGAGACATGGATTCGACCCCTGGGTCAGGAAGATCCACTGGAGGAGGGTATGGCAACCCACTCCAGTGCTCTTGAACGGAGGAAACTGGCGGGTTCCACTCCATAGGGTCATAAAGAGTTGGACATGACTGAAGTGACTGAGCCACACACACAAACGTCTATATTTTGTGTGTTTATATATTTTCTTGCTCTCACAGTTTCACGTTTGGGAATTTATTCTAAAGATATGCAAGCACATGTATTAGCTGACTTACCTATAAGCTTACTTAGTGCAGTGTTTATAATGGCAAAAGGGAACCTAGATATCTGTAAGTAAAGGATTGCTAAGAGAAAAGAAAAGAATGAAGATGTTCTCTATGAATTTATGTTGTAGAGATCTCCAGCAGAGATTTTATGTTGTTGTATGAAAACATCAAAGTATGTAACAGCGTGTGTAAAAAGTATATATACAGCATGTGTATAAAATGCTATATTGTGTGTTAAAAAGGGGGAGAAATAGAAATATTTTTATAAAGGTTTTACAGGAAGGTAATAAAAGTGCTTATTCTTTGCGATGTTTCTGGGAAGTTTAAGAACAGGAATTGTGAGGAGACTATATACTGTATACTTTTTTTGTATTTTTGAGTTTTGAACCATCTGAATATATTGCCTCTTAAAATTTTAAAATATATAAAGATATCTTACAGAAAATGCTTTTTCTTTTGTTTTTCTCATTAGTAAGCTAAAAAAGCTGAGTGAAGACAGTTTGACTAAACAGCCTGAAGAAGTTTTTGATGTATTAGAGAAACTGGGAGAAGGGTAAGTACAAAAAATAGAAAAGTAGCTTTTAGATAATGACAGAACAATTATAACATACCATGTAAGATTAGTCCTTCACTAGAGTATATTTGATTGAATTAAACAGTAACTGTATAGAGGGAATGTATCAATACCTGAACATTAGCAGAGGTCATATATGACAAGCCCAAGCTAATATCATACTCCATAATGAAAAACCAAAAGTATAGGAGAACTTCCAAGGTAATAAAGGCATAAAACACAAAACAGATTAGATCAGTAAGAACAGGGAAAAGGAAATAGAGAAAACAAAAATATAAAATAGTAAGATAAATTTAAGTTAGAAGGAATAAAGTGAAATGTATTTTTCACTAAATGTCAGTTCTTCCGTAGACAGACTATTAGGGTCAATTAAAATGCAAAACTTAGCTATATGCTGTTTATAAGAGGCCTAATACAAAGGGTGGACATATAGTGGTATTTCCTATTAGAGACATGAGATAAGAAAGAGGTAACCACATCAAAAAGAAAGTGTGAATGGCAATGTTTATATCACATAAATTAAAGTTAAAAGATCGTAAGTGAGTAAAGAGGAGTTACTATTCAGATAAAGAATGAAGAGGGATATTAAGTAGTGATATGAAAGAGAACTCATAATGAAACAGTAAGACCCGGTGATGTTGTGAATTGAGTTTGCATTGTAATTCAGCTTCTGGCAAGATTAGATTTTGGGTTTCAGAAGTCTCAGTCCTGGACGTGTAAGAAATAAGATTTTTCTTCGAAGCATTCAGAAGTTTTCTGGATCTCTCAGTCTTGGCCTGGGAATTTAAGCCCTGAGCTTGTCAGGTTTGTTTTATGACTTTTCCAGCTTAGTCAGGAGCAGCCATTCCATTCTACAGTTTTTGTACTCTTATTTTCACTGTAACATTCAATTGATTCATGTACTTGATCTTCTAAAACTTTCCCTAGACTCCAGGAACTAAGGATAATAATTTAAATAATTATTTTGCCATCAGATACCTTAGTCTATCAGTGTTCTGCTTGTACCTTGCATTTAAGTCATTACTATCTTTAAATCTAAGAAAGAACTAATCCAAGATTCCCATTTCCTAAGATTCTTTCCCTTGGAACCACTTCCTTCCCCAAAACTATTGGTAGCAGATCATGGTTAGGAAAAGAAAGGTTACTCTATGAACTCCAGGTATAAGAGTTTATTATGAAATTTGGAGCTCAAACGACTTGTGCAAAGGCCAGGGATGCAAAGGTTATGGACTCTGTCACTGAAGCTCAGAGAAGCTAGTGCTAAAGATCTCAGTTTGAAGCCCTGAAGTGGTGTTTCTCAAAAGCTCACATGGACTCTTCTGGAATCCCTAAGAGTCGTTTAGATGCTCCCACCAGCTCTCTTAGTCTGCAGCAGCAGTGTGGTGGTTATCAAGAAGCTCAGCAGGAAACCACTGTATAGCTGATATTTGGTCAGGCATCTGCTGCAGCTGTGTTTGAAAAGTGATGGTCTTTCCTCAGCTTTTTGCCATTCGGATTTCGTGAATGTTCTTCTCATTGTCAGACTCTTAAGTGGGATCCATTCAGGGAAGGGAAATCTGGGAAATGTGGATCCCAGTTTTCTTTTGTAGTGAGAGGAAGACCTTAGAAGAGACTGATGGTGTTGCTTAATTGGCAATAGTTAATCTAGTTCTTGAGTCTAGACTAGCTTTTGAGGGGTTATACACACACACTCATATTTATATACACACACACACACACATATATGGCTTCAAAGGGGGAGATACAGATTTCCCTTGCTGTCTGAAAGTAGAGCATTCTTATGAAACCTTTATTAAGTTGAAACATGAAGCAAAGAAGGGCTTCCCTGGTGATTCAAATGATAAAGAATCTGCCTGCAATGCAAGAGTTGCAGGTTTGATCTATGGGTTGGGAAGATCCCCTGGAGAAAGGGAATGGCTACCCACTCCAGTATTTTTGCCTGGAGAATTCCATGGACAGAGGAGCTGAAGCAGATATATTACATCTTGCTAATGGTTACACAAAATAAATTGTGAGATAAAGCACAGATCCTCTCAGACAAAGCTCAGAGATATGGTGGCTTGATGCTGAGATGCTGAGTGTGATTCTAGGAATGAGCTTGGCAGTGCCACTGTTGCTGCTGATGGTACTTTCTCCCTCTAATGGCTCCTGCAAAAATAAATGTTGAATGTTGTTTTTGTTTTCACCTTTTTTTGTAAAAGTGTAAATCCTCTTCAGATTTCATCTGGTTAGTGAAACAGGTGTTAGTTATTCCAGGCCTTTTGTAAAAATGAAGGGGTGTAAAGTGAATTTTTGAAAAGTGGGTTTACCTGTATATGTGCGTGTGTGTAAATTAGGAATATACACACACACACACACACACACACACACACACACACACACACAAACCCATGGTGAAGGTTTCAGTTACTTGTAAGCAGCCTGGGCAGGCGTGGGACTCTGATATTTTGGGGATGATTTTGCTTAAGGTGAGATCAGCCTTTTCTCCTAACATGAGATTTTGGCTGTTTTTATTCTATATTCCATTCTTTTAACTTCCCTTTATATATCTTCTTAATGCTGCACTTGTTTGAGTTGACAAACCGTAAGTCTATTTCTTTCATTCATAAGAAATAGAGCAAATCTTTTTCTGTTAATTTGGTGATGTTAATGAATTTTAAGTCTATAATTGAAGCATTAAGGCTAAGATATAATTTATTTTTAAGATTTATTTCATTTGATTTGTCACCATTGAATAGTATTTTAAATTAGAAAAGACTACATGTGAACACTCAGACTCTTTCTCTAATAGTTATGATGTTTGAAAGAAAAATAATAAAGGAATGTCTTGGTTTCTTTTAGGTCTTATGGA
This sequence comes from Muntiacus reevesi, assembly GCF_963930625.1. Lineage (NCBI taxonomy): Eukaryota > Metazoa > Chordata > Mammalia > Artiodactyla > Cervidae > Muntiacus > Muntiacus reevesi. Next base: position 15,496,091 of record NC_089260.1, on the reverse strand, counting down.
AGTGTATTTAAAGCAATACATAAGGAATCTGGTCAAGTTGTGGCAATTAAACAAGTACCTGTTGAATCAGATCTTCAGGAAATAATCAAAGAAATTTCCATAATGCAGCAATGTGACAGGTATGAAGAGATTTTATTTCTTTATTTACCTTCATTTTGATAAATTTTGCTAGTCATGTACAATAAAATGTATTCTTTAGTCATCTTAGTTTTTTCTTCTGACTTCCCATCAGAAGTGAGACTTATCTTTCAAGAAAGATGAGAATAGCTTTGTTGGGTTGTCTTAGGACTTTCAGTTCTAAGCAGAAATGATTAGTTTGTCACCTTTAATCAAATATGTGGTGATAGAATATACTCAAGCACTTTTCTCATTTTCAGGGGAAATTTATAGGTGAAAATTAGCTTTTGATATTAGGGAGAAGTCATTTAACAGTCCTTTTGCTGTAATTTGTTTTAAATAATTAAAAACACTCCTGGAGGAGGTTGCCAATAGATGGGGAAAAATGGAAACAGTGACAGACTGTTTTCCTGGGCTCCAGAATCACTGTGGATGGTGACTGCATCCATGAAATTAAAAGATACTTGCTTCTTGGAAGAAAAGCTATGACAAACCTACACAGTGAATTAAAAAGCAGAGACATCACTTTGCCAACAAAGGTCCACATAGTCAAAGCTTTGGTTTTTCCAGTGGTCATGTATGGATATGAGAGTTGGACCATAAAAATGCTGAGTGCTGAAGAACTGATGCTTTTGAATTGTGGTGCTGGAGAAGACTCTTAAGAGGCTCTTCGACATCAAGGAGATCAAACCAGTCAATCCTAAAGGAAACCAACCCTGAATAGTCATTAGAAGGACTGATGCTGAAGCTGAAGCTCTGATACTTTGGCCTCCTGATGTGAAGAACTGACTCATTGGAAAGCACCCTGATGCTGGGAAAGATTGAAGGCAGGAGAAGAAGGGGATGACAGAGGATGAGATGGTTGGATAGTATCACTGACTCAAGGGACATGAGTTTGAGCTGACTCCGGGAGATAGTGAAAGACAGGGAAGCCTGGTGTGCTGCAGTCTATGGGGCCGCAAAGAGTCAGACACAACTGAGCAACTAAACAACAAAAATTAAAAGTCATGTTTTATGTAACTTTCATTTATTCAGCAAACATTTACTAGACATCCCTAGTGCACCAGGTATTGTCACAGGATCTAGGAATACCAGGTATTGTCACAGGATCTAGGGAAACTAAGACATTGGTTTTCTTCTTGAGGAGCTGGTAATCTAGTTGGGAAGACAGATACTTAAGTGAATAGCTGTAGTACAGTGCAGTCATTATACATGTGAGGAGATGTAAGAACAAGGAGGGAGGGCACCTACCTCAGCTAGGAGTCAGGAGGTCTGGAATGCTGAGGAAGTGTGAGTCTGGTGAAGAAATGGAGGGATGAGAGAATGTAGAGAATTAAAAGTAGAAAGGTAAAAAACAGCTCACTGTTATGTGCTGTTCTGATAGGGTTTAGAATTACTGGGGTGGAAAGTAAGAGACAGCGATTAGTCTGAAATGAGTTTGGTAGGTAAATGGAACTGACCACGAAGCTGACCTGTTAAGTAGCCTGGCCTTTCCTAAGGGATGCGGAGTCTATAGTTAATCGAAGAGGAATTTGTTGTTCTCCCTGTATAAAAGGTCTCTAGGTAGAGTTAGCCACCTAGCATGGAGTCTTTGTTCTCATGCTTATTTCCTCATAGTTAGAAGAAGGCTGCTCCAGCTCCAGCCTTTTATCTACATTCCAGACGGTAGGAAGATGAGAAGCAGGAAAGGGCTTCCCCAGAAACCCTCAGCTTATATTTTATTCATCAGAATTGCATCACATGGTGACTTAGAGCTGGTGAGCTTAAAGGAGTCTAGACACATTGTCACCTTTAATCAAATCATTGGGCCCTATTAGTAAGAGATGTATAGAAAACTTCCTTTTCTAAAGGTATATAAGCTCCATATATTATAAGCTCTTTGGCTAATGAAGTGACTGAATAATCATAGAGGAACTTTGTTGCTTGGGTCTGTTCAATGTTGCTCTTTATTGTGTGCTATATATTTAGATCATACTATGTATTTTTCATGAAGGCCATGTAAAGTGGTTATAGAAAAAACATACATTCCTCAGTTCCCTGATCAAAATATATATTTGCAGAATTTTTCCAGACCTTGCTATTTATTTGATAACTTCATAAGAATGTGGCTCCCATAGTTTGATGTAGAAAAGGAAAGACTGGATATAGTGTAGTGCTGGGCCCTTCAGTTGTTTAATGTTGGCATGTAACTGTGATTATTTTATTGTAATGATTAAAAATAGTTCAGTTTCTAGTGTTGTGCTTTAGAGATTTTAATTGAGTGTGGTCTAGGAAAAAGCAGTGTCTCAAATATTACCTATTAATACATCTCCTCCCCTAATCTTTGTGCATCTTGGTGCCTATCAGCTCTTGTTCAGATTTCTGCAGCAGCTGCTGTGTTCACTTTGTCTTTCATTTTTGCCTGCTCCAGTCTGTTTTCCCGCCTGAAGTTAGTCTTCTTTCTAAAATGCACACCTAACCAAGCCATTCCCTGTTTAAAACCCTTCAGTGGCTCTGCCTTGCTTGGCTGAACCCAGTCTCCTAAGGATGACCCCAGGGTCCTGCATCATCTGGCCAGTGCTTATGCAGCCTCTCTTTTACCTGAGTTTTGCTTTTAAGCACCTGTTTACTTGCATCCTGTCACCCGACTTAAATTCTTTTGAGTTTGGAGTGATGTCTTACTAAGTGCCCTTGGATCCTGCCACATAGTGGCCACTCAAGTATTGACCAGTATTAACTAATTCCCATCTCGATGACTCAACTGGACTATCCAGAAGCAACTTTATATTTAACATTCTAAAACCAAATTTTAATTGTTGGAAGACAAACCATTCAGATCCCTATTTTGTTAATGACATCATCATCTAGTTAGTTTTTCAAAAACAGAACTCATCTGTTTCTTTTTCTTATACCCCTGTTGACACTAATATTTGTAGAGTCTCCTTCTGAAATGTCTTCACTGTCTTTATCCTTTCTTCATTCCTTGAGAGAAGGAACCATATTTCTTAGCACACATTACAGTACCTCGCACTTTACTTTTTGTTCAATGAATGTGAATAAATATGTATGGATAAGGAGAATGTGAAAGAGCATTGTAGGTTGAGGGAACCCTAGGGAAATTTGATATTTGTTCTTGTTATGTACTTTAAACTACTAACTGGAAAAAAAAAGTAACGAATTAAAGGAGTAGAAAGTGTTAGTTGCTCAGTGTCCGACTCTTTTCAACCCCCCACCAGGCTTCTCTGTCCGTAGGATTTCTCAGGCAAGAATACTGGAGCAGGTTGCCAATCTTTTCTCCAGGCGAGCTTCCCAACCCAAGGGTTGAACCCGGGTCTGCTGCATTGCAGTTGAATTTTTTATCATCTGAGCCACCAGTGAAGCCTGAAGGGGTAGAAAATGTAAACAAATTCTAGAAATTTTGTACCACTTTATAGCAGAACGCCTTGCACATAGTAAGTACTTGTTAAAGGATTTGTTGAATGAAATGGTGAAACATATATTGATATTAGGTTGATGCAAACGTAATTGCAGTTTTGGAATGTGAATTTTAAGTAATTGTGACTAGGCTTAAACACATTTGTTGATCAATATAGAAACCATTACAATCAACACATTTTTGCCAATGAGAAAGAAGTTTGTTTATTCCTGTAGCATAAAAATTCATGCTTTGGGATTTGAGGAACTATTGGAAAGCATTTTCTGTCTCCTGCTGATTGTGGAAGCATTCATTTTCCCGGCAAAAAGTTGTTGGAGATGTTTCAAGAAGTGATAGTTGGCTGAGAGTTCAGGTGAATATGATGGATGAGGCAAAGTTTTGTAACCCAATTCATTCAACTTTTGACATGTTGGTTGTGCAGCGTGTGGTCTGGTGTTGTCGTGGAGAAGAGTTGGGCCTTTTCTGTTGAGCAGTGATGGCGGCAGGTGTGGCAGTTTTCTGTGCCTTGCATTGATTTACTGAGCATACTTCTCAGATATAATGGTGTTGCTGGGATTCAGAAAGCTGTCGTGGATCAGTTGGGCAGCTGACCACCAAATAGTGACCATGATCTTTTTTTGATGCAAGTTTGGCTCTGTAAAGTGCTTTGGAGCTTCTTCTTGGTCCCACCACTGAGCTGGTTGTTGCATAAGATCCGCTTTTGTTGCAGGTCACAATCTGATTGAAAATGGTTTGTCATTGTTACATAGAATAAGAGAACGACAATTTGTTTGATTTTCAGTCAGTTCAGGAGGTACCCACTTACCAAGTTTTTTCACGTTTCTTATTTGCCTCAAATGCCAAACGACCGTAGAATGATCGACATTGAGTTCTTTGGCAACTTCTCATGTAGTTGTAAGAGGGTCAGCTTAGATGGCCCTCTCGGTTGGTCGTTGTCAACTTCAAATGGCCATCTATAGCACTCGTCATCTTCAAGGCTCTCATCTCCTTTGCAAAACTTCTTGAACCACTCCTGCATGGTACATTCATTAGCAGTCCCTGGGCCAAATGCATTGCTGGTGTTGTGAGTTGTCTCTGTTGCTTTACAACCCATTTTGAACTTGAATAAGAAAATTGCTCGAATTTGCTTTTTGTCTAACATCATTTTCCATAGTTTAAAATAAATATAAAATAAGCAGCAAGTAATGTCATTTTGTCGTTTTTGAGATTGCATCCAAATATTGTATTTTGGACTCTTTTGTTGACTACGATGGCTACTTCATTTCTTCTAAAGGATTCTTGCCCACAGTAGTAGATATAATGGTCATCTGAGTTAAATTCACCCATTCCAGTCCATTTTAATTTGCTTATTCCTAGAATGTCGACATTTACTCTTGCCATCTCCTGTTTGACCACTTTGAATTTGCTTTGATTCACAGACCTAACATTCCAGGTTCCTATGCGGTATTGTTCTTTACAGCATCGGACTTTACTTCCATCACCAGTCACACCCACAGCTGGGTGTTGTTTTTGCTTTGTCTTTGTCTCTTCATTCTTTCTGGAGTTATTTCTTTACTGATCTCCAGTAGCATACTGGGCACCTACAGACCTGGGAGTTCATCTTTCAGTGTCGTATCTTTTTGCCTTTTCATACTGTTCATGGGGTTCTCAAGGCAAGAATACTGAAGTGGTTTGCCATTCCCTTCTCCAGTGGACCACATTTTGTTAGAACTCTCCACCATGACCCATCCGTCTTGGGTGGCCCTACATGGCATGGCTCATAGTTTCATTGGGTTAGACAAGGCTGTGGTCCATGTGATCATTGGTTAGTTTCCTGTGATTGTGGTTTTCAGTCTGTCTGCCCTATGTTGGAGACGGGTAAGAGGCTTATGGAAGCTTCCTGATGGGAGAGACTGACTGAGGGGGAAATTGGGTCTTGTTCTGATGCGCGGGGCCATGTTCAGTACATCTTTAATCCAGTTTTCTGTTGATGTGTGGGGCTGTGTTCCCTCCCTGTTGTTTACCTGGGGCCAAACTATGGTGGAGGTAATGAAGATAATGGTGACCTCCATCAAAAGGTCCCATGCATACCCTGCTGCAATCAGTACCCCCAGCCCTGCAGCAGGCCACTGCCAACCCATGCCTCCGCTGGAGACTCCTGGACACTTATGGGCAAGTCTGGGTCAGTTTCTTATGGGGTCACTGCTCCTTTCTCCTGGGTGCCGGTGTGCACAAGTTTCTTTTTGTTTCTGCCAAGAGTTTGTTTCCCAGTCCTGTGTAAGTTCTGGCAGCTCTATGGTGGGGTGAATGGCGACCTCCTCTAAGAGGGCTTTTGCCATACCCAGGTCTGCTGCACCCAGAGAATGACAGAATGGTTTCTGTTCGCTTCCAAGGCAAACCATTCAATATCAAAGTAATCCAAGTCTGTGTCCCAACCAGTAATGGTGAAGAAGCTGAAGTTGAATGGTTCTATGAAGACCTACAAGACCTTCTAGAACTAACACCCAAAAAAGAAATCCTTTTCATTATAGGGAACTGGAATGCAAAAGAGGAAGTCAAGAGATATCTGGAGTAACAGGTAATTTGGTCTTGGAATACAGAATGACGCAGGACAAAATCTAATAGAGTTTTGCCAAGAGAATGCGCTGGTCATTGCAAACACCCTCTTCCAACAATACAAGAGAAGACTCTACACATGGACATCACCAGATGGTCAATACCGAAATCAGATTCTTTGCAGCCAAAGATGGAGAAGTTCTATACAGTCAGCAAAAACAAAACTGGGAGCTGACTGTGGCACAGACCATGAACTCCTTATTGCCAAATTCAGACTTAAATTGAATAAAGTAGGGAAAACCACTAGAACATTACGGTATGACCTAAATTAAATCCCTTATGATTATACAGTGGAAGTCAGAAATAGATTCACAGAATTAGATCTGATAGACAGGGTGCCTGAAGAACTATGGATGGAGGTTCATGGCATTGTACAGGAAGCAGGAATCAAGACCATCCCCAAGGAAAACAAATGCAAAAAAGACAAAATGGTTGTCTGAGGAGGCCTTACAAATAGTTGTGAATAGAAGAGACGTGAAAGGCAAAGGAGAAAAAGAAAGATATACCCATTTGAATGCAGAGTTCCAAAGAAGAGCAAAGAGAGATAAGAAAGCCTCCCTCAGTGATCAGTGCAAAGAAATAGAGGAAAACAATAGAATGGGAAAGACTAGACATCTCTTCAAGAAAATTAGAGATACCAAGGGAACATTTCATGCAAAGATGGACACCATAAAGGACAGAAATGGTATGGACCCAACAGAAGCAGAAGCTATTAAGAAGAGGTGGCAAGAATACACAGAAGAACTCTACGAAAAAGATCTTCATGAACCATATAATCACAATGATGTGATTACCAACCTAGAGCCAGACATCCTGGAATGCAAAGTCAAGTGGGCCTTAGGAAGCATCACTACAAACAAAGCTAGTGGAGGTGATGGAATTCCAGTTGAGCTATTTCAGATCCTAAAAGATGATGCTGTGAAAGTGCTGCACTCAATGTGCCAGCAAATTTGGAAACCTCAGCAGTGGCCACAGGACTGGAAAAGGTCAGTTTTCATTCCAATCCTAAAGAAAGGCTATGCCAAAGAATTCTCAAACTTTCACACAGTTGTACTCATTCCACACGCTAGCAAAGTAATGCTCAAAATTCTCCAAGCCAGTCTTCAACAGTATGTGAACCGTGAACTTCCAGATGTTCAAGCTGGATTTAGAAAAGGCAGAGGAACCAGATATCAAATTGCCAGCATCTGTTGGATCATCAAAAAAACAAGAGAGTTCCAGAAAAACAGCTACTTCTGCTTTATTGACTATGCCAATGCCTTTGACTGTGTGGACCACAACAAACTCTGGAAAATTCTTAAAGAGATGGGACTACCTCTTGAGAAATCTGTATGCAGGTCAAGAAGCAACAGTTAGAACTGGGCATGAAACAATAGACTGGTTCCAAATAGTGAAAGGAGTACATCAAGTCTGTATATTGTCACCCTGCTTATTTCACATATATGCAGAGTACATCATGAGAAACACTGGGTTGCATGAAGTTGGAATCAAGATTGCCGGGAGAAATATCAGTAACCTCAGATGTGCAGATGACACCACCCTTATGGCAGAAAGCAAAGAAAAACTAAAGAGCCTCTTGATGAAAGTGAAAGAGGAGAGCGAAAAGGTTGGCTTAAAACTCGGCATTCAGAAAACTAAGATCGTGGCATCGGGTCCCATCACTTCATGGCAAATAGATGGGGAAACAGGGGAAAAAGTGGAAACAGTGGCTGACTTTATTTTTTTGGGACTCCAAAAACACTGCAGGTGGTGACTGTAGCCATGGAATTAAAAGACACTTACTCCTTGGAAGAAGAGTTGTAACCAACCTAGACGGCATATTGAAAAGCAGTGTCATTACTTTGCCAACAAAGGTCCATCTAATCAAAGCTGTGGTTTTTCCATTAGTCATGTATGGATGTGAGAGTTGGACTATAAAGAAAGCTGAGTACCGAAGAATTGATGCTTTTGAACTGTGGTGTTGGAGAAGACTCTTGAGAGTCCCTTGGACTGCAAGGAGATCCAACCAATCCATCCTAAAGGAAATCAGTCCTGATTATTCATTGGAAGGACTGATGTTGAAGCTGAAACTCCAGTACTTTGGCCACCTGATGCGAAGAGTTGACTCATTTGAAAAGACCCTGATGCTGGGAAAGATTGAAGGCAGGAGGAGTAGGTGATGACAGAGGATGAGATGGCTGGATGGCATCACCCACTCAGTGGACATGAGTTTGAGTAAACTCTGGGAGTTGGCGATGGACAGGGAGGCCTGGCGTTCTGCAGTCCATGGGGTCGCAAAGAGTTGGACATGACTGAGCGACTGAACTGAACTGAACTGAACTGAACAAGTCATTGAGCTTCTCTGATGGTTCAGAGGGTAAAGCATCTGCCTGCAATGCAGGAGACCTGGGTTTGATCCCTGGGTCGGGAAGATCCCCTAAGGAAGGAAATGGCAATCCTCTCCAGTATTCTTGCCTGGAGAATCCCATGGATGGAGGAGCCTGGTAGGCTATACTCTACAGGGTCTCCAAGAGTTGGACACGACTGAGCAGCTTCACTTTCATAAGTCATTAGCAACAAAGAAAAGAAACAAAGTGAGAAATGCACATTAAAATAATGTATAACATAATCACATTTTTTAAAGAATGTATTCCAGTATGAAATAGCAAAGTTCAACAATGTAAAATCACAGTTACTTTTGAACCAACCTAATAAAAGTGGATTCCATCTTCTAGATATCAGTTTAACATTCATATTGAACATAGAAAATAGTGAAGGGGCAAAAAAGTTGGTTAGTTAAAGGATCATGAGAAACGCTGGGCTGGAAGAAGCACAAGCTGGAATTAAGATTGTCATATCAATAACCTCAGATATGCAGATGAAACCACCCTTATGGCAGAAAGTGAAGAAAAACTAAAAAGCCTCTTGATGAAAGTGAAAGAGGAAAGTGAAAAAGTTGGCTTAAAGCTCAGCATTCAGAACACTAAGATCATGGCATCTGGTCCCATCACCTCATGGGAAATAGATGGGGAGACAGTGGAAACAGTGTCAGACTTTATTTTTTTGGGCTTCAAAATCACTGCAGATGGTGACTGCAGCCATGAAATTAAAAGATGCTTACTCCTTGGAAGGAAAGTTATGACCACCCTAGAGAGCATATTAAAAAGCAGAGACATTACTTTGCCAACAAAGGTCCGTCTAGTCAAGGCTGTGGTTTTTCCAGTGGTCATGTATGGATGTGAGAGTTGGACTGTGAAGAAAGTTGAGCGCCGAAAAATTGATGCTTTTGAACTGTGGTGTTGGAGAAGACTCTTGAGAGTCCCTTGGACTGCAAGGAAATCCAACCAGTCCATCCTGAAGATCAGCCCTGAGTGTTCATTGGAAGGACTGATGCTGAAGCTGAAACTCCAATACTTTGGCCACCTCATGTGAAGAGTTGACTCATTGGAAAAGACCCTGATGCTGGGAGGGATTGGGGGCCGGAGGAGAAGGGGACAACAGAGGATGAGATGACTGAATGGCATCACCGACTCGATGGGCATGAGTTTGAGTAAACTCCGGGAGTTTGTGATGGACAGGGAGGCCTGGCATGCTGCGATTCATGGGGTCGCAAAGAGTCGGACACGACTGAGCAACTGAACTGAACTGAAAAGTGCTAAAAGATAAGGTGAGTGAAAAACTGGGAAATGGCAGGAGCAAGCATTACGTTTTAGCTACTACTTACTTAGTGTTAATGCAGATGTGTTTTTGAGAGTAGGTGTAAAAATGATTTGGACGAAACAGTATAAGTTGAAAAATGCCCACATAAAATAGTAGAATTTCAGCTAGAGAAAATGAGATTTGTATTTTTGAAACTGATATATTTTCTTAAGTCTATACAGCTGTTTGGCTATTTTGCAAATTGTCTTGCTTTCTACACTGTAAAAAGAGACCAGAGGACGTTTTAAATCTTTTGTTCATTTTAATGCATACTCAACACGTATTCAGTACAGCTTTTTGGCATAAATATTTGGGGGAACCCATCTGCATTGTTTATGGTTGAATCTTTTGTCTAGTCCAGCGCTTGACACCGAATAGGTATTTAGTAAGTATTTGTTGAATGTGTAAATCATTGAATGTTGGTGCTTGACTAAACATCTGTAGGTGTATTTTCGAGTTTTTCCAATGTACTCTTCTCTAAGGATGTCCTTCTAGGGGTGTTTTCCTCAAACAGTGAAGAATCAAGCAGAGTAAGAAATTAGCTCTTACTTTTATCTTCTTCTCTATATTGATGCTCATTCTAAAATTTTATTTAAGGTTCTGGTGCTAAAGCATAATAAAGAAGTGTTTTGCAGGTACAGATAATGAGATCTAGAGATTTTACATGGATTGTCCTAGATCATAGCTAATTACTAGGATGATATGAGGAGCCATATTTGCTGACTGCAGGGGCATTGCTGAAGAAAGCAGTATCTATACAAAGATTCCAATAGTTCAAAGTAGTAAAGTACTCACTCTTAAGGCAAGGCTAGAGATGGAGGCAAGAGCTGGTTAGCAGTTCTTTTGAATACCATGTGCCCAAGTAACATGCATACAGGGGAACCACAAACCTCTACACTCGTGGTACTTAACTCTTTTAGCGAAGGAACTTCTCATATCTAAACCAGGAGAAATGTGTTGTTAACACATGCATTAGGGCACACAATTATTCACCTAGTTTATTCTATATATTCGTTGTTGTTGTTGTTGTTGTTTAGTCGCTAAATCGTATCTGACTCTCTGCAACCCCATGGACTGTAGTTCACCAAGCTCCTCTGTCCAGGGAATTTTCCAGGCAAGAATACTGCAGTGGGTTACCCTTTCCTCCTCCAGGGGATCTTCCTGTCCCAGGGATCAGACCTGCATCTCCTGCACTGGCAGGCAGATTCTTTACCACTGACCACTGGGGAAGCCCTTCTCTGTAAATGTATACATTTATATAAAATCCAAATTCAGCATATATATTATGTAAATAAATTTATTCACCTAATATATATCGAGTGCCTACTCCTGAGGGCAGCCCTTCTGTGCTGTGCATGAGGGGTATAACAATGAATGAACCAGACTTTGGACGGACTTTCACTCATATGGACTAGGCAGATGAATGGACAGGCTGTTTCAATATAGTGTGATAAGAGCTCTGATGGGGTAAGCAGAGAACATACTGTATTGTACTGGAAGACATGGAAGGCCTCGCTGTTGGAAATTCAGGGAAAAAGGATGACTTGATTTACTGGGCAAAGAGAGAGAGGTGATCCATGTGGTAGAAATAGTGAGTTTCTAGCTTGTCTGCTCAGAGTCTTTTCCAGAGCAGCTCCTGTCCCATCTGTTCTGTTTTCTGATGCTTCTGGGTGAGATTGTGTTTGAACAGTGTTGCTGATTAAAAAAAAAAATGACACTCACCATATTGAAGGATTTGTGATTAACTTTGGCAGTTTTTACCAGCTCATGTATATGTATTCATTTTTTGGGTGGGTCAAAAAACCAGTTTTTATGGTTTAGATTTATTTTGGAAAAAATTCCGTTTTCATAGGAGAGCATTCACATTGCCTTTGTGAAAACACTGTGTTACCCCTATTAATTTAGAACACTGTGAAGATTGTAGAAGGGTGTTGATGAAACTTATGCAATGAAAAATAGTCATTTCTTTAGTATTTTAATTATCACATGCTCATAATGGGAACATTAAAAGTATACTTTAGAAAATACTTGCAAAAGACTTATCTGATAAAGGATTGTTATCCAAAATATACAAAGAATTTAAAAAACTCAACATGCAAATAGCCCAATTAAAAAATGAACCAAAGGCCTTAATGGACATCTCACCAGAGAAGATATACAGATGGCAAATAAAGATATGAAAACATGCCCCACATTCTATGTCATCAAAGAAATACAAATTAAAATGAGATACTACTATACACCTGTTGCAGTGCCCCAAATCCAGAAGACTGACAGCACCAAAAGCTGGTGAGATTGTGGAGCTAAAGGAACTTCTTTTCTTTGCTGATGGGAATGCAACATCATATTGCCTGTTTAGAAGTCAGTTTGACAGTTTTATTCTGAAACTAAACATTCTTTTAACCATATTATCCAGCGGTCTTGCTCCTTTGAACCAACCAAGATGTCCTTCAGTAAGCAGATGGGTAATCTGTTGTATATATCCAGACAATGGAATATTATTCAGGTGCACTAGTGGTAAAGAGCCCGCCTGCCAATGTAGGAGACATAAGAGACGTGGGTTTGGTCCCTGGGTCAGGAAGATCACCTGGAGGAAAGCATGGCGACTCACTCCAGTGTTTTGCCTGGAAGTTACAGTCCACGGGGTTGCAAAGAGTTGGGCATGACTGAAGTGACTTAGCACATACAAAAGGAAATGAGCTATCAAGCCATGAAGATACGTAGAGGAAGCTTGGGTATTACTGGTGAAAGAGGAGGATCTGAAAAGGCTACATATTGTATGATTTCAACCATATGACAGCCAGGCGGAAAAATCTTATAGAGACAGTGAAAACATCGGTGGTTGCCTGGGGTTAGGATGGTGGAGGGAGGGAATGCTTAGGTGGAGCTGTGAAATTACTCTGTATGGTGCTATAATGGTGTATACAGTTGAAACCCAAAGAAGGTACAACACCACTAGTGAGTCCTAATGTAAAGTATGGACTTTGGTTGACAGTGATGTGTGTCAATATAGATTTTTCGGTTGTAACAAATGTCCCACTCTGTTAGGGGATGTTGATAATGGGAAAACTATACATGTTGTAGGGGGCAGGCAGTATATAAGAAATCTCTTTACATTTCACTCAGTTTTGTTGTGACTCTAATCTAAACCTGTTATTAAAAAAATACCTTTAACAAAACATGATTTTCTTCAATTAAGTTGAAATTCAAGTTAATATACAAATTTAATTACCTTTTAGACAGGAAAAGTTAACATTTGAATCTCTGTAAGAAGCTTAAATATAATGATTCAGTCCAAATATAATAATGTGTACCACAAGTAGTGTCTGTGTAAGGAACAAATAGGTAAGGAAAGTTTTCTATTCTTTTCCCCCTCTGGTTTTTCTTGTTTCTAAATCCCCCCTCACTTTTTTTTTTTTTTAAACACTACTTCTATTTTGAGTTGTGATAACAGAGGAAGACCCTTAGGACAAGAGTTTGGGAGTTTATGAAATGGAAACAGAGGAGTGGCAAGGATTGATACATTAGGCATGAGATGAGAGGAAGCCAAGAAAGCAAAAAGAAAAAAGAGCATGCTGTGTAGTTTCATTGGGCTAAAAGTGTTAAATAGGGGAAAGGAAGTGAATAGGATGGGAGAGTGAGAGGTACGGGGATGGCACCGGAAGAAGGAGTAGACTGCCTCCTGAGTTTCCCCCAGTTATCAAGGCATCGAGTTTCACTTTTGCTTTCCGGGGTAGACTGTAATTTCACTTGTGTCTTCCTTGTCTCTCCACCCACTGGAATTTTCAAAGTCGTGTTTAACTGTTGTATTTGACCATGCCAAGAATACATAGAATTGCTGGGTTCTCACATGTCCTCTAAGTCCATACGGTGGCTTAGTCAAGATTCTTATGCATTATGGCTGAACTAAAACTTTGTATGTTGCTTAAAATTATAAGTGACACTGAGCTAGTGTTTTGAAGGAAGCTCTCTTTGCTTCCTCTGCAGCCTTTAATAATCAATGTGTGGTTTGAAGAAAAGACGTCAGTATATCTAGATAATTGTACAGTTAGCTGACTTGCCCACAGCTTTGACTCTGTCGCCTTTGACCCCTGGCAGTCTTGCTCTGGATACTTCTCCTTCAGTGCTATTTGATTGTATTATTTTTCTTGCATAAACTCTTCACGGGTTCTCCATTGCCTGGACTGCCTTTTCTTGTTTGTCACTAACCTAAAGTCTACCTATTTTTCTCCCTAGCATCTGCCACAAGTCTCTATATGTTGTTCAGTGAATGTTTGTTGATTATGTTTAAAATGGTAATGAATGAATGATGAATGAATGACATTTATGTCTATGGAAACACACTGAGTTAAAGCCCCAGGTCTTGAACTCTCTGAGCTGATTTTGTGTCTGTGTTTGTAATTTTTCAAAGTGTTGGCTTAAAGTTTTAATCTTTTAATTTGTCAATCTTAAATTTATACTTAGTGTGCAGCTGAAAGGAAACACAGTGGGTAAAACGCAGTAGAAACCTTGCTTATTGTCTTCTAACTTGCCAGTGTACCTCGTCATCAAATTGGTGTTGTGTATCTGTGGTGACCTCAGTGGGAAGCAAATCCATAAAAGAGGGGATATATGTATATGTGTAGATGACCCACTGATGGATAGAAGAAACTGGTACAACATTGTTATTGTTGTTTAGTTGCTGAGTCATATGTGACTCTTTTGTGACCCCATGGAGTGTAACCCAGCAGGCTCCTGTGTCCATGGGCTTTCCAAGGCAAGAACACTGGAGTGGGTTGCCATTTCCTCCTCCAACACAACACTGTAAAACAGCTATAATCCAATAAAATAAGGAATTGCATTGAGTGGACCGTGAAAATCTTTCTTTAATTTGTTTTCTATTTCTTCTACTCTCTCTCAAAGCCACCATCTGTTTTTTAAAATGTAGGTTTTATTATTATTCAGTTATGATGAGACTAGCATATCCGGAGATAGATTGTTGTACACACAGATCCGAGAAGGATGGGGTGAGAGAGGGAGGACCCATGGGGGTAAACACCAGGGTCAGTCAGGAGGCAGATGGTGAGAGAGGGAAATGTGGGCAAGAGCCTTTACTGTGGTTTCTGTGGGAAGGAATGGGTCAACTGAGTAAACAGTTTTATTATTATTCAGTTGCTAAGTTGTGTCCGACTCTTTGTGACCCCATGGACTGCGGCACACCAGACTTTCCTGTTTTTCATCATCTCCCAGAGTTTGCTCAGGCTCATGTCCTTTGAGTTGGTGATGGCCATCCAACCATCTCATCCTCTGTCGTCCCCTTCTTCTCCTGCCCTCAATCTTTCCCAGCATCAGGGTGTTTTCCAGTGAGTCAGCTCTTCACATTGGGTGGCTAAAGTATTGGAGCTTCAGCTTCAGCATCAATGTTTCCAATGAATATTCAGGGTTGGTTTCCTTTAGGATGGACTGGTTTGATCTCCTTGCTGTCCAAGGGACTCTCAGGAGTCTTCTCCAGCTCCACAGTTCAAAAGCATCTATTCTTCAGCTCTCATTCTTCTTTATGGTTCAGCTCTCACATCCATACATGACTACTGGAAAAACCATAGCTTTGACTATATGGATCTTTGTTAGCAAAGTGACGTCTCCGCTTTTTAATATGCGTCTAGGTTTGTCATAGCTTTTCTTGCAAAGATCAAGTGTTTTTTAATTTCATGGCTGCAGTCACTGTCTGTAGTGATTTTGGAGCCCAAGGAAATAGAATCTATCTCTGTTTCCAGTTTTTCTCCATCTATTTGTCGTGAAGTGATGGGACCAGATGCCATGATCTTAGTTTTTTGAGTGTTGAGTTTTAAACCAACTTTTTCACTCTCTTCTTTGACCTTCATCAACAGGCTCTTTAGTTCCTCTTCTCTTTTCTGCCGTTAGAGTCATATCATCTGCATGACTGAGGTTGTTGATATTTCTCCTGGAAATCTTGATTCCAGGTTGTGATTCATACACCCTGGCATTTCCCATGATGTACTCTGCATATAAGTTAAATAAGCAGGGTGACAATATACAGCCTTGACGTACTCCTTTCCCAATTTTGAGCTAGTCTGTTGTTCCATGTCTGGTTCTAACTGTTGCTTCTTGTCCTGCACACAGGTTTCTCAGGAGGTGGGCCAGGTGATCTGGTTGTGATCCACACAATCAAAGGCTTTAATATAGTCAGGGAAGCAGAAATAGATGCTTTTCTGGAATCCCCTTGCTTTTTCTAAGATCCATAGGATGTCGGCAATTTGCTCTCTGGTTCCTCTGTGTTTTGTAAATCCATCTTGTGCATCCAGAAGTTCTCGGTTCACATAGTGCTGAAGCCTAGCTTGAAGGGTTTTGAGCATAATCTTGCTAGCATGTGAAATGCTATCTTTGTTGTTAAAAGCTCACCCATGTCTACTTTCAAAATTTTTCATATATTCCAGTGCTTCCCAAGACAGGGGCTACCATGGAAAGTGTGTGAAAGTCACTCAGTCATGTCTGACTCTTTGCAACCCCATGAACTATACAGTCCATGGAATTCTCCAGACCAGAATACTGGAGTGGGTAGACATTCCCTTCTCTAGGGGATCTTCCCAATCCAGCGATTGAACCCAGGTCTCCTGCATTGCAGGCAGATTCTTTACCAGCTGAGCTACCAGGGAAGCCCTCATTTTACTTATAAGTGAGCAGTTATGGAGGATCAAGGGCTCAGACTCTCCTCTAGCAGCTTCCTTTGCACTATTCCATTCTTGCATATGAACTAGGAACAATTTTACTAGCAGAAATAATGAATGCAAAATAAAGTCTCATCCAGTTTGTCTCATAGCAGTCCTTTTCCTACCGCAATTAGTAATCATATTTATTTGTTGGTTTGCTTCTGGATACCTGAGTATCCCAGGCTACTTTGTGCCACAGGAGAGGCAGAATTGTGTCTGGTTTATGTGGTCTAATGCTTGGCTTGAGTTGAAGGTCAGTGAATGAATGTTGAGATAAATGATAGAAACTGTATTTGAGCATGTGTCCTTAAGGTGGCTGTTTCTATCTGCTTAAATATTTTTTCTGGGTTAAGATTATTGAGGCCAATTATAAATGATACAGAATTGTTGGACTTTGGTCCATCTAACTGACTGTGTATTAGAATGGGCCACTTGAAGAGAATTTTGCCTTTCCCCAAAGGTGTTGCCTTGACTCATCCCTCAAGAGATGGAATTGCCCTTTTAGGTTTCTGCCCAGTTTAGAATCTCTGATTTTTGTAGTAGCTGTCAAACCTACCCTTAGAGTTGCTGATTTCTTAGTGTAGATTGCAAGATAAAATATATATTTTCTGTGTGCTTTTCAGTGAACATAATCTTGAATGCATGGCTAATGTAACACTTTTAAAGATTTTGAATAAGGAAATTAATATTTAAAGAAGTTCTCTGAAGGATACACCATCTATCTTCTGGAGTGAAGCTTGACTGTGGGTGTGTATCAAAGTCACCTGTAGAGGTTTTAAGAGCCGTATTTAGTTAGAAGCTCTAAAGTGTGGGACCTGGGTCACAGGTGATTCTCATGTATAGCCAGGTATAAGAGCAGTATATATAGATCCAGATATAAGAACATCCTATGGACGTTTCTACACAGGCAGTCATACCCCAAGGAAGCGTATGTCAAGAATGCTTTTTTATGTTTCCCATCAGTTACAGTTCTGGTTCTATAGTTTAGATTCATTTATAAAGAAGTACTTTTAAATGTTTTAGTGAATATTTATGAACTCTTGGTAGTACTTTCCAGTTCCTCCACCTAGCAAAGTTGAGTGTTGTCTGCAAATTTAAGCTGTGAGATGGGGAGTAGTGAGAGATGTGGGTAGAGGGTAGACTTTGAAAGGTTGTGTATGTGATGTGAGGCTGTCCCTTTGGTAATGGAGAATCATTGGAGGTTTTTTAAAATCAGGAAGGCAACATGATTAGCTTTTATTTTGTTTTAAAGGAAAGCTACCTGTCAACTATATGGAACATAGATTAGAATGGGGGAGAAAACTATGACAAGGAGACCAAAGCAAGTTTGTGCAAGAGGGAATGAGGAGCAGTAGGGATAAAACAGGACTGAATTCTAGTCCTGTTTCAGTTTAAGCTCCAACCAATCAGCTCTACCCTTGACTTCAAGACAGCTAAAATTGCAAAGACTTTACTGAGAAGTCTTTCCCTGATCAAATTCTCTTAATCTGTTCTTTTGGTAGTTTTTTTATGTCGTATTTTATAGTACTTTACATTCTCTATTGTTCTGTTTTGCTTATTTCATTCCTGTGTCTTATTTATCTTTCACTGATGTCACTTTTCATGATAGCTGCTTCTCTATAGAAATAGCTGTTGAACACGTTGTCTCTTAAACATGTCATTCTTGGTTTGTTCCCCTTCTGATTTGTGCCTTTGCTCATGGTCTTTGTCTTTTCCAAATGTTCTTATCTCTCTTACACACCCATATGTTGAAGTTTTAACGTTTTTTTTTTTCCCCTCCCATAATTCAAATCCCACCATTTCTACAAAGTCCTCTAGCATGATTCTGCCATGGCCACTTCCACCTTTGGGCTCTTATAGTAGCTAAGCTGTGTACTCCTCTATGCTTCCTTATATTCCACTCCAGTGCTCTTACCTGGAGAATCCCATGGATGGAGGAGCCTGGTGGGCTGCAGTCCATGGGGTCGCCAGGAGTCGGACATGACTGAGCAACTTCACTTTCACTTTTCACTTTCATGCATTGGAGAAGGAAATGGCAACCCACTCCAGTGTTCTTGCCTGGAGAATCCCAGGGACAGAGGAGCCTGTTGGGCTGCCATCTGTGGGGTCGCACAGAGTTGGACACGACTGACATGACTTAGCAGCAGCAGCAGCAGCATATTTTTTCATCTTTTTATTTAGTCTGTGAATGTTGATATTCTGCCTTTTTGAGTTGGACAGGATATTTTGCACATCACTGTACATAGCATATCATTAATAATGTGATGGTCATTTGCCACATTCTAAGTCTTCCTAAAAGCAACTTGGTTAGAAACATAGTTTGTTCTACTCTAAAAAACCTGAGACCTCAGCTCAGAAATATTTTAAGTTGTCAATAACTTTAATTATCTGAATTTGAAGCAAAAAATATATAATTATTTTTCTCTAGGATTTTAAAGGTCAAAATAAAAGAGAATTTAAAAAATTGGGGGGCCTTATTGAAATATAAAGTTGAGTGTTAATATTTGACTGGATACAAAATCCTTTAAAGACTTATGTTTAAAATCCTTTAATTAAAGAAAATATTTTCATTTGTTCCTTAATGTTAAATAGTATGTTCTTTGCCAAAACAAAGCTTTATTTTCTTGGGAATCACTCAGAACATTTGGACCTCCTTTGGTTTGTAATCCTGTTAAATTTCATCCATGAATTAAAGCCTAATTATACGTAGTTGTACCCTACATAGAGACAATTCCATGTATAATAGTTTACTCATTAAGTTGACTTATTGGAACATTATGAAATGCTGAAAATACTTTGCATTGGGATTAAGAAATAATTTTCTTTGAGAATTAACTGAATTTAATTGTCTATATATTTTTCTTCAGCCCATATGTTGTAAAGTACTATGGCAGTTACTTTAAGAACACAGACCTCTGGATTGTCATGGAGTACTGTGGAGCTGGCTCTGTCTCAGACATAATTAGATTACGAAACAAGACAGTAAGTATTTTAAAATTGTTTTGCCAATCTCATTTCTAAAGATTCATATTTTAGAAGCTGACTATATAGTGTTTTGTTACAAGGAAAATATTAGTGTGAAAAAAGAAAAGGCTTTACAGTGTAAAAGGATCTAGTATGAGGTGTGAGAGTTAGTCACAGATCTTTGTGTGGCAAATACAGGAGTCGTATGATTGTTTAATTTATTTATTAGGATAATTTTTGGTTTAGTCACCGAGAAACCACCATGGCACTCCTCTTCTTCATTTGGAATCAGTGCTGCATGTTCTGTATTAACTTGAGTTCAGTCAGTTATGGCTAGAATTTTATTTCATAATATTTATGGTATTTCTTTATCATAAGTTTTTTTGCTTTATAACCTATGGTTGGTAAACAGTTGAAGTATTATGTTTCTGAATCTTAAAAATAACTGAAGAACAATTTTTGTCTTGTTTCCCCAAATATCTCAGGATGTTTGAAATGAATAGAGCTCAATTATAATTTTTTTTTTTCTGGTAAATTCAGCTTAGTGAGAATGTGTTATTTAATGATAAATTTTATGGCTATGTTTTAACCCTAAGTAAAAGAGCTATTTACAGAATTGTTTACTTTAGCCTAGCAATGCACCTAGTTAACTTGGATAATTTTCAAGACCAAAATGACCTTTTTAAAATCTGTGAATGACTAAGAATAATAAATCAGTGAAATAATTTGTATTTCTGTACAACAGTATCCCAGTTACTACATGTCATTATTACATGTTTTCAGACATGTTTCAGTAAAATACATTCGGAAAAATACTTAACTACTTGAGTCAATTTGTGGTTAACCAGAATCATTTTAAAGTTTGATTGGGGAAGTACGTTGTAAGTTTATCCTACTAATTTTTTTTTTTCTGTTAGAGAAAATAAAGTAAATAGGATTTCTTTTAAAGGAAGTGAAACAGAAGTTAAAATAAGCCCTGTTTTGACAGAATGGATTAAGTGATTTGTGACATTTTAATTACATATTTTAGAATTTCTATGGTGCTTAACTAACATTTATGTAAATCAGATGACTCCTGAGTGGCAGGACAATGCTTTAATTGCAAATAATTATACTCCAGTTAGAGAAGTGTTTTAAAACCATTTCAGGGCTAAATTCAGTGCATTTGGTATTTAAAGTTACCAAGTAGAAATACGGAGTAATACTGTAGGTAGTGTAAAATCTATCTTATTTATTTTTAAAGTTAATGTTACTATTTTGAGTACATAGGAAGAATACAATCTTCTATGTATTCTAAGTATACAAAAACACTTTATTTCTTGTGGTTAATAAATAAAAACCATGAAGGTATACTATAGTTCTAAAAGGTAGATTTGGATGGGATAATTATTCTCAGGTATCTCCTTCACCAATTATCAAAGGAAGGATTTTACCCTATTTGCGCTTTTTTTTAGAAAGCAGATTCCACCTATCATGTTTGGAGATCATACATTTGAAATAGTCTAATTATTATTCTCACAAGTAGGTTTTCCTTGGGCCTGGGGAGGTATGGAAGGATCTGATTCCCAAATACAAAAAAGAATCCAGAACTGCATGAGATGGTTCAGGTGCTGTACATATATTTTTTCCGGGTATTGCCTTGATAGCAGCTCCTGTAAAATCTCAAAAATATTCTATACTACTTACACTACTTTCCTTTCATTTATGTATTATTTAAAAAGAGTACCATTGTTATGAAGTTTGGCAGTATGGGGGGGTAGTTATCATCCTGTTTAATATTTGATTATTTTTTAGGAATGTTCACTGGAATGATAATCTTGATTGTTTGAATTTCAGAGGCATGACTTTCAAAAAAGGTGACCAGTGAAGCAGCTGTCCTTGACCTGTTAACGCTCACTCTAGTAGTTAATTGTTTTCATGGTCACAGAACAACCTGTCTTTTCCTAACAGTATGGAAATTTTTCTTTCAGGCTTTATATCCTGTTTTGGTTTTTGTTACATGCTTTGTTGTTTCTTGTAATTCTGCGTACATTTTAAACAGCACAAGGGTGTTTAAATAATAATTCTTCTTATTATTTTTGATGGTGTTTAAATTTATACTTTTTTTGCTCTTTATTCTTTTTTGCATTTCTCAGTTGCCTGAACAGTGCTCTTTAGTGTTTCCTTATGATGGTAATAAAATCGCCCTTGGTTTTTTATTCTTGTATGAAAATGTTATCTCACTTCACTTTTGAATGGTACATTTGCTAGGTAAAGAATTCTAGGTTTGCAATTTCTTTTACATTTTTAATTTAAGAGGATTGATTCTTGGAAAACCGCCTAAGTAACACCGTTTTTGTAGAATTATTCTTGTCTTTGAGAGAAGTCTTATTAGGGACGAACTGTTCTTGATTTTCAGTTCTATTGCTGTCTTTTGTGTGTGTGTGTGTGTTGAAGTATAGCTGATTAACGTTGTGATAGTTTCAGGGGAACAGGTGAACAGGGAAGGGATTCAGCCATTTTCCCCCAAGCCCCCCTTCCCTCCAAGCTGCCACATAACACTGAGCAGACTTCTCGATGCTACATAGTAGATCCTTGTTGGTTATCCATTTTAAATATAGCAATATGTATGTGCCCATTCCAAACTCCCCAGCTGTCCCCCGATCCTTCCCCCACCAGCAACCATAAGCTTGGTTTCGAAGTCTGTGAGTCTGTTTCTGTTTTGCTAGTAAGTTCATTTGTATTTCTTTTTATATTCCACACATAAGAGATGTCATAGGTGCTGTTGGTTTTTTGATCAAATATTTATGTAAAAATTAAAGATAGAAAAAACCTGATTAAGTTACATACCTTTAAAAAAGTTAATAAGTTTTTAGCCTGAAGTATAAAACTGTTTATATATTACCTCCCTCCTATCTGTGCAGTTTCGTAACTTGTCACTTCAGCGTCACGGTAAGAATGGGTTCCTAGAATAAAGGAATGGGTTCGTGTTTTAGTGTTTTGGTGTATGCTTTTGCCTCGTCTGCTCCCCCACCTTGGAGTGTTTTTCCTTACCCCTAGTCTTTGCCTAGTGAGTTTGCATCCATGAAGGACTTGCTCAGTTATCACCTCATCTTTGAAGCTTTCCCTGTTTTCCTAGGTAGTTTTATCTATTTGGTAATTGGTTCATTAATGAATTAGCTAAGTATTTATTGCATATTCACTCTTACATAAGAGCACAATAAATTCTAGCAGCCATTATTTTAGGATTTTTACTGTTATTATCTTACATATTTTGACTGCTGGATAGACTAAGCATCTTGTTGTTTGTGTATTGGCTCTTTTACTTATTTTTAGTGCTTATCCTTTGCATTTTATTATTATTGTTGGTAGTGGTGTTTTTCTTACATTTGCAGGCTTACTTGACAGTTTGCTAATAGTTTTATGAGTACTTTACACATCATTTTAAAAGTAAAAAAACCAGTTATCTGATTGTCAGCATAGATATTGAAGAAAGAATTTCAAAATCTTTTAGAAATTTAATTTCTAAAATCTATTTTAGAGGTTTTATGCCCTGACATTTTCTTTGGGAAATACCTAGGAAAAGATAAAAGCATAGCATTAAATTTGAGGGTTAATTAGAACTCTCAGTGAGTGGAACTGAGGCTGAGTGGCAGGAGTTTGGGGATTGGATTGTTGGACTGTTGAGCCAGTAGCAAATGGTACTTCGGGTAATGGTGGCGGTGCTAGAGGGAGAAGCAAGGTGAAACGTTCTTATGTTTCAGTGGGTGATAAAAGTGTGAGTCTTCTAGCTGCATTTAGCGGAGAAATCACTGTTTGGTTAGAATTTATTGAATCTTTTGGTTTATAAGTTAATACCATATATAAGTTAATCTATAATAAGTATATGTGAGTTAAACTCCTGATTCTGTGATCAACCCATAGCATACAACTCATGTCCTGGTATCATGTATCTTTAATAACTGACTTTTAAAAAAAATAATATTTAAAACTAGAATTTGGTGAAACCTATGTGTAGATAACGTTGCTGTGGCTATTCTGTACATGGAAATCACATTTAATTATTAGTCAGCTTTTAGTCTTTAGGAGAAAAGCTTTAGCAGTTGCTTTCCCCTACTATAAACCTCTCAAGGGCAGAAATTTTTATATGTTCATCGTGAAACTATTACAAGTGCCTAGAGTAGCTACTGGCATCTAGCAACCTTGATAAATGTTTGTTGAGCTGAAACAGGAACAATTCCTTGACTACTGCTTCTGTGAATATAAACAATCTAACACATCTATTTAGTGTTGTATTTTTGCAGGTAAATTGTAATTTTCATAGCTACTACTATTCAATATTAATGATGTGGGTTATTGAACAGATATGATCATATACCAAAGAAAGTATATGTGCTTATCAGTAACCTGTGAAAGTATGAAATAACAGGATCTGTTGTATTAGTTCCCTGATTTTTATAGAAGTTTTATTTATGTAAATTAAATTTTTTGCTTATTTTTACAAATGTATATCCTGATAACTCAAACCATAGGGCTCATTTGGCTGATGAAAAAGAAATCTGCCTTATGTTGTTATTACTGGAAGTTAATGTAATCATTGCATTTAGTCCAGTAATTATGGGAATAAATACATAAAATATTTATGGCAATAATTTTGAAGGTTTTCTTATGAGGACATTTTAAAAACCAATGTATTTTATGTTAAATGCATTTAACCTCTGAACATTTATGCATTTCAAGTATTTATGCATTTATGCAAAGTAAAAATAGACAATTCTGTGAAATTGAAGCTTTTTAAAGATAGATTATATATTTGATTAGAGGCTTTCAAAATGATCTTTACATAATTGTTAAGCTATGCCTTGACATATGGAAGAAATAGAGTCTACGTCTTAGATGTTTGTTGTGTGTTTGGAAATGTTCTAAGAAAATGCCTAAGGTTGGTCTCTCCCACTCTGACTCAGTTTTTCATTTGGCCACTTATTTTAATTCAACCTAGCACTGTGGATTTTAATTTTGGTTCTTCTAGAAACTAGTTTTATAATCTGGGTCTTCAGCTTCCTCATAATAATTAGCATTGGTACAGTGCTTTGCACTTTACTAGTACATTTATTGATCTAGGCCTGGTGCTGTGTGTTAGAGGTACAGATAGCTCTAATAAATGTTGCTGTTGCATTGTTTACAGACTGGTTGAGGTAATGTATATGTAAAAAGCTAAATTTGATTCTGTAAAGAGTTGGAGTTCTTTAGAGAAAGTACAAGACAAGCACTTAGCCTAACATGGAAGTTCAGTGAAAGCTTCATAGGAGAGAGAACCCTTTAACATGGTCTTGAAAGAGGAGTCATCTGTCATTAGAGTCAGGCTCCACAAGGGCAGGGTCTTGTTGTCTTTGTTCACTGTTCTGTCCCCACTCCTTGGACAGTGCCTGACGTGTAGGATGCTGAGTAAATATTTATTGTATGTGTAAATGAACGAATGAATGAGTCAGAAGAGAGGGCAAAGGACATCTTGGAAGAGGAAACAATGATATACTAGAATTATATTTTCATCTTTAAAAGTACAGTGTCATATTTCTTGATCACCTGAAGGAAAATGTTCCTGACATCTGGTTTAAATGGATTTACTTTCCTCAAACTTAATTGCTCAAAATCATTGTCATATATTAGTTTGATGGATCTATGCTAGGATCGTGATTTTTTGTTTTCCCTTTTTTTTCCCCCCATGTTGGAAGAAGTAGCATATACCATCTTTATCATTTCACTAATGTTTTCTAGCTTCTTACTCATTTTATCTACTTCCTGGAGTTTGTGTGATTCTTCTTTGAGAAAACATTCTTTGGATCTTCCTGATTTCTTGTTCTAATATGGACTCATTGCTTTTTAGGTCTGCTGTACAGCTGCAGTCCTGGAATTTCTTTTCACTGGACTCCTGGGTTAGTGTCACCATTTTCTTGTGTATTTCCTATTTCCTTGGCTTTTCACTCTTGTTCTGTGTTTTTCCTAAACTATCTTTTTCAGGATACAAAATTAAGAGATCAACTAGTTGAGTCCTCTCTGTCTGAAATGCTTTTATTTTGCTTTCAAACTTGGTTGATAGTAGAATTTTACCTTGAAACTAAGTTTCTCTCAGAGCTCTGTTTGCTTTCCTGTATTATCTTCTAGCAGCCAGTGTTGCTAATGTTCTAGATAGCTAATACCTGTCAGAGTCTTATTCATTTGTAGGTTTCCTCCCACCTCACAACTTTTTAGACTTTTTTCTTTATTCTGAAGTTGACTAAGATCAAGATATTTCATGAGGATGTGCCTAAGTATGAGTCCTTTTTATTAGTTATGCTTAGCACTCAGTAGTTCCTTTCAGATAAAAACTTGTGTCTTTCTTTAGCTTTGGAAAAATTTCTTTGATAATTTCCCCCCTGTTTTATTCATTGGATGGTGAAATCTCCTGAATTTTATTCTTTTTATTTTTCCTTCCAGGTTTTCTGCCTCCTTTGGGGGGTTTTTTCTTTTCTTTTTTTCTACTTTATTTTCTGACTCTTCTAACTGAACTTTTTATTTCAGCAGTTATGTTTTAATTTACAAGAACTCTTTTGCTTTTGGTTATTTCTTTTTCGCAACATCTTGATGCTTGAGACATGGATGCATGATCTTTTCTAATCACTCTAAGAAAAATAAGATTTGAAAAAACTTGTTTTCTGTTTCCTGCATCATCTCTTTTTCTGCTGGGGTTATTGCTTCACTTGCTTGATCCTGGTCTTCCCCATGGAGGATGACCGCCGGAAAGGCTGACTAGCTCTCACTGGAAACATCGGGACGATGCTTTTTGCCTGGCAGGTATAATGTTAAGATGAACTGGCTGGTATCTGGCTTTAGGAGGAAGTGCCTGCAGAGGTGGTTTGTTCAGTTTCTTTAGCCATTCCCCTCCCCTGCCTTTTCTGGGACCTGGGGATGAATGCCAGGATGCATGTAATCTCTGTGTATAAAGTAGGCGTGAGGAGCTCACTCTTGCTCTCTTTTCTTCTTTTCACTTCCTGGGGAAAAGCTAGCCTACCTTTTGCATTCCCCTTCTCACTCCCGCACTCTCTACCCAGTGGTTCTAACTTGGAACCCCCTTAGTGTTTACTTGGTGATCACCCCTTCCTTGCCTTCTCTTGCCTGTGAACTCTTCATAGAAATGCTTCCAAATTTATTATACTCTCCTGTGCTGATTCTTTTATCAGTTTATTTATTAAATTTTTTTCCTATCAGTTTAATGGGAATTTAGAAGGAGGAAAGACAGAGAACTAAACAAATTGCAAATTCAGGTTGGTTTTTGAACCTGAATCAGTGGTATGTCCTCTTCCCCTTCCTACCCACATCCCTATAGATACCTTCATACCCTTAGGTGTTTAAATTAATACAGCTCCTTTGAGGAGTACAATTTGATGCAGTGTTGTAAACTTGAATACGAAAGCACCATGGGAAAACACCATCCAGTGTTTCTCCTCTTCCATCTGTACCTTAAGAGAAACCCTAACATGATCGGATGGTGAGAAATGTTCCAGAATGTTGTCACAACAAAAAAATTAGGAGCAGACTTAAATGTTGATGAGCACTAGACCCTGGACTGGAGAATTGCTGCTGTTCTTTCAGTCTCCATAGTTTTGCCGCTCCTTGGTGAAGACAAACTGAGAGGAGCATTCTGGTTGAGACCTTTTAGAGTACCCGTACCCCAGTGTGCAGGTGGAAATGACATGAAAATACCAAGGGACGTTTGGGTCTTAAAGCACAATAAATGTCCAGTTTGGTATAGGAGAGAAATTTTTTTAGTGTCTGCTTCTACCAGAATGAACTGTGTTTTTGTGATTGGGTGGGAGTGGGGGAGGGGGCATTGAGGGAACACAAAATAATGGAGCGGAAGTTCCAGACTGAAGAGAGCAGTTTCTAAGTTGTCTATGTGTGTATTTTCCTGAAGACTTGTGGTGAACTTGTTATATAATGGCAGTGATTGTGGAAGTCAGGTTTATTTAGGCATCACGTGAGAAGTGTGAAGGACACATTGAGACCCTTCTTTTTGGTAAATTCTTACTGTTAGTATTATGGCAGTGATTCTCAGCTCCAGACATTTGATCGGTATTTTAAGAACCATTGCTGTAATACTGGTATGTGCCAGGCATATTATATAGGCTGTTGCATTTAATCCTTATGTAAAGCCTGAACAACTGTGTAAGGTAAGAACAGTTATTAACCCCATTTTTCCAGACAAGCAACTGAATCATAGAGTGGTAAAGTAGATTAGAGGGAAAGAAAGGGTTGAAATTATACCCGACTGCTGGAATCGAACTGTAAAAGTTAAGAGCATAGAGTGCAGAGCCTGACTGTCTTGAATTGTGGCTCTGCTACATACTGGTTGTGTGAACTTAGGCAAGTTTTTTAACTTTTCTGTGACTCATTGTTTTCATTTGCTAAATGGGATAAGAATACCACCCTACTTCATTGAATTGTTTTGAAGATTATACGTTTGTAAAGTGCTAGAAACAGTCCCTGGTACATAAAAAGTCCTGTATGTATTTGCATTGATATTGTCATCATTGTCCTGCCTTCTCACTTATATGGATGGAAGTATGTTTGCATTGTGAGCATTAATCAGATAATGTGTTTGAGTAGAATAATACAGAAGACTATGGAACCAAGTACAAAATCTCTTAGCATTCACCATTGGTACCTTGAATTATTTTCAAGAGAGGCACATAAGCTCCATGAGATAGAGCTTACATTTTTAGGTACAATGAAAGTTTGTTTAATAGACTCAGACAGTGGCTATTCAGAACATGCTGGAATATTTTATTTTAGTGCCCTTAGAATTAACGCCTTATACATAATAGTCTTTTTGATATATGTTTGCATTTTAAAAATATGTATTCTGCCTTGATGTTCATTATGTACTGTTTCAAGCTTTTTTTTCCCCTTAGTAAAGGCATACCAATTTCTTACTGATTTAAGGTTTAATACTTGGAGCTTCAAAATTTGGTATTGTTTCATTATTAATAATAGACATCTTTTTGAGATGTGTGGATTTCTGTTCCATAAAGTTCTTTTTAGGGTTTATGTTTGCCTGTGTGTTATTGGACTAATTCATGTTTGACTTTTCTAATCACTTTGTTGCATGTTCCCTCTTTGTGTAATAGATACTAGTTCATACGGGCTTTACAACTCCATATATATTGAGTGCTTTTCTGTTGTCTTCTGATCTCTTTTTCAGGAATCTTTTCATGTGGGAAAGGATTTTTAAATGTCTGCCCACTGACCATTTTCACAGTAGAGTATCAGTTCTCTTTCTCTTCAGATCAAGGGATTATAAGCAGCGAGTATATATGTATATTTACATATGGTGTAAGTAGTGAAAGCTTTCATTTTGAATCACTAGTTGTGGGACTTTGTGATAGATTATTAATTTTTTTTTTTTTTTTGCCAGACATCTGCAATCCAGATTTCATGAAAGAAAACCTCTCTGCCCTTTTGTATATAATAATGGCTAAAATATTCTAGTTATGTTTTCTAATGTACGTACTTTGTATTGAGCAGATTTGTGTTTTTCTGTAAGAATCCCATAAATTTTTTATTGTTTAAAACCTTGGCTATTTTATACCCTCAACACTCCCATTTTTGGGTGGGATGAGATAGAGTGGTGAGGGGTGGAAGGGAGTTACTGAGTTGCTCTGTTGTTTTTTCCAGTGTTTTCCTCATGTTGAATACCTAACAGACCCATTAAATGTATGTATTGTTTTCCCTAAGAAAGAAGGAGTAAGAGGGGGAGAAATTTTGATTGTAGAGCAGTTGAAATCTGAAGCTTCATGGATGTTTAGATAAAGCCTTACATGTAAACTTAAGAATTACTTTTGAAATTTAGGTATTCCAGAAATTGCTACTTAACCCCTCAGGTTTCTCTAAACCATTGATTTTTAGCAAGAGGCTTTGGTCACCATTGTGTATTGATGTAACATGTATATCATAAAAACTAATAATGCTGAAACTTTCAAAGAGCTCTATAAAATGAGATATCTAAATGCAGTGTTAATTTAATTTGGAGTAAACATTTATTGGCTGGGGCAGGTGGTACTCGGAAAAATGAAGGCAAAAAGGAGGCCTTCATGTTCCTTTTAAAAGACTTGTTTGTTCTACTTTTCCCACCCCCAGTTATTGTAGCCCTTTTGTTTGGTGGCAGAAAATAGAAATCAGCTTCAGAGATTTCATACTGTTAAATATCTGGAGTAACCTATAGCAGTTCTAGAGTTGGTCAGTGGTTTGTGCTTTGTACAAACCTCTTTTCCAGGAACCTCCCCACTTTTTTGGTATCTACCTGAAATTTACTACATCGGAGTTTCAGCTCTTGGTTATAAATTACAGAAAACTCACCTCAAACAGGCTTGAGCCGGGAAGGGAATTTATTTACTCACATAACTAAAAATCTTTGCAGGGCTGGTTTCATGCATGGCATGATTCAGAGTGAAAGGAATTACTTAGACTTGTCTCTTTGTTCTAATACCTCTTATTGACTCTTCTCTCAGCCTCTTGCCTCGTAGTGGCAAGACAGCTGCTCGGTTATACCTTTCTAGTTGAAATCCAGGAGGAGTCTTGTACCTCGCTGGTTCTGAATGAGTCATGTGCCTTTCTCTGTGGCCATTGGAATGTGATGCAGTAATTGGATTAGATCTAGGACATGTGTCTGACCTGGAGCAAGGATGGAACTGACTGCTAGAAGTGCGTGGTCTGAAGATGGGGAAATGGTGATTCCCTCAAGGGAAATGAGGGTATGTTAGCAGAAGGAGCCTGGTAGACTGGAGTCCACGGGGTTGCTAAGAGTTGGACATGACTGAGCGACTTCACTTTCACTTTTCACTTTCATGCATTGGAGAAGGAAATGACAGCCCACTCCAGTGTTCTTGCCTGGAGAATCCCAGGGACCAGGGAGCCTGGTGGGCTGCCATCTATGTGGTTGTACAGAGTCGGACACGACTGAAGCGACTTAGCAGCAGCAGCAGCAGGAGAAGGGTGAATGAGTGTTAGAATGGCAAAAATAACAGGTATTTCTATGTATTTATCAAACCTAAAATAAAAACTAAATGTACACACACACACACACCCTTCTAAAATAACTTCCAAATACACACACACACACACACACACACACACACACACACACACACACACACACACACACACACACACACACACACACACCCCTTCTAAAATAACTTCCAAAATGAATGTTAAGTGTTACAGTGGTATCTGGTTAAAACTATGGGGTCCTCAGCCTTTTCTCTCTTTGTCACAGTGAAGTACAGCAAGGGACAGCTGGGATCATGTATCTCAAGGAGCCTGCTTCTGCTGGGTCAGCAATAAGTGTTTGCTCTAGGAATTCATGTAGGTCTGCCTTTCAGGATCACAGAGTCGTGGTTTCATTCAGACCATGGTGACCTAACCCTGGTTTTAGTTCCGGTGTCCATGGCCCCTTCTCCTGACAAGGATTTTCTCACCCTAAACGGGTACTGCTGTTCAGTTCTATGCTAGAATCTTAGAGAATCCTTTTGTGTGGAAAGTAATTCTTGCTCCTTATTTGGTGTCTCCTGTAGAGTGAGATTGAGTTCTAAGTTATTTCACACATGCTTCTTAAAAGTTCCAAGCCACAGCCTTAAAATGACCATGTACTGTAGGATCAGACCCCAAGAGTTTTTCATAGCAATCATGTGCCACATCTCAGCTCTTATTAAATATGTCGTGCACATCACGCTCCATGACATCTTTTCTAAGTCTTTTGATTGGATTATAAACGCTTTTCTTATGATCTTTCCACATTGCAATATAGCCCCTCCAGGAGTCTTGCTCTTCTGCCTTAGCTAAGTAAGGTAAACCTCCAGAGGCATTTCCTTGGCTTCTCCAATTGGTGAGCTGCCCAGGCTTCACCTCAGTTGCTGTACTTCTTGGCATTTCTCCCAGTTCTATTTCCCTTGCATAAGTCAGGCCCACTTTCACGCACTTTGTTTTTATATTGTATGTTCCTCTCCTGGCAGACTGCCTGTCACAGCCAGACCTGCCATGAGCCCTCCCTCCCTGTCATAAGCCTGACCCCTTAGCACACTGTGACAGTGGTTATTTGGAAGGATGTGGTTTAGTGGAAGGACCCTTGAATGTAGTGTCAGAAGACCAGACATCAGTTCCTGGCTTGTTACATGTTAGCTCTGTGACCCCGGACACACCGTGTAACTAATTCCTTTTAACTTCAGATGCCTAATCCTAAAATGGACCTAATATCCTATTACTTGCCTTACCTACCTCAGTGTTTTCTTGTGAGGAACAAAGATGATGAATGTCAGAGCATTTTGTAACCTGCCAAGTTCTACACAAGTGTAAACTGTGTTTTGTTACTATTAAGGCAGAAACTTAAAAAG
This sequence comes from Muntiacus reevesi, assembly GCF_963930625.1. Classification (NCBI taxonomy): domain Eukaryota; kingdom Metazoa; phylum Chordata; class Mammalia; order Artiodactyla; family Cervidae; genus Muntiacus; species Muntiacus reevesi. Next base: position 15,464,211 of record NC_089260.1, on the reverse strand, counting down.
ATGGTATTTACTTTTTAATGATTTATCACTGATTTAAGAATTTTATATTTGTTGAAATAGTGGATATCCTCTAGTATTAGAAAAACATAAAAAGATCATTGTGTCTTATCCAGTAAAATATTATTTAATTTTAGGAAATCAAGAAATGTAAGTTAGTTTTTCAGAAAATGGAAATTTAGCTCATTAGGTAGCAAATCTAATTTTAACAGTTTTAGATGAAGCTCTTTTAAAATTGTATTGTATAATTCTTTATACCTTTAACCAAAATGTATAAATGCCTTCCATTTTAATAATGTAAATAAAGGGGAAAAAAAGTAATAGGAGCACATTGTAAAAATTCCAAATAGTACAAAAGAGGAATTTAGCGTCTACTCACTCATCCCTCAGTTTTACTTACTGGAGGAGATGTCAGGTACCAGTTTCTTGGGGCTTCTTTCAGTGCATGTGTATGCATTAAAATTTTTTTTTTAATTGAAGGATAATTTCTTTACAGAATTTTGTGGTTTTCTAAGAATCAGCCATAGGTACATCCATGTCCCCTCCCTCCCAGACCTCCCTCCCGTCTCCCTCCCCACCCCACCCTTCAGCCTGTAGCAGAGCCCCTGTTTGAGTTCCCTGAGTCATACCCATTGGCTCTCTGTTTTACACAGGGTATTGTATATTTCTGTGTTACTCTCTCCATATATCTTCCCTTCTCCCCTCCTTTCCTCCTCCCATGTCCTTAGGTCTATTCTCTATGTCTGTTTCTTCATTACTTCCCTGAAAATAAATTCACCAGTGCCGTCTCTTCAGATTCCATATATATGTCAGTATACAATATTTATATTTCTCTTTCTGACTTACTTCACTCTGTATAATTGGTCTCTAGTTTTGTCCACCTCGTTAGAACAGATTCAAATGTATACCTTTTTATGGCTGAGTAGTATTCAGTTGTGGATATGTACCACAGCTTCTTTATCCATTCATCTGTTGTTGGATGTCTAGGTTGCTTCCATGTTCTAGCTATTGTAAATAGTGCTGCAGTGAACATTCGGGTACACGTGTCTTTTTCAGTATTGGTTTCCTCAGGGTATATGCTTAGGAGTGGGATTGCTGGATCATATGATGGTTTTATTCCTAGCTTTTTAAGGAGTCTCCATACCGTCTTCCATGGTGGCTGTATCAGTTTACATTCCCACCAGCAATGCAAGAGTGTTCCCTTTTGTCCACACTGTCTCCAGTATTTATTGTTTGTAGACGTTTTGATGATGGCCATTCTGACTGGTGTGAGGTGGTATTGCACTGTGGTTTTGATTTGCATTTCTCTAATAATGAGCGATGTTGAGCATCTTTTCATGTGCTTGCTAGCCATCTGTATGTCTTCTTTGAGAAATGTCTCTTCAGGTCCCTTTCCCACTTTTTGATTGGGTTGTTTGCTTTTCTGGTATTGAGTTGTATAAGCTGCTTGCATATTTTGGAAATTAATTCTTTATCAGTTGTTTCCTTTGCTATCACTTTCTCCCATTCTGAGGGTTGTCTTTTCACCTTGTTTCTCATTTCCTTTGCTGTGCAAAAGCTTTTAAGTTTAATTAGGTCCCACTTGTTTTTTTGTTTGTTTGTTTGTTTTTATTTCCATTACTCTAGAAGGTGGGTCATAGAGGATCTTGCTTTTATTTATATCATTGAGTGTTCTGCCTAAGTTATTCTCTAAGAGTTTAATAGTTTCTGGCCTTACATTTAGGTCTTCTATCATATTTTGTTTTAAACAAGAGATTCATACTGCATGTGTGGTATTCTATACTTCGCTTTCCTTTTTTTTTTTTTTTTTTTAGACGTCTTTTTCTTTTATTTTTTTTCTTGGCGAGCCAGCCAGGAGATGAATTTTTTTTTTTTCAACTTTTGTTGTATCTCAGAGATATTCCCATATTAGTATATAGGTCTGTGTATATGTAACAGAATGTTTTTTTTTTCAGTACTTTGGATAAAATGAGCTCCAACTTATGTTGTAATCAAAGCTGAAGGAAACTTTTGTAGGTATGTATTGGCTGCAGTCCATGGGGTCGCAGAGTCAGACAGGACTGAGCAACTGAACCGAACTGATTGGTGCACCTGTGTTGTTCTGCTATTGGTTACGTCCTGAGAAATGAAATTACTGAGTTAGAGGGCATGTTCATGTGACAGCTCCTTTTCTTCTTCTTCTTTTTTTTTTTGAGGGGGACAATTTCAGTTTGAATTATGAAAGGATTTTGGATTTTGCTTTTGGTGGCTTCCTGCTAAACTGTATGCTTTGGCATCTCTTCCATCTTAAAATTAGAAATTTTGACTAAAAAAAATGCGTTGGGATAGTTGGGCAGTTTGGGATGGACTAGGTACACACTGCTGTAATTAAAATGGGTACCAGCGAGGAGCTACTGTGGAGCACAGGGGGCTCTTTTGTCATGTGCAGCCTGGGTAGGAGGGAAGCTTGGGGGAGAAGTGGTTACATGTGTATGCGTGGCTGGACCCCTTTGTGTCCACCTGAACCTGTCACAGTCCTGTTAATCGGCTATACTCCAACATGAAATAAGAAGCTAAAAAAATCCATTGGGATTTTAGGCAAGTTTATTTATCTATTAGCTAGTACTGCAAATCTACTACTACCCCTATAAATGGTTTTTTTATTAAATTCTCCACAGTAGCTTTTCTGCTTCTAGTCTTTAGATGAAGGCTGCTGTCACAGTTTCCTTCTTAAAAGTTCAGGTATGGTCGTGCCGTCTTTTCATTTAAAAGTATGTAGGCACATAAAGCAGAGTTAACCTTAACCTATCTTTGCCATTTTGCACTGTTTTCCCATGCACACTGCATTCGGACACAAAGAACTGGTACTAGACTTCATTCATTTTTTGTGCCCGTTTACTTTGCGCATATCTAGTATTTCTTTTCCTCTTTGGTCTGCTGACAAACTTTGTACATTCTTCAAGAGGTAGCTCAAAAGTCTCTTTCTCTGTGAAGACTTCCTTGAATAGGCAGAGTGGTGTGGTGAGATTGTCAAGGCTACAGGAACTGTTATCATTCAAGGCCTTGAGGGTTAAAGTGTATGGTTTGAGTTTTACTTTAAGAGTACTGGTTCTGATGCAGTACTGGTTCTTATAATCACCTTAGATACTGCTGTCCTGGAGTGCTCCTATATCTAATCTTATTGTACCTGGCATTGCTTAATACCATAATTATTTGTTCCTGTTCCCTTCCTTTCCCACTAAATTATGAGCACCTTGAAGGCAAGGGCAGAATAACAGATTCTCAGTAAATTTTTATTGCTGCCTACCATCTGTTGTTGTGTGTGGGTATTAAATGAAATGATACCTGTAATGTGGCAGGTATGGTAAATACTCAGTAAGTGTAAGTTGTTGGTGTTGCCATTATCATCACTGGACAGATAAATCCTCACTTGGGAATAAAGGGTCCTTTTTTGAAAGAAATTAGATTAGATTAAAAGACTGTGTAGGGTGGGTTTTGCTCAGATAGTTTTCAAAACTTTATGAAAATTCAAGGTGCAAGTTAAAACTTGAAATTTGATAATATTATATCTATAGTTATCTGTCTGTGGCACATGAAAGGGGAACTATGTCTCATTTTTAGGTTTGTTTCCTTAATAGGAAGTACTATATATAGAATTATTATTACTATTTTATTTTTCAAAAAATTCCAAGGTACTTCTGATATGCATCTGGGTTTAAAAAGTGACTACAGGTCTCTTTTTAAAATGGTAGTTTTGGTGATATACATTCTGTTATTTTTCTGTTGATTAGTCATGATGCAGTGGTATTAAGTGAGTAATAGTTACATAATCACAATAGTAAAAGATGTTTACCAGTTTTCACAGTCAGTAGCCAGACCAAAAAAAAAAGATAATTACAGTTGTAAGCCATAATGGGAACATGGTTAACCTAATAATATAAAATAATTGCATAGAATTTGGGGAGTCAAGCAGAGTGATGTGGTAAGTGGAAGTGTATACATGCAAAAGTATTATCTACTCAGTCAGGCTATGTCTTTTGGTTGGTGCATTTAATGCATTTACATTTAAGGTAATTATCAATATGTATAATCCTATTACCGTTTAATTGTTTTGGGTTTATTTTCTATAGGTCTTTTCCTTCTTTTGTGTTTTCTGCCTAGAGAAGTTCCTTTAGCATTTGTTGTAAAGCTGATTTTTGCTGTAAAGCTGAATTCTTTTAACTTTGGCTTGTCTGGAAAGCTTTTGATTTCTCCACCAAATCTGAATGAGAGTCTTGCTGGGTAGAGTATTCTTGGTAGGTTCTTCCCCTTCATCACTTTAAGTATATCGTGACATTCCCTTCTGGCATGTAGATTTTCTGTTGAGAAATCAGCTGATAGCCTGATGGGAGTTCAACTTGCATGTTATTTGTCGTTTTTCCCATGTTGCTTTTAGTATTTTATCTTTGTCTTTAGTATTTGTCAGTTTGATTACTGAGTGTCTCAGTGTGTTCCTCCTTGGGTTTATCCTGCCTGGGACTCTCTGTGCTTCCTGGAATTGGTTGACTATTTCCTTTTGCATATTAGGGAAATTTTCAGAAAATTTTCAGGGAAATTAGGATAATTTGAAATTAGCTCTTCAAATATTTTCTGACGTTCTTTCTCTCTTCTCCTTCTGGGATTTCTATAATGCAAATGTTGGTGCGTTTAATGTTGTCCCCAAGGTTTGTTAGGCTGCCTTCATTTCTTTTCATTCTTTTTTCTATATTCGGTTCTGTGGCAGTGATTTCCACCATTCTCTCCTCCAGGTCATTTATCTGTTCTTCTGCCTCAGTTATTCTGCTATTGATTCCTTCTGGTGTATTATTCATCTCTGCTTGTTCTTTAGTTCTTCTAGGTCTTTGGTAAACATTTCTTGCATCTTCTCCATTCTGAGATCCTGGATCATCTTCACTATCATTATTCTGAGTTCTTTTTCTGGAAGGTTGCTTAGCCCCACTTCATTTAGCTGTTTTTCTGGGGTTTTATCTTGTCTCTTCATCTGGGACATAACTTTCTGCTTTTTCATGCTGATTAACTTTCTGTAATGTGGTTTTGTTGTAGCCGCTGTGGGACTGTGGTTCTTCTTGCTTCTTCTGTCTGCCTTCTGATGGAGGAGGCTAAGTGGCTTGTGTAAGCTTCCTGATGGGAGGAACTGGTGGTGGGAAAAACTGGGAATTGCTTTGGTGGCCAGGGCCTTTGCTCAGTAAAGCTTTAATCCAATTATCTGCTGAGGGGTGGGGTTGTGCTCCCTCCTTTGTAGTTGTTTGGCCTGAGGGGACCCTGGGCTCTCTGGGCTCTCTGGTAGAGTTAATGGTGATCTCCAGGAGGGTTTATGCCAAGGGGGACCTTCCTGGACTACTGCTGCCACTGCCCCTGTCCCTGAGGTGAGCCCCCGCCGACCCACGCCTCCATAGGCCACCCTCCAGCACCAGCAGGTAGTTTGGTTCAGTCTTCTGCCGGGTCACTGCTCCTTTCTTCTGCATCTTGGTGTGCTTGAGAGTGAGTTTGTGCCCTCCAAGACTGGAGTCTCTGTTTCTCCCAGTCTTGTGAAAGCTCTTATAACTAAATCCTGCTGGCCTTCAAGTTCAGATCCCCTGGGGATTCCCAGTCCCTTTTTCGGATCCCCAGGCAGGGAAGCTTGATGTGGGGTTCAGAACCTTCACAATAGTGGGAGAACTTCTTTGGTATTATTCTCCAGTTTGTGGGTCACTCACCTGGCAGGTATGGGATTTGATTTCATTGTGCTTGTACCCCTCCTACCGTCTCACTGGCTTCTTCTTTGTCTTTGGACATGGGGTTTCTTTTCTTGGTGGGTTCCAGTGTCCTCCTGTCGATGGTTGTTCAACAGCTAGTGGTGATTTTGATGTTCTCGCTGGAGGAGATGAGTGCCTGTCTTTCTACTCCGCCATCTTGAACCATAAGCCCCAACATATTATTTTATATGCACAGATAATTATATCAAAAAGATAGAGTTTAGTTAAGAGTGTCAGTTTCGTTTTTAGAAAAATAAAATTCTTAATTTTGTATGAATTTTCAAAACCTCCCTTGAATTTGTTTTTACTAGTGTAAAAACATTAAGGCACTATGAGTATTTTAAAACAGCTTGTGCATGTGCCCTTGAGACACGTTGGTGGGTGCATTTTTATCAAAACCATATACATGGTGACATATTAAATGTATCATATTATTATACTAATCATACGACCCTAGAAACAAAAGTAACCAGGGGACTTAGAGCCTATCAAAACCATCTTTTTGTTTTTGTACAATGGGATTCTTTTTAAACTTGCCAGTGAATTCATAGCAGTATTGAAACCAGATGTAGACTTCCGTCTTTTAATGTATTAGCTCAGCTATAAAGTCTTATTTCCAGCTCTGATTACCGAGTGTTTCATTCATGGTTTATTATCTCTTTCCTGCCCTCCTTTTTCTTTTTTTTTTTAAACTAGAGTCTAAATATGATTCAAATGATTTTAAGATGAAATTGCTCCATTTATGTAGTGACAGAAATAAAATTAAATCTGTATTGAATTGATGATAACCTAATTAAATCCACAAATGAAGTACTCTCAATAAAATTTTCCATTGGAAAGGATTCTTGACAGATACTACTAAAAGAAGTGTTAGTTGTGATTTGAGTGTTTTCCATCTTAGAACTTAAATCCTACTTTACTTTCTGTATAAAAGCAGATCTTCTCTCTTTTGTTTTTTTCTTTTCTTTCTATATATTTTCAATATAAAGCTTATGATTTTGAAATTTATCTGAACTGATGAAAAGTCTTATTTATCGAAATAAAAAAGATAGTACTTAAAGTTTTTGGTTTTTCTCTGTTGCCAAATAGAAACCTAGTCACCTTTGGTAGCTGATTTTGTTTGTATGTAAGTGAAATTTGCGTTTAAAAATTGTTTAAAAACAAAACTCTGTTTAGGAAAATGACTGTCATTGAACTCCCTTACCCCTTCCCTCTAAATAGTATGTGTCCAAAGGATGTGAAATAAACATCTAGATCAAGGCCTACATCTGGGAAGGCCTAGGCTCCTTTCTTTCCTATTCTCCATTAATGACCCCAAATATATGTCGAGTGGTTTAAATGTTGAAATAGATATTATTCTTTTTCAAAGTGTATTTGCTACGCTTGATATTTAAAAGAGACCAGATAAACATTTATTCTTCTAAATTTGTCAAGATTTACCTGCAGTTTTTGCACTTAGGCTGAGATTTGGCTGCCTTTACTCTCTGTTGCATACACACTTTGAGTCTCATCTTTGGAACAAGCGTTGCTACTCCGTGCTTGTACTGAGGCTAATTCATGCATTCATGTTTGTGTGAAACTCATAAAAGACTCTGTAACTGTAAATTAATAAAAAAATTTAAGTCAACATTATGTCTCTGTGTTCTAGAAAATGTTTACTTGTTAATTGTTAAAATGATTTTATAGAGGGATAGAAACCTTTCATTTTATAATTGAAGTTAAAAGTCTCAAAGTGCAGATACCACATTTGAGCCTTAATATTCAAAGGGATTGTTAGAATAATACTGTACACAAATAATTTTAATTTAAGACATATCCATGTACTGTTAGAATGATTGGCTATTGCATCTTTTTTGTTTTTTTTTAGAGGGAAGATATGAAATGAACCCCTAGAGGGAGGGATTTATTACTGAATAGAGAAAAGCATAATGGGAAAGAGACTTCAGACACTTCACGTTTGCTTCAGATCTGTCCTCTTCACCTTTATTAATTCAGGGCCAAATACTGGCTGTGGCCTCAGATATTCTTGTAAACGTCATAAAAACTAGTACTGTCAGCTTCTTCACTACTGTATACCCAGCCCCTTTAGCAGGACTTACACAAGAGAGCCAGTGAAGTAGATCCTTGTTGAAAGAATAGATGCCCAAATTAGTGTGAATGCCCAAATTAGTGAAAAATAAAAATGGGTGCCCAAGTTAGTCTTTTGTTAAGACAATGAAGATCTCGTAATGTGATGTTATAGAATCACAGAGTTGGAATGAACCTTGAAAGTCTTTTAGCAAAACCAGACAGTTCATGAATCAGCTTACTGTCTCTGGCAAGTCTTCTTTTAGTCTTTCTGGATTTGTCCAGTGGCAAATGCACTGAAATCAGATTCATCCTGAGGCCTAAGTAAAGTAGGTCCATTTAATTTTGAACTTTCTCTAGTGTGGCTCTGAAATACAGGGTATAGGAGCAGAGACAACAAGCCAAGAAGTTAATGAAGGATTAGTTGAATTACTGGTTGGAAATAGTGGAATGCTAGGAGGATAAAAATCGAAGTCTGGGTAACTGAAAAGGTCAGCATTGAAGTGACTAAACATGAAACCATGTTTTGGACTGGTACTGCTTTTGTAACACCCTGAGCTCTTTAATCTTTATAGTAGGGATGTGGAATCGGGGGAGGGGAGAGAACCCAGGCCACCACTTTGCATACCTCTGCAGTGGTGTGGTGGCCCTCTATGCACCCCTGCTTCTTACTCACCCACCAGAGCACTAATTTCAAAGGACTGGGACCATCAGATGTGAATTTCTCTTCTCCTTTAGTAACTACAAGTCCATACCCATTCATTCATTCTTTATCGATTGCTGACTGTATGCCAGCTGTGGTTCCACCAGTGTGTGCACTGAATGCCGACACATCAGTGACCCAGACAAAGGTCTCTGCTCTTTCGGACTCTTAGTGCAGTACCGTCCAGTAGAAACATAGCATGGGCTACATATGCCATTTTGAACTTTCTAGCACCCACATTCAAAAAGAAAAAGTAGCAGGTGAGATGAATTTTAATGTATTAAATATAGGCGGGGCCTCCCTGGTGGCTCAGACAGAAAAGAATCAGCCTGCAATACAGGAGATGAAGGTTCAGTCCCCGGTTTGGGAAGATCCCCTGCAGAAGGGATTGGCTGCCCACTCCTGTATTCTTGTCTGGAGAATTCCATGGGCAGAGGAGCCTGGCATGTTGCAGTCCATGGAGTCCCAAAGAGTTGGACCTAACTGAGTGACAAACATTTTTTTCACTGATACTAATTTTTATTATATTAATAACATTAACACATTTAAAATATAATAATGTAATTAGTATATAAATGTCATTTAATTGTATAAGCAGTATGTAAGTTATTGATGAGATACCTTACATTTCCTTTTTGGTACTAGGCCTTTAACTTTGGTATATTTTATATGTATAGCATATCTCAGTTGGGTTAGCGATGTTTCAAATGCTGGGGAGCTACTGTGTTGAATAGTGCAGCTTCAGAATATAGTGCGTGCCCTCTGTGGACCATGAAGTCAGTCCATCTGGTCTGAGGTACAGAATCAGTTCCTGAAAGTATTAGAATTTTCAAATAATCCAGACTCCTTATCCATGGCCTGCAAAGCTTTACATGGTCTATGCAGTAATTTTATGACAGTATATATTGGTGTTTTATGCAAATGTAAACCACCTGGCAATTTGCTTAGAAATTTTGACACAATAAAGGTTTTTTTTCTAATTGAGGTAAAATTCATATAAGATTTACCATTTTTTTTTCTTTTTTTTATTTTTCAGTGGGTTTTGTCATACATTGATATGAATCAGCCATAGCGTTACACGTATTCCCCATCCCGGTCCCCCGTCCCACCTCCCTCTCCACCCGATTCCTCATTTTAATGTGAAAAATTCCTTGTCATTAGTGCATTTACAGTGTTGTGTAATTTCTACCCCTCTTGTCCCTGGCAGTCACCAGTCTGCTTTCTTTTTCTGTGGATTTTCCTATTCTTAGTATTTCATATAAGTGGAATCATATGATACATGCTTTCTGTTGTGTCCGACTTCTTTCACTTAGCATAATGTTTTTGAGGTCCATCCACATTGCAGCACATGTCCACACTTTATTCCTTTTCATGACCAAATAATATTGCATTGTTTGCGTATACCATAATTTGTCTATCCATTCCTCTGTGATAGACATTTGGGTTGTTTTAAAGCCTTTTGGCCATTGTGAATAGTACTACTGTGAACACTCATGTACATGTTTGTTTGAGTACCCATATTTTACTTTTGTCAAATAGTGATAATCTGTTGTATAAGGTTATTACAAAGATAAATGAGATAATGCATGTGAAACTGTTAGCACAATTCCTGGTACAGATAGCACTGGCTCTGGTGCTATCAGTACCAAAAGTCTTTACGTTCACACCTCCCTCCTCCTTTTTCCTTCCCTGATGGTCTGTTTTTGTGTTCCCGTTTTCTTAGTCTTTCTCTGACATTTTCATTCTGAGTTCTCATTATTAGAGTTAGAAATCTAGGACCTGGATAGATTAAGAATGACCTCACTGGAAGGAGGAGGAGTGGTATTGGTGTAAATGCTTCACACAGGAGGCTCTTGGCAGTCCACACTTCCTCATTTCCTTTCCTTTGTGTGACACTGTTGGTTTTCACTTTCATCAGTAGTTGCAGGGACCACAGGGAAGGGTGTCTCTGGATTTACTTTTTCAGGACAGAAAGCTGTCATATTGCCACCTCAGTGTTAGATGGCATAGGGAAGAGTGATTTCTTAGGGTCATGGTGATTCTTGGGATATGTTAACGTGCTTGAGGAATGACATGGATAATTTTAAAGAAAGGAGAAATTGAATGATGACATTTTCTTTCATCAGAAGAGGTTCTCGGTACTTTACCTTTTAGCCTTTTCCTAAAAGTTTAATGATCTTTAGAAAGAAGTACTTGTTAACAATGCTCTCTTTTAAGAGTTTAGTTATATCAGCATTTCAGTTGAGTTTTTAAAATATTTCTTTCCAGTTAACAGAAGATGAGATTGCAACCATTCTCAAATCTACTTTGAAAGGACTAGAATACTTACACTTTATGAGAAAAATACACAGAGATATAAAAGCTGGAAATATTCTCCTCAATACAGAAGGACATGCAAAATTGGCGGATTTTGGAGTTGCCGGTCAGTTAACGGTAAGTGTAATACTTTTGGAAGCACTGTAGGTTTGTATTGTCCGGGTTCGAGTGTGATTAAACGTTGATAATATCTTTTGAGGGTTATGAAAAGAAATGCATAAATTCATTACTGTCAGGGAGAAGCAGCCATTATTTAGGTATTATTTAATTATTTTTATTTACCATTTAAGAGACATTGGACGAATATGAAAAAATATATATTGCCATCAAAATGCTTAAATATTTGGAAACGAAAGCTGCATTTTTCCATTTCTGTAGGTTTTATTGTTATAGTACTCTCTTTAATGAAGGTAGTGGAGTTAAGTTACTTATGGACTCTTGGTTATTTCAGAATTCTAAATTCCTAAATATGTCATGTCACAACTGATTGAAATTTTAGGAAAATAGTCAATTTCAGATATAACCAGTAGTATTTGAGGGTTTCAAATATGTCGTTTAAGGAATACATTGGCAAATACATTTCCTTAGTGTTTTTGTAGTTACATCTCTGTAATGTTCTTGCAGGATACAATGGCAAAACGCAATACTGTGATAGGAACTCCATTTTGGATGGCTCCTGAGGTCATTCAAGAAATAGGCTATAACTGTGTGGCTGACATCTGGTCCCTTGGCATTACTTCTATAGAAATGGCTGAAGGAAAACCTCCTTATGCTGATATACATCCGATGAGGGTAAGAAAATGATGGAAAATGTCAATGTTAAAAGCACTGCAGTTTTGTAGTGTGAATGTAAATAAACACGGAGTAAAAAGATTATTTGAATTTGGATTCTGTGCAAAAATTAGTAAAATCTGTCAGGGCTTAGTGACTGTTCAGTTCTTTCCACATCACATCCTTAATTGGGAGGGAAAGAAGTGAAGCCTATATTTCTCTCTACAGTGGCTGTTCTTTCCCCCCCAAAGTGTACCTGCTACATTTCCCTATGATTTATTTATTTATTTATTTATTTTTTCCATTTAGTTTTATTAGTTGTAGGCTAATTACTTTACAATACTGTAGTGGTTTTTGCCATACACTGACATGAATCAGCCTTGGATTTACATGTGTTCCCCATACTGAACCCCCTCCCACCTCCCTCTCCATCCCATCCCTCTGGGTCTTCCCAGTGCACCAGATGAGCACTTGTCTCATGCATCCAACCTGGGCTGGTGATCTGTTTCACCCTTGATAGTATACTTGTTTCAATGCTGTTCTCTCTGAACATCCCACCCTCGCCTTCTCCCATAGAGTCCCAAAGTCTGTTCTGTACATCTGTGTCTCTTTTTCTGTTTTGCATATAGGGTTCCCTATGATGTAAATAGAAGAAAGGGCTGGTAAATCCACTGCATTATTCAGTTCCTCGTATTCTGAATGTAACAGTGGAGGCTTGGAAGAAATCCATTCTCTTCTACATACCCTGCATATTGTACCTTTTTGTTTCTCTAGTCCAGCTAATATTAAAAAAGAATCCCAATTTCTAATAATTGCTATGTATCTGTAAGTGAATTAAGCTTTTATTTTTAGTGTTCAGTGAGAAAATGGGATTCCTTTTTTGAATATTATTTTATGGTTTTATGAACTCCTTTTCCATGATAAATTTTTGAGTCTGAAATGTATACATTGCATATTCAAATCTAATTGCCACTGCTTTAGGGTTTGTGATGATACAGTTTTTAAATTTATTAGTATGTGAATCTCAATTCATTATAGATAAATACATTTATCTTTGTAAACTTGTTGCCCTCTAGTGGCTGTATTCAACTCAAGAAGAAAGGATATAGGCATGAAGGCAGAAAGAAGGTGGGGGAGGGGGAGAGAGAGAATGTGTGTGTGTGTGTGTGTGTGTGTGTGTAAAGAAAAGAAGATGGTTTTAGGGTAGATGGGGAAATGTGTGAAGTAAACAGATGGGAGGAAAAAGAATGCAGTATTTTAGAGTATTTGAAAAAGAAGAATAAATTTAAATTCTATCTGATACTATAGTGCTATTATAAATTGAATTTCAGTAGTGTAGATAATAGTGTACTATACTGAAATATTTAAAAATCTGCCTGCCACTTGAGAACTCTTTGAGGAATATAATTGTATATGATATATGTTATCTTCCTTGTACATATAAACGCCTCTTGCTAAAGTGAAACAGAAAAATAGCATGAATTCTTTGAAAATATTGACATGATCTATAACAAGGGCAACATAAAATGATCAATAAAATTCTCATTTCTTTTCTGATTATTAGATATCTTTGGTACTTTCAGCTAGAAAGGTTTTGGGGTGATCCTTAGCTAGATATATGTGAGTTTAAGTTAGTGAGGTTAACCAAAGTATCCAAGACAGCCTAGCTAAGTGTCAGAGCTGGGATTTAACCCAGGACTTAAGAGTATTACTGTTCTGCTTCCTCCAGTATAAATCTTATTTTTTCCAACCAAATAGTTCCACATATTCAGTTTGACCATGAGGTCGTCTCTCTAGCAGATAGCCAAGGATTTAAAAAATAAAGCACAGAGTAGCTTCTCTCATTGCAAATTACATGGCACGGTGTCACAACCAAGTATACTCCTAATCCAACATGATTTCTTTTTTAAAAAAATTTCAAAAATGTTTATTAAGAATTGAAAACTGAGTCAGTCATTTTTAAATTAAAAAAACAAAACAAGAATCCATGACCTCCTTCCTTCCTGCCCAATTAATAATGGAACCAAGTTGAGAAATTCTGGACGACTGGGCTTGGTTAGAGGTGCCAGTTAAGTAGTCCCCGCCCCGGGCACGCCTGCACGTCTTCCACCCGCCAGTTCCTGCTGTGTGTGCCGGAGTCGGCACCTGGCCCATCTCAGTGTGTGTGCACGGGACTTCGCCCTCTGACATCTTATGGCCAGAAATTACAACTCAGTGACAAAGCTCAGGATTCCCTTTTCCTCTGACTTTTTACATAGTTAAATTTTGGCTTGAATGGGACGTTCTGTGCTCAACAAATCTACTTTCTTAGTTTTCATTTTATCTTTTTTACCCCCTATGGTAATTTCTTAGGGCCGTCCTAACATACTACCACAAATTTGGTGGCTTAAAACTATAGAACTTTATTCTCTTACAATTCTGGAGATCAGCAATTTGAAATGAAGGTGTTGACAGGGCTGCACTCCTTCCAGAAGCTCTAAAGGAGACTCCGTTTTCTGCCTCTTCAGCTTTGGAGTGGCAGCTGCCCGCAGTCCTTGGCATTCCTTGGGTTGCAGCTACATCTCTTGAGTTCCTGCCTGCATCTTTTACATTAACTCTCCTTTGTGAGTGTATGCATTTTCCTCTTCTGTCTATTTCAGATTTTCCTCTGCCTTTTTCTTTAAAGGACAGATGCCATTGGATTTAGGGCCCACTCCAGCAGTCGGGAACAATCTCCAACTGCAAGGATTTTTTTTCCAAATGAGATCCTGTTTAGAAGTTCTGAATATTAGGATATAAATGTACCTTTTGGGGGCCACTCTTCAATCCACTGTATCTTCTACAATCTGTTCCCTTTTTTCAGATTATATGTATTTTAAGATCAGTAATGGTTAATTTCAGGATCTATTTTCCTTGTCTTTTCTCAAATTTTTAAATTGTGGTAAAGTGTTCATAAAAATGGTATCATTTTAACCATTTTTCAGTATACAATTCAGTGACCTTAAAGTACATTCACATCACACTGTCTACTACAGAAATTTTTATCATCCAAAACTAAAACTCTATACACATTAAAAAGTAACTCATTAGCTCCTCCCCCTAACACCTTATAAACATAATTCTCTCTGTTTCTATGAATTGGACTATTCTAAGCATCTCACAGAAGTGAAATCATACAATATTTGTTCTTTTGTGTCCAGCTCCTTTCACTTAATATAATGTTTTCAAGGTTCATCCATTGTTGTAGCATGTATCCAAATTCTTTTTTAAGGCTGAATCATATTCCATTGTATAAATGCCACGTTTTGTTTAACCATTCATCCATGTTGGACACTTGAGTTGTTTCCACCCTTTGATTGCTGAGGCTCTTGCTTCTGTGAAGATGAATGTGCATTTATTCCCGGCGGGAGCCTGCTTTCCACTCTGTGTCTATATACCCAGAACTAGACTGTTGCGTCATATGGTAATTTTATGTTTTAAGTTTTTGAGGAACCTCTTTACTGTTTTTCATAGCATTGTGCTATTTTACATTCCCACCAGCAATACACAAGGATTCCAGTTCCTCCACATTCTTGCCAACGCTTGTTTTCTGTCTTTTTGATAATAGCCATCCTATTGAGAGTGCAGTGTTACTTCATGGTTTTGATTTACATTTCCCTGATAACTAGTGATGTTGAGTGTCATTTCATGTACTTTTTGTTCATTTGTATATCTTCTTTGGAGAAACAGCTATTCAGGTTATTTGCCATTTTAAAATTGGGTTGTTTTCTGTGTTGTTGAGTTTCTGGTCTTATTTTAATCAGCTTTTCTCTAGTTTGGTCTGCCGTTTTCTATTTGCTGGCTGAAGTCTCCTAGCCCTTTGTCTTTTTACTGCCTGTTTATTGTTCTTCCAGCTGTCCCCCATCACTTTTTGTATCCAATTCTAATACTCAGTCTAAGTCTCTTTATAATTCTTTTGGGTAGAATCCTCCCAGTCCTTCCCTTGGGAGGTCTTTGAGTCAAAATGTATCTCAGATTTGCTATCCTACAAGTAGAGGATTGCTTATTTGTATTTAATTGTTGTATTACTTTGCTTTGTGTAATAGGTGTGTTCTAGGGATTTTGTATAAACATTTAATGGTTGTAAATTGAGTTTACATTTTGGGGATATTATTTTTTAAAAAATAATTTTTATTGATTCCTTTAGTGATGAGAATAATGCTGTTGAAACTTATTTGCCATATAATTGTGTTTATTTTTTATCATGGACATATCCATTTTAGCAGTAATACAAAATTTAATCATTAATATTAACATATTTTTGATTTAGTGTTGATGTTAAAATAGATGCCTGTTCTCATGTGGAGGCAGGAAGTCAACCTTTGGACCAGTTGGAGAATATATCTGGTGTCCTGCATTGGACACCAATTATTTTGTGTCAGATAAACTGAGTGTCCCCTAAGTGTGGATGTCTGATTTTTTGAAGACAAGGACCCTGGAATTTTCTTCTTATATTCTTTTACTTCTGTTCCCTTTTCTTTATTTCCTTCTGCATATATTCAGGGCTCATTCATCATGTCCCAGTCAGACTTTGAGGATGTAGTGGTAAGCAGTGCAGGTGTGTGTCCTGTTCTCTTGGAACTTCCACTCCAGTGATAACTTGCATTCTGATGTTAGAATTATTTTGCCTTCTGTGTGTGTGTATGGGGGGGAAGTACATATATATTCAGTTGTTTAGAATGTAAGACCATAGACTGTAACAACTTTTATTCATTTATATGTATATTACAAATCATAAAGAATCATATGCCCATATGATTTTTATTATTTTGGCATTATAGTGCTTGTTTTTCTCCTTTGAACTTATCCTCATCTTCCTTTTTTTCCGTTTCTCCCCAGTGCTGCCTTGACTTCCTCTGACTGTTCCCTGTTTCCTAACAGTGTATGTACATGAATGCTCACACAGTCCCTTTCGAACCTTCACTTTTCTTCCTGTTCATACTCCATTTCTTCCCCCTATCTGTTCCCTATGTCTTTCTGCCTGATTATTTTAAGTGATACCTTGATTCTCTTAACTATACTTTCAGATCAGAAATAGCTAAGGATCCGGAGGAGGGGGTAAATTGGATCATTGGAGAATTTCAGTACAACTTCCAGGACATGTGGTTTTTCACTCTATTTGAGAGTTAGAGTTGTTCTGCCCTGTGGTCCTAATACATGTGGGAGTACAAGGCGTTCCAGCCTCAAAATCGAGGATTAAGTTTTATTACATTGACAGTTTCAACATATTTCTGTCCAGTAGGGGTTATTATTCTTGAAGAGATGAATAAGCAGGGAAAACAGAATAAACAGATCTCAATTTCTCTTGGTTGAGTCTGCTGAGGTCACCCCTGAGGGTTTCATGGGGAAGACAAATTCCCACTGTTAATTTATATTCAAACCTTGCTGTTGATGTTGCCAAGTCCTCTGTAAATATGATTAGTTTGGTAACTACTGAGGAAGCAATCATCACTTTCTCACTGACATACTAATTATGTGAATAGGAATAGTAATATTGGAGACATATTTACATTAAGTTTTACTTAAAGAATTACACTAGAATCTATCTTTTAAAGATTTTAACGTGGGAAGCTAGCAAAGGTAATATTTGCCTGTATTTGTGTGGGAGCATTTACAGGAGACAATATAAGTTGATTATTAATGATTGAAAGATGATTTATATTTCATACTTTTTTTACTGTGATCCTTAGTAAGAAATATATTTCACATTGTGACATATTATGCACATGTGGGCATGCATGTGTGTGCACACAATTGAAACAGAATATATATAAATAGTTTCCCAGGTAGCTTGCTGCTGCTGCTGCTGCTGCTAAGTCACTTCAGTCGTGTCCAACTCTGTGCGACCCCATAGATGGCAGCCCACTAGGCTCCCCCATCCATGGGATTCTCCAGGCAAGAACACTGGAGTGGGTTGCCATTTCCTTCTCCAATGCGTGAAAGTGAAGTCGCTCAGTCGTGTCTGACTCTCAGCGACCCCATGGACTGTAGTCCACCAGGCTTCTCCATCCGTGAAATTTTCCAGGCAAGAGTACTGGAGCGGGGTGCCATTGCCTTCTCCCACAGGTTAGCTTAGTGGTAAATAATTCTGCCTGCCAGTGCAGGAGCCACAGGTTTGATCCCTGGGTCTGGAAGATGGCTGAGAAAATAGCAACCTACCCAGTATTCTTGCTGAGATAATCCTGTGGACAGAGAAGCCTGGTGGGTTACAGACCGTGGGGTTGCAAAGAGTCAGACACAACTGAAGGGTCTGAGCACGTCACATGTTCACAACAAAAACAGTGTTTATCTATGTATGTCTATAATGGGTCCCATGTGATATAAATTTTATATTGTGAATTACTATTTGTGATCGACTCTGATTTCTATTCTATCACAGTATTATCATCTGTTGTACTTCATCTTTTCATTAAAAAAAAAAGGTGGTTCAAATCCATTCAGCTGATTTTATGACCCAGCATTGGTTTGTAACTTGAATTTTAAGGGCAAGAACCACTGTACCAGCCTTTGGAAATCTGATTTCTTCCAGTGCCACGATGCTTTCATTGTTGCCACATGAGCGTGGTGACCTGGTGTATGAGTCCTAAATCAATTCTGTTATCTGAAAATTAGTTATATTGGAGTATATCAAGGCTGTGTGTTGTCACCCTGCTTATTTAACTTATATGCAGAGTATATCATGTTAAATGCCAGACAGGATGAAGCACAAGCTGGAATCAAGACTGCTGGGAGAAATATCAATAACCTCAGATACGCAAATGACACGACCCTTACAGCAGAAAGCAAAGAAGAACTAAAGAACCTCTTGATGAATGTGAAAAAGTAGAGTGAAAAAGTTGGCTTAAAACTCAACATTCAGAAAACTTAAGATCATGGCATCTGGTCCCATCACTTCATGGCAAATAGATGGAAAAACAGTGGAAACAGTGGCAGACTATATTTTTGTGTGCTCCAAAATCACTGCAGATGGTGACCGCAGCCATGAAATTAAAAGACTCTTGCTCCTTGGAAGGAATGCTATGACAAACCTAGACAGCATATTAGAAAGCAGAGACATTACTTTGCTGACAAAGGTCCGTCTAGTCAAAACTATGGTTTTTCCAGTAGTCATGTATGGATGTGAGAGTTGGACTATAAAGAAAGCTGAGCGCCGAAGAATTGATGTTTTTGAACTGTGGTGTTGGAGAAGACTCTTGAGAGTCCCTTGGACTGCAAGGAGATCCAACCAGTCGATCCTAAAGGAATCAGTCTTGAATATTCATTGGAAGGGCTGATGCTGAAGCTGAAACTCCAGTACTTCGGTCACCTGATGTGAAGAACTGACTCATTTGAAAAGACCCTGATGCTGGGAAAGATTGAAGGCAGGAGAAAAAGGGGACGACAGAGGATGAGGTGGTTGGATAGCATCACCCACTTGATGGACATGAGTTTGAGCAAGTTCCGGGAGTTGGTGATGGACAGGGAGACCTGGAGTGCTGCAGTCCATGGGATCACAAATAGTCGGACATGACTGAGCGACTGAACTGAACTGAGGGGGTGGTGTTGGAGAAGACTCTTGAGAGTCCCTTGGACTGCAAAGAGATCAAACTAATCAATCCTAAGGGAAATCAGACCTGAATATCCATTGGAAGGATTGTGCTGAAGCTGAAGCTCCAGTACTTTGGTCACCTGATGCAAAGAGCTGACTCATTAGAAAAGACCCTGATGCTAGGAAACATTGAAGGCAGGAGGAGAAGGGGACAACAGAGGATGAGATGGTTGGATGGCATCATTGACTTGATGGATGTGAGTTTAAGCAAGCTCCAGGAGATGGTGGAGGACAGAGAAGCCTGGTATGCTGCAGTTCATGGGGTCACAAAGAGTTGGACACGACTGAGCAATTGAATAGCAACTAATTGTCCATTTCCCTAAATTGTTATGAAGATAATAGAAGACATTATAAATGAGCAATATATATATAATATTAAATACTTTAGAAATATTAGGTAGCTTTATTAAGTTTTCAAGTCTCAAATTGAAATTGTAAATTAGTTCAAGTTCTTATGGAGGGTACCCTATTTGATAATATTTACCGTTGTCTTGGCTTATTGAGTAGAGTTTGAGGTATTGGGAGCTTATACAGTTCCCAGGGGAGTTTATTGCCAGCTGGGGGAGGTTGTTGAAAGCTTTTAAGCCCTTGCTTATGACTGCTGAGATGACTTCTGCAGCCTCTACTGGAAACAATATGGAAATAATGAGCCCATGAGGACAGAGAGACATGTGGACTCTTTTTTCTAACCTCAGGTCATACTGTGATATACAGATGTTTTCTACTTCATTTTCACTATATACTTAGTAATGGAAACTGTGATTCAAAAGAGAGTAGAATGAGTTTTTTCTGGAGCAGCGAATTCAGAGAGTCAACGGACCTCCAGAATTGCATTTAAATATTGGTTTTTGGGCAAATGTCCATTTTTTGGTGAAAGAGTTCAATTTTCATCAATGAAAATATGAGTTTCTTGGTCCCCAAAGATTGAGAACTGTGGCTCTCAATAATAGTATTGGAGACCCTCAACAGAGTTTCTTATTATATTGTGTATTTAGGATGTGGTTTTGTTCATTGTTTACTTTATTACAGCATATCACTGTCCTGTGTTTTAATTTGGAACCAGTAACTATATATGCATAGGGCATTTGTGATTTCACCCCAGTCCCCCAAAACTCTTGAACTTCTGGAAAGTTTAGTTTTATGTATGTCTAATTATTGTCTGAAGTTCCACTAATGTAAAAAAAAAATCTTTTTTTTCCCCCTCTGTATTCTCGTATCACTTCTTCTCTTATCTTTCTTACAATTCTTTTAAACTTCCCATGTATCAATATTGCAGTAATGTTTATGCTGTTGTCTTATTTCTTCTACTAGATCTAAGTTTTAAATGCAAGTGTATTTCGTCTTTGTGTGTCTAATTGAAAATCAGAGTGACTTACATAAGAGCATCCAATAAATGTTTTTGGTGAATATGTGCTCAATTCCCTTTCCTATCTCAAAGATACTTCGTGGTGTTGATATTGAAATCTAGCAAGCTGAGGTTCTTCTTTCTTATAATGATAATGTTGTACCTGTAGGTTAGAATAAGAGTCAGGGAAATAAATGAAAAATGAAAGTAAATACTAATTAAGCACAACTTGAAAGCCATATTGTTGCTCTTGACTTGACTTTTGAACTTTTACTAAGTGCAGTTAATTTAAAGTTTCAATTTTAAATTGCTTTAATTCATATATATACACATATATATATGCATATATATATATATGCATATATATATATTTGCTACTTTAGATCCTGTTAATATGTTGAAGGAGATCAGAAAGACTTAGTGTTGGCCTCTGGACAGTAGCTTTGGTTTGCTAATGGGGATTCATGGGGGTTCAGTCATCAGCCCTCTTGAAGGTCTTAAAATCAATTGTATAGACTCACTATATTGATCATATAAGTTTTGTTGTGTTTTGTTAACCTGACTGTCTAGGTTAGCGTCTATTTTAGAAGACATAAATATCCAGGTGTTTTTGTGTTAGGATATTGGGAGGTATCTGTAAATGCCCAGGTGTTCTGTGTTAGGATACTGGGAGGTGTCTGTGGGCAGTTGTTGACTCTACTTTCATGTCTATTGCACTTAAAAATTCATAATGTTTTTGGAGGAAATGCTGTCTGTAGCATATTGATGTTTGAAATCAAGGCTGAATCAGACATATTTTAAAAAATGAAGACAGATAAAACATACCTGACTTAAAAACTATTTTAGCTAAATTCTTGCAGAGTAGAATTTTCAGCTGTCCTAGAGGAGTATATTAAATACAGATTATTTGTTTGATTATGTTAACTTAGTTTTCAGTAGAACTTTTGCATAAATAGAATCATCTTCATTACATCTGGGATCGTTTAAATAGCATAATTACATGTAGTTGTGCTATGTAATGAAAGGTAAGGGATAAATGATCGGAGGTGACTTTATAAGCATTGCAATAAGTGACTTATAAACTGAAGGTCACCGTTTTAATTGGAAGGTTTGTGAATCTCTTAAATTCTGTAATCAAATGAGTGATATCAAAGGAAGAAGTAATTTAACATAACAATTGTGGCTTATGCCGAACATATGTTCCTGTTAATAAGTTGCATTATAGTCTTTAAGGACTTGTATGCAGTTAGTACATTTTGGTTCATTTGATACCCACAGTTTTTCTTAATTTTTATTAGTGAGTTGTTACAGTGGTTAACAAGAAATACACAGATTTAAGTTGCAATAGTTTTCCCAGGGTTATATGATCTAACTTCACAAGCTTCTTGGACATATGTAGATGCTTTTCTATTTTGCTTTAGTTATGACATACAATTGATACAGGCAAGCATGAAAGCTTGGGCAAATTTTCATTGCTTTTTCTGGATCTTGCTCAGGTTCTGTGGTATTTATGTAAAGCACAATTTTGTTACTTGGGAATGCATGCTGAAATTATCATGTGCACTATTTTGCTGTAGGCCCGTTGGCTCTGCCACAAAGGCAGTACACTGCCAGTAGGCCATTTCCTTGTCGGCTGCATTTACAATTTAATAGAAATATTACATGACTTTTTAAACAAGTGTTTTGGCAGGGAGGAAATGGCAGATTCCTTACAAACAAGCATAGCTTCCTTTCCTTAACCACACTCCAGCTACTCAACAAATGGTACTTGGTTTCAGGTTTGGGGGCTTTGAGGGTAGAATGGGAAGTCAGGTTGAAACAGGAATGACACTGATATTTACTATAAAATAGTTATGTATTTTTAACTGCTGGATCTTATTACTGTATAGTTTCAGTGAGTGACAACCAATGTATTTCTGAATTAGGGCTGAGGTTATTTTTATGCATTTCACCTGGCTGGGGATATCTGGTTTGATTGGTTGAACGGTCAGGACCACCAGATAGGCTCTAAGATGTTAGTTTACTTTTTATAATTTTTTTTTAATAGTTCTGGCTTTGCTGTATATATTGGTCTACATGACATTTGAGTAAGCAGTTCTTATTTGGTATCAACTATAATTTTTATCTTGAAGATGAATCACTTTGGGGTGTAGAGAATGGAAAGAAAATTTGGTAGACTTGTTAGCACTGACATACAACATAATGGATTCCTAGCACATCTTTTGTTCAGTTTGCTTTAGCTCACTATTGTGTGTTTTGAATTTGAAAACTCACATTTGCAGTTGTTGCTTTTTTTTTTCTTGGATGTTATTCCATCTATCCCATTCTTATTTTATTTAGGTCTTTTAATCTTAAATCATTGGTAGTTGTGGGCAAAATGCTGACCTTTTTAATTCTGAAGGATTTCATACTTTTGGGGACTCTAAAGAAAAGAAAAATTGTACTTCATTTTCAGCCTTGCCTTTGGTCACATTTTACTTTCTAGTGTAGATCTGGCTTTTTCTTCTGTTTGTGAAGAGAACAGTTTATAGTAGGTCTTTCCCCTTTTCTTTTCTTATTGCTTCTGGCTTCTTCGCCAGCGTACCTGGCAGCTGTAGTCAGTTACGCTGCTGTGGTGTGGTAGGGACTGGCACTGGGTGTGTTCTTATAGCCATCACAGCATTGGCTTTTGTTATTTTCCATGTTTCAGTTTGTTGGTAATGGACATATGGACATCATATGTTCCGCAGAGTACTGTACGAAGCCAATTTGAACTGTTTCCATTTGCCTCAAGTCCAATCATGATATTTATTTTTCCATGGCACTTACCCAGATTATCCATACCTCCTGCTTAGCTGTGTCACTGCCGCCATGGACTGCATTTCTTCTGATTGCCTCCAGTTTTTCACAGTATCTAATTGCCTATTCCGCCTTAGCTTTCCTTGCACAGCATTGATTGATGTTTATAAAATATCTCAAGATCTTTTAGATAACAGATACTCAGGTGCATAGAAGTATGATACTCAGCTTGTTTTTTGTTTATATATAAGGAATGTTTTTATAGCCAGCCTCCTAAAGTGGAATTGAATATTCTAGTGGAAAACTTAGAAGAGTAACTGTGTCGTTTTAGCCAATGTTGCTTACTTTTTAGTATCAACAATAACAGCAATGTGATCTCCCAAAGAACCTTTGATATAACAAATCACGTCATAATTTTATTGCTGAATTTTGAAAAGATCCTACAAGTTCCCTTTTAGATTTAAGAAAATAAGACTGCATTATTGTTTACTGAGGCTGTTCTTCAGCTCTTAGTCCTCTGTGACGTCATTTTAGATATTGATTTTCAGAATCTGAATAAATGAGTTGCAGTCATTTCATGACTTTAGGTGAGTCAGCTATTACTGTGACCCAAAAGCTTTGCCTTTACACAGGAATGTATTTATTCATTCAGCAGTTATTTACTGAACACTTACTATGACTAGGGACTGTTCTAGTTCAGAGGATGCAACAACAAAAAAAAAAAGTTGAAAATTTCTCTTTATTGAGCTTATGTTTGAGTGAGGGGGAGAGATAATGAGGAAGAGAAGTAAATACAACACTTTAGGATTTCTCTGGTGGCTCAGTGGTGAAGAATCTGCCTGGCAGTGCAAGAGATGTAGGAGACATGGGTTCGTTCCCTGGGTTGGGAAGATCGTCTGGAGAAGGAAATGGCAACCCACTCCAGTATCCTTGCCTGGGAAATCCCATGAACAGAGAAGCCTGGCAGGCTTCTGTCCATGGGGTCACAAAAGAGTCAGACACAACCGAGTTACTAAACAACAACAACAAACGTATGTTAGTAATAAGTCCTACAGTAAGAAAAATAAAGCAGGTAAGTGAGAAAGGAAATTTCATTGGTGGGCTAAAGTGGTTGATGTATAGTACTGGATTGCTAGTGAAGGCCTCACTAAAGAGATGACTTGAATGAAAACTTTTAAGAAAATGGATATCTGTGTACAAAGTATACCACATAAAGGCAGCCAACTTCAGGTTCACTAGTCCTGAAGTGGGAATGTGCCTGGTAACTCCAGGTACAGATCATAGAGACTTGAAGGTTTCAGTAAATACTTAGACTTTTATTCTGAATGAGATGAGGATTTCTGAGAAGAGGGTGGCATGAGAATAGCCTGAGGAGTTACAAGGGTAGAATCACATAAACTGGGAGACTTGAATGACCCACACAAGAGATGATTGCATTAGGGCAGTAAAAGCAGTGAAAAATGAAGTCACTCAGTCCACTCTTGCGATCCCATGGGCTGTAGCCTCTCAGGCTCCTCCGTCCATGGGATTCTCCAGGCAAGATTACTGGAGTGGGTGCCATTTTCTTCTCCGGGGGAACTTCCCAACCCAGGGATCAAGCCCGGTTCCTTCCACACTGTAATAAGCAGACGCTTTTATTGCGTGAGCCACCATGGAAGTCAAAGCAGCGAAGAAAGTGAGAAATCGCTGGTTTCTGGTATGTTTTTAAAAGTGGATTAACAGAATCTGTTGATAGATTAGGTGCGTGAGAACACTGAGAGTGCTTTAAAGCCATTTGGTACAACTTTGGGAGCTGGCCTGTTTTTCTGCTCTGCCGAAGTATAAGGCACAAGATTGAATAGAGTGTAGAGTTTTTTCTTCCAGGAAGCCCAGATATAAATGTAATGCATGTTTACTGTAGAAAGGAAGGAAGAAGTAAAGAAGGAAAGCAAAATGTAAAGAAGAAAAGAAAAATCACTTGTTCTGCCTAGAGATTCACAGTTAACATTTTGATGTATGGTATTCTTGTTTACTTTGCATGTAGATCATGCCCGTGAGAAGCATACTGTTTTTTAACCAAAATTGGAATCATGAGATTGTGTTGTTTTATAATTTTTATTTTTCATTTAGCACTATATCTTGGGAGTGTCCCCATATTCTTAAGTGTTTTGAGCTTCAAAATGTTTAGAAAATTGCTTACATGAAATAATCTTAGATATTCTACTTTTATGATAAAAAGCTTTAAAATGAGTTGTTTTCCTTTTTTATGAAACTTGTGAAAATTGTAAAGCACTATAGAATTCAAAGAATCTTTCATTCAATAAAAAATAAATAAATTTAAAAAAGGATTCATTGCTACTCAACAGTCCTAAAGTGTGCAAAAATGTCTTAGTTTTAATATTTGCTACTAATAAATTGTTATCCATTATCATAAATTATACTTTTAAAGGACTTCCCAGGTGGTATTAGTGGTAATGAACCCACCTGCCAATGTGGGAGATGTAAGATGCATGGGTTCAATCCCTGGGTTGGGAAGATCCCCTGGAGAAGGTCTTGGCAGCCCACTCCAGTATTCATGCTGTGGGCATGACTGAGTCACTTAGCCATACATCTGTAACTGACACATCATTGTTAACCAACTAACTATAATGAAAAAAGGATTCATGGCTAGTTAGCAGTCCCAAAGTGTGCAAAAATGTCTTGACTTTAATATTTAATACTAATAAATTATTTAATATTAATAATTAATATTAATAAACTATCCATTAGTTATCATAAATTATACTTTTAAAGACTATAAATAGTCTAACAACTTTTAAAGTAAGGTATAACATTTGTTCTCTATGGATTTCATTTTTTATTTCTATATAAAAGTTTTAAACTTTCTTCTAGAGGAAATTGTTATTTTTGAGCTTTAAGAAACTGATATTTATATTACATTGCCATTTATACATCCTATCCTTAACTCTGTATCAAGTAAGCAGGCTTAACCAGCTGAATGATTGCATCAAGCCTAAATAATTAACCATATCAGAAAACAGGCAATTAATAATGACCAGATTGTTAGATACTTCCTTCTAGCGGTACAGACATTTAAAAAAGAAAACATTCCAAATGTTTTTTTCATTTAAAATGTATTTTACCTGCCAAAAAATACAAATGTGATTTTCTTAACCTTGAACACTGAGATATGCATGTGCAGTAGAGAAGCATTCCTCTTTTGCCAGCTAATTAGCTTTTGGCATAAGTATAATTGTTCTTCAACTACCTGACTCCTTCTAGTATCCTTTGTGCTGATGGTATTCTGCATTTATAAAATGACTTTGCAAAATTTTAAAAGAAAGCTTCTGAAAAGTTATTAGGAGAGAAGGGAAAAATGATGAAGGACAGAATAATAGTGCCCCTGTTTGGGGGTTGGGAGGAGGGAGGTGAAAGGGAAGCCAGAGAGTCAGAGAAGAATTTGGAGAATATGGTGTTCCAGGCAAGGGAGAGAAGAGTTTTTTGAAGAAAGTGATTGATGACTTTTTATCAGTGTTTGTCTTTTTTCCCTTTAGATTGGGTAGTATGAAGAGATTATTAGATGGAAGTCATGGTTAACTTTCAGGAGTGTAATTTGACTTAGTGGCAGGGCAGAAGCCAATTCCTGAGGGATCAAGGAATGAAGAGGGATAGAGGACTAGGAACAGTACCAGTAGAATCTATTTTAGGTTATTTGGCAACCAAGAGGAGGGGAGAAGTTGGGAAACTAGTTTAGAGGCATCAGAGTTGAGGAAAGATTTTATTAGGATGAGAGGACTTAATCTGATTTTAGAATGAGATGAAGGATGCAGGGAGAGGATTAAAGATGTAGGGAGTAGGGCCAAAGATGACAATCAGGGAAACAAGGCCCAAGTCAAAGAAAGAGGGGATGTGGTTGAAGGTGAAAGTGCAGTCCTTAGCTTTGGGGAAAATGAATCTAAAGTATATTCTGTTTATAACATGCTCATGCTTGCCTGTAACAAAATACAAGTGCTGCATTTTAAGAACCCACCCCTGACTGCTGCAGTAGCAATATAGAGCATTCTGTTTGGTTGCCCAGCGTAGTCAGGGCCGCTCAGTTGAAGGGCAGCGATTCTCTTGGTAGGCAGTGCTTGACTTAGGAGGCTGGTCAGCCGCAGTTGCTTACACAGTGTTCAGAAACTTCTCAGTAGCTGTATTCTGACCTGCTCTAAAAATGATTAACCAAGACTGAAACTGACTACTCAAAGACTTCACCTGACTTTTAAAAATCAGTTGTTGGAAAACACACATAACATAAAATTTGCCATTTTAACTGTTTTTAAATGTGTAGTTCAATGATGTACATAGTATTTATTGAAAAAATCTGCATATACATGGACCTGTGCCATTCAGCTCATGTTCAGATGTCATCTGTACCTTCACATTGTTGTACAGTCTTCACCACCACCTGTTTCCAGAACTTTAAAGTTTTTTTCATTTTTTTATTATGATAAAATATGTACAACATAAATTCTACCATTTAGCCATTTTAAAGTGGCACTGAATACATTCACATTGTTCTGCAGCATCACTGCTATTCATCCTAGCTCTTTTTCAACATCTCACATTGAAACTCTGTACTTACTAAGCAATAATTATTAATCCCTCATCCCATCTCTAATCACCATTCTTCATGTTTCTATAAATTTGACTATTGTAAGCACCTCAAAAATCACTGCAGATGGTGACTACAGCCATGAAATTCAAAGATGCTTGCTCCTTGGAAGAAAAGTTATGACCGACCTAGAGCATATTAAGCAGAGGCATTACTTTGCCAACAAAGGTCCATCTGGTCAAAGCTATGGTTTTTCCAGTAGTCATGTATGGATGTGAGAGTTGGACTATACAGAAAGCTAAGCGTTGAAGAATTGATGCTTTTGAACTGTGGTGTCGGAGAAGACTCTTGAGAGTCCCTTCGACTGCAAGGAGATCCAGCCAGTCCATCTTAAAGGAAATCAGCCCTGAATATCCATTGAAAGGACTGATGTTGAAGCTGAAACTCCAATAGTTTGGCCACCTGATATGAAGAACTGACTCATTTGAAAAGACCCTGATGCTAGGAAAGATTGAAGGTGGGAGGAGAAGGGGATGACAGAGGATGAGATGGTTGGTTTGCATCACCAACTCAATGGGCTTGTGTTTGAGTGGACTCCAGGAGTTGGTGATGGACAGGGAGGCCTGGCGTGCTGCAGTTTATGGGGTCACAAAGAGTCGGGACATGACTGAGCGACTGAATTGAACTAACTAAACTGAAGCACCTCACAGTAAGTGGAATCATGTAATATTGTCCTTTTGTGTTTGACTTCTTTACTTAGCATGTCTTCAAGGTTCATCCGTATTGTTGTTGTTCACTTGCTAAGTCATGTTCGCGTCTTTGCAACCTCATGAACTGCAGCACATCAGGCTTCCCTGTCCCTCACTATCCCCGCGGAGTATGTTCAAACTCATATTCATTGAGTTGGTGATGCCGTCCAACCATCTCATCCTCTGTCGCTACTTCTCCTCTTGCCCTCAGATCAGAGTCTTTTCCAGTGAGTCAGTTCTTCACATCAGGTGGCCAGACTGTTGGAGCCTTGGCTTCAGATTCAGTCCTTCCAATGAATATTCAGGATTGATTTCCTTTAGGACTGATTGGATTGATCTTCTTCTTGTCCACGGGACTCTCAAGAGTCTTCAGCAGCACCACAGTTCAAAAGCATCTATTCTTCGGTGTTCAACCTTCTTTATGGTCCAACTCTCTGATATGTACATGACTACTGGAAAAACTACAGCTATATGTCTTCCCTGTAGCTCAAACGGTAAAGAATCTGCCTGCAACGCAGGAGACCCGGATTCAATCCCTGGATCCGGAAGATCATCTGAAGAAGGGAATGGCAATCCACTCCAGTATTCTTGCCTGGAAAATCCCCTGGACAGAGGAGCCTGGCGGGCTACAATCCGTGGGATCACAAAGAGTCGAACACGACTGAGTGACTTTACACTACACTACACTATTGACAAAACCAAAGCTTTGACTATATGGACCGTTGTTGACAAAGTGATGTCTCTGCTTTTTAGTACACCGTCTAGGTTTGTCATAGCTTTCCTTCTGAGGAGCAAGTGTCTTAATTTCATGGCTGCAGTAACTGTCCACCATGATTTTTGAGCCCAAGAAAATAAAATCTGTTACTTTTTCTACTTTCCCCTTTCTGTTTGCTGTGAAGTGATGGGACCAGATACCATGATCTTAATTTTGTTTTGTTTTTTAATATATATATTTTATCGAAGTATAGTTGACTTAGAATGTTTCAGGTGCGCAGCATATATACATGTGTATACATTTACACATAAATATTATTTTTCAGATTGTTTTACATTGTAACTTATTACAAGATATTGGCTATGATCTTAGTTTTTTGAATGTTGAGTTTTAAGCTAGCTTTTTCACTCTCCTCTTTCACCCTCATCAAGCAAGAGTCTCTTTAGTTCCTCTTTGCTTTCTGCCATAAGGGTGGTGTCATTTGCATACCTGAGGTTGTTGATATTGCTCCTGGCAATCTTGATTCCAGCATATGATTCATCCAGTCCAGCATTTTGCACGATGTACTCTGCATATGTGTCAAGAACTCATTCTTTATTAAGCCTGAATTATATCCCATTGTGTGTATATACAAAATTCTCTTTATCTATTCATCCATTGACACTTGAGTTTGTTTTCACCTTTTGGTTATTATAAATAATGCTACCATGAACCTTGAACAGTGGTGTACAGATATCTGAGTTCTTGCTTTTAACTGCTAGATCATATGGTAATTAGTTCAGTGTTTTAATTCTTTGAGGAACAACTATACTGTTTTCTACAACTCACTCAACTCTTGATATTAGACATATAAATCAGAGGGCATGCAGAATGCATCATGTTTTTATTCAAATGTTTATGGAACTGAGATGTGGGAAAAATACATCTCTGTTTAGTGTGAAACACATTTAAATAATTTCAGGAAATTATTAAAGATATTCAGAAGAAAAGATAATGTTTAAAAAAACTTTGTAGTTGTGAAGTTTTTTCTCATATCACATGTAGTATATATAACACTACAGACAGTGTTGATGTGTGATATAGAAAGTAGAATGCTTTATTTCCCACTGACCTTGTATCTTTATCCATAAAGCACTTAATGTGTATTTTTCTTCAATTGTTAAACATTTGGCTGTTTTAGAAAGCTTGACCTAAACTCTGCTTTTGATCCAGTAGAGCTTACATGCTTCATGCCCCAGTTCTTTGACTGATGTCAACATATAATATTTGAACGTTTATTTTAATAATTTAATTTCACATTAAAATTATCAATGACAGTTTTCTTTTTTGTTGTTAAATGTGTATTTGAAATATAGTTATTATTCCCAAAAGAAACCTTTTGTAACACATTTAATGGAAACTTATTAGACAAACATTAGGCATGACAAAACAAAAAGACAGTCTTCTAATGGTAAAACAAACATGTGAAGCCTAGAAATGGAAAATATGAAATATTCTCTTGCTTTTGGAGCTTTTCTTGCTTTTTTTTTTTTTTTATTTTTTTAGATGTTAGTAGAAAGTGCCTCATAGTTTCTTCTAGTAGCTTTTTTATTTGAGGTGAAGTGCTTTCAGACTTGATCTCTTGGCTATTATAATTGATAGTTTGAGAGCTGACTATGATCTCTTCATTTATTTACATATAGTTTAAAGGCTTCAAGTTTGGATTAGGAAATACTTTTCTCTTTTTCCTTAAAGTAAGAATATGAATTAGTGATCTCTGATAGCCGTAAATATGGCCTTATGGTTTTATGTTTTTTGTTATCTGCTTTCCCTGGGCTGATCCAACTCTTGATTCCCATTTTGTTTTCCATTGTGAAGAGTTTTTCAGATTCATCACAAATTGAACCTCCCATTGAATTTGTAAATATGTGTGTAAAGATGTTAAAATAATATAATATGCAAAATATCACTAAAAATTACATAATTTGTGGGCTTCCCTGGTGGCTCAGACGGTAAGGAATCTGCCTGCAATGAGGGATTCAATCTCTTGAGTCAGGAAGATACGCTGGAGGAGGGCATGGCAACCCACTCCAGTATTCTTACCTGGAGAATCCCCATGGACAGGGGAGCCTGGCTGACTACAGTCCAGGAGATTGCAAAGAGTTGGACACGACCAAGCACAGCACAGCAATTATGATCTGTAGGGTTAAACTTACAAAATATTTCTTTGGTTGCCGTGTTATTTGTATCTTTTTTTTTAAAATTTTGCTCCTTTTTTCCCCTAGATAGTTAAACACATGAGTACTATATGTCAAAATTATAGTTATAACTTGGATAACATGAAATAGTAAATATATAAAGTAATTTTTTAGTTGCCATTTTTCATGTGTAATTTTTTTTTTCATGTGTAATTTTTATATGAATATCTTTTTTAGAGGAAATGAGTTCCTAATAGGTGAATTATGTAATCTCATTCTGAATTTAAAAGAAATAATTTATACAGTGAAAACTTAAAGTAAGCATAAAGCTCTAAACTTTTGTATATTATTTAAAATTTTGTACTACAACATCCTACATAGTTCCTGGTTTTTGTGGCATGGGTAATAATTTGTATGTGTGTGAGTACGCAGTTGAGGCTGACTCTTTGCAACCCTGTGGACTGTAGCTAGTTAAGCGCCTCTGTCCTTGGAATTTTCCAGGCAAGAATGCTTGAGTGGGCTGTTGCCATTTGCTGACTACTGGAAAAACCGTAGCTTGACTAGACAGACCTTTGTTGGCAAAGTAATGTCTCTGCTGTTTAATATGCTGTCTAGGTTGGTCATAGCTTTTCTTCCAAGGAGCAAGCGTCTTTTAATTTCATGGCTGCAGTCACCATCTACAGTGATTTTGGGGCCCCCCAAAATAAATTCTCTCACTGTTTGCATTGTTTCCCCATCTATTTGTCATGAAGTGATGGGACGAGGTGCCATGATGTGCGTTTTCTGTACTTGTTGAGCTTTAAGCCAACTTTTTCACTCTCCTCTTTCATCAAGAGGGTCTTTAGTTTTCCTTCCCTTTCTGCCATAAGGGTGGTGTCACCTGCAAACCTGAGGTTATTGATATTTCTCCCATCAGTCTTGATTCCAGCCTGTGCTTTGCTTTATCTAGCCCGGCATTTCACATGATGTACTCTGCATATATAAGTTAAATAAGCAGGGTGACAATATATAGCCTTGACGTACTCTTTTCTTTTTTTTTTTTTTTGGATTTTTTTTAATCCTTTTATTATTCTTTTAACAAACAGCCCCAGGGACAGGGGACGAGGGGAGGGGAGAGAAGGGGAAGCGAGGCACCCTTTCTTGATTTGAAACCAGTCCGTTGTTCCATGTCCAGTTCTAACTGTTGCTTCTTGACCTGTGATTGGAGTGAATGATAGTCGGTCAGCTGTGTCCGACTCTTTGCGACCCTATGGAATGTTGCCGGCCAGGTTCCTCTGTCCATGGAATTCTCCAGGCAAGAATACTGGAGTGGGTTGCCATTTCCTCTCCAAGTGATTGGAAGGTGTTGGATTAGAACCTAGGCAGTGGACTCCAGATTCTGGCCTCTTAATTCAGATGTAATATAGTGTTGTATTCATCCTTGTATGAAGTGGATTGTAAATATACATTGAACCAAATTGAAAAGGGCATCCCATGACAACTGGAAAAATTTAAGTGGTATAGCTAAATGTTTGGGCAATGCGAAAGTTTCAGTTGAGGGCGAAAGTTTAGAGGCCACATATAAAATATGTAGACCAAACATTAATTATACACATCATCTTTCTGATACTTTGTGTTTTGGGAGCTAAATACCACTCAAAGTCAATAGCTATGTAGATACATTTTTGAAGAAACATAGCAAAGTGTGGTAGCTGCTTCTTAGAGCTCTGAAGCATCTTAAAACAATTAAATGGCTTCTCTTTATGTAAAATTTAAGCCTGCATCCAAAGTTCTTCCAGACTGTCCCTGTTCCTTGCACTAGTAATAGCTTGATAATCAGAATGTGCCAGAATTTGGCATTTCCCCAGAATTCTGATCACTAACCCTATTAGCACTTAACTTTCTACTTCTTTGAGAAAAGCTGAATCATCCTAAATAACTCTTTATTCTTAAATTATGTGGTTTGGGCAATAGAGAAAGGATCCTTCTGATTTACTGAAGCAATTGCCTTGAAACCTTTGGGGGATTAAGGATTGCTTTTTCGCCTTTACTCTTAGCTGAACCGTGAGGACATCAAAACAAAACCCAAAACATCTTATTTTTTCTCTGCTGGAGCCAGTGGACGAGGTGGTGGTGCTGTCCTAGTGACTAGTTTGATGACAGGTAGATGAGAGAGTTTATGTAAAACAAATTTTTGAACCATAATTTCATTATAATGTCAGGTATTTAGTAGTACAGAAGATGTCTCCTCCAAGGCAGTAAAACATTTATATCCATATGTTACAATACTTGGAGAAGTTTATCAGTGAGTCCTTAAACATTTTGTTTTACATAATATAAAAGAAAATTTTATTTACTGCTGTCTTTGTATCTATACAGATAACCGCATTGCTCATTTCTTTTTCATATAGATTGAATCATTGAATTTATGGCATTTTTGGTTGCATGTAGTTATAATTAACTGTGTCTTTATTTGTTCCTAGTGGAAAGTGGTTTTTTCCCCCCACCTCAAATGGATTTAGACAATATTTCTAGATGCAAAGTCTCCATGTCAGAAATTAGTCGTTCTATTCATACAGACTGTCTTCTGATTTCTTAGGTAATAAATGTTTCTGAAAGCCTGTTGACAGATTCTCATCCCAGAGAACTTTATTATACATTCTCTAATTTCATTTGGCTTGTCAATAATATGTTTCTAACATTCTGTTCATACTCTTTAATATTGACTGTTTCTTTCATATTAAACATGTTTTGACAGCTTTGATTGAGTGAACTTCTAATTGAGGCTAAGGATTTCACATTAAATCTAATGATTTCTATTCTATTTGCCTGTTGATGGTTACTTTTTACCATGAGTCAGTAGCTTCTTTTTTTCCTTTTCTATTTATTTTTTATCCAGTACAGTAAGTGCTAATTTTCATGTATTTGTCAACAGGAAACCCTTGGAAAGGGTTGAAAAACTATTTATAAGTTCAGTTATCTTCTAAAGATATAGATGGAAGAGCTTATGGTTGAAGGATGCTCAGAGCTTGAGCCTTCTCTGAACATCTCTCCATTTCATCAGTGAGTTATTTCTTCTCTCATGTGAAAGGCATCTAAATCTTTCCTGCCTTCAGATGCCTCTGAAGAGCGAGGCCGTAAGTCGAGCAGTGTAGGAAGAGGAGGTAAGTGAAGGAAAGAGGAGGTTTGCTTGACTCATGTTATGAGGAGCTGGCACTGTGTTCCTTTCAGTTGTGCAGCATGTTGCTTGATTCCATTTTAGGCTCTGTATTCCCTTACTTATTCATTGATTCCCTGACCGTCTATGTGAAGACATGCCAGAAAATATCTTTTGTTCTAAAATTTCTACTTTCAATTTTTGAAAGTTTGCTGCTTATTAGTAAAACAGAAGTATTTTAGATGAATCTGTTTCCCCTACCTTCTTATTCTTTGAAAAGATGTAACAAAGGATGTTGGGATATACAGAGGACAAGTCTTCCTGTATTTGAACCAACCAAATAACACATATCTTAAACTTAGCTAAGGATATTTTGGGGGTTTGACATTTGGTGTTAAAGGAGTCTTTCCTGGCTCACAGAGCTTTCAGGTATTTTATGATTGGATTGCTGTAACACATGTATCCCGGTTCTAGCAGGAAGAGTTACTTCTAACTCTTCTGGGAAAACAATTCAGAATTAGAAAGTTGGGCCAATACATTTGTTATACTTTTATGAGTTATTAGAGAATGTAAGAAAAAGTTAAAAGTTCTTAAATGCAAAAAATAGAATTTAAGCATTCTTAGGTAATGCATTGCATAAGAGATAAATAGCCATTAATGAGCTGAGGCTAAAATGTTTATAGTTAAGTTTTTGTTGCTCAGCTCTTTGATTTAGAATAAGATGTAAAATACTGTATACCGACAAGATAATCAAATATCCAAGCCTTTTGATTTTGTCTGTTTATATGAATCATAAGAAAAGATTAATTTGGCACGTGTAATCAAGTAGCAGAAGCAGTTTGAAAGCTGGATACAATTGAAATATAATTGGAATTAAATAGAAAGCATTTATTTCATATTTCTAAATGAGGTTTTAATTAAAGTAAAATTGATTCATCTTTTTTTTTTTTTTGACATTTCTCTCAGAAGGAAATTTGAAACATACTTCAGTTGATGGTTGGCTTTCTCTGACTTTGATTAATCACTTTCAAAGTAAGCACTAGACCAGTACAGTAATTTTATAATTATACACAAGTGAGATTATTTGAAACTTTAACATAACTGTAAAGGAAGTTTTACATTGATCAACTTCATATAATACTGTGTATTTTTCTTTTATGATTCAAATACTTACAAGTGCTAATCTGAAAAAAAAGGATTCTGTTATTTTTGCAAATGTAATTTAATGGGGGAGGTTTTAAAACAAGAAAATTTCAAAGACATTTATCTATTAATACTGGAAACTGTAAGTTTTTCAGAAAACTGGCTGATGAAACTTTCAGTGTGGTTAAATATTGGAAAGAATCCAATGACTGGATCTGACTGTTAAGTTATGATTCCACACTAATGAACCAACTTGTGTTTCCCCAGAGCGTTGCTAAAAATAAAACTTTGAACTGTCTGAAAGATTTGACATGACAACAGAATTTGATTATTTATGATCAGAGTAAAAGAATGAGAATTTGTGCATCGGTTTAAAATTTTTTCAAGTGTCAAAACTGATACAAAGAGAAATTATTATCTAATTAATAATACTGTAAAATGTGCGTCTCATCCTACATATGTATCTAGAATCATCCTTGAAAGCAAAATACTTAACTCTTGCTGAAAAACTCTTATACAGCCTTATTGAGACTATCTCCTAAATGCAATATCACTTTTTAAAAGTTTCTTATAAGCTCATTTCTTAGAGGAAAATTTTTCATCACTCATACCATATGAAATAAGTAAGAAAATGTTTAATACCATAGTAAATTTTTTAAAACATCAATTAACTTTTATACTGAGGCACTTGCTTCATCTCTTAAGAGTAAAGAAAAAAGAAAAGAGCTATTTAATGGTAGAATAAGGATGTTGTTTTCAGTACTAAAATAAAACAAAGGTTATCAGAATTTTTTGTAAAGAAAATGCATTTGATTTTTAATAGTTAAGTGTATACCACAATTAAGTTTAAGAGGAAAAGTTAAGCTTTTCATAATGTTAATAATTGCATAATACTTCCCTTATATGTTGCGAATTTAAACTTCTTTGTGTTTCATTTTTCATTTTTCATTTTTAAAACTGTAGATTCAGGTCAAGGTAAAGTCTTTCAGAAAAGACTATCAAACTTTATACTTTATTTCCTTCTTTTTACTTGCCTTTTATTATATATTCATTCCATTTTTTAAATGATGCTGCATATTTAATGAAAGTAAGTTTTTTAAAAGGAAGTGTTGCCAATCAGTCTAAATTTGTTACAGTTAAAATTTGATGGTCTACAGACAATTTATAATCCTTTTCTTGTTATAAAATATTGTCAGATTTATAGTAGTATCAGTTAGAAAGTTTATGGAAACATTGTTTAAGGTGGTTTAAAATAGAACTAAATCTTTAATTTGAATTTGATGGCACCTGTTTTCATTTTGTTCCCCCGGCAACACCACTGGTCCCAAAATTGCCCATAGACCACCCTGGTTTTTGAGAAGAATGAAATCATTCTGAGTTTTTTTTTTTATTTCATCCTTTTACTGACTAAATATTTAAACAGAGTTATAAAACATCTGTCAGAGTTTGTGAACTCACTTTGGAATAAGAGAGTTTAGGACACAGCATTGGAAGTTTTGCATTAAAAAAATCTCTGGATAATTTTAGTTTGTCTTTCTTAGTTATGAAAATTTTTATTAGAATTAGAAATTAGAAAAGTAGTTGACAGCAATAATAAAAAAAGGACTTAGAATGTCATCTTAGAAAGCTATGCTTCCTTTCATTTGTTTGCTAACAATTGAGATTTTTTAATGATCTATTTTTTTTTGAAAGTTCTGAGGAGTCAAGGTATGTGAACTAAGGCTTATAGTATTGAGGCTCCTGTGGGAAAGAGATGAAGCCGGCAAAAATGTTACCTTGTCTATTTAGGATCTGTATTGTATTTTTCTGCTGTATTGGTTTTTTTTTTTTTTTAATTTATTTTTTTATTGAAGGATAATTGCTTTACAGAATTTTGTTGTTTTCTGTCAAATCTCAACCTGAATCAGCCATAGGTATACATATATCCCCTTCCTTTTGAACCTCCCTCCCATCTCCTGCCTCATCCTACCCGTCTAGATTGATACAGAGCCCCTGTTTGAGTTTCCTGAGCCATACATCTGCTATATTGTTGATTCATGTGTTTGGGACATCATGAAATGTCATTATTCTTTTGTAGTTGTGGGTAATTGAGACTTACATGCAGTAAAACAAGTGGCTGAAAATAATTAATTTTGCATGTCTGGAGAATTGAGTGTCTTATAATATGCAACGTAAGTCAGCCATGTTAGATTAACATGTATATTTCTGGCAATTTCCTTGATCAAGTGGGATTTATTCCTGTGTTTTCCAAAGAAAAGTTCATGTGGTAAAGTATTGGTTTACTTTGAAAAGAACTGGGTGTATAGACTAGAGAATCTTTGTTTTATTTGAATTTGGCTTTTTCTTTTTTTTGGCATAGGTTCTGTCTTACCATGAAAGTATTTGTAGGAGTCTCAGTCCCTAAACCTGACTTGATTGGGTAGAGCTTTATAGAGAACCTAGACCTTAAATATTTGACATCCCTTTAAAGTGTTATTATTCTGCTCTTTTTTTTAATTATAAGATGACTATTTCTTATGGTATATAAATAATTAAAAAATTTTTCTTAACAAGGAGCATGTGGCTGAATAAACAGCCCTCTCCCCGAAGTTTTCTATTATACTACTTTTTGTATATATTACTAGGTTAATATAGGAAATGTCCTTGGATGAATCAGAATTTCTTGGTATTATTTTTTGACAATTGCCAAAACCATTGTGTCAGGGTAAGAAGATCATTCTGGTTTAAATAGAATGTTATTTGAGTGAAGGATAAATTTTCTTCAAGTTTGAACTAGTTATTAGAATATATTTACTTTACATTGTTCATTCATTTAGAAGAGACTGGAAGAACGTGTGTTAATTTTCGCTGTAAATCTTGATGGCTTATTTAACCAACTACTTCAGTGAAATATAAGTCCCTGGTGGCGTTTAAAAAGTTCAGCTGCTTCACTGAGTAATAACGTGGTGAAATGGAAAGAAATGACTTTGAAGTCAGATCTTTAGGTTTAGGTTTCTAGTCTCTCTAAACCATGGACTATCTCTGTGACATAAAAATCTTTAGCCTCAGTTTTATCATCTGTTGAAAAGCAGATGTAATCCTTCTTAAAGTTGTTGTGTGAGTTAAATGAGAAACTAGAAAAAATCGCCTTGTGTAGTGTCTGACTCAACAGCAGAAAGTTAATGTTAGTTAGTGCACACTCATCCCTGCACTCTTCATTCTTTCCATGAATGCTTTTCCATGAATGCTTTTCCATGCTGAGTGCCCCACAAGAAATTAAGAGTCCGTGTAATTACAAGACTGTGTTCTAGAGGCGTTTAAGGTAGGACTGAGGATTCTTGTGTCTAGGATTGTTTTTGAACTATTTACTTCAGCCAACACTTCTAAGGGAAATCCCCAAAGCCAGAGATTATTTTCTCTCACCTCTTAATCATTTATGCTTTCACTGAATTTGTTACTCCTTTTCATCTCTTTTCAATCAGTATGGAAAGCATCCTTATGCATAGTAATATAAGCTATCCTTGAAGAGAGCACTTTATGAGGTGTCCATGTATGCACCCAAGCCAAATAAAGTTGGGCTAAGGGAACTCCCCAGTGGCTCAGATGGTAAGCAGTCTTCCTGCAACACGGGAGACCTGGGTTCAATCCCTAGGTCGGGAAGATCCCCTGGAGGAGGGCATGGCAACCCACTCCAGTACCCTTGCCTGGAAAATCCCATGGATGGAGGAGCGTGGTAGGGTACAGTTTATGGGGTTGCAGAGTTGGACACGACTGAGCCACTTCACTTTCACTTTTCCCTTTTCACTTACTTGTCCTGCTACTAATCCCATCACCACCACTGAGACATTTACTAAGTTTTTACTAGGTACTTGGGACTGTTCTGTGTGGAGTATATGAATTCCGGTTTAAAAAATTTAGATTTTCACTTTTTAATTAATAACATTTAAATGTTCCTCTAATATTGGTAATTTTTACCATAAGATAAAGCAAGTTTAATATATCTCTGTTTTCTATTTACAAAGTAAAGGTCTGTATGTAAATCATAGGTCATGTTGTTTAATTTACTGCAAGGTTACTTGGGGATTTGGGATCACTGAAACAAACTTATTTTTTGATTGTAAAACCTTTGAGGAGAGCCTTCATTTTTCACTGGGTTCCCTTTTCTTATAATGGAAGAAGATGTTTTGAAAGAATGAGCTATTAAAATTAAGAACCATATTATATTGTTTATTTGCTTATTTTTACTGTTTATAAAATTAGCAAAAATTAATGTTGGTATTTCAGTTTATTTGCTTCATTGTTAGTTCAGATACTAAGTTTGATTATAGAAAGTAAAAATTGAGTGGCTTGTCTGTTAATGTACAACTTGCTTCATTCTTTGATGTATTTTTTCCCAAACATTTATTTACCACCTACTCCGTGCTAGCATAATGTGTATATATGTAGGGATAAAAAAATATAGGAATAAAAGAACAATCCTCTTACACTTAAATAGCTT
Source organism: Muntiacus reevesi (assembly GCF_963930625.1). Classification (NCBI taxonomy): domain Eukaryota; kingdom Metazoa; phylum Chordata; class Mammalia; order Artiodactyla; family Cervidae; genus Muntiacus; species Muntiacus reevesi. Next base: position 15,423,905 of record NC_089260.1, on the reverse strand, counting down.
ACAGTCTAAGATAAATACTTTGGGAAGCACGCCAAGCCTCCCTGTCCATCACCAACTCCTGGAATTTACTCAAACTCATGTCCATTGAGTTGGTGATGCCATCCAACCATCTCATCCTCGGTCGTTCCCTTTTCCTCCTGCCCTCAATCTTTCCCAGCATCAGGGTCTTTTCAAATGAGTCAGCTCTTCGCATCAGGTGGCCAAAGTATTGGAGATTTAGCTTCAGCATCAGTCCTTCCAATGAACATTCAGGACTGATTTTCTTTAGGATGGACTGATTGGATCTCCTTGCAGTCTAAGGGATTCTCAAGAGTCTTCTCCAACACCACAGTTCAAAAGCATCAATTCTTTAGCACTCAGCTTTCTTTATAGTCCAACTCTCACATCCATACACGACTACTGGAAAAACCATAGCCTTGACTAACTGAACTTTGTTGGCAAAGTAATGTCTCTGTTTTTTAATATGCTGTCTAGGTTGGTCATAACTTTCCTTCCAAGGAGCAAGAGTGTTTTAATTTCATGGCTGCGGTCACCATCTGCAGTGATTTTGGAGCCCCCAAAAATAAAGTCTGCCCTGTTTTCACTGTTTCTCCATCTGTTTGCCATGAAGTGATGGGACCAGATGACATGATCTTTGTTTTCTGAATGTTGAACTTTTAGGCCACCTTTTTCACTCTCCTCTTGTACTTTCATCAAGAGGCTCTTTAGTTCTTCTTTGCTTTTTGCCATAAGGGTGTTGTCATCTGCATATCTGAGGTTATTGATATTTCTCCCAGCAATCTTGATTCCAGCTTGTGCTTCATCCAGCCCAGCGTTTCTCATGATGTACTCTGCATATAAGTTAAATAAACACACCATGACAATATACAGCCTTGACATACTCTGTTTCCTATTTGGAACCAGGAAAAGGTAATTTATGTCTAGATAATGATAAAACTCTAGCCTTACTGGTAGTTGGGGTAACTAGGTATAGTGTGTTGAGGCCTCAAGAAACTTAAATCCTTTGCAGGAATACAGATAAGGTTGTAGTACAAAGTAAGTAAGTACAAAGTAAGATTTTTCTAATCAGAGAAGGTGGCATGTGTAAAGAGAGACATAGAACTACATTCTCTAGGATCCTAAATTGATTTCAAGGGCTATAGAATGGATAATGTGGTTATAGATTATTTATGTATGTGGTGGTGTTGATGTAGGAGAGAAAAGTAGCTTTTATGTCACAAAGTCTTGAATTTTGTCCTTGGAGTTTTCATTTCTTTCCTCCGAAGATTATGGAGAGCCGTGGGAAAAATTAAAGCTAGAGTGATGAAATCTCATTCTTCTTTTGGTTACATCACCAATGGCAGCAGTGTAGGAAATGGATTAGGATGGAGCAGGACCGTTAGGAAGACCCTTCAGGAAACTTCCAGTAATCCAAGTGAGAAATAGTGAAAGCCTGGGTTAAGCTCTGGTGATAGAAAGGGACAGAGTTAAGAAATAGAAAGGAGGTAAAGTGAACAAGGTAAGGTCAGTGTTTTAGAGCCACACTGAACCAAACTGTCAAGTTGTAAATTTAAATATTTGTCTATGACATGTATGTAATTCATCCACACAGGTTTGTTTTGAAGCTTTTTCCTCTTTTCAAAGATGCCTCTATTCTATTTTTTATATTTCTTCACTGCCTCTATTCTAGAAATAGAAAGCATGATTTTGGAAACAGGACCTCTGGGCTCCCCCCCCCCCCGCTTGGTCATAAGTTAATGGTAGTAGTGCCAAATAGAGGTACAAACAAAAATTAAATTTATACTGTTGCTTAGATTTACCTGCGTCATTGAAATGGTTAGATAGCATCACCAACTCAATGGACATGAATTTGAGCAAACTCCAGGAGACAGTGGAAGACAGAGGAGCCTGGTGTACTGCGGTCCATGGGGTTGCAAGGAGTCAGACGCGACTTCGCGACTGATTAACAGCAGTGTAGTTCTGTCACTACTGGTGCTCTCTATTTCCTTGTGGGAATTCAGGTTACTGTCCCGTGTTCTTTATTTCAGCCTGGAGTTCTCCCTTTAACATTTCTTGTAGGTCTGCTCACAGTGAGTTCTTTCCGTTTTCATCCATGTGAGAATGTCATAATTTCTTCTTCGTTTTTGAGAAGGGAGGGATGTCCCAGGTAGTAGTAATTTTTTCAGTGGTAATGAGAAAGAGAAGAGAGGAGGGAAGGAGAAACCGTGTGGTGTCTTGGCCTACCGTTCCTGGATGATTGGTTGTATGTTGGGGACCGATTACTTTGGTCAGAGACTTCAAGGCAAAAGATTTTCCTTTGGAACCCTAGAATTCTGGCGGGAGGAGGGGTGGATGAGTATGGCTTAGGGACTAGTCCTAAGAAATCAATTTGGGGCTACTTGTCAGGACTGATGTGGAGAGAGCTATTATATCACATGCTTTGGACACCAGATATCAACACCTGTGGCTTTTTAAAGTCATAACATATAACAAATGTGTTTTACCTGCAAGAATTTTTTGCCTGTGAGAACCAGTTACGCTGCAAATCTTTAAGTTCTTCACTCTTCATTGGTAACAAATACATAACAAAATTTACCATCTTAAATAGTTCAATAGTGTTAAATGTATTCATCTTGTTGTACAGTAGCTCTCCAGACTTTTATCTTGCAAACTGGAAACTCTGACCCATTTAAACAGCTCTCCTTTCCCCTCAACCCCAGTGACAGTAACAGTATTCTGCTTTCTGTTTCTGTGATTTTGACTACTTTGGGGATACCTGATACAAGCGGAACCATGGACTATTTGTCTTTTTGTAACTGGCTTATTTTGCTTAGCATGCTGTTCTCAAGGTTCATCTATATTGTAGCATATACCAGCATTTTCTTTCTTTTTATGGCTGAGTAATATTCCATTATAATATATATCACATTATATTTATCCATCCATCCTCTTCACTTATTTTTTTCATCTGTTTAAGAATTTAAGTATGGATTATCTTTCTTGTTCACTTACTGAGTTTCTTTATCTCTAGATTTTAACTTATTATAATGGATATTAACCACTTGTCTGACTTGTTCTTTGCAAGTCGTGTTAATGGTTATTTTTCCCACCTATTTGCTGCTAAATTGCTACTTTATATATTGCCATATCATTTATACAGTTAGAGAGCTTTGAATTGTTTTATTGCTTTCCTTAGGTATTTAATTGATTGAAAGTTTTCAAAAAACCTGTTAAAGCAGTTGAATAATTACCAGTAATGAGGCCAACAATTCTTTTCCAATAGCATACAAACTCTGCACTGTACAGGTTTAAATTATAGCACCTAACACTGCTTCAAGGCTTGTGACATTGTAACTTTTCAACTGAGCAATGCTTAATTTGTTATGAAAGTGAAAGAAAAGTTAACTAATTCCATCAAAATTCTACTGCTAACATCTGTTTCTGCTAAAATTTTAGTAATATGATAAGAATTAAAAGCATTGTGTTTCTGATTCCCACAATAGTAAACTGTCAATGACTTGTCTTTCCTTTTGTGAATCATGTATATATGTGAGGTGTTATTAAGTCCAAATGGAAAAGAAATGCCATGCTGAGGGGCACTGAATCAATTGAGTTTCTTTCTGAAACTAATCTTCTTAATCTCCTTGAATTTTGCAGAGTAATTAAAAATTATATGAAAGAATTAAAAATATATTTAGAGGATAATTTTTTTCTAAAGCTGCATAGTATTTTAACATACACAAGTCATTGTTTTAAATCTATTTTTCATCCTGAGCATATGATGAATTCTTTAGATTTTCCTTAGATTACTAGTAGTCAAAGAAGAGAAAGGCCTTTGATGTCAAAATTTGTTTGGAGGTAATGAAGGTATATATGAATGCTCTTGAAACCAAAGTCTGGTGGTAGGAAAGAAGAAAGCAGTTCTTCAAAAGAAGATACCTGATTAAGGTAATGGAATAAAAGGGAAGAATCAGAAAGAAAGAGTCAAATAGAGAGGAAGGAAAAGAGTGACTAGTTAACAGAGGGTGAAGTTGGTGTTGGGGCCTACTAGGGACTTGGGGTTTTTAACTTCATACATAGCTGAGGTGGTTGCCTTTGATCTCTCAAAACCAGGAATGGAGATGTTTGATCAGGTATTTTAGTGTTGCTTTAAATTGCTTTTGTTGCTGAGCAACTCTGTCACTGGTGCATCCACTAGGGTTATCACCCCCCCAAAAAAAACAAACCTGCAGATGCTAATCTCAGGAACACATGCTTTTCGCTTAACTCTCCAGGCTAGCTTCCGTGACTTGTATCAAGCATATTTGGTTCAGTAGCCCATTTTCTTTCCATTGTACAGTCCAGCCTTGGTAGGGAAGCACTGTACTTGAGTTACCTGTGTCTCCTCCAACTTGGCTAAACCCATTTATTACCTGTCGTAAATTGATTTTCTGGGATATGTAATAGTCTGTGGTCATGCCTTCTGTTCAAATTCGTATTTTTATTTCTTCTTCTGTTTTCCTATTGTGACTTTAGGTAAGATGCCAATTCTCTTAAACTTCACCTTCCTTGTGTACAAAATGCACATGTTAGACTATTTGAATCACAGGCTTGGGAGGATTATATGGGGAGTTCTGTGGAAGGGATCCAGAAAGATGTACCATAAGCATCCTAGTCTCGTTTCTATCTTTAATGTAATTGCTTGTTTCTCCTTTATGTATCATTCTAGCCTTTAGTTTCATAAAGTCTTTTAAAATCACATAAAGATACTCTCAGATGCCTGTTTTTTCAGCATTTTAATTCTGAGTACTTTATCTGATCAATTTTTGAATAATGAGATGATATAACATTTCAATTAAAACATTTTTCTATAGAAATGAAGAATTTCAGTAACATATTCTGAATATTGTTTCAGAAACATGTTCTGTGGTTGAATCTAAAGATTTCATATAGCTTTTATTTTAATACTAGCTTACTCATAGAGTTGTTTGGTAGTATATGAGTTAATGTGTATTCAGTACTTAGCACAGTACCTGGCCCTTAGAAAGCACTGAATGCAGATTTCCTACTGCCATTGTCATCATTACCACTGTCCTCATTGTCGCCATCATCAGAGTGTCTTTGATGACTGCCGTATATATGTATGTATAGTAGCACTTATATGCCAACATCATTCTCCTTTCCCAGCCCTACCTTTTTTTCTTAGCTCTTAATAACTACTTTGTGTTTTGTTCATGTATTCATTTATGTGCTTATTTCCTCCCCCAGTTTCACTATACATTCTTTAAAGGCAAAGATTATTTTCTTCATGATTTATCTCTAGTACCTAGAACAGAGAATATTGCATAGTGTAAATTTTTGATAAATGGATGAATGATAAATGACTCAGTACTAAAAGGAAGGATGGGCTTTCTTGTTTTCCCAACTAGTACTGTCTCCCAAAATTAAATGACACTTCATTGACAAAAAGTTCAGAGACTTAACCCTTGGGGTTTCCCCAGAAGGTAAACTGGAAAATTTTCTCCTTCTTCTTAAATTCCCATACACTTACCAGAAGCACCTGGAATATATTAGGAATTCCATATAATTTCAATAATATTTTAACCTCCATCAACAACAGCATCCTCCCCCCTTGCCTTTATCATTGTCCAGTTGTTCTCATTTAGTATTGAGGTTTTTTTTTTTTTTTTTTTTTTTTTTTTTTTTTTTTTTTTAAATATTATTTTATTAGTTGGAGGCCAATCACTTTACAACATTTCAGTGGGTTTTGTCATACATTGGCATGAATCAGCCATATGAGGTTTTTTTTTAATTCCAGTTTTTGTCAAAGAAATTTATGACATTCTTGTGTTCTAAAGTCCAGATTCCTATTTCAAGGTTCTTTACTTCAGGTGGAGAAGAAAGATTCTTCTCTTTCATTCTTAGTATTAACTCCTTCCCTTCATCTTACCCTTTCAAGATAAGCTTTCCTATTTCCGCATTCTCTGTCTTTTCCGCATTCACTTAATATGCAGGTTTCAATTTGTACTTGACCTAATTCCCACAAAACACTCACTTTTCTTTTTCTGTTATATTAATATTTGCTCTATCAACTGAATACAATTACGTGCCCATTCAGGGCTAGTCTTACACCAACAACAGAGAACAACAGGCTGTTGTGTGATTTAATTGATACAGAAGATCCCAGCCCTCACATACACAAACACACACACTTGGCTAGAGGCCGAAAGCAGAATAATATTTGTGTTAAGTTCCTACTGCTTCCTAAGGTTCTTAAATCGCCCTCTCTTCCTTCCTCTTCCCCTCTCTTTTTTCTGTTTTGTTTTATGAGAATTCCCACCAGCTAACTTAATTCCTCTTTTGTACCCCACATCTAATCTCTCAGGGAATTCCGTTGGGTCTGTTTTCCAAATACGGCCAAAATCTGACCGGGTCTCATCACCCGTAGTGCTCCCAGCCTGTGGAGACCATCATCCCCTTTCACCTGGATTATTACAATAGCCTCTGACCTGGTCTCATTGCCTCTACCTGTGATTTTATAGCTTTCTTAATATTAAATTGTACCCTTCTTATGAAATTCATTTATACGTTACTTTCTAGTTTTTGAAAGTATTTGAATTATTTTTTTCAATTTTTCTTTAATGAATAATCAGCATCAAGAAAGGCTACTGACTCCTGTGTATTTTATCCTATGTATATTCATTTATTAATTTCATTTATTAATCCTAGTAATCTTTTACTGGTATGTCTCAGGTTTTCCAGGCATACAGTCGGTCATACCAATAAAATAAAGCATACTTTTCCTCTTATTTTCTAATGTTACACTGATTATTCCATCATTTTATCTTATAGAACCTGCTAGACCATATAAAACAAAATGGTGAATGATAATGATAATAGAGGCACACCTGTTATAAGAAATAGATTCAGCATTTCACTGAGTTTAAAATAATGTTTGCATTTTTGTTTTTTGTATATTTTGCTACATTTATGTACTTAAAAGGAAAAGCTGTTGAGTATTGGCAAATATTTTTTCAGCATCTGAGTTTCTTCCTTTAATTTAATGAGCTCTATATACATTGTTCTTTTTTTGCTGTTCAGGGTTAATTATTTTTTGTTAGAATGTCCTTCGCATTTCAAGAATTCGTGTTTAGCATGCTTTCATTCATTCTGTTATGAGTCATTTGAATTTGGTCACATATATTGAAAGGTTCATTGCTTTTAAATGTTTCCTCTTCTCTTCATAGTCTTCTTTTGAGGTCTCCATTCTGATTCATTTGCTGTTTGATAGAATCTGTTCAGATATTTTCCTCAAATGGGATAAATTAGAAATATACTCTGACCAAGAGAGAATAAACAGGATTAACTCTGTGTAACTTTTCAAATTGACCTATATATCCTTCTCTCTCTCTCTTTGCCACCAGGAAGGGGTTGATGTTATAGAACTGAGATTTCAGAAATATGTGGGGGAAAGGAGATGGGACTAGTGGCATGGTTAGATTTTACACAGTGTGGTGGAATGCTTTCTTTCATGTAACAGTTGAGGCCTTTCCGAGTTGAGACCAGGGAAAGGCAAAATCAGGTGGTGGCAGGGACTGCTGCTTTCGATGCTGTCGTCCTGATGTGGGGACGTGTCGTTACTCAAAAGGGACTGCAGTTCACCACTGGGGAAGATTTGAAGCCCTTTAGGAACTAGGGATTGATAGACAAGTCGGTGGGAACCAGGCTGGTGAGGAGGTGCAGAAAGAAATCACTCTGAGGAAAAAACTTACTGTGTTCTCTGCAAAAAAAAAAAAAAACAAACCAAAAACAACTGAAATCACAAGTGCCTGTTGGGTTGTAAAGGGACCCTGCTTCTGAAGTGGAACAGAATCCTGTAGTCACACTTCTTACCAAAAGTTGTTTTTTGACTTTTTCTTTAACAGTTGTCACTAGAAGAAGTAAGGAAAAGCAGATATCCTAGAGGTAGTTCATCACAGTGATAGTGTTTGGAGAGTAATAACACTGAAGTGTGTTTAGTAATAACACTGTGAGTTTAGACTTCTGTCCAGCTGACAGATGTCTTATTTTTCATCTATTGTGCCATCTACCTCCAAGATTAGGGGCGATTTAAACTTTGTTGGAGAAGTACAATTTTCTTTTTCTTAAAGTTGGCATTGACAGATATCATTATATAACTATCTTTATGTTATGTTCATTGATGCATTCAGTCAGTATTTACTAAATATAAACCCTTTATTTAAGCACTGGTAATTCAAAGATGGGAAATGGCAACCCACTCCAGTATTCTTGCCTAGAGAGTGCCGTGGACAGAGGAGCCTTGGTGGGCTGCTGTCCATGGGGTCACACAGAGTTGGACATCACTGAAGTGACTTAGCAGCAGCAATTCAAAGATGAATGAATCAGACACATTCTCTGTCTTGAAGTAGCTCACAGTTCATGAGCATGACATTATGTGGGTACTTGCAAACATTCATTTGAATTTTTCTAATAGGTTCATTTATATTTGTTTAATATATAATTTAGTGTTTAGCAGGAAAGTGCTTCTAATGTACTATGTATGTGTCATTTAGCTGTATAGCAGCTTTATGAATGCACTGATTTAATTATTTCTTGGACCTTACATGTTTCTTTAAGCTGAAAGTCTAGGCCTGACATGTTTTTGTTTATTCTAAAAATGTTTGGAACTGAATACCATCATCTTACTTCCAGAGTCCCTGCACCTTTGAAAGACTTTTTAATGAGCTAGAGAATGGCCACCCCGCTAAGACATCAGTGGTGATTTTTGATTAAAAGTTGATACTTAAATCTCTGCATCTGGTTCTTTTGTTTAAATGAGACTGTTTAGTTCAGCAGAGCAAAACAAAAATTGAAATGTTTTATATAATCTCAGTACCTGTAATTGTCTGTATACAATCAATTCCAGTTTTACCAACTCTCAAATCTTTGGTCACCAAAGATTGTACTAATAACTGTTGTAATTGGTCTTTGTGGCTGTGTGTTTAAATATTGGAAATGGGACTTTAATATGAACATGAAGTAGATCTTAACCACAGAGGCACACACAGGTTCCAGTGTAATATAGAGCAGGAAAGAGACACATGTAAACAGACATATTCCTCATCGTAATATGTGGAGCCGTGCTTCCATAGAATTGCGTTCAGTGTTTATATAGAGAGAGCTGGCAATGAAAAACTGCTGTTCCTATGGTTTTCCTGTGTATTTTGATCTCTAGGTTATTTACTTTTTCTAAATATGTAGGAATGGTATTAAAGGGTGCTGTTATCAGTTAAATATTTAATTGAATAATAAAAAGTTGTATAATGGGGTAGATGTCCTACACCTTCATTTACCTTAGGAGAGAAAGGTTTTTGTTGAGAAAAAATGATTTTAAAACAACACATAGTTTTGGATAAGAGATTCTTTGTTAAACATAGCAGCCATGGATAGTTTAAAGCTAAAGTATGTATGATGTGGCATTGTAATTCCTATTGCATTGGGACACTTATTATTCATAGGAATGTCTTCAGTAAAGCACTTCGCTGAGGGGCTCTGTACAACACAAGGAGTGCAATTTTCTCAGAAGCCTTTCTAACGGAAACCTATAGTTTAGAAATATTAAATCCATTCAACATAATGAATGATGATACCCACTTAATATAAAGAATGCAATAAAGCATCAGTAAAATATTAATTTTAGTTTTTCTTTCAAAATATGTTTATTAATAACTTTATAGAAATGAGAACTAATAGATGGATTTGTCCAAGTTTAGTTTCATTCAAGCTTTGATTTTTAAAATAAAAATTGTTGATTTCTTTTATGTTAAACTTCTGAAAAGCAGTGAAAAGATTATTGACCAGAGTAAGGAGGTAAATATTTTATAAGATGGTATATATTGTCAATATATACCAAATAACTTAAACTATACTTTTGAAGAAACCTTATTTGAATTCTTTGGCAATGATAAAGTCTCAGTTCCTCTTTAGGTTCTAAGTAATGAAGTTCATTTATTCAGTCAGTAGATATCTATTGAGTTCCAGACACTGTTCTCTGGGCAGGAGTTATAGCACTGAATAAAACAAAACTTCCTGCCTTAATGATATTTACATTCCAGTTGGATTAGACAAATAAGAAATGAAACAAGTACAATATATAGTATTAGACTTGGAAATTGCTAGTGGGGAATATAAAGGTCTGGTTTTACTTTTATATACCATAAATAAGTGTTAGTCGCTCAGTCATGTCCAACTCTTTGCCACCCCACGAACTGTAGCCCTCCAGGCTTCTCTGTCTATGGGATTCTTCAAGCAAGAATACTAGAATGGGTTGCCATTCCCTTCTCCAGAGGATCTTCCTGACCCAGGGATTGAACCCAGGTCTCCTGCATTGCAGGCAGCTTCTTACCGTTTGAGCTCCAGGGAGGTGCTTTATATACCATAGGGCGGCCTAATAGGAAGGTGCCATCTAAGCAGAGGCCTGAGGACATGAAAGAGTGAGCCCTGTGGGTATCCGGGCTCAGACCACTTTGGGTAGAGGGATCGGAGAGCACGAAGTCTATGAGGTGGGAAGATGCCTGGCTCTTTGAGGCTTAACTAGGAGGCCAGTATGCTGGAGTGCACCAGAGGGACAGTAATATGAGACATTTGAGGTAATAAAGTTATTACAAACATCTTGGGATATGCTTTTTTTTTTTAATTGTGCTTTTCGAAATAATGTCATATTATGTTCTTGCCACTGGAGACTTATAAAAGTGCTGTGGAGTAGATTTAAATAATTTTAGGTACCATTATACTCAGAATTTTGTTCTTTCATCCATCTGTTTTTTTCTCTGGCTGGCTAGCTAGATCATCTTATGTGCTTCTGTTTTCAGCAAGGGCATAAACTGTTTTAGGTAGTTCACATATGTATCTGTATAGGAAAGGGAAAGTGTTAGTTGCTCAGTCGGCCCGACTCCTGTTGACCCCGTGGACTGTAGCCCACCAGGCTCCTGTGTCCATGGGATCCTCCAGGCAAGAGTACTGGAGTAGGTTGCTTTGCCCTCCCTCCAGGATATCTTCCCAACTTAGGGATTGAACCTAGGTCTCCTGCATTGCAGGCAGATTTTTTTTTTTTTTTACTGTCTGAGCCATTTGTATATAGGATGATTAAAAATAACTATGGAAGAGGAATTAATATCCCCCAATATTATATTCTCTGTGAGATTAAGAGGCTGTGAAATACAGGGAAAAGGTCCCTAGTTCCCTGTTCAGACACTGATTTTGTATTCAGATAGATTTGATTTATATTCCAGCCCAACTCTGGACCAGCTTGGGAAAATTATAAAATCTCTGACCCTCAATTCTTTTAATCTTCAAAAAAGGTGAATAAAATTATCTACTTTCCCGATGTAAGCCTTAGAAATAATGTATGTAAAGGGTCTACACACTACCTTTCTTCTTGGAGGCACTTAATAAATAGTAGGCAGTGTCTTCATCTGAATAAGAGATAAAGCTGGTAGGAATTATTGAGGCCTTCAGTTAATCTAGAAATTTTATGGAAGTTAACTGTTTCACTGTCATCCTGAGAGAACCTTTTCCTTGAAGTGACATGAAGTGAAGTGGCTCAGTCGTGTCCGACTCTTTGCAACCCCATGGACTGTAGCCTACGAGGCTCCTTGGTCCATGGGATTTTCCAGGCAAGAGTACTGGAGTGGGTTGCCATTTCCTTCTCCAGGGGATCCTCCCGACCCAGGGGTCAAACCCAGGTCTCCCACGTTGTAGGCAGACGCTTTACTGTCTGAGCTACCAGGGAAGCCTAGCAATTGGCAGATGGAGATAATTGAGTTTTCCCACGTTCTGTATTTACTATTGAAGATGCTAATGGGGCATAGATTAACCTCTGAAAGAAGATGATGCGGGCGGAATTAGGTGTAAAGCTTTGTTGTTGCCCTGGGGATTCCTGGGCTGGTAAAGAATCTGCCCACAATGTGGGAGACCTGGGTTTGATCCCTGGATTGGGAAGATTCCCTAGAGAAGGGAAAGGCTACCCACTCCAGTATTCTGGCCTGGAGAATTCATTCCATGGACTGTATAGTCCATGGGGTCGCAAAGAGTTGGACATGACTGAGGGATTTTCACTCACTCACTGGGGATTCCTATTCTTGGTATATGGTTGACATGGGCAGAAAGATTTGTAGCCTTTGTGGTTGTGTACTCAGTAACATCTGCACAGAGATGTCTTCCTATCTATTCCCAGAGTACTTGGTTTGTGCATTCACTGTCATTTCCATGTGTTTATTTTGCCCTTGTATAAGTTGGGAATTTCTGTTTCTGCTGTAATTGAATTAAATATTCTTTAAGGCAGGGGCAATGTCTTCATCTCTGTAGTCTTGGTGTGAAGTCAAGGCATGGTAAATCAGTACCACTAGTGTTAGCTCCAGGAGGACTCCAATCTTAAATTTCTTTCTTTCACTAATGTATGTTAAGGCATTAGGACAGTACTTGGCACATAGGAAGTACACAGCAAGTATCTGTTGAATGAATGAGTCTTGTCTACCAAAGATGAGCCTTTAACATTTAAGGATATTAAATCTTCTGGTATTAGATTGGGTCAGGTTTGAAAAAGTCTAGAACTGGTGCTTAAATGAGTAGATAAGCTCTATAGCACTCACACTTTGCTGACACCATTGCTTTAGAGTACCTCCTGGTTTGGAGAGCAGGAACTTAGCCAGTTTGGATCTTCAGCTGAATAAATAGTGAAAATGGTCAAAAATGAGTCAGAGTAAATAAAAATAGAAATAGAAGATCTAATATATTACAGATTGAATAGCCAGTCCGTGATGTAGTCATATGTGAGTGTTTTGGGTTAGCAGTCACTAGTAAGGCAGATCCTCCTGCAGGAAGACAGAGTGCTGAGAAATTTTGTGGATTGTAAGTTACTGAGTTAAAGTAGTGAGTGAAGGAGAATGCCGTGAGACTTAATTTGTAGTAATACCTCTTCAATATTTTAAGATTAATACTTTAATCATACTTTCTGTTTTATGTTTTTTCAGTTAGAAAATAGATTTTATAGTTAAAAGCTTTTTTGAGCACATATGTTTTCCTGCTGTGAATAAAACAATTTAAAAGCTTAATAATATTTAATGCTATGTTTATATAGGAATTTGTGAGGTATGATGTATTTATAGAGGGAAACATGAGCAATTGACCAAGAGTAAATAACTGAAATGTTATATTAAAATATTCCTTTCAAAAAAATATATTCCTTTCAAGGAAATACTTAGTTTGATACTTTATAATAAATGCAGGCTGTTATTTATTTTAATGTTATTTATTGACAACAATGAAAATGTTGAGAAATACTTTTATAAGAAAAATGGTATTATAAAATAGGTTGAGAATGAATCAGTGTTTTTAGAAATGAATACTAGAAACCCTTCACTAGTACAAAATTAAATATTACATTTTTTACATCACATATTTTCCACTTAGATTATAGAGTTATAAAGGAATATCTTCCCTGAAACCTTGCCACAGTTGTTTTTTTTTGGTTTTGTTTTGGTTTTGGTTTTTTTTGAGCCACCGTTTTGAATAAAAGGAATATGAAACTACATAGGAAAACTTAAAAGAGGAAAGATTGTCAAGAATTTTTGAAGTTTTGAGCCTGTAGCTGGGAGCATCTTTTCTGCTCTAAAATGAGAAAACAATTTGGAAATTGGAAGAAAGATATATTTTACTTTATTCTTTGCTATGAAGTGAAGTGAAGTTGCTCAGTCGTGTCCGACTCTTTGTGATCCCACGGACTGTAGCCTACCAGGCTCCTCTGTCCATGGAATTCTCCAGGCAAGAATACTGGAGTGGGTTGCCATTTCCTTCTCCAGGGGATCTTCCCGACCCAGGGATCGAACCCAGGTCTCCCGCATTGCAGGCAGACGCTTTATTGCCTGAGCTACCAGGGAAGCCCATTCTTTGCTATATAAAGTTAATAATTCTCTATTTAACATTGAAAAACATTTAAAAAGATATCAAAAGTATTAATGACTTCAGATCAGTGTTAGTCAGAGGAACATAAAGAAGCATTATTACCTATGGTTTTGAAAAGCAAACGAAGAAACCAAAAAAGAAATTTTCTCCAAAATATTAGTAGTCATGCAGCTAATTTAGAGTAGTAAGCATTACGAAAATTTATTATGTGAAAGTGTGAAAATTCTGTTAAAACATTCACAATGTAATGTCATTTTTAAAAAAAGGGAGAGCAGGACGTCTCTGGTGGTCCAGTAGCTAAGAATCCACCTGCCAACGCAGGGACGTGGGTTTGATCCCTGGTCTGGGAAGATTCCACGTGAATGGAATGAGCTAGTGAAGCCCATGAGGCCCAGAGCCCGTGCTCCACAGTGAGAGAAACCACAGCAGAGAATCCTGGGCACCGCAGCTGGAGAGTAGCTCCCTGCAACTAGAGGAAACCTGAGCGTGTCAGTGAAGACCCAGCACAGCCATAAATAAATAAATGTAGCAAATTTTTAAAAAAAGAAAGGAAGAGCAAATTTTAATTTTGAACTGAGATAGTTACATTTATATTGCATTTTTATTAAAAGCCCCATCTCTTTTAGAAGAATTAATATCTGTATTATGATTTTTAGAATATTATTTCTGCAGACTTCTTTATTGCATTTTTTATAGCTATATGAACAGATGTTATGTCGATAATCCTTTCCCATATTATATGGTATTATATTTTGGACCATAGACTGATTTTACCTATTGTTAATTTTTAATTGAATGTTAAAGACATTTATTCTTTTCTAAAGTATAATTACTACTTTAAGATTTTAGGTAACATTTCATTGTGCATTATTTTCAAGTTTTTAGCGATAGTGCTTTTTGATTTAATGAAGATAAAGCAAATTTGGAAAACTCCGTAGTGGCCACAGGACTGGAAAAGGTCAGTTTTCATTCCAATCCCAAAGAAAGGCAATGCCAAAGAATGTTCAAACTGCTGCACAATTGCACTCATCTCACACGCTAGTAAAGTAATGCTCAAAATTCTCCAAGCCAGGCTTCAGCAATACGTGAACTGTGAACTTACAGATGTTCAAGCTGGTTTTAGAAAAGACAGAGGGACCAGAGATCAAATTGCCAACGTCCGCTGGATCACTGAAAAAGCAAGAGAGTTCCAGGAAAACAGCTATTTCTGCTTTATTGACTATGCCAAAGCCTTTGACTGTGTGGATCACAATAAACTGTGGAAAATTCTGAAAGAGATGGGAATACCAGACCACCTGACCTGCCTCTTGAGAAACCTATATGCAGGTCAGGAAGCAACAGTTAGAACTGGACATGGAACAACAGACTGGTTCCAAATAGGAAAAGGAGTACGTCAAGGATGTATATTGTCACCCTGCTTATTTGGCTTATATGCAGAGTCAGCATGAGAAACGCTGGGCTGGAGGAAGCACAAGCTGGAATTAAGACTGCTGGGAGAAGTATCAATAACCTCAGATATGCAGATGACACCACCCTTATGGCAGAAAGCAAAGAACTAAAGAGCCTCTTGATGAAAGTGAAAGAGGAGAGTGAAAAAGTTGGCTTAAAGCTCAACATTCAGAAAACTAAGATCATGGCCTCTGGTTCCATCACTTCATGGCAAATAGATGGGGAGACAGTGTGAACAGTGGCTGTCTTTATTTTTTTGGGCTCCAAAATCACTGCAGATGGCGATTGCAGCCATGAAATTAAAAGATGCTTACTCCTTGGAAGGAAAGTTATGACCAACCTAGGTAGCATATTAAAAAGGAGAGACATTACTTTGCCAACAAAGGTCCATCTGGTCAAGGCTATGGTTTTTCCAGTGGTCATGTATGGATGTGAGAGTTGGACTGTGAAGAAAGCTGAGCACCAAAAAATTGATGCTTTTGAACTGTGGTGTTGGAGAAGACTCTTGAGAGTCCCTTGGACTGTAAGGAGATCCAACCAGTCCATCCTAAAGGAGATCAGTCCTGGGTGTTCATTGGAAGGACTGATGCTGAAGCTGAAACTCCAATACTTTGGCCACCTCATGCGAAGAGTTGACTCATTTTGGAAAAACCCTGATGCTGGGAGGGATTGGGGCAGGAGGGGAAGGGGCCGACAGAGGATGAGATGGCTGGATGGCATCAGCGACTCGATGGGCATGATTTTGAGTAAACTCCAGGAGTTTATGATGGACAGGGAGGCCTGGCATGCTGGGATTCATGGGGTCGCAAAGAGTTGGACACCACTGAGCGACTGAACTGAACTGAACTGAGGGATTCTTTTCCTGTAAATATATGAATGAAATGCACTTTAAAAAAAAAAATCCTTCTGTACTTCATGTACAACTCTTGGCTATCTGATAAAGCTTAAAATGTTTAGTTTGATAATGTGTCTTGCCTAATTTACCTTTCTGGTTTTCTAATCAAAAGTCCTTAATCAGGCTGTTCTCACACACTGAATTCACTGCTGCCTCTCTGTCTTTGCTGGTGGTATTCCCTACCACCCCCTTGCCTTTTGATTATCTTAATTCTTTTTTCTTTTGAATAATCATTATAGAGGCCTGCTGCTGCTATGTCATTCCAGCCACTACTGTCTTGCCCCAGTGCTGGTAGATAATCAGTTTTCCCAATTTATTGCATAATCTGCTTCTTTATGAAATCTTTCTCTCAGCTGTTATAAGTAGATCCTTAAAGCAATTTGTTGAGTTTCTGATTGTTTCTCTCAGAGGTTGAGCATCTTTTAGAAATGACTTCTGTTAAGATTAAAAAAAAAAAGCAACAGCCATGTTTTGCTAATTTGTGGGTGCAAAGAAGAAAGGAGGGTTGATAAATATTCTTAAATGGCAGAATTAGCATATAGAAATATCTTGCAGAATGAAGCAGTAGATTGAATCCAAGAAGATAAAATTAAGCCTATATTAGGTTTGAATATTTCCCCTACACTCACTTCTAGTGAAGGAGGGTAGGTAGGAAGATTGGATCTTGGCGAAGACTTGGATTAAGAGTAGCAGATATAAAAAGCAGTTAGGAGTTTTGGTTGACAGTGAATTCTATGTGCAGAAAAAGTTATATCATGTAGGGTTGCTCATAGATATGTTGTTTGTGTGTGCATATAATACACAGAGTTGACTTAAACGTTGTAGACCTTTTTGGTTAATGTTTCAAGGCACTTAAAACTGCATTTTTTTTTCTTAAGAATAGGAAGTGCTTATGTTGAGGAAATTTCTGATAACACGCATACTCTATTGCAGTGTGGGAGACCTGGGTTCGATCCCTGGGATGGGAAGACCCCCTGGAGAAGGGAAAGGCTAACCAATCCAGTATTGTGACCTGGAGAATTCCATGGACTGTACAGTCCATGGGGTTGCAAAGAGTCGTACACGACTGAGCCACTTTCACTCTGTTGTCGAGTAGAAAAAAGATGGGAGCTGTAGAGATGTGTTCCAGGTTGTAAATTCCTCTTCAGTGTAGTTCAGCTCGGATACTTCCTTCCTTATGTTTTCCTAGGTGGGATAGGATGGGCTTCCTGCTTCTCCTCAGATGTACTGTGTGTCCGCCACTCCACTCACCCAGACAGAGGGCCGCACCTGTCTCCTCCACCACGCGAGTGCCAGTCGCTGAGCGCTTCCCTTGGGATGGGCTTGCCTGCTTTTATACTTTGGGGAGAGGGACACTGCTGCTGTTTCTTCGTCCTTAATCACTAGCTAATCTCTGTCAAGGAGCTCAAGGAAACTTGATTATCAGAGGATTTGTTATTAGTGAACTATTTTATGTATATTGGCTTTTTTCTGTATTATTCTCTACGTTGATTACAGTGTAGATAGGGCCTAAAGTTAGACCTGCCTTACTGAATACCAGAGTAGAAAATATTCTTTAATCTATAGATGTCGAGTCCTTTTTGATATGAGACGGTGATAGTCTGTTTTTCCATTTTATTTTAAGACATCACCATTATTCACCAAGTGCCTTCTGTCCCCATTCTCTTTCAGTAAGGACGTGATTGACTGTGTCACCTGTGCAGTAGTTGAAAATGGATATAGTACACAATCTCAGGACCTCCCTGCTTTGTTGTAGATCATTTAGCCGTATGTAAGTGATTTAACAGTCATGCAGTCAGGGTTTTCAGAGTAAATAATTTCCATCCCCATTACTTTATCTTTGTATTCATGAACACTTGCAGGAACATAATATTCTTCAGTTAAATATATACAAGTTAAAAGAAAATCAGGCTAAAAGTAAAAATCAAAATTTTAAATCAGGCTAACTTAAATACTTAGAAATTTGTAGTTTTGTAATAATAGTGATTGAATAGCTTTTAATTTAAAACACCAGCAATTGAGTAAATATAATTGTAGTGAGGAATGAATTAATGTAGTTTTGTTGTAGGAGCACAATCCTGTATATATTTTAGTTTAAAATTATGGCAAAAAAACCCACTGAAAAAAAATTTAAAAAAAATTATAGCTTTTAAGAGCTTTTTTAATCTTTTAATCAAAAATGTGTATTAGTGAGCAGGCTTTAAAAGAAATAGTAAAACAAATTTCTTCACATAATAGACTGTAAGAAAATGTGGCATGCCAACTCCTGATAAGGTACTTAAAAATTATTGCTGCTTTAGTTATAAATATTTCTTGCTGTTGCCCTGTTTGTCGTGCCCGTTTACACGGTGGTTTTGGTTGACCTTGGTGGCTCAAACAGTAAAGCATCTGCCTGCAAGGTGGGAGACCCAGGTTCATCCCCTGGAGAAAGGAATGGCAATCCACTCCAGTATTCTTACCTGGAGAATTCCAGAGGAACCTGGTAGGCTGCAGTCCATGGGGTGGCAAAGAGTCAGACATGACTGAGTGACTAACATTTTCACTTCAGTTCACAAGATTATAGTTATCAATGTTGGAAGTTCACGGCCTCAGAACATTCTTTTGTGTGTGCGTGTGTATCAGCTAAATCAACAATTTTATTCACTCTTTTATAACTGTGATGAGTAAAAAACAATTGGTTTTAAATGAGTCATAAATTTTAAGATGTATGCAAATGTCATCCTAGTAGCACCAAAATAATGCACACTTGAGCTGAAGTAGGGAGAAAAGCAGTGTTGTGCAGGAGTCCTGCCCTCACTTTCACCAGAAAATGTATTTAAATTAGAATTTCCAAATGTGAGAAATCTGAAAGGAATGAAAACTGCTAGTCCTTAATGGTAGCGTATGGTTGGTGTTAGCCAAAATGAAGTTCAGGCCGTGATGCTCTGTAGCCACCGTATGACCTACCCAAAGGCAATCAGAACACACTTCTTTCTTTTTCCTTTCTTTTTTTTTTTTAACTAATTGGCCCGTGTTTAGTTTACTGAATGTCATCTGGACTCAGTAAAAATCAAGTGACCTGCATTGAATTAGTGTAATTGTAATACAAACAGAATATCGCATAGTTTTGGTCTTATACAGGAAAGGAGAACGTTGGAAAGATTTTTCTGTTTGATAAATAGAAACTGAAGATATGGGGATCCAGACCTGGTTCATACTTGATTTTTACCTTTCATGTCTTTCTGTAAGTTCAGTATTTGGACGTTTAGACTTTTCCTCTATATTAAAAAAAAAAAATGTTGGTTTTCCCTGTGAAACTTACTACAAAGGAAATTTTTTAAAAAATCTTAGAATTAGAAAAAGAATCTTACATATTTTATAAAGGTCATAGATCTGATTTTTCCTTAAGCTTAAGCAAGTTAGCGTTGTTCAAAACGGAAGTACTTTTTCGCTCTACTAGGATTGTCAGGAATTTGACATATATTTTTACCTTTATCATGACTAATATTGCAGCCTCTTCAAATATAATTTTTATTAGTTTTTTATAGTTTATATTCTATTTCAGAGAGGCAGTAGCTACATTTGCCAAGGGAACAAAGGGCTGAAGAATTGAAATGTCACTTTTAATAATTTGTTTAAATTTTTAGCTGTGTGACTTGGATCTTATAATTAAATCCCTTAATTTGACTTTGAGAATATCATTTTAGAATGGAGTTATTTGGCATTCTGAAAGTCTCATTTATTCTGCATAACTTATACCCTTGTATTAGGATACTGAAGATAAAGGACAGTAGCTATAGGCAGGTTAGATTTTCCTATTGTAATTTCAGAGAACTTGTATTTTTGTCTTTATTTATTGAAATTTTTGTGGCATTTTTACTTGTTTATTTAATGTTTGTCTTCCCCACCAGAGGTGGCTCAGACAGTAAAGAGTCTGCCTGCAGTGTGGGAGACCTGAGTTTGATCCCTGGGTCAGGAAGATCCCCTGGAGAAGAAAATGGCAACCCACTCCAGTATTCTTGCATCAAAAATACCATGGACAGGGGACCCTGGCGGGCTACAGTCCATGGGGTCACAGAGAGTCGATCGCAACTGACTGACTTCACTTTCCCTTTCCGCACCAGATGCATGTCCTAGGGGAGCAGGCACTGGCTCTTCCCTTTTGTTAAAATCTGATATTCTTTAGTCTCTAACTCAGAGACTGGCATGTAATAGGCAGTAAAATTAGTTAAATATAAAATGAATAAAGACTTTATTTAGATTAGTATATACAAAAATCTGTTATCTATATTGGACTTCCCAGGTGGTGCAATGGTAAGAATCTGCCTGTCAGTGCAGGAGATGCAAGAGATGCAGGTTTGATCCCTGGCTTGGGAAGATCCCCTAAGAAGGAAAAGCCAACCCACTCCAGCATGCTTGCCTGGAGAATTCCATGGACAGGGAAGCCTGGCAGGCTACAGTCCATGGGATCACAAGCACACACATACATTATCTAAATAGTACTCAAGTACTCAACAATCTAGTATTGATAATATTTAGAACAGTGTAATTGCAGTGGTAGAATCCTGGTTATTCTACTTTCTGGTTTTATTGCCTAGGACAAATTTAACTTCTTCATATCTCATTTTTTTTCATATGTAAAATGAGAATAATTATAGTCTATTCTGAACTGTTATGAGGATTAAATGAAATAATTCACATAAAATCCTTGGGAAGTGCTGCATAAATGTGGATTGATTTTATCACTGTTCTCTTTATTATTATTTTAGAGGTACTTCAAAGTTATGAGAGGAATGTATAGCTTTAATAGAGTTGTATTAGGAAACCTTCAAAGAATAGGTAATGTTCTAATAGGGTATTAAAAGATGAGTGTTAGTCAGTAGTTCATGGGCAAAGCGGTGTATCTGTAAGCCATGCCAAGAAGCTTGTACTTTATTTTGTAAGTGATGGGGAAAGACTGATTTGAAGTACGGGTTGATATGCAGACTTACCTTTTAGAAAGGCTATTTTGCAAGCAGTATAGAGAGAGGAAAGATACCAGAGGCAGATAGAGCTGGCAGGCAAGGTTATTGTGATCTTAAAATTAAAATGTCAGTTTGGCGTGGTCTCTGAGTAAAACTGTTATAAAAATATAAGAAATTATGCAGATAATGGTAATGATCATCCTCATCATATTTGTTATTATTAATAACTGCAGATGCCATTTACTGGCTGCTTGTCATATGCAGTATTTTAACATTCATCTCACCTAATTCTTACAGGGTTACTAGAAGGTAGTAGTTCTTCAGGTGTGATTCCTAGGCTAGTGGCATCAGCATCTTCTGAGCACTTGTGGGAAGTGCAGATTCTTGAGCCTCACCCCAGGCCTTTGGAATCTGAATCTCTCTGGGTGAGGGTCAGCAATCTGCATTTCAGCCTGATCTCCAAGGAATTCTGATCCTTGCTAAAATTTAAAAGAACCATTGTTGTATGTATGTATTTATACAGATGAAAAATAAAAGGTGAGGTGTTTTTAATAGTACTCTGTTAATTCTTTAGTTTTTCTTATGTAATATATTAAATGTAGTTTAGCAAGTTTCTGATCAGTAAACTTTAGTTTTTCTCTTTTATTCTGAGCTTAGAAATACTTTCTAATAAGAAACATGTCTTCAGATTAATCTAGTGAACCAATATATTCTGTATTATCTCTGTGTAGAGAGGCGAGATAGCTTGATGGTTTAGAACATCAGCTTTGAAGCTACACCATCAAGGTTTAATTTCTAACACTGTCCTTTATTTGCTCAGTATTACAGGGCAAGTTATTTAACTTCTGCATGCCGTAGTCTTCTGTTATATAAAATGTAGTAACAATCCGTCATTGGGTTTTTGTGAAGATTAATAGAAATAATTTTTGTAAAACTGCTTACCATGCACATTATCTGTATACAGTAGATATAATACTAACAACAGTTATTATTATTACATATAACAGATAAATTTGTCAAAAGTTACATAACAAAATTTTTTATAGTGCTAAGATACCCTAAGCACAGGATGTTTGTCATTGAAGCAATATATAGGGTTAAATGGCTGTTATGTGTGTTAGGTGTAAGGACTCATTCTCTTTTTCTGGCTTTAGTAGAAGGGCATGCTCCTTTTTTCTTGTCTTCCACCCTATACCCATCACTTCTCCCTGTTGTGGAGCTTTACAGAATCAGGTTCTCGTTTAAGGAACAGCTTCCCTCCTGCTGTCCTCCACTTGCTGCCCTGTCTTACTCCTTCTTCTCAGAGCCATGCGTAAAAGGACTGACGGATACTTGCCACCTTTATTTCCTCACTTCCCTCCTGCCCGCTGCTGGACAGACTTTGGCTGTTTCTTCTCCTCCTTTCTTTCCTGTTCGGTTTTACATCTGTTTGACCTTAGTAGCCATTTTCTTCTTAAATTTCCTTTTTTCTTTAGACTCATTTTTAATTATCTTTTCTGTACTGTCTTGAGACACTTCAAATCCAAATCTGTTTTGTCAGCAGACTTTGTTTTTACCTTTGTATTTCCTGTTTTGGTTAATGATACTGCCATCCAAATTAGTTGTCAAATTGAAAATCTGTTCTCTCTCTGTCCAGTCTTCTACTGTTAATCAATTACCAAGTCTTTTTGATGCTGCTGCTTAAATTTCATGAAATCTTTAGTTTCTTTCCAGCTTCTCTACCACTGAGCTAATTCAAGTTCTCATTATTCACCATTATTCATTCACATTACTTACACCCTTAGCATCTCTTAAATACATCTCCTTCTTTCCATCTACATCTTTATTTCCTCATTTCAGACCTCATAATTTTTCTTCTGGATTTCTACAACAGTCTCCTAACTGTTCTAATGGTGTTCAATTTCACCCTACTTTCCAAAGTATCCTTCATGATGCTGCTATATTGATCATTCTAAAATGAAACACAGATCATATTACTTCTTTATTTATAATCCTCCCATTAAAAAGCAATTTCTTTCATTTATCTCTAGATTAAGAGCCAAACTCTTAAGGGTGTTACACGCAGTCCTGGGCTCTGCCTCCTTTTTTATTCATGTGATGGCCGCTTTCCTTTAGCCAAACTGTCATTTGTAGGTAGTTTAGGTCTTACTGCTGTTCACTGTCCAGGTTCACTTCTCTCTGCCTGCCTTTTCTCCCATCTGTCTTCTCCACTGTCTAAGCTGGGAACCTTTCCTCTGGGCTTCCTTAGTACCCTGTGTAGCTTAAGATCATGGCACTTATTACACTCTATTATAATTTGTCTGACTTTTTCACCAGATTTTACATTTATTGAGAGCAGCGTATGTGACTTCTATCTTAGGTCTTCAGTGTCTAATGCAATGCTTTATGACAGAGTAGGTGTAAAATAAATGGTTAATGCATATATATATATATATATTTGAAATATGTAATTTTTATGTGCATTTTTAAATAAACTAGGAAGATTGAGGTGGACATGTCTATATGGTGTGTCACTAAATCTGAATAAACTTTGAAAGAAGAACATTATTTCTTTCTTATCAGTTAGCAGCTTGAGTGCTACCATGTGTTAAGCCCTGGGTGAGATACTGCTTGAATGAAATCAAAAGAAATAAGAGAGAAGGACTGCTGTTACGATTTGCTTTTTCTTTGACAAAATATTACTTTAAACAATCAATTTTATATTCATAATTCATCATATTTTATTTTTAGTCCACTTTAGTTTGGGGAAACAACATAGAACTCCTTTAGGTTAGCATCTAAAATGCTAATTTTGAACTTCACTGAGTATAGTATGGCACTAGTCCAACACAATCTGTTAAAAATTTTCCTCTGGGTCAGATCTAAGTTGAGAAGAATGAGGTAACTTTAATGTGAACCCAGATTGTACTTCAGTCCTTCTCTCCAGTGAGTTGCCAAATTCACAATTCCGTTTGTATCTGGAATTGAGGAAGCTGAGTTTAATGTGGATTTCTGCCAATGATAGCAAATCTTGGCAAGATAGTCTTGTTCTCTGTGCTTAATTATATAGTTTTATTATAAAGTTTTTCACATGTTTATTTGGAAGTACCTCTCATATACTTTATTCTTTTGGTGGTTAATCATTTACTGTCAAATTGTCCTTCTTTTCTGAGAAGGCCAGCTTACATTTTTATACGTTGCCATTAGTTATCCTGTTCTGCCTCTTCACTAGATTTATAGATTTTAAAGCTGTCCAGGTGTCTTAAGGATCATTACATCGGAATCCCTCTCTTTTGGGAATTCAAAATCTTAGTGAAACTGAAAGAGACTGTTATATATTAATTCATCCAGTATTTATTGAGTGTCTGCTGTGACACTGTTTTAGGCCCTGGGAAATAGCAGTGAATGAAACAAACTTCCAGGCTTTTAGGTGTTGACATTATAGTGGGGAGAGACAATAAATTACCCACAAAAAAGTATTTAATAAATACATCAGGTGCTGATAACTGCTGCGCTAGAAAAATAAGCAGGATACGAGGGGTACAGCATGACAAAGGGCGCTTGTGATGGTGTGTATGGGGTGGTCAAGAAGGGCCTCTCCTTTAGTAGAGATGTAAAGGAGATAAGAAAATGAGCCAGGCAGATTTCTGGTGAAAAAGTATTCTAGTTAGAGGAAAATGATATGGCAATGTGTTTGATGTTTTAAGGAGCCGTCTGGAGATCTGTATGGCTGAAGCTGGATGAGAAGGGGGGAGAAGCAGGAGATGAAGTCAGAGAGGCAGCAGAGGACCAGATCACTTAGAACCTTAATAAACCATGATGAGCTCTTTAGCTTTTCCTGGGAGTGAGATGGGACACCATTGGAAGGTGTTGAGCAGAGGACTGATACGGTCTTATATATGATTTAAAAAGTGTTTTGGTCTTCCTTTAAATTGTAGCAGGGCAAGGATGGTAGCAGAGTGAACAGGAGGGAGGTTACTTCTTTGATAGACCAGGTTTGCGATGATGGTGGCTTGGATCAGGGTGGTAAAGGTAGAGGTATTGAGAAGTGGTCAGATTCTGGATATATACCGTAATTTGTATGGCATGTGAATTATGTCTCCATTTATCTGTGCAGACTAGTCATATCGAATGACTAGTGAATGAAATTGAATGGGTTAAAAATAATAGAATGATACTACTATCATCTCTGGGATGAAGACTCTTAAGACTTAAGTACAAGCCACATAGCTGCTTTTAAGGGTAGAACTGAGACAGAGCCTTCTATTTTCTTCTCAGTCTTTTCTCTCTGTATTTCGTGCTCTTACTTTCTTTTATTCAACAAATGTGTATGGAGCACCCGCTATATACTAAGCATTGTGCCTAAAACTGATGATACGTAAGATATTCGGAATTGGAATCACCTGAATTTGGTGGCCAAAATGACTGAAGTATCCAGTTCGGAGGCAGTTCAAGTGGTGATGAAAGAGACAGGGACTCCTGGAGGAGCAGGATTGCTGAAAGAAAGAAAATCTCTTTTTCCTGAGAGGCTTCCATGTGGTCTTTTCCTAGTAGCCAAACTGCTTGAAATAATAGCTTATGCTTGCTGTCTCTTTATTACTATGCGTACATTTTCTTTTAAATGTCTTTTAGTTTGTTTCATCATATTTACCAAGGATCACTAATGGCCAGATCCTGTGTCCTTATCTTAGTCCTCACGTTACTCCTTGGCCCCCCAAGAAAGGGCTTCCCTGGTAGCTCAGTGGTAAAGAATCCGCCTGCAGTGTGGGAGCCACAGGTGACGCAGGTTCCATCCCTGGGTTGGGAAGATCCTCTGGATGAGGGCACGGCAACCCACTCCAGTATTCTTGCCCGGAGAACCCCTTGGACAGAGGAGCCTGGCGGGCTTCAGTCCATAGGGTTGCAAAGAGCTAGACACAACTGAAGCAACTTAGCACGACTTAGCGACTTAGTCCCAAGAAAGAACGTTTTTCCTGTAAAGGGCCAAGTAGTAACTATTTCAGTCTTTGTAGGTCATGTGCAACCACTCAACTCTGCCATTGTAATTAAAACATTCAACTCTGCAGCCATAGACAGCAAGTGAAAGAGTGAGCATGGCTATGTTCCAGTAAAACTTTATTTAATAATCAAGACAGGTTACTGGCCAGATTTGGCATGAGAGCCAGAGACTTGCTGATCCCTGTTCTAAGCTGTTGTATAGTTGTGATTCTCCCTGCTTCTCTGGTAAGGAGTGTTTCTCTCCTTTAGTGATAGGTTTCCCCTTTTTCATCTAATTAATGGCATCTCTTTGTGTAGTTACTTCTTCATGTAGTTCTGTCCATAGTATTTTCTTACTTTATGTTAAAGATTCTTGTAAGGCTTGTCAGTTGTGGGCACACTTTCTCTGTGTCTCGTAGGAAGTAAGTAAGGCTGAAGGATCCTGTTAGTAAAATCCCCCTGTCCTAGAAGCCAGGTCTGAGCCAGTGTTCTCAGGAAGATAGTTTTCTGCCATCACTCTCTTGGTGTCCTAAGTCTGCCACTTTAGCATCCCCCGCAGGCCTGAAAAGAGACCTTCAGTCAGTGAAGAGTCTTTTCTGTGGTCTCTAATCTTCTTGAGGGAAGTTAGAGGAATGAAGGACTTCTTTAAAAGGGGAGGTGCTTAAAGTCTCTTGAGGGTCTTGATCTGTATCTTTTGTTATCTTGGGGGTCCTAGATCCAGTCCTCCTTAGATACCAAGGGATGGCTGTAACTATGAAGCCTGGTGCCAGCAAAACTCTGCTCTCTAGTCTGAACTTGGCCATTTGCCGTCTTTTCTTGTGTCTCCCCTGCCTTGTCCCACCAAGCCCCAACCTGGCCCTGAGTCAGTTTGCAAAATCCTTTTGTCTCAACACAGCTTTCCTGACTTTGGGCTGATCTTGTCTTCTAGCTCAGAGAAAACGATACTGTTAGCTATTCAATGTTTCTGCCCCACACTGAGATGTATGTATTAGTCTGGTCCGGCCACTGTAACAAAATACTGCAGAGTGGGTGGCTTACACAGCAGAAATTTCTCGCAGTTCTAGAAGTTGGAAGTCCCAGATGAAGGGCAGATTTGGTTTCTCCTGAGGCTTCTCTTCATGGTTTGTCTTTTCACTTGAATCATCACATGCCTTTGTTACCCTGTGTATGCACATCCCTAGTGTCTATTCCTCTCCTTAGATGGTACCAGTCACATTGGATTAGGACCTTATCCTTATGACCTCTTTAACATAATTCCTGGTGGCTCAGACAGTCAAGAGGCTGCCTACAGTGTGAGACACCTGGGCTCGATCCCTGGGTCAGGAAGATCCCCTGGGGAATACTGAGTAGCAGTCCACTCCAGTATTCTTGTCTGGGAAGTCTCACGTGCAGAGGCACCTG
Source organism: Muntiacus reevesi (assembly GCF_963930625.1). NCBI lineage: Eukaryota > Metazoa > Chordata > Mammalia > Artiodactyla > Cervidae > Muntiacus > Muntiacus reevesi. The sequence continues at coordinate 15,396,341 of NC_089260.1, read as the reverse complement.
GTGGGCTACCGTCATGGTCACAGAAGAGTCAGACTTTGCAACTAAAAACAACAGCAAACAACAGCAGCAACCTCTGTAAAGGTCCTATCTATAAATACAGTCACATTCAGAGGTCCTGGGGGTTAGGGCTTCAATATGAATTTTGGAGGGACACAGTTTGGTCCATAACAGTAAATATCTGTAATTGTCTTTCCCTTCTTCCTTCCTTTTATGTCGTTTCCTTCTCTTCTCCACTTTCTCCCTTTAATCTCTTCACTGGTTCATTTTTACCAAGAGTAAACACACTGCTGCTCACCACTGTACTGCTACTCACTACCGCCACCACTGAGTACTACTACTGTGTTAGATTGTTACTATTCTTATAAAATAGATCACAATGTAAATGCTCTAGAAGTGATACTTTTGACTTTCAAATGGGGAACAGAACAGTTTTGAAATTTTGGAGGAAATTAATACTGACTTTTTTCCTATTTCATGGTTTGATAAACTATTCCCACCTTAATGTTAATAGTAAAAGTGTATTAAAACTATGAAAATACCAAATTAATACAAAGTGTCAAAATTTGTAGGACAGTTAAAACACCACTGAAAGGGAAGTTAATAAATTTTTTTCTCTTCTGTCTGTTTTTCATCAGTTGAGCCTTTTGTTTATTACTCTCACTTCTATAATTTCCAGTTGGAAATACCTTCTTTATGTCTTGGGTTTCTTTGCTGAGGCTTTCTATTTTTACTCTTTTTTTTTTCATATTATCTTTATTAGTATTAAAAATGTAAATGGCAAGATTTATGTTTACATTTGTTTCAACCAGTTGCAGGTTCATCACTGCTTTAAAATATTTGTCAAATAATTTTGACATCTCTGTTCTTTAAACTGTTGACATCTATCAATTATCTGTTTTCAAAAATAAATTCCTTTATTTCTGGTTGTACTGGGTGTTTGTTGTTGCAGACAGGCTTTTTCCAGTTGTGGCAAGCAAGGGCTACTCTTCCTTGCTTTGTGCGGACTTCTCACTGCAGTGGCTTCTCTTGTTGCAGAGCACAGGCTCGAGGGCTCGGATGCAGTAGTTGCAGCTTCCAGGCTCTAGAGTGAGGGTCAGGAGTTGTGACATCTGGGCTTAGTTGCTCTGTGGCATGTGGACTCTTCCCAGACCAGGCATCGAACCCAGATTCTTACCCACTGTACCACCAGCGCAGTCCTGAAGTCTTACGTTTGTTTTACACATATTGTCCATGATTTTTAGTTGTACTTAATGGATAGAATAGAGGAAGTATACCTACTCCATCCTCTTGAAAGCAGAAGAGTGACACATGGTTTTTAAATGGTAGTGCCTTTCTAGTTGATGGAATTTTAGGTATGTATAGAAAATATAATGTGTAAAATACAAGTATATATATCTTCCTATTTCTGTATATATATGTAAGAAAGGAAATAGTTTGGTTGTTGCTGCCTAGTTCTGGCCCTTGAATTATTGAGTTTTCATAGTTTCTTTCCTTCATTTTATTGATGAATTCTCAGTCTTTAAAAATGGTATGATTTTCATGCTAACCCCAGAGATATGCTGAGAATAGTAGGGGTTTAGAAGTAGATACTGTGTCCATAACTGCTTGCTTCATGAAGTGATTTTTGACTCTGGCTATTCTTAGGCTTATCTGGGGAATTTAAAAAATATACGTAGGCCCCCTCCAGATCAGATTCTTTGGGCTGGGTCCAGGACATCAGGAATTTTTTAAAGCCCTAATATGTAGCCAGCGTTGAGACCTTCTGGTCAAGGTTTCCTTAAAGAATGAATGAGCTAGAAATGAATACATGAATATATATATATATATTTCATTTTCACTAAGTTTTGGTTGAATCTGATCATTTAGATTTAATTTGGCTTTTGTATTTGACCAAAGCAACAGATTAAATCATTCTCTTCTCTAAACAAGGTTGAAGGACCATGTTGATAGATTTTTCTTTTCTCTAAAATTTACCATTAATTTCTAAGTGTCAAATTAAATTCCTGAGATCTGTCATTTCTTAATGATTACAGACTTTTCCACATTTTCAATTGTGTTTCTTTTTTTTTTCTTAATATACCTTTTGTTGTTATTTAATTTTAGTTTTTCTTATTTCAAATTACATTGATTTCATCCTATAATACTTTTTGTTAAACTGATTTGCACTGGGCATATTGTACTGTTCTTGGGCCAGAGCCTCCTTTATTGTGTAACGCCCTTGTCACCTTCGTGTGACGACCCACCAGTGTCCTCTGAGGCTCCTCTGTCCGTGGGATTCTCCAGGCAAGAATACTGAAGTGGGTTGCCATGCCCTCCTCCAGAGGATCTTCCCAACCCAGGGATCGAACCCAGGTCTCTTGAGTCTCCTGCATTGGCAGGTGGGTTCTTTACCACTGTGCCATGGTGGGCTTACAGGAAGTAACGTTTCATGAATCTTTTGTACAGGGTTTTCTTTTTTCTTTCCGTTTTGTAATCATGCTGTTTGTTCCATATTTTAGTACATTCTGTACTCATTCTGTTGCAATACATTGATTTAAGTATATGAAAAGAATCTTATCCTCACACACGTAGCTGAGTAAAACAGAGGAACATCTTAATCGTTTTTTTTTTCCCCCCTGAAATTTGTAGACATTATTCTTTGATACTACACTAAAACTCAACAATAGTAGTTTCATAAACATTAGTTTCAGTATTAGAATATGAAACCATAGTAGTAACTTTTCTTAATGATTACATTAAAATCCATCGTTCTGTTTTGCACTTTGAATGTGTCTTTTCTCATGTGATTGGTTAACATCTTAATTCACTGAGTAATGGCAGAGCTTTCACATTTTGACGTTCAGTACCCCCCAAAAATGACATTTGTCAGTATCACTACTAGTCTCATCAGAACAGTTTTTAATTTTAAGTATTAGTAAGTTATTAATAGTAACAGAAATTTTTGAAAATTTGAATATTCACTTGGAAGCTTGAATTTTATCATGGGTAGCAGAAAGTATCTGTATTTTCCTTGAAGAGATAGGCTCATTTGGCTTATTTTTGAGGAAATGTTTGCCACGTACCTGAATCTGAATTATGAAGAGTTTGCCTATCAAGTCTTTTTTTTTTCTTCAAATAAGAACAATGTTCCCCCCAAAAGTGATGGTTTGGCTTGCACTGTAATCATGTGTGCTTTTTCATCAAGACAACCATTTTACTTTGATAGCAGCGTAAGTAGTATATGCTTCCTTCTCATTTAATCACAATATTAAAAAGATATTTGTTCAGATATTAAGATTCTTAAAAATGAAGGTTTTTTTCTTTTTCATCAAGGACATTCTTAAAGTGGGTTTTGTTTTTTTTTTTTTTTTTAAAGAAAACCATGACTGCATAGTGAAGAATACAGTGATTACTAGGAGAGTTTGGTTCCACTGTCTTGATTGGTGCTAGGGGTCCAGCAGTTTTACCCATCATTGTTTTTTTACCTTTAGTGCAAATGTCAATAGAGAGAAAAAGGAGAATAATGTCTTAGGGTTTTTATGAAGATAGGTTTGACCTGATGGGCCCTAGGACTTCGTGAAGGAGGAACCACACTTTGAGAACCACAACTGTGGGGAAAAAATGTAGAGAAACATTATTCTTCCCCTTAATTTAAGAAGTACTTCTCGTATAAACTTACATATCAGTTTCACGATACTTTGCCATGTTTGAATACCACCTGTAATTTGGTTTTCTGTTTGAACCCCTGTGGGGTGGAATGCAATTCAGATCTGGTGCTAACCACCTGGAGTTGGTGTAGACCCCACAAGTTAAAGGTCACAGTTACCAACACAACTGCTGGTTCTTCAGAGACCAGCTGTGCTTCAGGGGTCTTCCGGTCACTGGTACCAACTGGCTATGAATTCGTCAATTCCTTTCACCTCCACAGGTTCAATAATTTGTTCGAATCACTCACAGAACTGAAGAAAGCACTATAGTTTTGATTACAGTGTTAATACAAAAGATACAAATCAGGAAAACCAGCCTAATGATTCACATGGATTAGGTTGGTGCAAATGTAACTGCAGTTTCAGTTCATGAATTTTAAATTGTGATAACTCTGCTCAAACTCAACTAACTAATAAAAATAGGAATCATTACAGTCAACACATTTTTGCCAACAAGAAATAAGTTTGTTTATTCTTGTAGCATAAAAATCTGTGCCTCAGAATTTGATGAACTCTTGGAAAGCTTTTTCTGCCTCCTGCTGGTTGTGGACAACAAAGAGTTGTCAGAGATGCTTGAAGAAGGGGTAGTTGGTTGGCAAGAGGTCAGGTGAGGCAAATGAGGCAAAACTTTGTAGCCTAACTCGTTCAGCTTTTGAAACATTGGTTGTGTGATGTGCAGACTGGCATTGTGGAGAAGAATTGGGCCCTTTCTGTTGACCAATTCTGGTTGCATAGGTTGTAGTGTACAGTGCATCTCATCAATTTGCTGAGCATACTTTTCAGATGTAATGGTTTCTCTTGGATTCAGAAAACTGTCGTGGATCACGCCAGCAGCAGACTACCAGACAGTGACCATGACCTTTTTCGGGTCTGGGTCTGGCTTTGGGAAGTGCTTTGGCACTTCTTGGTCCAGACGCTTGAGCTGGTTGTCACCGGTTGTCATATAAAATCCACTTTTTGTTGCACGGCACAATCCACTCGAGAAATTGTTCTTTGAAGATGACACTTCTAAAGGATGCTTTTTTTTTAATTTGCTGTCAACTTGTGAGGCACCCACTTATCGAGCTTTTTCACCTTTCCAATTTGCTTCAAATGTCAAATGACAGTAGAATGGTCGACGTTGAGTTCTTTGGCAACTTCTTCTGTAGTTGTAAGAGGATCAGCTTATATACTTGCTCTCAGTTGGTTGTTGTCCATTTCCGATGGCTGGCCACTACTCTCTTCATCTTCAAGGCTCTCATCTCCTTTGCAAAACTTCTTGAACCACCACTGCACTGTATGTTCGCTAGCAGTTCCTGAGCCAAATGCATTGTTGATGTTGCGAGTTGTCCCCACTGCTTAACGACCTATTTTGAACTCGAATAAGAAAATTGCTCAAATTTGCTTTTTGACTAACATCATTTTCCATAGTTTAAAATAAATATAAAGTAAACAGCAAATAATAAGTCATTAGTGAAAAAACATAAAGCGAGAAATGCAGGTTAAAATGATGTATAGCATAACTACATTTATTAAGAATGTATTCTGATAGCGAATGGCAAATTTTAGCAATGCAAAACTGCAATTATTTTTGCACCAACCTAATAGTAATTTAAATAAAATTAAAAATTCAGTTTCTTTGTTACACTAGCTCCATTTCCAGTACAAGCGTGCCTTGGAGATACTGCAGTTTCAGTTCCAGGCCACCCCAGTGAATCTAATATTTCAGTAACATGAATCATGTGAATTTCTTTGGTTCTCCAATGCATATAAAGGTTATGTTTACACTATCCTGTATTCCGTTAAGTGTGCAATAGCATTGTGTTTAAAAAAGAAAAACCAATATATGTACCCTAATTTTAAAATATTGCTTTGAAAAATGCTCATTTTCTTGTACATCTTCAGCAAGTCCTAGTATAAAATCAGAGATCATTGGTCAGAGAGCACCATAACAAATATCATAACACAATGCAAAAATAGGAAACAGTGTAAGAATTACCAGGCTGTGACACAGAGATGTGACGTGAGAAGGCGCTGCTGGACACGTGAGGCCGGCAGACTTGCTTGACGCAGGACTGCCTGGACCCTCAGTTTGTGGAACTCTCAGTATATGCATGACGCAGTAAGGCAGAACACAGTAGAACAAGGCGGCCTGTCCTCGATAGAGTGGATTCAGGTTGTATGTTTGGGGGAAGGATTTCGTGGGTGGTGGTGTGTTTTTCATGTTGTGTCATATCAGAAATCACATACTGTGAGTTTGTCTCTCAGTTAAGTCTGATCACTTAGTTAAGGTAGCAATGAACAGATCCCTCTATGGTAAGGTACATCTTCTCCTTTGTAATTATTGAGTGGTCTGGAAGGGAACTTTTGTAATTTGTAAGGATCCTTTCTTCAGTAATCGTTCTCTGGTGGTAGTATCCTCTGGTGGTCCTTGCCCAAATTGATCATTGCAGTACTTTTGAGGGTGACAAATGTTGATCTTCTAAGTCATTCAGTCATTGTGTGTTTATTAGCTGGTATTTTTCTATTAAAAAAACAGTTCTTCTTAAACTCTTTTTTAAAAATACCACTTTATATCATCTCCAGAGACAAAAAAATTATGCAGGATAGGAAAAAATTTCATCATTTTCTACCTGGCTCAGCTACTATATATGGTATTTACATAGTTACACTGTTGTAGGCACTGAGTATCAGTTTAAAGAAAATAATAACTAGTTTGGAAGAGGAAAGGTACTTGTGGAACAGGCAGGAAGAAGAAAGCTACATGTTCATCTGTAGTTGAGGGTCAGAAGAAGATTATGCCTCAAACCGAAAAATCGAGAAGTACCATTGTAAGCATGTTATTTATATAACTGAGGTAAATACCTAAAGAATCAGGTAAAATAGCGAGGTGTTTACCCTGGAGAAGAAAGGATTAGTGTGGAACTGCTGTTTTCCATAACAAACTTCGACAAATTCTTGAAAACTGTGTGCCTTCTAACTTGAAATAATTTTTTTAATGTAGAAGTGAAATAAAAAAATAAAAATATTACTATAGGCTAATTGATTTTCATCTTATCCAGTATGTTAGCTCAGTCAGTAAAGAATCTGCCTGCAATGCAGGAGACCGGGGTTCCATTCCTGGGTCAGGAAGATCCCCTAGAGAAGGAAATGACAACCCACTGCAGGATTCTTGGATGGAGAATCCCACGGACAGAGGAGCCTGACAGGCTGCAGTCCACGGGGTCACAAAGAGTCAGATACGACTGAGAGACTAAACCACCTCCATACTTACAGCCACTGGTATTACTATCTGGATGCTCAGTTTTTCCAAGTTCAGCTAGTCCTGCACCTTTTGGCACGGTTTTATTAATCTCTGAGTGCTTCCTTACTGAAATAAGGCCCAGCAATGTTTCTTCAAGGAGCCCTGATTTCTTTCAGTGAGAATGGCATTTTTGAAACTAAAATTTGGATGCCACGTGTGCTCATTGCTGCAGATGTCCTCTATCTTTAAATGTATCTGGTTCTTCCAATTTCCTAGCCTTCCCTGGCCCCGCCCTCCTCCATGGTGGGAGTTGATTGCTTCTCATTCATTTCTCAGATCTTTTGAGTTAAGACTCCTCCATTTGCTTTTCTGTTTTCAGAATTTTATTGCTATCCCATAATTGCTGTTGTCCTTCTCTCTGGAGTTTAAGCATTTAAAAAAATTCCTACTGTCCTTTAGTAGCATTTTTGGAATGGCGTTGAGTGAGTCAGTATATTCAAGTTACCATATTTAACTGGAGTCTTTTACATCAACACTGTTAGTATAGATTTGGAATTTATTCTGCATAAATAACTAGGTCTAATGCTGCTGGGGGTACAAAACTTGATAGGCCTGTTTATGCCTTCAAGTAGTTTCCATGTTACTCAGAGCGTTTAGAATGAGTTTAAAACTAACTGGAGTCCACGTTAAAATATGCAGAATGCCGAAGCTGAGGTGTGTGGTGTGATGGTACGTTGCCTTATGTTTTGTGTTCTAGCACAGTGGTGCTCAGCGTTGGCTGTACGTTAGGATTACTTGGGAGACAAAAAATAATGTGCCTGGTTCTCAGATCAGATTTAAATTAAATCTGAATCTGCTGTGAACAAAGCTAAGTTCTACAAGTTTTGAACTTCTTGGTAGACTTGATTAGCTTGTGTTTTTTATTTTTATTTTTTTTCCTTTAAGGGCCAAGAAGATACTTCAGGTTCATCTTGTAATTTTTCCTGCCCCACACCAGGAATAAGCTGGTTTCCTTCCTCGACCCCTCAGTATTTCAGACCTCACACCTTTGAACAAACCTGCAGCTCTCTTCTCTGTGCCTCATTAACTCACTCATTCATTCTTTAGGACCCAGCCTCTCATTTTTTTCCCTTAAATGTCAATTTGAGCTAACTCATTTTGTAATGCCCATTGTTCCCATCTATTTTAGCACTTACACTGTTTTGTTGAAGTGATCTGGTATGCATTTTCCTACTCCATTAGAGTCTAAACTTCTTGAATAATTTCTAGTATTATAGGTGTGGGTACATTTTATGTGCTTTAAAAAGGGTAATTGAGCTGATCACACACAGGATTTCCAATTCTGGAGTCTGAGAGAGAGTAGAATTATGAAGTTCCTTAAGTTTTGGCTCTTAGTTACTTTTGGTTTCTTCTATAGCCATATTTTATGGATATTTTTGAATTATATTAAAGGGATATTATATTTCAGCCTTGAAAAATGATTAAGACTTAACTGGAAGCATTTAAAGGTATGGGAATTTAAATTGTGCATCTGTGAGAGGTGCTTGTAGAAGCAGACTGAAATGGGTGATAACTTAAGCAGTGTTTTTAAGTGATGTCTTGTTCAATTATAAATATATAGTGACCTTTATAATAAAAAGTTTTAAAGGAATCTTATACAGTCTTGTACAATGCAGGACTTCCCAGGTGGTGCAGTGGTAAAGAATCCTCCTGCCAATGCAGGAGACACAAGAGATACAGGTTCAATCCCTGAGTCAGGAAGATCCCCTGGAGTAGAAAATGGCAAGCCACTTTCGTATTCTTCCCTGGAAAATTCCATGGAGAGAGGAGCCTATCAGGCCCCAGTCCGTGAGGTTGCAAATAGTCAGACACAACTGAATGAGCACTCACAACACATGCAGTCTTGTAGACAGTGAATATATATTTTGAATCTTCGAGATTTTGTACCAAATCATTCTGTACTGTTGTTTGTTTTCTCATTGTTATCTTTCTTTTTTATTATATCTTTCCATTTTCTTTTTTCTTTATCATTATGATTTATTACAGGATATTAAATATGGTCTCTGTGATACACAGTAAGACCTTGTTGTTTATCTGGTCTGTATATACTTGCTTGCATCTGCTAACACCAGTCTTCCACTCAGTCCCTCTCCCCTACCCCCGGTAACCACAGGTCTATTCTCTGTGTCTGTGAGTCTGTTTCTGTTTCATAGATAAGTTCACTTGTATCATATTTTAGATTCCACATATTTGTGAGATCAGATGTATTTGTCTTTCTCTTTCTGATTTACTCCACTTAGTATAATAGTCTCTAGGTCCATCCATGTGCTGCACGTGGCATTATTTCATTTTTTATGGTTGATTAGTATTCCATTGTGTGTGTGTGTGTGCACATGTGTGTATACACACATGATATATATATATATCACATCTTCTTTATTCATTCATCTGTCAATGTACATTTAGGTTGTGTCCATGTCTTGGTTATTATAAATTCACTTTTCTTTCAATAGAACATTTCTTTGTGGCTTTGTAATTTATACACTTGTCATTTTTATGGCAGTATGTTCCTCCATTTTGTTGATATATGGTATTTTACTTGGCCATGTCTTAATTGTTTGGTATTTTTTATTTATATTTTACCACAATTACAGAAAGTGAACTATAATTATTTTTATACAGATAGCTTTGCATTTTCTTTTTGAGAGAGCAAATATGTGTTACAGAGCCTTTACCTTGTAATAGAATTATCTGTGGCAGAAATCTAATAGAAACATGGAAATAGTGTGAAGTAGATAAGGAACCAGATAGATCTGATTTCTAGTTTTGACAGTCACTTTACTAGCTGTGTGATCTTGAATAAGCTAATTAACTGAGCCTCAGCAGTAAAATTGGATTAATAGGAGCTAATATTATTGTGCATTTATAATGGCAGGTGCTATTCTAAGTATTTTACATATATTAACCCGTTGAAACTTCAGAACAGCCCCATGAGGTAGCTCTGTTATTGTTCTGTCATTATTACTATTGTTCCCAATTTTAAAGTAAGGAAACAGGCGTAGAGAAGTAAAAGAGGTCAGTCAGATGGCTGCTTATGACAGAGGTGTGATGGTGACCCAGGGCCATCTAGAGCCGGCTCAGACCTCTAGAGCTGGTTCTCTTATTCACCCTGGACTGCCAGGGCATCAGCGCCATCCATCCCCTTAATCTGAGTCCTAGGCAGACAGACTGGCCTTCATGAGCAGATTAATGATTACTGAAATTGCTGCAACTGGAGCCGATTATGAAGTCATGCTTGCAGTGCTCTAACCTTGGGCTTACTGTAGAAACTGCACCCTAAGGGCAAGGATCACTCTAGATCTTCATCCTCTCTTCAAACCTCTGTCTGTTTAAAGTTGCTTTTAAGAGAGTGGTGAGAGAAACTTTGAGTTGTATTTTTATATTAATATTTGGTAGGCCTTTTGTTATCCTTCACTCTCCTCTTCCACCTGCATGTTCTTTTTAACCAACAGTTGAGTATTTGCCTAGTAGGATTTAACTCTTAACCTAGATTGCTAGGTAGAGTGCCAGAGTCTTACACGCCTAAAAAGGAATCTGAAAAATATCCAACTGCCTCACCTATATGAAGATACTGAGGCCACACAGCCAGAGGATGATTTAGAATTCAAGCCTATGTTTCTGACCTGAGTCCAGCATTGGTTTCATTCCACTGTACTGTTTACTCCCTTATTTGTATCTCTTAAAAGTTTTATTACTATGTATTCTTTTTAGGAATTATGTACTTTAACTTAACTTGCTGCCTCTGTATTATGTTCACTGTCAGAAGACAGCTATGTGTGTTTTTAGTTCTTCACAGTTTAGTGAAGTGCTTTCTCATCCTTTCTCTCATTTGCTTGTTATGAAGATAACCTTTTGCTCAGGTACCTGAGGTTCTTGAATAGTGGCACAGGTTCCTTTGTGATCCAGCATGTCCTTTGCTCCTGTACATTCACAAGTCCTAGCTACCTTAGCTTCAGACACAGTAGACTCACTCTACTGAGATTACAGTTCAGGCCTTGTTGTTTCTCAGCTCCAGCTTTTTTCACATCCTCTGGATGCTCCTGGAGTCTAAGGTGTGAAATTCCAGGCATGAAGATAATTCGTTGTTTTGAGGCACTAATATTTCTTGGCTTCTTAGACTGCTTGTGACCAGGGAAGTTCTTTAAAAAACTCAGTCAGAGGTTCACTATGTAGTTAAGCAACATGTTGTGTAGAAACAAACACAAAGATAATCATATCGTTTATTGTACTAACATTCTTCAATCAAAATGGTGTTAGAGATAAGATAAATTTTATGGCTGTAATGTGTGTCCATGTGATTTGGTTGGTGTCAAGGAAGGGAGTGAATTGTTAGGATAAGGCTAGCCACTGAATGCCAAAACTTTCTACAGCAGAGGCCTATTACCTAATCAACTCATACAAAACCTGGCAATTCTTAAGAGGATCCTCTCTGATTCATGATTAGGTTAAATTAGCTGAACAAAGTCAAGTCTGTGAGAAAAATCTGTCAGTTTATTATTATCTAACTTTAAAAATAAAAGGAAATAAAACATATAGTGTTTTCCCTGGAGACTTTTAGAGCCTCTCCATTTTGGTAGATCATATATTAGGACTTATTTGTTTGAACTGTATGCAGTTCAGTGCTTGTTTGAGAATAGAATGTGAACATTTTAGGATCACTTTATGATAGTACTGGGTAAATAAGCTTTAGAGTTAAGCTTTTTATCCTTGGATTTCTAATAGCTACTGCTAAGGTGAGCCTTATATGTTAAGATTATCTGAAGATAAGACTGCAGCTCACTCACTGGCTCAAAGTTCAAAGGAGAGCATTAGCTCAAGGACATAAATCGCTGAGTTGTTATCCATCAATTTGTAACAGAAGGGCAGATGAACAGCATTTATCTAGACAATCTAGTATCATATACCTGCAGTTTGAGGTCAGTCTCTATAGGGGTTTATGTACATATGTGCTTTGAACTGTTTCGCAGAGATGAGAGTTCAAATTTATTTTTATTCTCTAATTTGAAGTAGCAGGTGTATTTGTGTGCCTTTTGCCACAGCTGATATTAACCCCATTTTGCCCCTCCTTAAAGCTGGAATGTGTGCGTGCGTGCCTGCTAAGTCGCTTCAGTTGTGTCCAACTCTTTGCAACTGTGTGAATTATAGCCTGCCAGGCTCCTCTGTCCTGGGATTCTCTAGGCAAGAATACGGGGGTGCCCTCTTTCAGGGGATCTTCCCTACCCAGGGATTGAACCCACATCTTGTACGGTTCCTGCATTGCAGATGAATTCTTTTTTGTTGTTTGAACTGTGGAGCTGAGGTTACTTCAGTTACTTACAGAAAAATTTTATTTTCTAGCCCTCCGTTGTTTGCTGTTTTTTCACATATGTGCCCCCCCCCAGCCCCCCACAATTTGATTGCAAGCTCCGTGGGGTCAAGATATGTGTCTTATTTTAAAATCTGTAATATCAGGGCTTACAAAGTTAGATATGTAATGGGGGCCATCTGATAAAATATAAAACTGAGCCAGGCTAGATGGGATCCACGTAAAAGGGAAAACATACACCTCATGTAGAAGCGGTCTAATTCCAGCACATTTTTACCTTATGGGACTGTGAACTCAGTGTTGCCTGAACAAAATGAATCTGCTGATGCTCTCTGGCGTGTGGCTTATCCATCTGCTATTTCTTTTAATAAAACATAGGAACGCACAGAAAGTACTTGGTGCATAGTTGTCACTTGGTAGATGCTCATTGTGTCATAAAACTGGCTACACTGCTTTTGAAGGGCTATCTTAGATGTCATATGTGTAATGTGATATAAGATGAATAAGAATGTTCTCTTCTATTAAAGGATTTTCTCTTTTTCAAAGAAGATGAGTGTAGTAATAAAGAGATTAACTCTTACCCTAGAATAAACAGATTGGGATATTGAATCTTCATTGCCTTGTCCACAGAGAGTCTTTTGCACGACTTTCCAAGTTAGGAACCAGTGATAACCAGTGATAACACATTTTAGTAAACTGCCGCATGTTCTGCGGGCTCTCAGAAAGAATGGTATAGTAAATTGGTAGAATACCTGAATGCCCTGTAATTAAGCTGTCTGCTTTTTATTTCTTGAATTCTGGAGTAATGTTTTGTTTTTCCTTTTCTCTAGTCCTCCAGACAATGTTGTTAGGAGGTACTCTTGCTTCTTTTTCTAGAGTGTGTGAGTGTTAGTCGCTCAGTCATGTCCAACTCTTTGCGACCCCATGGATTGTAGCCCACCAGGCTGTTCTGTGCATGGGATTCTCCAGGCAAGAATACTGGAGTGGGTTGCCATTTCCTTCTCCAGGGGATCTTCCTGACCCAGGGATTGAACCCAGGTCTCCTGCATTGCAGGCAGATGCTTTGCCGTCTGAGCTACTAGTGAAGTCAAATGAAATGAAAGTCGCTCAGTCGTGTCCGACTCTTTGCAATCCCATGGACTATACGAATACTGGAGTGGGTAGCCTTTCCCTTCTTCAGGGGACCTTCCCAACCCAGGGATCAAACCCAGGTCTCCCACATTGCAGGAGGATTCTTTACCAGCTGAGCCACAAGGGAAGCCTGAGCTACTAGGGAAGCCCCAAAATACAAAGCATAATCTGCGCCTCCTGGGAATCAGCCCTGGGTCACAAGAATGGGAATCTTGCATGATACCACTATACCACCGGCATGGCTAAAACTTTTTATTTTATATTGGTGTATAGTTGATTAATAATGTGTTAGTTTTAGCTTTACAGCATAGTGATTCAGTTATTTGTGTGTGTGCGCGTGCCTAGTTATGTCTGACTCTTTACAACCCCGTGAACTGTATCCACTGTCTATAGGATTTTCCAGGCAAGAATACAGCAATGAGTTGCAGTTTCCTACTCCAGGGATCTTCCTGACCCAGGGATCAAACCTGCATCTCCTACATTGCAGGAGGATTCTTTATTGCTGTGCCACTGGGGAATCCGATGTGCTATAAAGTAGGTCCTTGTAAAACCACACTTTTTTTTTCTCAGAATTCCTCCATATTGCCTTCCCCATTATCCTAGATAAACATCAACAAATTTTCAGAATCAAAGGTCACTCCTAAAACTTAAACTGAGGAAAAGTGCAGGATAATGCACTATTTTTACTCCTAGAGTCTGTAAGCTATTTTTGCCTGAGCTTTTGATGTCATATCCAAGATATTATTGCCAAGACTAATGTCACAAAGCTTTTCCTTCTAGAGATTTTATAGTTTCAGACATTAAGCGTTTTACTGGAGCGAGTAGCCTTTCCCTTTAGGCATTATACTGGAGTGGGTAGCCTTTCCCTTCGCTAGGAGATCTTCCCAACCAAGGAGTTGAACCCAGGTCTCCCGCATTACCAGTGGATTCTTTACCAGCTGAGCCACAAGGGAAGCCCTTGTAGCGTGTATACCTTATTTCTTCCGTTTCATTCCTGTAAATACCATCCCAGTTTAAAACTGTTTATGACTCATCCTGAGACCTCTATGCTAGCCACATTCAGAATATCTCTAGGTTTGTTTGTTTGTTTCTTAATCCTTTTCTTAGGTCACATACAAACCCTGATTAAAAGCAAAAATATAAAGACACACACATGGGAAGGGGTGGGGAACAAACTTGTTTTAGTTGTGTACTTTCTTGCTGACCAAACTCCATATCCTTCTTTCCTCTTCTAATCTTATCATTTCTTAGTCCCTTATAGGATAATCAGCTTGTTCTCTGCTCCTCCCAACAGTCTTATTTCACTTTTCCTTATCCTGTTTCTTCTAAGGAGAATGACCTCTCTCCTTAATGCTTTATATGATTTTCTTTATCATTGTACAGTTCTTTAAATCCTTTACTGTTCTTTCATTACTGGACTGGGTTAGAAGTTTCTTAAGGAGCCCATTATACAGAGTGAAGTAAGCCAGAAAGATAAAGAACATTACAGCATACTAACACATATATATGGAATTTAGAAAGATGGTAATGATAACCCTATATGCAAAACAGAAAAAGAGACACAGAAGTACAGAACAGACTTTTGGACTCTGTGGGAGAAGGCGAGGGTGGGATGTTTCGAGAGAACAGCATGTATATTATCTATGGTGAATCAGATCACTAGCCCAGGTGAGATGCACGAGACGAGTGCTCGGGCCTGGTGCACTGGGAGGACCCAGAGGAGTCGGGTGGAGAGGGAGGTGGGAGGGGGGATCGGGATGGGGAATACGTGTAACTCTATGGCTGATTCATGTCAATGTATGACAAAATCCACTGAAATGTTGTGAAGTAATTAGCCTCCAACTAATAAAATAAAATTAAAAAAAAAAAAAAAGTTTCTTAAGGACAGTGACTGTATTTCTGCTGCATCTTTTAATTCCATATGAAGTCTAATGCCATGCTTTTGTGTGTTCAGTTCAGTTCCGTTCAGTCGCTCAGTTGTGTCTGACTCTTTGCAACCCCATGGACTGCAGCACGGCAGGCCTCCCTGTCCATCACCAACTCCCAGAGCTCGCTCAGACTCATGTCTATCAAGTTGGTGATGCCATTCAACCATCTCTTCCTCTGTCATCCCCTTCTCCTGCCTTCAATCTTCCCAGTATCAGGATCTTTTCCAATGAGGCTTCACATCAGGTGGCCAATATTCAGGACTGATTTCATTTAGGATGGACTGGTTTGATCTCCTTGCTGTCCAAGGGACTTGCAAAAATCTTCTCCAGTACCACAATTTGAAGGCATCAATTCTTCAGCTCTGTACCTTCTTTATGGCCCAGCTCTCACATCCATACATGGCTACTGGAAAGACCATAGGTTTAGTTATGTGGACCTTTGTTGGCAAAGTGATGTCTCTGCTTTTTAATATGCTGTCTGGGTTTGTCATAGCTTTCCTTCCAAGGAGCAAGTGTCTTTTAATTTCATGGCTGCTGTCACTGTCTGCAGTGATTTTGGAACCCAAGAAAATAGTCTGTCACTGTTTTCACTTTTTTCCCCTTCTGTTTGCCTTGAAGTGATGGGACTGGATATATCACGGTCTTAGTTTATGTTGAGTTTTTAAGCCAGCTTGTTCACTATCTTCTTTCACCCTCATCAAGAGGTTCTTTAATTCCTCTTCACTTTTCTGCCATTATACTGGTAACATGTGTGTATCTGAGGTTGCTGATACTTCTCTTCACAGTCTTGATTCCAGCTTGTGAGTCATCCAGCCCGGTATTTCACATGATGTACTCTGCATGTAGGTTAAATAAGCAGGGTGACAATGCACAGCCTTGTTGTACTCTTTTTTTTCCAATTTTGAGCCTATCCATTGTTCCATGTCTGATTCTAACTGTTGCTTCTTGACCTGCATACAGGTTTCTCAGCAGACAGGGAAGGTGGTCTGGTAATTCCCATCTCTTTAAGAATTTTCCATAGTTTGTTGTGATCCACACACTCGAAGCTTTTGCTTTTGCATTGTCAATGAAGTCCAAGTAGATGTTTTTCTGGAATTCCCTTGATTTCCCTCTGATCTAGTGGATGTTGCAATTAGATCTCTAGTTCCTCTGCATTTTCTAAACCCAGCTTGTACATCTGGAAGTTCTTCGGTCGCTACTGAAGCCAAGCTTAAAGAATTTTGAGCATTACATTAGAGTGTGTGAAATGAGTACAACTGTACAGCAGTTTGAACATTCTTTGACGTTACCCTTCTTTGAAATTAGAATGAAAACTGACCTTTTCAGTCCTATGGCCATTGCTAAGTTTTCTAAATTTGCTGACATATTGAGTGCAGCACTTTAACAGCATCATCTTTTAGGATTTGATTTAGTTCATACCTGAATGGCCTAGTGGTGTTCCCTACTTTCTTAAAATTAAACATGAATTTTGCAATAAGGAGTTCATGATCTGAGCCACAGTTAGCTCCTGGTCTTGTTTTTGCTGACTTTATAGAGCTTCTCCATCTTTGGCTGCAAAGAATACAATCAGTCTTATTTCGGTATTGGCAGTCTGCTGATGTCCGTGTGTAGATTTGTCTGTTGTGTTATTGGAAGAGGGTGTTTGCTATGACCAGTGTGTTCTCTTGGCAAAACTCTGTTAGCCTTTGCCCTGCTGCATTTTGTACTTCAAGGCCAAACTTGCCTGTTACTCTAGGTATCTCTTCACTTCCTATATTTGTAATACCATCCCTTAGGATGAAAAGGACATCTTTTTTTGGTTAAGTTCTAGAAAGTCTTATGGTTCTTTCTAGAGCTGTTAAACTTCAACTTCTTCAGCATTAGTGGTTTTGGCATAGACTTGGATTACCATGATGTTGAATGGTTTGCCTTAGAGACGAACAGAGATCATTCTGTCGTTTTTGAGATTGCATCCAAGTACTGCATTTTGGACTCTTTTGTAGCCCTCAGAAGGGTTACTCCATGTCTTGTAAGGGATTCTTGCCCACAGTAGTAGATATAATGGTCATCTGAATTGGTCATTGGACCATTATAAATGGTCATTCTGATCCATTTTGATACACCGATTCCTAAGATGTCGATGTTCATTCTTGCTCTTGTTTGACATAGCCCATTTACCTTGATTCAGTGATCTAACATTCCAGGTTCCTATGCAGTATTGTTCTTTACAGCATTGGGCTTTATTTTCACCACCAGACACACCCACAGCTGAGCATCGTTTCTGTTCTGGCCCAACGTCTTCATTCTTTCTGGAGCTATTTCTCTGTTCTTCCCCAGGAGCATATTGGACATCTTCTGACCTGGGGGGCTTTTCTTCTGGTGTCATATATTTTTGCCTTTTCATACTGTTCATGGGATTCTCAAGGCAAGAACGCTGGAGTGGTTTACCATTCCCTCCGTCTGTGGACCATGTCTTGTCAGAACTCTCCACAATGACTCGTCCATCTTGGGTGGCCCTGCACCACCTGGCCCATAGCTTCATTGAGTTACACAAGCCTCTTCATCACAAGGCTGTGATCCGTGAGGGGGACATGAGGAGAGAGGACCAGCGAAAACCAGCAAAGAAATGAGCTAGGGCAGAGACGGACACCTCTCTTCTGGACAGTCAGAGAATACCAAAGTCTAGAAAGGAGGTATTGTGGATGCTTCACCCCTGAATACATCTTTGAGAGGCCTGTGTATGCTGTGCGTTTAAGAGGTCCGTGTGTATTGTATACTGTGAATGTCTTTATTGATTGCCAAAAAGCCATTTTTTCCTCTTGTCACTTGTAATGTTGATTGTGTCATTATATATAAACTTACCTCTTAAACTATAGGTAGTTATACATGGTTGAGTTCGTTTTACTTTGTAAAATTTTTGTCATTGCTGTGTTTGTCTCTTGTCTTTTTAAAATAACATTATGTGGAAATGAAAGTGATGATATCTAATATTTGTGTGCAGGATACTTTTTTTTTAAACTTTATTATGGTTTTCATATCCTTTCAAAGAAAATGTTGTTTTAGTGATGATATTTTATCAGGAACTATTCTACAGCCCAGGAGAGAAGTTAATTCATTGCATACAGTGATTTTCTGAGAACTTTAGGGATTAATTCTCTTGGTCAATAAAAGGATAACTGGGTAGCTATAAAGACAAGATGGCAGGGAGACTTTTTTAAAGTTTTTGAATTTTTGAGCTCTCTGAATGTATTATCATGAGTGAAAGTGAAGAAATGAAAGCATTAGTTGCTTAGTCATGTTCTGCTCTTTGCAACCCCATGGACTGTAACTCACCAGGCTCCTCTGTCCATGGAATTCTCCAAGCAAGAATACTGGAGTGGGTAGTCATTCCCTTCTCCAGGGGATCATCCCGACCCAGGGATTGAACCTGGGTCTCCTACATTGCAGGCAGATTCTTTACAGTCTGAGCCGCCATAAGTTATTAATATTAAATCATTAGTGATAATGTGGTATATTACTTTTAAAGCTTTTAATTTGCTTTCTTAACTCATATATTTAGAAAGAGAAATTAAAGACTTGCTTCCACCAAGTATTATTTCAAACCACAGCAGTAATTATATTTGTACTTAAATATTCTGAATTGCAGACGCAAATTAGGCTGCTGCTAGCCATTCTAAATAGCAGTACTGAAAAAAATACTGAAATGGGAAATAAGTCTGGCATGCAATAGCAAAATTGAAGTATATATCTGTTTAACCAGAGAATGTCCTCCGTTTGGTAAAAGGGTTAGAAATACAGTCTTCTTTGGAGACTGATTAAAAATAATAGATAAAATAAAGAATGATGTGCTCAATGAGCTACAATTCAAATAGAGGAAATTTAATGGGAAATGATTACATTAGTAGCAGATGGCTTTGCTTCCTGAATTGCAATTTGACTGGAAATCCTAGAAGAGTTTAAATTTGTTTTTCAGATTTTTGAGTCTGATTAAAGATAGATAAAGAGATTTGTTTATTTGGTGTGTTATTGTGATTCTTACTGTGTCTTTTGGATTTTTCGTTTGTATCAGGCTATATTTATGATTCCCACAAACCCACCACCAACATTCAGGAAGCCAGAACTTTGGTCTGATGATTTCACCGATTTTGTTAAAAAGTGCCTAGTGAAGAATCCTGAGCAGAGAGCTACTGCAACACAACTTTTACAGGTCAGTGCTTGTGTCTCTAACAGGAGGATATTTTCTTTATATACCTTTTAGCTTTTTCTAGCACTTACCAAGATCATTATGAGTTTCATTAACTGATTTATTTATTCATTAACTGAATTGTAAAGATGTAAACTTTTCAGGAAACATGGATTGATGTACAGACAGACACATACACCTTTCTTCTCCTGTACTGTTTCTCTCATTTAAAAATTTTGTTTTCCAAGATCAATTTTCTGCCCTCCCCTCTGCCCCACTAATTTTTGTTGCCAATTCTTTCCTCCTAAAATTGTGTTAAAACTGAACTTCTGTAGGGTTCTCATTTCAGAAATGAGTTTCTTTTCCATTGTTATTGTTTCTTATGTTTTAATTTCCAGATGTATTATTCCTTGACCCAGCATTTCTTCTTTGACTTTTTGCCCTGTAAGATATGTAAATATGAAATCCCTGAACTCCCTGAGAAGATCCAATGTTGTAAATACTGGTTGCAAGATGACCTAAATGAAGAGACTTTGTATCCAGAGTGTCAGGAGCCTTTTTTTTTTTTTTTTAAATCTGTTTTGACATTAAATGCAAGTAGAAATAATTGAATACTTTTAGTAATTATTCATGAGTCTTTACTTTCTCAGCAGAATTGACTTAGACCTGTGTGCTATGATAAGTGTGCATGTTAACAAAACTTGATATTTGGAGAATAGTTCTTTTTAAGTGACAAAGGGATTAAAAGCATAGCTATAAAAAGTGATTTTTCCAAGGTAATATTTTTTAAAAAAGGAATTATTGAGAATGTTAGAAACTAGTCCTTTAATATAAGGTTTATTGTTACAAAAATTTAGCTTAATACTCAGTTTCCATGAAAGGCAGTTTAGCAAAATCTGTCTAGAATAAAACACCATATATTCTTTGACACAGTAGTTAATCTTCTAGCAATTTACAGAGAAATTTAACCATGTGTGAAATAACATAGGTGTAAAAAATCTTCATAAACCATTATAATGGCAAAAGATTGGAAACAGCATAAATACCTGTCAACAAATTGGAAGCAATTTGAGGTCTACTGAGGGGAGTTATTGGCAAAATACATGCACCCACATTACACATGTATGTATGTATACAAATGTCAATGCTTATAGTGGAGTAGCTCTAGAAAAATAAGCAAGAAAATGGCCTCCAGAGAAAGTAACTACATGGCTGAGAAGCAGTAGTGGGATGGAAACTTTCTTTTTGCTGAAGACTCTTTTTAAGACTTTTGAGTTTGGTTTTATGTGCCCATATTACCTTTCAAAAGTTAATTAATTGAAACATTATTTTTGAAATATTGTCAGCACTTCAAAGGAATTTTAAGCACATAAATCAAGGACCTATTGCTGCTGTTACTATGTTGAATGTCTAAATTATTTAACCATAAAGAAGACAAGAAAGCAGTGGAGAGGGGAAATAACCAAAAAAATGGGATAAATAGTATAAAATCTGATGATGAAAGTAAATCCAAATACATCCAATGACTGGTTTTTGGATAATTTAACCAATATTTCTTTCTGGTCATTTATTTATTTATTTATTCATTCATTCATTCATTCTGGTCTTTCTTCCATAATCTTTTCTAATCTCTTTAAAGAAATTCTGTTTTTAACCTAGAGTTTTTAGGGTGGAAAAGCATTTAAGAAGTATTCCAATAAAATTCCCTAATTTTGTATATGAGAGTACTGCAGCGCAGAAAAGTTCAGTGCCTCATGAAAGACCACACAGTGATCAAGGGATTCTTCTAGGTTTATTCCACTTGTCCCCTAGCCTCACTTGTCACCCTTTCTGCATTCTGCTTTCTGCCCAGGAAGTTGACCTGTATGTGTGAAAGTTCCTCAGTCATGTCCAACTCTTTGCAACTCCATGGACTATACATTTGTCCCCTAGCCTCACTTGTCACCCTTTCTGCGTTCTGCTTTCTGCCCAGGAAGTTGACCTGTATGTGTGAAAGTTGCTCAGTCGTGTCCAACTCTTTGCAACTCCATGGACTATACAGTCCATGGAGTTCTCTAGGCCAGAATACTAGAGCGGGTAGCCTTTCCCTTCTCCAGGGGATCTTCCCAACCCAGGAATTGAACCCAGGTCTCCCACATTGCAGGCAGATTCTTTACCAGCTGAGCCACGAGGGAAGCCCTTAAGAATACTGGAGTGGGTAGCCTTTCCCTTCTCCAGTGGGTCTTCCCGACCCAGGGATCAAACCCAGGTCTCCCGCATTGCAGGCAGATTCTTTACCAGCTGAGCCACATGGGAAGCCCAGTTGACCTATATGGATTATATTAATAAGCTCGTTACTCTCTGTCTTCTAGCTGGGTTTGGCTCAAGCATTTTTCTTTCTATTGAGGGCAAACAGTGCAGCTGGTTTTGTATAGTGCTTATGAGCCAGTATTTGTTCTCTTGATTTAAAAAAAAAACTTTTCCTGTTGTGCTGTTGTTGAGCGTGGAGGCCCTCTCTTATAATGTTGGTGTGCCCCTTTATAAATGCTGAAATAGTCTACTTGGAGTTTCATGTTTCATACAGATCATGTTTTTTCAATCCTTGGTACCTTTTCTCACCCCTCACTTGCTAGTTTCAAGACCGCCTTTACCAGCAGGCTCCTTTTTACTCATTGTCTCATTGTTTCTAAATTCAAATTAGATACTCCTCCAGAAAGCCTTCCCTTCATCTTTGTTCAGGCTAATTGTTTCTCTGGGTTTCCATAAGCACCCTGGGCATGTCATTTGCCATATTAGAATGAAATAACTTGTTTCTATGTCTTTGTCTTGGATTGTAACTAGTTCAAGGTCAAGTGGTACTCTTTTTGGGGAGGGGGTTGTTTTTGTATTCCTGGTATCTTAATACAGGTATCTGTATCCTGGTATCTTTAATACACATGTAGTGCTTAATACATGTGTATTAAATTCAACATATGTTTATTTAAGATAGCTAACTTTTGATTTTAAAAGCTTTTAGACAGAATTACTATCTGTTGTATCATTTGAGTCTCTAATATTAGACTCCGAGTTTTATTTTACTGAATGTCTGAAAGCCATCCTGTTCTGTCTCTTAAGGGAGGTTTGCATATGTTTTATATGTTATAAGTTAAATTATGTTTTAACTTTAAGAATATAGTCTTATTACCAAGTTTAAGTGGACATTTGCCTATAATCTACATGTGTAGATTTTACCATATTGATTTCTAGACTTTGATAAACAGGTTTTAAAAGGAAATTTGTGCTGAATTTTTTATAGTGTTTATTTTCCAACACTAGATAATTGTATAAGTTTAAAAGAGCAGGTTAAGACTGAGAGGATCCTTTGAGATTAAGTTGAACTCTTGGTAGTTTTTAAAAGAAGAGGATATTGAATCCCCAGGGACAGTTAAAGTTCAGCCTGGTGGCACTAGAATTCCTAGTCTGGAACTGTTCTCTGTACTTCTGGTGGGTGGCCTAGAACCTGAAAGTCAATTCTTGCCCTAGTCTGGCCTTCAGGAAGAGTGAGATCTGTCATTATTCAAATTACCCCATGGGCTTGGCTGGTGTCGAGGGTCACTTTGTGAACTCGCATGGCATATGACTTGGTTTTCATTTTACCAGTTGAAGTGAGGAATAGAAACTTTATCTACCTTGGTGTCCCTCCCATTTATAATATAATTATCCTTAATACTTCCTCTTCAGAGTGTTATATTTATTTTAACCTTTAAACGATTGAGAAAACCAGGATAAGGGACAACTCTTTAACCTGTTTTTGTTCTCTCCAGTGTTCTTCCTCCTAATGTTCCAGAAGTTCCTTCTTTTGTTCCTTTCTTTCTGTTTAGAAGATTTCCCTTAGCCATTCGTTTAGGGTAGGCCTTTGTTAACAAATTCGCTTAATTTTCCTTCACCTGGGAACGTCTTGTTTCTTCTTCGTTCCTGACGGATGTTTTCACTGGCTGTAGAATCCTTCCTTGGTTGACAGTTCTTTCAGTATTTGGAAAATGCTGTGCCACTTTCTTCAGATATCCATGGTTTCTTACGAGAAATCTACAAATCTACTGTCATCTGAATTGTTTTACCCCGTGGTCTTTTCAAGATTTTTTTCTTTGTCTTTATTTTCAGAGGTTTAATTATGATGTGTGTTGGTATGAATTTCTTTGGGTCTATACTGTTTAGAATATGTTCAGCTTCTTGACTCTCTGGGTTTATATCTCTTGCCAGTGTGGGGAAGTTTCCAACTATTATTTTATCAGACAGTTTTCAGCCCTACCCTCTATTCTCTTTCTAGGACTCCATTAACACAAGTGTTAGATTTTTTTGTTTCAGTCCCACAGATTCCTGAGATTCTGTTCATTTTTATGCCAGTTTAGTTTCTCTCATTCATAGTGTGTAATTTCTACTGTTTCATATTCTGTCACTGAGTCCTCTCTCTGTCCTCATTCTGCTGCAGAACCAGTCCATCCATCAGGTTTTGTTTTATATATTTTCGTTTTGTATTTTTCATTTGTTTCTCTTTCGCATCTTCTAATTCTTTGCTGAGACTTTCTAATGTGTCGTGTGTTTACAGGCATGTTTGTAATTGCTCACTGAAGGATTTTTATGACTGCTCTAAAATCCCTGCTAGATAATTCTGTTATCCATGTCATCTCGATGTTGGTATCTGTTGAATGCATTTTCCCAGTTAAGTTGATAGTTTCTTGCTGCTTCTTATGATGAGTGATTTTCATTTGAAACCCCGGGCATTTTGAGTATTATGTTTTGAGACGCTGGATCTTACTTAAATTCTCTGTAATAAGTGGTGTCCTTTGATAGTGCTTCAGTGAGGTAGAGGGGCACCATCATTTCTATCAGGTAGCATTAGAAGTCCAGGCCCCCCATGTGATCTCTTTTGACTCGTGGAGGGGGGGGCCCTTATCACCACCAGCCAGGGTTGAGGACTCAGATTCCCTCAGCGGCCTCTGCAGGCGCTGCAGGGCCTCGGGATAGCTGGGCAGTGATGGAAGTTCTGATTCTCCCTTCTGCCGCCTCCGATCCCCGCTAGCAGGGAGGGAGGTGGGGTTTCCTTATTACGGCCTGATAGTGCTGGAAGTCCAGGCTGTCACGAGATCTTCACCAATCTCCCCGCTGGGGGAGGGAAGCACCTCTTTTACTGCTGGGTGTGGATGAACACCCCAGCTTAACATTTGGTCTTCTCTGATGCCACTGCAGGGAAAGGATTGGACAGCCTCCAGAGGGTGGAAGTCTAGGTTCCCCACCCAGCCTTCGCCACATGGGGTGGGGCCACTGTTCGCTCCGCAGGGTTTGGGTGGAGCAGAATGGTTATTGTTTAAAAGAGAGGGCTGCGAGCTGGCTAACTGTCCCTTTCCTGATCCTTGGACTCCAGAGAGAGCAGGCTTTTGTAGGGGCTGTTTTAGTCTGTGTCCGTTGGTGTGTCTGGGTTCCTGGCTTCGTCAGTAACCAGTCTGGGATAACTGAAGTAAAAGGGAAGCCCGTGGAACTCACGGCTGAGCCCTTGCTTCAGTCCCGCAGCCCCGAGCTGGCTTGCCACCTGCTCTCCATCTTCCAGTGTCTCCCTGGGCTTGTTTGCGCATGATGTCCAGGGTTTTCACTGTGCTTTGACGGACCGGTATGAGGAAAGGAAGACTGCCCAATCTGTTTAGAAGCAGAAGTCTCTTCTGCAGTTCACTCCTTGGAAGAAATTACTAATTTAAATTCTTTCAGTTTAGAAATTGATAACTCAGAACATAAAGTTTAACAGTTCAGATTTTAGAAGAATACATATTTAAGTAGCTTTACTTCTTAAAATACATGACCAAGAACGTGATAGGCTGATTTTGGGTAGTCTCTCTCTTCAGTTCGAGTGGTGTAAGAATTCTTGTCCTCTTTTAGCTTATGTTTTATGTTAGATACTTGATATTTTTTTGCCACGCCACACAGTTTGCGGCATCTTAGTTCCCAGACCCGGGATTGAGCCTGGGTTGCTGAAGTGAAAGCAGCGAGTCCTAACGGTTGGACTGGGGTAGAAACCCTGGATACACTTAGAAATAGGGAAACTGTGTTGCCTTTTAGAACTTGGTCTATTTATCTTTTTCTTGTTGATACTCTTTTTAAAACTCTTTTAAGTAACTACCCTCTTGTCTGACATAAATGTTAAATTTTTAGTTGATTTATAGTTTTTGTTTGTTTGTTTCATGGCACTGGGTTGAACATATAAATATTCTCCTGTATTACCAATTCTTTTATATTTCCATTTTTTGACTTTTGAGTTCTTAATCCATCTCCAGTTTATTCTGATACTTCTGTGGTGAAGATCTAACTTAATTCAAAACCTTCCTCTCAACCCCCAAAATAAGGAAGCAGCAAGTATTTTTTCATCACTGATTAGAATTGCTATTTTCATAATATGCCAGCTTATTTTGTACATTATAGTCTATTTCCAGGCATTATATTCTGTTTTGTTGTTCTTTCCATTCTCATGCTGGTACCACATGCTTTTCTAGGCATTTAACAAAAAGACATTACTTCTGTTTATTGATTTTTCTGTTAACTCAGTCTGATTATATTATTCAGATTGCTTTAATCTTTAATTTTTAGTGTTCCATTTCTCAGTGACTAAAAAAGAAATACTAATGTCTCCTCTCCTTATTTACTTAGATCTTCTTATGTCTCTGTTTTTCTTATATATCATAATGCTATACCAATATATCAAATTTATAGCTATAATATCTTTCTTTATATTATGTCCCTTATTAATATTGTATGACTCTTCCTTCACTTACCATTTTTTGTCTTCATTTCTGCTTTTTTTGGATCATGTTGTTCTTGACATTGTTTATGTTTGATATTTCATTGCCTGTCCTTGACTTTTAACCCCCAAGTTCTTTTTAGTATCCCCTGATAGAAACGTAATTTGGATTTATTTTGTTAAGTATATCTCATATAGAAAGCATGTAGTTTAATTTATCTTGTGAACTAAATATCTTTGAGTACTTAACTAAAATACTGCTATCGTGGAAATTCAGCTCATTTATTTATAGTGGTTTGTACTAATAACGTTTCAGTCTCAGGTGTCACGTTTCACTTTCGCCACCTTGTTTTCTCTGGTTTTTGTTGTTGTTCTGTTCATTTCTATGTTGCTTTGCATTTTAAAGTTTTACTACCAGCTGCTTGTAAAAAGCTTTCAAATATTCTTCAAAAATCTGCCGATGTGTCTGATAAAACTTTTCTTGTGATGATCAGTTCAGTTCAGTCGCTCAGTCGTGTCCAACTCTTTGCAACCCCATGAACCGCAGCACGCCAGGCCTCCCTGTCCATCACCAACTCCCGGAGTCCACCCAAACTCATGTCCATCGAGTCGGTGATGCAGTCCATCAAGAATGCTCAAATATTGTGGGCTTGTTCTTAAAGTATCCTTTTAACTTTATTAGCCAGTTCCTCTTTGTTGGTCAGAATCATGCCTGTAGTGATTATGTAGGGAAAAAATGAGTACAATGAAGTAAGACATGCTGAGATTTTGAGATAAGGAATGTTAAGCTCTGTAGGCTAACAGTAGCATAACACACTGCGTAGGCAGTTCACAGTGAACTGCATGAAAGTAAGTTTGCAATAGACTGGATGGTGTACTTTGGCATTTCTTAAAGATAAAACTGTTGCTTGGAATTTGGCTCATAATTTTTCCTGAAAAGATAAAGTATAAATACAATTTGGTATTTTTTTGCCTCTGTAAAGAGATACAGTTCTACTGGTTCTCAGTTTTTGCTGTGTTAGGCTTCCTTCACTTCTATTAATACATAGGCTCTAAATCCTTCTTAAGAGTTTTTCCATCAGATTCAGTATTTCCTCTTGATTGTGGCAGCTATTTTTTTAACCCAGGTTCTTAATAATTTACACCTGTTTGACAGTTTCTCCCCATCTTACTTCATTCCATTCCCAAACTCTACTGCAAGATTGTGGTATCACATTCTTTTCCTTACACTATTCTCTAATCTATGTAATTAAAGGGGCTGTCAGGCAAAATTCTGGTGTCTTATTCTGAATATTTATCCTTCTTGTCCCACTGTTACCTGTGTCTAAACTCTTAGGACACCATTTCTGTAGGCTGGGTTTCTGTTTTGGCTCAACAGCTCTCCCTACGGTGTTTTCACATCCGTCTCCTATCTTTGTGTGTGTGTGTTTGTATCATTCATACTTTTCCTTCTCCCTGAAACAGTCTGTTTCTTCTCCAGGAGACACCTGATATTACTTCACCTATTCTTTTACTTTTAATTTGCTTAATCATATAGACTGTGCTAGATCATCATGAATGTCACACTGTAATTTTTTTTATGCGTTTATCTTTTATTCCTTATTCTGGATAATAAGTTCTTTAAGGGCAAAAGAGCGTATTTTCAGTTATTACTAATTTTTGCAGCCTCTTTACCAGTGTTACTCAGAAATTCTGATAGCGGGACTGGGATTTCTTCCTTCTTGCTCTCCCCTCCTTTAGGACACTGTCTCAGTCTGTTTCCCAGCATGGCAGAAAGAAAAGAAATCACAGAAGAGTTCCCACTCTCTGTTCTGAGGCCCAGATCAAAGGGGTAGAACACAACACAGACACTGGTATTTCATTCAGTACCAATGAAATACCTTTATTGCATTGGTGAGAACTTAGTCCATAATCACAACCAACTGAAAGGGAGTCTGAGAGATGTAGAATGTAGCTGGGCAGCCATAGGTCCAGTCCCAACTCTGTTTTGGTGGGTGGCTAGGAGTCTCCACCACAGGTATGTTGATAGAACTTAATTTATCTGGTGATCAGTCTATAACCACTATAAAATAATTTATTAGTTCTTTGTCATCTATCCTAGAACTTCTGTATTCAGGTAAAATTCTTACTCATAGTTTTCCCATAGTTTTCTTCACCATTTTAAAGCCTCCTACAAATGTCAGTAAATTTCTTCTTTAGCACTAAAATTGTTTTACCTTTAAAAATATTTTTGTGTTGTATGAATCTTTATTAAAATAACTCAGATGACTTTCATCTGACTCTTATCTGCTGACATATAATTAAGAAAATGACATTTTGAAGCTGTATTGCTGATTCAAAATATAGTTATCTATTCCAAATTAAACTTTTAACCTTTCTGTCTATATTCTCTCATGTTCCCCTCTCTGAATTACAAAGTTGTCAAACACCCAGGTATTTCCTGGTGGTTCTATTTCTGTTTATCAGAATTGTAGCAAACTCAGATGTTTTAGCTGGATCAGGATGATACAAAAAAAGAAGTGAAAAGTTACTTTATATATAGTATAGAAATTAAGCAGTACTTATTTTCTGAAAAATATTTTTCTCATTACTATTTTTTACTTTTCCCTTGGAAATGATTACATTGTTAAATATATAATAAATAGAAAATATGTAAAAGAAGTAAAAATAGTTGTCTTCCTTTTGACTACTGATTTTAGCTGTTGGCTTGTTAAGATTAATTAAAATTTATAACAATACCGAAATCATTTTATTTTTATATGTAATATAATCACTGATCTTTGGGCTTCCTGGTGGCTCAGACAGGAAAGAATCTGCCTGCAATGCAGGAGACCTGGGTTCAATCCCTGGGTCAGAATGATCTCCTGAAGAAGGGAATGGCAGCCCACTCCAGTATTCTTGCCTGGAGAATCCCATGAACAGAGGAGCCTGGCAGACTGCAGTCCATGGGGTTGCAGAGTCGGATGTGACTGAGCGACTGAGCATACACATATGCCAATGTTTAAAAAAAAAAAAAAAATTGTCTTTTTGACTACATAATCTATACTTCCTTTGGAAAACTATATCTCTAATGGTGATATATTTTTATCAACAGGATTACATTTGTTTTTGTGTTCTGCAGTGGTTTTTAAAAAACAAGTAAACCTAAAATGTAAAATCTTTAGTTCTAAAGCAGTTGAAATATTCTCTGTTCTTAACCTATCTATGTAATTCTGGATAAAGGACCAATCATTGAAGCCTATTATCCTGGTTCACATTTACATATTGTTTTAATGTTTTTAAGATATAATTCAGAGAAGCCATTTGAATTTATACCATTGAATTTTACTTTTCTAGCACCCTTTTATTAAGAATGCAAAACCTGTATCGATTTTAAGAGACCTGATCACAGAAGCAATGGAGATCAAAGCTAAAAGACATGAAGAACAGCAGCGAGAACTGGAAGAGGAGGAAGAAAATTCGGTTCGTAATTACCCTAAAAAAGTTAATCTTTTTCTTAGGATTTTTTCTAGAATTTCAGTTTTTTCTTTAAATATATCGATAGCACTTTCTGTTTTATTGTACAAAAGAAGTATATTTGTTCATTAAATCTCAAAATATATTTTGTTTTTATTAAATATTTGCTACTCTTTTCTGGTAGCTAAGCTTTAGTGACTAATGGGGAACGTAAGGTTAATATAGTAAGCTTATACAGTATTTGTTGTCTAGTTGATATTAGCTCTCTTGTTTGTTGAATAAATGTTTTCTTGAATTTGGTCAATTTGGTTGGATAGCATCACCGACTCAATGGAGATGAGTTTGAGTAGACTCCGGGAGTTGGTGATGGACAGGGAGGCCTGGCGTGCTGTGGTCCATGGGGTCACAAAGAGTCAGACACAGCTGAGCAACTGAACCGAACTGAACTGAACTGATGTCATATTTTCTGGAACCTGCTTTTAACTGATCATCGATACTGTAGATGAAATACTACAGCAGAAGATGGGTTATTAGGGAAAGCAGGAGGGACATAAAAGGACAGCTTATTCTATTTAAATTACTGCATCAGTGCATTTTAATAAAGTAAAAGGTTATATCTTTATATCACGCTTAATAGTGTCTACCATTTCTGTGATTCACTAATGATTTATTTCCTTGTTTCAAATTATGTAATTTTTTTTTTTTCTGAGTAGGGTATAGAGATGAAACCTCTTGGGTATTCAGTTAGTCATTAAATCTGAAAACACAGATATCTTATGTTTATAATGATTGAAGGCTTTGATAACATCATCTGTATTTTCCCAAAGAAGGTTTTTTAAATTAATCTTAAGGTTTTTGTACACAAATCCTGTCATTTTGCTGATTCAAATTTACCCTGAACATTTACTATTTACTTATTTTTTGGCTGCTCTGGTTCTTCGTTTCTGCCCGTTGGCCTTCTCCAGCTGTGGCGAGAAGGGGCTGCTCTCTGGTTGGTGCACGGGGCTCCTCACTGGGTGACTTCTCTCTTGCGGAGCACCCTCGGGCTCTGGGGCGCAGGCTTCAGTAGCTGCGGTGCCTGGCCTTAGCTGCCCTGCGGCCTGTGGGGTCCTCCCTGACTCCAGACTGAACCTGTGTCCCCTGCATTGGCAGGCAGATTCTTAACCACTGGACCACCAGGAAGCCCTCAATTATTTATTTTTAATTTCAGAGACTGGTTATCTAATTGGCATTTCTTTTGAAATTCTTTTACTCTTTTCACCAGTTATTAAACCTTGTGCCATATGGTATCCCAAAACAAGGACAAGTGTGCATCTTTTCAGCTGATTTTTTTTTTTTTAATTGGCTGTACTGGGTTTTTGTTGCCATGTGGGCTCTAGTTTCAGTGACCGGACTTCTCACTGAATTGGCTTCTCTTTTTGCAGAGCATGGGCTCCAGGGTGTGCAAGCTTCGGTGGTTATGGCGAGAGGGCTCAGTAGTTGTGATCCCTGGACTCTGGGGCACGGGCTCAGTAGCTGTGACACGCTGGCTCAGTTGCTCCATGGAATGTGGGATCTTCTCGGGTCAGGGACCGAACCCAGGTCTCCTGCGTTGGCCGGTAGCTTCTTTACCACTGAGCCAGCAGGGGAGCCTCAGAACTGATTTGTAATCATTTTCTTTAGGTATTCAGCTGTATCAGTTATTCATTTGGCAGTAGCTGTGGACTGCCTGGTGAGACAGATGCTTTAAGCTTGCATTCTAGATATAAATTTTTTCGCCAGTGATTTCACCATTCAGAATTGTAAAATAGCGTCCTCATAAAGGTGTTGTTTCTGTAAGTAATATGGGATGATGTAAAGATCTTGGTTCATACTCTCAAAGGGTTACAGTTTCCACGCTGGGTTCCTGTGTGATAATAGATACAGTTAGTTTTTATTGGTTTCTCTCTACAAATGATCAGATTTGTTTTTTTTGTTTTTTGTTTTTTTTTTTTGGTAGTTTCAAAGCATTTTTATCATATTATTTTATTTGATCTTAAAAAAGATAAGACTGGACATGTGTATATTATTATTTCATTTTGTAGTTAAGTGAAATTAAATTAGGAGTGAAGTTATTTTACCAAAGTTGACAAAACTAGTGAGAAACCCAAGAATAAAACTAGGTTTTTTTACTTTTAGGCCTCTTCATTAAGACCTTATGCTCAGTTTCATTCCAATATTTATTAGTACTTCTAAAAATAAGCAACATTGGCTTATCAGAGTTATATACTTTTCAATAAGGTTATATTGTCTAAAAAGTCTAGTTTTTGCCCCTCTGGGGTAGTACCCACTGGCTTTCCTTCACCTTATGTGAGCCTGTCGTGAGTTTTGGACTAGTTAACTGCCTAGCTGTCTTTGGACTAGTGACTATTACTGCTTTGGTCTTATCTACCTGTACTTAATTATAGGTCAATTTCCATGTTTTTATGGATAAGGTACCTTTGATTACCCTAGAACTTAGCAATTTTCACTGTTTTAAAGACTTCGTTACAGTCACTTCAGTTACTTTCTGCCATTTTGGTGATCTCTTTTCTTCACTGTTTTCCTCTTGTTCACTGAGCTCCCGTGACATTGATCTTCTTTCAAGTTTTTTTTTTTTTTTTTAGCATGTCAGTGAACTTTCTTTATGCAGGGCCTTTGCATTTGCCATTCCCTCTGCTTGAAACACTCTTCTTCCTTAGAACTCATTGGATGACTAGCTTCTCATATTTCAGGCCTCAGCTTTAAATATCATGTACTGCCCAAACCTCGCAGTTTAAAGCAATATACATTTATTATTTTTTGGTGTCTGTAGATCGTTTTTTTCAGGAGTGACTTAATTGGATGACTTTGACTCAGAGTCTCTTCTGAGGTTGCAGTTTAAATGTCGGTCAGAGCTATAGTCATCTGAAGGCTTGACAAGGACTGCAGTTCCAAGGTAGCTCACTCGTATGACTGTTGGTAAACTGTCTCAGCAACTTGTCATGTGAGACTCCCCGTAGGTCTGTTTGAGAGTTTTCACAGTCTGGCAACTGACTTCTCTTAGAGCGAGTGCTCCGAGAGAGAATAAGGACATCTCAGTGCCTTTTATGACATAGTCTCAAGGGTTGTGCTCTTGTCAGTTCCACCACATTTTATTTGTAAAAAGAAGCTACTGATCATGGAGAACGGTGAAGTTTCCCCAGTAGCTTCTTTTAACACATAAAAGGAAGAAACCATTGAGTTAGCAGAAACTGACAGATCAGCCTTTTCAAAACACTGCAAACTAATAAAAAACGTAAAACAACCAGAGGAGTGCTTAGTGAAGAAGTTTAAGAATGTTAAGTTTTGGTAAGAAAGTGTTGTGGCATTTTTGCGTTTTTGAATGCCTGCCATCCCCGATTTTTTAGCTCAGTGGCAGCCATGGGGACAGTGGAGGTTGTGGGCAGGGGAGAGGAGTAATAACCTTATTCTCAGAAATGTGTGCTTCTCCATTTTGAACTATCTGGCAGTTCCCTGTGGGACTGACACAGAGGCTTGCCTTTGTTTTGGTCTCCTTAAGGTAGAGAAGCTTCCTAGATGTTATCTGTTCAAAACATCTAAATCTTCTAGAGTTAATAAGCAAGTTTAGTACAAGATCAGCATACAAAAATCAGTTATATTTTTATGCACTAGCAATGAACAATGCAAAAAGGTACTTAAGAAAACAGTTACATTTACAATAGCATCAAGAGAATGGAATACCTAAGAAAAAGTTTAACCAAGGAGGTAAAATAATTATATAGTGAAAAATGTAACACACTGCTGAAAGAAATTAAAGAATACCTTAATCGCTGAAGAGATATCCCATGTTCATGGATTGGAAGACTTAATATTGTTTAAATGGCAGTACTTCTCAAAGTGACTCAGATATTCATCCAATCCTTATGATTTTTTTTTGCAAAAAAAAAAAAGCCTATCTTTAAACTCATATGGAAAAGGGGGCCCCAAATAGCTAAAATAATACTGAAAAAAAAAGAACAAAGTTGGAGGATTCACTTTCCAATTTCAGAATATAATACAAACCTATTTGTAATTAAATTTTGTAGAATTGTAATTAAATCATTGTGGTACTGGCATAAATATTGGTATAAAAATCAATGGAATAGAAAGTCCAGAACAATTGAGAGTCCAGAAATAAATCATGTTACCTATGGCCAATTAATTTTCAACTAAGGTATGGAGACCATTCAATGGAAAAAGAGCAGTCTTTTTAATGGATGGTGCTGAGACAGCTGACTCAGTCAGTTCAGTTTAGTTGCTCAGTCATGTCCGACTCTTTCCGACCCCATGGACTGCAACACGCCAGGCCTCCCTGTCCATTACCAACTCCCAGAGTTTACTCAAACTTATATCCATTGAGTGGATGATGCCATCCAACCATCTGATCTCTGTCATCCCCTTCTCCTCCCACCTTCAGTCTGTCCCAGCATCAGGGTCTTTTCAAATGAGTCAGTTCTTTGCATCAGGTTGCCAAAATATTGAAGTTTCAGCTTCACCATCAGTCCTTCCAATGAACACCCCGGACTGATCTCCTTTAGGATGGACTGGTTGGATCTCCTTACAGTCCAAGGAACTCTCAAGAGTCTTCTCCAACACCACAGTTCAAAAGCATCAATTCTTCAGCGCTCAGCTTTCTTCACAGTCCAACTCTCACATCCATACATGACCACTGGAAAAACCACAGCCTTGACTAAATGGACCTTTGTTGGCAAAGTAATGTCCCTGCTTTTTAATATGCTGTCTAGGTTGGTCATAACTTTCCTTCCAAGGAGCAAACGTCTTTTAATTTCATGGCTGCAATCACCATCTACAGTGATTTTGGAGCCCAGAAAAATAAAGTCCGCCACTGTTCCCACTGTTTTGCCATCAATTTGCCATGAAGTGATGGAACCGGAGGCCATGATCTTAGTTTTCTGAATGTTGAGCTTTAAGCCAACTTTTTCGCTCTCCTCTTTCACTTTCATCAAGAGGCTTTTTGGTTCTTCTTTGCTTTCTGCCATAAGGGTGGTGTCATCTGCATATCTGAGATTATTGATATTTCTCCCGGCAATCTTGATTCCAGCTTGTGCTTCATCCAGCCCAGCATTTCTCATGATGTACTCTGCATGTAAGTTAAATATAATATGTCCGAGGGACAGCTGAATAGCCACATGTGAAAGTGTGAAGTTGTACTCTTATCTCTTATCATATACAATGACTTTTTAATATAAGATCTAATTGGATGAATCAGTGTCCAAAATATAAAAGCTAAAAGTTTGTCACTTTTCATACTATTACTAAATAATACTCTCTTAAGTGTGTCCAGCTTCTGCTCACTGCCCCATTCTGAAGCTATCCTATTGTTTTAGGTATGTGTTATATAGTCTAGTGCACATTCAAGGTGGGGGGCATTAGGTTTTACCACTTGAAGGGAAGGCTTCCAAAATAATATGGATAGAGTTAAAAATCGCATCAAATTTAATGATTTCTTAGTTTTCAAGTAAGCATTTATTCTCTGGAACCAAGGTGATATTTTTAGATGAAACTATTATGTTATTTTTTGCTGTTTTATTGAAATTATAAGAAAAAATTGTCTTGACAGAGTCACACACTATGAGTAGTATTCATTCAGTTTATATTATGTTCTCAGGCAGTAGTTTCTATCTTGAGGTCATTTTATCACTTGTGCTCTGAATATAAATAAATACATATACATTCATAGACACAAAAACTTATAAGAACAAGATACGCAGAGTGGATCTGGAGTCCTTCTATAGTAAGAGTATATTTCTACATTGCCATTCATTTTTACCAAATTTTAAAATCAGTAGTCTTGTCCTCTCAGGAACTCTTATTCATATTGAAGGCTAAAAATCTTACATAGTATTTGTCTTTATACTATTCATGCCTTTGGGATCCTCTTGCAAATTTGGCTTAAAATTGGATTACATGTTCAGGTTTAAAGTAAAACAGTCTCATAGCTATGTATCTCTTTAATCTTCACAGCCAAATTGTCATTAAAGTGATATTTTATTTTTCATAAAAGTCAAACATAATCATAAAGTTTGCATTTATTTCTGACCAAGTCAGCAGACAATGGGACATAGGTTGTCTGTATAAATTGAAGGCATACAGAACTTTTTCTTGTTCTCATTCAGATTATACTAATATATCTGTAGCATTCAATGCATGTGTGAGCATGCATTTTGGTAATGTATTAATTATACAATAAACTATGTGCCTAGGTAGTTCTTAAACCCTAATTAATCATTGATTTTTAAAATACTAGTTTTAAGTTATCTGGTACATCTTATTAAAATGTTAGATAGGGAGTTATATTTAAATACTGATAAAATAAAAGTCAGTGCTTGCTGATTTTAGTTAAATAATAAGGTAGACACTCCACACACAGTACACTAGATGATTATTTAAAAGTGGAATGGATGGTATTAATAAGTTGAATTTATAAGAGAAGGCAGAGAGTGCATATTGTCAAATGGTCATTTTTTAAAAATAGATTTAAAAATTGATTAAGAGTTTACAAGAATTGCTTTGTGCTATAGCACAAGTGTTTCCCATGTCAATCACAATGTTAATTTAAGTAGAATACAAGAAGCCAAACAGATGTGGAAGAATGTTAAGTAAAATGTTGAGCCAAAATTGGATACTTCTTGATGTTAGGCTTGCTTGAGAGTTTTCACTTTCATGTGTGTAGTAGGCCTTTTATTTTCACTTTCCAAGGTGTCATTTTATTTCTTATTAATTTAGTAGTGAGTCAAAGAAAAAGGTTTTGCCTATTAACTGGCTTTTGACCATGTTTCCAAGCTCCTGTATTTAGAAAAGAGGACTTTTTGGTGATTTCTTTATGGTCTGAATTCTAGACTTGTCATGCTGTGGTCCTTAATGTCTGAGGGATGCCATGTCCCCTCCAGTGTGATTCACTGAAGCAGTAATTCTCAGCATGTATCAGGAGAAATGCTAGGGTGCTTGGAAAAATCTACATCCCTCCAGAAGGTGGTATAGCCTTCAGGTGAGCACTCTCCAGAATTTTCCATTTCCTCCCTGTGATTATACACTCAGGACTGTATCCCGCCAGGCTGCTCTGTCTAGAAGTATTCTCCAGGCAAGAATACTGGAGTGCATTGCCTTGCCCTCCTCCAGGGGATCTTCCCAATCCAGGGATCAAACCCAGATCTCCCTCATTGTAGGCAGATACTTTACCATCTAAGCTACCAGGGAAGCCCAAGGAATTTCAGATCAGTCTCTCTCTCTAATCTTTTAAACTGATGATGAACAGAACAACATCAGAATCAGTCCAATCAGTCCAGAAGCTTCAATTATATCAAATTGGTTAAATTATGGACTGCTTTGACTAAAATCCTGATTCTGTTCCCAATTTACTGTCATTGGCCAAGTTATTTAATGTCTCTGGTTCAGCTTCACTGTCTATAAAAAGGGGATAGTGAGAGATCTTGCTTCATAGAGTTGTTAGAGGGATGGAATAAAAAAAATGTGTATCTTCACACTTAGAACAACTTATCACACATAGTATGCTCAATAGTTTAGCTTCCATTTTTATTAATGCTACTACTTTTATCTCCACTACTGCTATTAAAATATTTTGGCCAGGCACTTTGTTATTGTTTTGTTTTTGGTTTCTTTGGTGTTAATAGTTGTTGCTGCTGGTTTTGCTACTCCAAGGGCCACGAAAATAACATCAGTTATCATGAAAAGGTCTTTATTTAAAACAAGATTTAAATGGCCACGTGTGTTTGGAAGAATTGGTAGAGATCTTTATAAACTACTTTAAGCTTAAAACCAGTAAAGAGAATTTAAAAATTTATCCTTGTTCTTTTACTTTTTGAAAAGTAAATTAGTTTTATTAAGAAAACATATTTGAGATAAAATTATTGATCACAAACTGAAATTCTTTAAAAGTACAGATTACTTGTTATCTCTCATTTTCCTCATATAATAAAGCACCGTTCTAAAAAAATCCCTCTCAGTGTTTAGATAGTACTATGTAAGCATCATAATACGTTATGATTACATATTTTTTATTTTTGTGGTTTCTGGAACTAGTAGTTGTCACAGCTTTTCTTACTGTTGTTTGTTGCTGTTAACTTTTCTACATACCCATCGCCAACTTGTCAAATGCTCCGTCCCTATACTCTCTGCAGAGGTTGTAAAGGTCTCTGTATGTTCAAATGCAAATAATTTTTTAGCATCATACTTTTTACTTGACTGATTCTTTATTTGAGCCCTCTATTTGCTTCTAAGCTGAACAGTTACTTTCTAGAGTCTTGAACAAGCTGTCCTCTGCAGACCATTGTGGCCCTCCATTCCCCAACATCATCCTGGGAATTTCCTTTCTCTCTCTTCTGTAATGTGTCCTATGTTTCCTGAGTCTTGTCTTTTGTGTTTTACTTCCTTATTTTGATGCATCCTATCTTCCAGGAGCTTCCAGACATTAGCAGTTTTTTCAGACCTGTATATCTGACCATGTCTTTATTCTTTCTTTACTGTTGGTTGATCAAGTATAAAATTCTGGATTGAAAATAATGTTCCCTTAAAACTCTGAAGGCCTGCTCTGTTTCTTCTTCTTCTTTTATTATTGGAGTAAAATAGCTTTAAAATGGTGTATTAGTTTCTGCTGTGCAACAGAATGAATCAGCTATATCTATATATATAACCCCTAACTCTTGGACCTCCTGCCCCCATGCCCATCCCACCCATCAAGGTCGTAAGAGAGCACAGAGCTAAGTTCCCTGTACTGTAAGCAGGTTCCCACTAGCTATTTTACATGTGGGCATGCATATATAGTAGTCCTAATCTCCCAGTTTATCCTACCCTCTCTTTCCTGTCCTGTGTCCACTTGTCCATTTTCTAGATCTTTGTCTCTATTCCTGCCCTGCAAATAGTTTCATCTATATCATTTTTCTGGATTCCACATACATGCATTAGGAAATAATATTTGTTTTTCTCTGACTTAACTGTGTGACAGACTCTTGGTCCATCCACATCTCTACAAATGACCCAATTTCATTCCTTTCTGTGGCTGAGTAATATTCCATTGTATGTATGTACACCTTCTTTATCCATTCATCTGTCGATGGACGTTTCAGTTCAGTTCAGTCGCTCAGTCATGTCTGACTCTTTGTGACCCCATGAATTGCAGCACGCCACGCCTCCCTGTCCATCACAAACTCGATGGACATTTAGGTTCTCCTATTTCCTGGCTATTGTGAATAGTGCTGGAGTGAATATTGGGATAGATGGGTCTTTTTGAATTATGGTTTTCTCAGGGTCCATACCCATTTAGTGGGATTGCTGGGGCATATGGTAGTTTTATTTTTAGTTTTTTTAAGGAACCTCCATACTGTTCTCCATAGTGGCTGAATCAATTTACATTCCCACCTACAGTGCAAGAGGATTTTCTTTTCTCCACACCCACTCCAGCATTTATTGTTTGTAGATTTAAAAAATTTTTTTAAATTTATTTTACAGTTGCGTTGCCCTGGGTCTTAGTTGTGGCATGTGGGATCTAGCTTCCTGACCAGCGATCAAACCCAGGCCCTCTATGTTCAGAGCACAGGGTCTTATCCACTGGACCACTAGGAAACTCCCTGTTTATAGATTTTTTTGATGTTGACCATTCTGACTGGTGTGAAGTGATACCTCATTGCAGTTTTGATTTGCATTTCTCTAATAATTAGTGATACTGAACATCTTTTCATGTGTTTGTTGGCCATCTGTATTTCTTCTCTGGAGAAATGTGTATTTAGGTCTGCCCATTTTTTGATTGGATTTTTGGGGGTTTTTGGTGTTTGTTTTTGTTTTTGTTTTGAGCTGCAAGAGCTGTTTTTATAATTTGGAGATTAATCTTTTGTTGCTTCATTGGCCAACATTTTCTCCCATTCTGAAGTAGAATGGGAGAAATTATTTCTAGAGTTGTCTTGTTTATGGTTTTCTTTGCTGTGCAAAAGCTTTTAAGTTTAATTCAGTCCCATTTGTTTATTTTTGTTTTTATTTTCATTACTCTAGGAGCTGGGTCAAAGAGGATCTTGCAAAGAGTGTTCTGCCTGTGTTTTCCTCCGAGAGTTTTGTAGTATCCAGTCTTATGTCTAGGTCTTTAATCCATTTTGAGTTTATTTTTGTGTTTGGTGTTAGGGCATGTTCTGATTTTATTTTTTTACATGTAGTTGTCCAGTTTTCCCAGCACCACTTATTGAAGAGGCTGTTTTTTTGTTTTTGTTTTTTTACTATTGTATTGTCTTTTCTCCTTTGTCATAGATTAGACGACCATATGTGCCTGAGTTTATCTCTGGGCTTTCTTTCTTGTTCCATTGATCTATATTTCTCTTTTTGTGCCAGTACCATAGTGTCTTGATGACTGTAGCTTTGTAGTGTAATCTGAAGTTAGGGAGCCTGATTCCTCCAGCTTTGTTTTTCTTTCTCAAGATTGCTGTGACTATTTGGGATTTTTGGTGTTTCCATACAAATTGTAAAAATTTTTGTTCTACTTCTGTGAAAAATGCCATTGGTAGTTTGATAGGAATTTCATTGAATCTGTAGATTGCTTTAGGTGGTATAGTCATTTTTACACTATTGGTTCTTCCAATCCAAGAACATGGTATCTCTTTTTGTGTCGTCTTTGACTTTGTTCATCAGTGTTTTATAGTTTTCTGAGTACAGGTCTTTTGCCTCCCCTGGGTTTATTCCTGGATATTTTATTCTTTTTGCTGCAGTGGTAAATGGGATTGTTTCTTTAATTTCTCTTTCTGAGTTTTCATTGTCAGTGTATAGGAATGCAAGAGGTTATGCATATTAATTTTGCCATGCAGTTTTAGCAGATTCATTGATGAGCTCTAGGAATTTTGTGGTGGCATCTTTAGGATTTTCTGTATATAGTTTCTTCCTCAAACAATGACAGTGTTACCTACTCTTTCCCATCTGGCATTCCTTTTGCTCCTCTGGTTGCCATGGTTAGGACTTCAGTAACAGTGTGGAGTAATAGTGGTGAGAGTGGACATCCTTTCCTTGTTCCTGAGCTTAAAGGAAATGCTCTCAGCTTTTCGCTGTTGAGAATAACGTTTGCTGTGGGTTTGCCATATGACCTTTATTATATTGAGGCAGGTAAGTTTCCTCTATACCCACTTTCTGGAGAGTTTTTATCCTAAACGGGTGTTGAATTTTGTCAAACATTTTCTCTGCGTCTATTGAGATGATCATATGATTTTTATTTAATTTGTTAATATGGTATACCACATCCTTGGAATAAATCCCACTTGATAGTGATGTATGGTCCTTTTAACGTGTTGTTGGATTCTTTTTTAGTGTTTTTTTGAGGATTTTGCTTCTATGTTGGTGATATTGGCCTGTACTTTTCCTTTTATTGTGTGATATTTTTGTCTGGTTTTGGTATCAGGCTGATTGATTTGATGGTGGCCTCATAGAATGAGTTTGGGTGTGTTCCTCCCTGTGCAGTTTTTTGAAAGTTTGAGAAGAATAGATGTTAGCTCTTCTCTATACTCACTTGTGAAGCCATCTGACTCTGAACTTTTGTTTGTTGGAAGATTTTAAATCACAGTTTCAATTTCATTACTTGTGATTGGTCTGTTCATATTTTCTATGTCCTCTTTATTCAGTCTTGGGAGGTTGTACTTTTCTAAGAATTTGTCTATTTCTTCCAGTTTGTCCGTTTTATTGGCATATAGTTTCTGGTAGTAGTTGCTTAGATCCTTTGTGTTTCTGTGGTGTCAATTGTGACTTCTTTTTCATTTCTAGTTTAATTGATTTGAGTCTTTTCCCTTTTTTTACTTGATGAGTCTAGCTAATGATTTGTCAATTTTGCTTATCTTTGCAAACAACCAAGTTTTAGTTTTCTTGATCTTTACTATTGTTTTTTCATTTCTTTTTTATTTATTGAGTAAATATGCTGCTCTGATCATTATGATTTCTTTCTTTCCACTCACTTTGAATTTTTTGTTGTTCTTTCTCTAGTTGCTTTAGGTGTAAGGTTAGGTTGTTTGTTTGAGATTTTTCTTGTTCCTTGAGGTAGGGTTGTGTTTTTATAAACTTCCCTCTTATAACTGCTTTTGCTATATCCTGTAAGTTTTGGGTCACCATGTTTTTGTTGTCATCTGTCCCTGGGTATTTTTTTATTTCCTTGTTGATTTCTTCAGTGACCTCTTGGTTATTTAGTAGTATACTGTCTAGTCTCCATGTTTTTATGTTTTTTGTAGGGTTTTTTTTCCCCTTGTAATTGATTTCTAATCTCATACCATTGTGGTCAGAAAAGATGCTTGATATGAGTTCAGTTTTCTGAAATTTTCTAAGGCTTCATTTGTGACCTAAGAAGTGATCTATCCTGGAGGATGTGCACTTGAGAAGAAAGTATATTCTGCTGCTTTTGGGTAGAATGTCTTATAAATATCAATTAAGTCTATCTGGTCTGTTGTGTCGTTTAAAGCTTATGTTTCCTTATTTGTTTTCTGTCTGGACTGTCTGTCCATTCGTTTAAGTAGGGTGTTAAAGTCATCCACTATTATTGTGTTACTGTCAATTTCCTCTTTATGGCTCTTAGCATTTGCCTTATGTATTGAGGTACTACTGTGTTGGGTGCATAAATAAGTGCCATGTTTTCTTCTTGAACTGATTCTTTGTTCCTTACGTAGTGACATTCTTTGTCTCTTATAACAGTCTTTATTTTGGAGTCTGTTTTGTCTGATACGAGTATTGCTGCTTCAGCTTTCTTTTGCTTTCCATTTGCATAGAGTATTTTTTTTCCATCCCCTCATTTTCAATCTGTGTGGGTCTCTTGTAGGTAGCATGTGTATGGGTCTTGTTTTTGTATCCATTCAGCTGGTCTTTTCATTGGAGGATTTAATCTGTTTTCATTCAAAGTAATTATCAATATGTATCCTCCTTTTACCATATTCTTGTTTGGAGTTTGTTTTTATGGGTTTTTATTTTCTCTTGTGCTTCCTGACTAAAGAAGTTTCTTTAGCATTTGTTATAAAATTGATTTGGTGATACTGAATTTTATTTGCTTTTGGTTGTCTGTAAAGCTTTTGATTTCTCTGTCGAATCTGAATGAGATCATTGCTG
The DNA here is from genome assembly GCF_963930625.1 of Muntiacus reevesi. Classification (NCBI taxonomy): domain Eukaryota; kingdom Metazoa; phylum Chordata; class Mammalia; order Artiodactyla; family Cervidae; genus Muntiacus; species Muntiacus reevesi. Next base: position 15,353,541 of record NC_089260.1, on the reverse strand, counting down.
GCTAAAGTTATCTTGGTTGTAGGTTTTTGCCTTTCATCACTTGACATATATCCTGCCACTCCCTTCTGGCCTGCAGAGTTTCTGTGGAAAAATCAGCTGATAATCTTATGGGGATTCCCTTGTATGTTGTTTATTGCTGTCTCCTTGCTGCTTTTAATATTTTTTCTTTGAATTTAATTTTTGTCAATTCAAATACATGTCTCACCATGTTTATTCTTGGATTTATCCTGTCTTTTATTCTCTTCACTTCCTGGATTTATCCTCTTCACTTCCTGGACTTGGTTGGCTATTTCCTTTCCCATGTTAGGGAAGATTTAGACTATAATCTCTTTAAATATTTTCTCAGACCATTTCTCTTTCTGTTCTTTTTCTGGGACTCCTATAATTCTAATGTTGGTTTGTTTAATGTTGCCCCAGAGGTCTCTGAGATTGTTCTCATTTCTTTTCATCAGTTTTCTTTATTCTGCTCCTTGGCAGTTATTTCTACCTTTCTGTCTTCCAACTCACTTATTCATTCTTCTGCTTCAGTTATTCTGCTATTCCTTCTAGTGTATTTTTCATTTCAGTTGTGTTTTTTCATCTTTGTTTGTTCATTCTTTATTTCTTCTAGATCCCTGTCAAACATTTCTTGTATTTTCTTTATCCATGTCTCCATTTTATTTCCCAGTTTTAAGATCATCTTTACTATCATTACTCCGAATTCTTTTTTTAGGTAGGTTGCCTATTTCCTCTTCATTTATTTGGTCCTGTAGGTTTTTACTTTGTTTCTTCATCTGTACTATGTTTTTTTGTTGTCTCATTTTTTTTTTTTTTAATGTTTCACTTTTTTTAATGGGTTGGTATGTCTTCCTGTCTTCCTGTTTTGCCCTGAGACATCCAGCACTGGAGTTTGCAGGCAGTTGGGTGGAGCTGGGTCTTGGTACCAAGATGAAAATCTCTGGGTGAGCTCATACCAGTTAATATCCCCTGAGGTCTGCAGTTCTCTTTTAGTCCAGTGGTTTGGACTCAGTGCTCCTACCACAGGAGCTCCAATCCAACCCCCAGCCTGGGAACCAAGACCTGGCAAGCTGAACAGCATACCAAAGAAAAGGGCACCAAACAGGAATAAAAAGGAAAATAAATTTAGAGAAATAGAAAAATATATCATAAAAAACAAAAATGTAAAAACAATGAAACAAAACAGTACACCAGCAGGAAAAAAAAGAAAATGGAAAAGGCCTTGATAGTGCGGAGGTTCAGGGGAGGTTCAGGCCCCGGACCCTTGTGGCCAGAGGAGGCTTGGGCAGGGGGCTTAGGCCCAGGATCCACACGGCCAGTAAAGGCCCTGAGGAGGGCAGGACTTAGGCTCAAGACCTGTGTGGCTAGAAAAGGCTGGCGGGCTGACGGGACCTGAACAAACAGGAAAATGCTGGCTCCCTTCCCCTTTGATCCCCTAAGCCCCCAAAAGTCTTTTCCTGTCCCCACAACTCCCCACACCATGGGTGGGCCCCTCTGATAGTGCAAACCCCTCCCCTCCCCCAGCAACCCCTCAGGGATGCCGATCATGTCCCACCTCCACTTTTCCTTTCCCTCAGCATCCTAGCTGGTCACACGGGGCTTCCTCCCCTCTCCTTAGGTGTCTGAAGTGTCCCGTCCCCCCCCCCCCCACCCCCCAGTGCCTGGTGGATGCTCTACATGTGTGGAGGTGGAAACTCTGTGTCATCCTGCTCTACCGTCTCGACTCCACCTGATTGGCTATTTTGATATACTAGTTGTTTCCATTTGAGATTTTTCTCCATTCCTCTTTTCCTTTTTTTGATTGTTTCAAAGATGGTCTTTTCAGCATCGTGGGAAGTCTGCGTTACCAAGTTTTATTTCTACATTTATTTTTAGTTTAAGAATACAGAGGGTCTGTGTTCCATGATGGCCTGTTTATTATCTTTAGTCTCGATCTTTTGATTAGTTGTTTTCCAGTTACTGGGCTGACATGACATGGAGCCATTTTGGCCCTGAACCATTGAAAATTTAATAGTGCTGAATTTTGAAATAATATAGATCAAATTCTTTCTTTGATTTGAAAATCCTAGAGCTGTAAATTCACCTTGTGTTACTGTATTATCAAAGATATTTATATTCGTATTCAGTATTAATGCTTGAACCAATTGTAGATCCTGCTTTTTTCATTTTGAGTGAATGAAATGAGAGAATTTATGGGTTATACCAATATCAACTTACAGTTTTTCCAAGCTTAATTTTCTTTTTTGTAATTCAAGTTACTATATTTGGAGAAAAATTTGTGACCTAAAATTTCATCAACGTTTTCATCAACCTAAAAATTCACCAACAACTCTCCATGTGAATTTGAAAGGGAAGCACTGTATGATAACTATTTCAAGATACAGTGTTTTAAGGTTTTTTAGTACTATACACCTGAGCCCCAGGTAACTATTACAGACAAACTTCTTTAAATATTTTTTTATTCAAGAGAGATATGGGACATGATTAGAAATAGTGCTTTTAAAAAAAAGAAATAGTACTTTATGAATTTGATTTTTATACCTATTATAGGAAAAGCTTGTCTGATGAGGATATATCTTGACAAATAGACATTTTTTGATCATTGCTGAGGTAATTGTACAGCTTTTTAAAATTAAATAAATTGCAAACAGAGATTTCTGCAGCAGGTTAATCCTGATATCAAGGTTTTTGTGCTAGTTTAAGCATTGCTAAACATGGCAAAGATCTTTTTTTGGCCTTCCTGAGCATGTGATATAAATTTGGTGCTGAGGTGGGTCAATTGTATTACGTATTAAGAAAATTATTTGTTTTCTGAATGTCAGTGGAAGATATTCCCAAATCCTTAGTGTGAGTTGATTAAAAAGCATATATTTGCTCATATTTACTGTAAATTCCTGAATTATTTATAGAAAGTCTGTTTTTTAAAGAGTGTCTTCTAATGAATCTGGTCTTTCTACTCAATACAACTTTCTATAAAGATGACATTTTGTTTTTACCAAGGAGCATTCATAGTAGGGTATAAAGTAAATCTATGTGAATTATTTCTGCCATGTGAAAGTTTACATGATCTTATCCAATAAAGGATACCTTTTCAAAAATAAGATATGCTCCAGGGTGTTCTTGTTTTAAAGCATATAAATACAGAAATTTGCTAAATATTTTTTAAAATATCTTATTTGGAAAAGAAAGTCCTGCAAACTTTTTGGTTAAATAATGGAATACAGAGTTCTGTTCTAGTCAATACAAAAACTTGTGTATACGAATCACTTAAAGTCTGTATATTTTAGTTATTATCTCTAATGGAAAAAATGATTCTTTAGAATTTGTAATGTTTAATATAATGTAGGTGGCGCTAGTGGTGAAGAATTAGCTTGCTAATGCAGGAGACAAGAGACATGGGTTCTGTCCCTGGGTCAGGAAGATCCCTTGGAGAAGGGCATGACAACCCACTCCAGTATTCTTACCTGGAATATCCCATGGCAGAAGAACCTGGTGGGCTACAATCCATGGGGTTGCAAAGAGTCAGACACAACTGAAGTGACTTAGCATGCAAGCATTGACTATTCAGCAAATGACTGTCACTTAATCTCTCTTTATACATTTGAACAACCTATCTACTTCTGGAGGGGAAAAAAATCCCCCAATAATCCTTGGCTTTTACTCTGGTGAATTCTTTTTTTTTTTTTTTTAATTAACTAATTAAAAAAAAATTCCTTGTCTCTGGGCATGGTGGGATTTTAAACCTCTGACTAGGGATCGAATCCATGCCTCCTGCAGTGGAAGCATGAAATCTTAACCACTGGACCACAGGGAATTCCTTACCCTGAAAAATTTCTGATTTAATTGATATAAGCTGAAGCCCAGGCATCAGAATTTTTTAAAACTCCCTAGCTGATTCTAATGTAGATAAAAGAACCATTGAACTGTAGATTCTAGTGTTGGGTTTTATAGCATAAATATTTATTTAGTATTTTTTTTTATTCAAATAAAAAAGTGAAGAGCTTCTTCCATTTTATCTTTTGAAGTAGCTTGTAATTTTTGACTACCCCTTTTAGATTTATAGAAGAATTGTGAGAGTAGTCGTACAGAGTTCCCATATACCCATACCCAGTTCCCCCAATTATTAATATCTTGTGTTAGTATACTGCATTTGTTGTAATTAATGAACCAGTACTGATAAATGTTCTCAACTAAGATCCATACTCTATCCATATTTACTAAGTTTTCACCTGCTGTCATTTTTTCCGTTTCAGGGCCCATCTAGGATACCACGTTTCATTAACACTCAGTCACCACCCCGTGTCTCCTTAGACTCCTCTTGCTTGTCACAGCTTCTCAGATTACCTCTTTTTGGTGACCTTGAGAAATTTGAGGAATTTAGTTAGGTATTTTGTAGAATGTCCCCAATTGGGATTTGTTTGATGTTTTTTTCTTATGATGACACTGAGGTTATTCGTTTTGGAGAGAGAGAGACTGTAGAACTAAAGGCTAGTCTTATCCCATTTATATCAAGAGCATTAAAGAAAAAACTCATTTCCTCTGTTTGTAAAACTTCTGATACCAGATGTGTAGGTTTTCTACCCCAAGCAATTCTCTGGTTCACCAACTGGGTGTCTTACAGTTTAATTCATGCTGATGCTAACTACCTGGAGTTAGCACAGACCCTATAGACCCTACAGATTATGGGCTCAGTCTCACCAAACCGTCTCTTCCCTTACTTCAGATGCTTCTCACAAGTGTAGGCCTCCTGTACTTGGACCAACTGGCTCTAAATCAGTGCCCTCCTTAAATTCATTAATTTTCTATGAATAACTCACAGAACTCAGGAAAACACTTTACTTACTATTACCAGTATGAGATACAACTCAGGAATAGCCCAATGGAAGAGTTACCTGGCGTAATAGGATGTGAGGAAGGGGGTTGTGGGGGGGGGGGTCCATGCCCACTCCGGGCATGTCACTCTCCTGACACCCCAGTGTATTCACCAACCGGGAAAATCTCCAAAACACTCCTTTTAGAGGTTTTATGGAGGTTCCACGACAGAGATATGATTGATTAAAATATTGGCCATTGGTGATTAACTCAATCCCTAACTCCTTTCCTCTTCCTGGAGGTCAGGAGGGTAGACCTAAAAGTTCCAACCCTCTAATCACATGGTTCCCCTGGCAGCCAGCCTTCATCCTCGAGAGTCTCCGTATTAGCAAAACCCAGATATGGTGGAAAGGGGCTTATTATGAATACCAAAACATGCTCCTCCCACATATACCACTCAGAAATTATAAGGGTTTTAGAAGCACTGTGCCAGGAACTGGGGACAGATCAAGTCTGTGTTTCCTCTTATATCACAATATCACAAGTACACTCTGTTAATATGACTTGTCACTGTCAATGTTACCCATGATCACCTGGCTGACATGGTGTTTGTCAGGTTTCTGCACGATGAAATTACTCTTTCCCCCTTTCCATCCTGTACTCTTTGGAAGGACATCATAAAACGGAGCCCACACTTGAGGAATGGGGAGTTACACTCCCCATCTTGGAGGGCAGAGTGTCTACATAAGTTACTTGGAATTCTTCTGTATAGGAGTTTTGTCTGTTTTCTCCATTTACTTATTCAGTCATATACATCTTACTGACTCATGGTTATTTAGTTGACACTTTGAGTTATAGTCCAATACTTCCGTACTGTTTTCTTGTTCCAGTTATTCCAGCTGTGGACATTGGAGCCTCCTCGTATGGTTGACTCCTTTGTCCCTTTGACATAACCACATCATTGTGGGTTTGCTTTTACTTTACTTGCTTCCTTATTCTCTGACACTGTAAGATCCTCTAGACTCAGTTTGTGCATTTCCTGCCACAGTTTCTAGAATCCTGGGAGACTAGTTCCTTTATTAGCACATGGCATTAGAAACTAAGATACGGACTGTAGGTGTACTTTTTGCTGCTGTGGGAGTATTGTCCCTTTATCGATTCTTCTCAGCAGACAAACCAAGCAGCTGTAAATATGTGTATACTAACTGTGTCTTCATACATATGTATGTATCTGTGTGTGTGTGTATATATATCTCTATCAGTTTCTATATTAAACTAAACATGAATTCATACTGATGTCTCTTGACTTCTAATCTGTTACCACATGGGTCATTCTGTTTCTCCTTGCTTATTTATGACTTCCCACCACAATGGTGAGAAACCTGGTTCCCTCTACCTAAACCACCCACTTTGCTACGTGTTTCAATTCCTGTGTACATGTATAGTAGTTTCAGAACTTAAGCCATATCCCCACAGGAACAACTTTATCAAGTAGAACACGGTGCTCAGTACAGTGCTTAAGTCTTAAAACTCCTCTGACTTTCAAGGTTACTTGGGTTCGCACCTTTTCTGCCCACCTTGCTCAGTGAAGTTCTTTCATACATTTGTAACACAGTTAGATGTTTTGGTGTGTGTTGCATTGTGCGTTACACCCTGAGATCTTGCATACATTAAGGTTCATTCTTTATTGTGTAAGCATCTTACGAGCTCTGACAGATGCATGGTGTTACATTTTCACCATTGCAATACACTGAAGAATACTTTCGCTGCCCAGAATCCCTTTGCTACATCTATTCAGCTCTGCTTCTACCCCAAGCTCACTGCAGTTGCTCATCCTGTTTACCATCTATAGTTCTGCCTTATCCATGTCATGTAATTGGAATCGAACAGAAGGTAGCCTTTTCAGACTGGCTTGTCTCACTTAGCAATAAGATTTAAGATTCATCCCTTTTTAAAATCAACCCCATTTTAATTTTTAACTAAACAGTATTCCTTTGCATGGATGTACCACAATTTGTTTATCCATTCATCTACTGAAGAATGTCTTGGTCATTTCTAACTTTTGGCAATTGTGAATAAAGTGGCTGTAAACATTTTCATATCAGCTTTTGTATGGATGGAAGTTTTCAGATTCAGTTGGGTGAATACCTAAGGACTGTAATTGGTAGATCCTGTGGTATGTTTAGCTTTGTAAAACATTACCATGTTCTCTAACAGTGTTACACCATTTTTGCATCGCCACCAGCAATTGAGAGTTTTGGTTGCTGAGCATGTCCACCAGCACTTAGTATTGTCAGGTTTTGTGGAGTGTTGTGTTTTTGGCATTTTAGACCTTCTAACAGATGTTTCAATGAAGATGAGTTTGAGCAAACTCCATTCAGATAGTGAAAGACAGAGAAGCCTGCCGTGCTGCAGTGCATGGGGTCACAAAGAGTTGGATCCAGCTTAGCAACTGAACAACAACAAACCAAAGCCTTGGAGGAGTACCATGAAAGATGCTCCCTTTCCAGAGGAATCAAAGGCTGAAATGACTCCTGAAGGATAAGGAGTAAATCAGGCTAATGACGGTGACCTAAGAAGTGGTCTCAGCAGAAGCAGCAACCCATGTTGTTCTTTAAAGACTTCTTGAGCAATCCCACTTTTGCTTAAGGTTTAATCACCAGATGCAGAAAGTCTGTTGATTCCCTAACTGCCTGAGCTCTCCCTTGGGGTTCAAAAAATGCATACTCTGCTGCCTGCTACAGAAAGACTTGGATGACCCATGGAAACCTCAAATTAAATAGGTTCTAAATGATCTCATCTTACCCAGAAAGTTGCCCTGTAAAGAGTATTTCAGCCACAGTATGATACGAGGTAGAGAGAGAACCTGATGAAGGAAAGAAACAAAGGCTCTGGAACTACTCTATCAAGAAGTCTGGTTATGAATAACTTGTTTTTCCTTTAGTTGTTTGATGGTCAGACTATTACTAAATTTTTATACTGAGGAGAAAGGCCCCAGAAGAAAGTGATAATTATGTGACTGACTGAAAAGGCCTGCATAGACACGATTCTCTAGGAAATTTCGAAGAATCGACAAAAAAAACCTCCTGGAACTATATAATAAGTGGATATAGTGAAGTCACAGGATACAGGGGCAATGTAAAATATTCATTTGCTTTCTGTTTACCAGCAATAAGTAACTGGAATTTGAAAATTTCGAAAAATCCTTTTAACAAAAGAAATAAAAAAGAAATACTTAAGTCTGACAAAATATGTATAGAATCTGTGTGCACTGATTAAAAAAAGCAAAGTTCTAAAAAAAACTGAGGAACAGTCCATGTTCACAGATTAAAAGACTCAAAATGTGGTTAAGATATCATTTCTTCTTAATGTATAGATTCAGTTCATCCACAATAAAAATTCTAGCAAACTAACATGTAACTATCGAACAAAATGATTCTAAAGATTACATGGAAAGGCAGAAGGCCTAGAACAGCCAACACAATAATGAATAAGAAAAAATAGTTTGAAGACTCCAATTTGCAAACATCTGTAAAATTATAGTAATAAAGACAGTGTGGTATTAGAAAAAGAATAGACATGTATTATCAGTGAAACAGAATAGAGGACTCAGAAACAAACCCACACAAATATAATTAGTTGACCTTTGGAAAGGCCACAAAGGCAACTCAGTGGAGAAAGAATACTCTCTTAAAGGGTGCTGGAACAACCCGATGTCTATATGGGGGGGAAAAAAAAAGAACCTAGACATAGACTTCAGGGCTTTCACAAAACTTAACTTGAAATAGATCATAGACCTGAATATAACATGTAAAACCAGAAAACTTATGGAAGAAATCATAGGATAAACTCTATGTTACCTTAGGTTTGGTGTTGAGTTATAACACCAAAAGCAAGTTTTATGGGGGAAAAAAACCCAAACAGCTGGTGATATTAAAACTAAAGCTACTGCACTGTGAAAGACCCCATTAGGAAAATGGAGAGACAAGCCATAGTCTGAGAAAATATTTGCAAAGCACTGCCTTATTTGAAAAGACTTGTGTCCAAAATACATGAGCTCCTTAAAAATCAACAATAAAAAAAACAAGACAATTTAAAAAATGGGTAAAAGTACTGAACAGACACCTTGTCAAAGATCATAAATGTCAAATAAGCTTATGAAAAGATGCCCAGCACCTTTGGTCATCAGGAATGGCAAGTTACACCAACCATGAGATGCCACTAAATACTTGTGAGAATGTCTAAAATGAAAAAAAAACCCAAAAACCTGACAATACTGAGTGCTGGTGAACAAGCTCAGCAACAGAAACTGTCATTCACTGTTGGTGGAAAAGCATAAATGGTGTAACACTGTTAGAGAGTTTGGCAGTTTCTCAGAAAGCTGAACATACTGTGAGATCTACCAGTTGCGGTCCTTGGTATTTATCCAACTGATCTTGAATTAAAATGCTCCTCTACTCTCATGGTATTCTGTGTTTATCTCTGTGCGAATGCTTAACTCACTGTATTTATATTTGTGTACTTTCTAATTTTCTCCACTAACCTGTGCATTTCTCAAAGACAAAGGCTATATCTTAGCATACTGCCTGGCACATAGTAAGTGCTTACAAATACTTAAGATTTATCAAGTCAATAAATAGATATGTAAAATTCTTTGTAATGGATTTTAACTGACTTTACCGTGTATTCTTTAGCATAGTGCCACAAGATTACCATCAGCACCGAAAGTATCTACGTTTAAAAATAATCAGGTATGTCCTGGCACATGAAGTATTTCTGGAGCAGTGCATAAGTCAAACATGTCATAAATATTTGGTTTGGGGGGAACTGCTTGTTTTTGCGGCCCTGACTTGGCATTTCTCTGCCCCAGAATGTCATTTGTATCAGCAGTTTCAGTAATGTAAACTGCATGCTAAAATTAATATTGTTATTTTCTTGTAATCCAGACAGTTTTCTTCTAAACTGTATGTTTTGGAAGCTGATTTCTTAAAAGTCATTTTATAATGTTATCATTTCTGAGTTTATAAAAGCGATTTCTTTTGTTAAGTATTTATTAAAGTTTCTGATTATTGCTAAGAACTATCATAATAGAGCAGAAAAGGAGTAGGAGAAAGAAAAGATGAGAAAAAGACATTATTTTCAAAGACAGATTAGCTCTAATTTGGGGCTTCCCTGGTGGGACCTGGGTTCGATCCCTGAGTTGGGAAGATCCCCTGGAGAAGGAAATGGCAACCCATTCCACTACTCTTGCCTGGAGAATCCATGGAGGGAGGAGCCTGGTAGGCTACAATCCATGGGATTGCAGAGTCGGACACGACTGAGCGGCTTCACTTCACTTCACTTCTGTTTGTTCTAAGAACATAACACGATTATAAATCTTTTTATATAAACACAATTTAGAATGCAATGACTAAGTCATGTGAGTACTTGATATTTCCTATTGTATGTTTCTGTCAATTTTGTAGAGTCAGCAAGTGTTTCCCGAGCTCCTGTTTTATGCAAGTCATTGGGGAGATTACTGCATGTAGATATGTAGATAGATTACTAAATGTATTAACGAATATAGATACATCCTTGGAGAAACATAAATACTGCTTATGTAAAAAAATAACATGGCAGTGGTGATGGTATTGTAAAATATTCAGGTTTTTAAAAAATCAGTGGCCAGTAGTCTTTCTGAAAAATACTGATAGTATGTTAGTAAATATAATAACCTATTTTGTAAACTTGTTTTATGTGTATAAATCAAATTAATGGAATTTGTTCTAGCCTTTTGTCTTTGGTGCCCTCTTGTGGATTTTTAATAAACTGCTCGTAACAACAGTTTTTTTAAAAGTTCCTTTTATCTTAAAATATTTGATTTTATAATCTTTATATTTTGTTCATCCTTTGACGTGCTTTTGGCTCTGGGAAAAAAGAAAGGAGTCATGGTTAAGGTTGCTATTACTTTTTAATTTACTCTATTATATATCAGTATTGTGCACAGGGGATGTAAGATAATCTTGTGTTTGAAAGCTTTTAATACAATGCCAGGAACTTGTACCGTCTTGCATCAGGGAGCCTCTGAAGTCCTGCCCACAGGCCTTCTCACCATTTTGGCTTGTTGTGCTGATGAACAAGTCTTTTATGACTCTTGGAGATCCTGAAAGCTTTGATGTAACTTTAAAACATGCCCGTGAACATGCAAAAAGCTAGGATCCATGAAGGCAGGCATTTCTGTTTGTTAAAGACAGATACGTGAAAGGCAGCAGCTGTATGAGCTCTTGTGCTCCTGCTTTTGCAGCGAAGTAGAAGGACCACCTACTTACAGCAGTGGGAAGCAAGTTCATTCTTTGTACAGATTTCCAGATACTGTTAAGTCTTAGCAGTATTTAATGGGTGAATATCAATTCATGACTTTTTTTCCAGCCTGTCAGGTGTTGAAGCAATGCTTAAGGGCAACGATTTGAAGGGGAATATTTCTGATGTTTTCTCAGTAGTTCTTAGCTCAGTTTGGGTTGAATGCAGTGTGAAACGAGACCAGAGTTAGTTAGTTGCTCCTGCTGTGGGCTCTTGCACCTGTAACCCGGAAACAGTGGACACTGCAGATGTGCGGATGACAGAAGCAACAAATAGTGCCAGCCTTGCCATGTTTGGAAGTGGAATGTAAAGGGAATGTGTGCCCTGTGCGGTCACATCAGGAGTTCACCTTGCCCTAGTGCAGAGTACCTCTACTTTAACAGGACACAGGACTCGTCCATGCTATGAGGCATACAAGCAACTACACAAGAGTTCCCTTTGATTTTTGCCTTTTCTAAGTCAAGAATGACTAAAATTTATTTGGTGATGCAGGTTAGCATTTAAGCACAAGCTCTGGTTTAGTTCTGCATGGGGAGAAAAGCAAAAGATCACTGCCACAGGTTTCCCCAATTTTACGCTCATTTCCTTGAAGTTGCACTGCACATGCCATGTTGATTTCTCATTTGACTCTTTCACCACAAATTAGTTATTAGATTTCAGTGTCTTTTTCATGTGCCGAAGTAGGAAATTCCATTGCCGTTTTATTTTATTTTTTTTGTTTATATATAACTGACATTATCTATTTCATTATCTGTATTCCTCTATTCGAATTAGGATCTTACAATTTTTTCTTTAAAGTCAGTTTGGCCTCTTTAGGTCCATAATATTGTAGTTAATTTTTTTAAAACTGGAATTTTGATGCTTTACACTCCTCTTGTCAGTTTCTGCCGTACAGCAGAGTAAATCAGCCATGTGTTTACATACATGCCCTCTTTTTTGGACTTCCTTTCCATTTGGGTCACCACAAAGCACCAAATTGAGTTCCCTGTGCTATACAATAGGTTCTCATTAGTTATATTTTTTTATACATCGTATTGCATATATGTCAATCCCAGTCTCCCAATTCATCCCACCCTTTTGCCCCCTTGATATGCATATGTTTGCTCTGTCTGTGTCTCTGTTTCTGCTTTGCAAATTTTCTAGATTCCACATATATATGTTAATATATGATATTTATTTTTCTTTTTCTGACATTATACTCTGTATAACAGTCTCTAGAGCCATCCACATGTCTGCACATGACACAGTTTCTTTCCTTTTTATGTCTGAGTAACACCCCATTGTGTATATGTACCACATCTTTTTTATCCATTCCTCTGTTGATGGACGTTTAGGTTGCTTCCATGCCCTAGCTATTGTGAATATTGCTGCAGTGAACATTGGGGTGTATGTATCTTTTTGAATCACAGTTTCCTCTGAGTATATACCCAGTAGTGGGATTGCTGGGTCACATGGTAGTTATATTTTTAGTTTTCTAAGGAACCACCATCTGTAGTGACTATATCAATTTAGATTCCCACCAGCATTGTAAGAGGATTCCCTTTTCTCCATACCCCTCTCCAACATTTATTGTTTGTAGACTTTTTGATGATGGCCATTCTGACGGATGTGAAGTGATACCTCATTGTAGTTTTGATTTGCATTTCTCTAGTAACTAGTGATGTTGAGCATTTTTTCATATGTTTGTTGGCCATCTGTATGTTTTCTTTGGAGAAATGTCTATTTAGGTCTTCTGCCTGTTTTCTGATTGGGTTGTTTTGTTTTTTCCATTGAGCTGCATGAGCTGTTTGTATATCTTAGAGATTAATTCTTTGTTGCTCCATTGAAAATATTTTCTCCCATTCTGAGGGCTGTCGTCTTGCCTTGTGTATGGTTTCCTTGGCTGTGCAGGAGCTTTTATTTTAATTTGGTCCCATTTATTTATTTTTGCTTTCGTTAGTTGAGGAGGTTGTAGGTCAAAAAAGATCTTGCTGCTATTTATGTCAGAGAATATTTGCCCATGTTTTCCTCTAAGAGTTTTATAGTATCTGGCCTAACATTTAGGTCTTTAAACTGTTTTGAGTTTATTTTTGTGTATGGTTTTAGGGAGTGTTTCATTCTTTTACATGTAGCTGTCCAGTTTTCCCAGCACCACTTATTCAAGAGACTGTCTTTTCTCCACTGTATATTCTAGTCTCCTTTGTCATTGTTTAGGTGACCATAGGTGTGTGGCTTTATCTCTGGGCTTTCTATCATGTCCACTGATCTGTTTTTGTGCCAGTACCATACCGTCTTGATGATTAAAGCTTTGCATAACCTGAAGTCAGGGAACCTGATTCCTCCAACTTTTTCTTTCTCAAGAATGCTATGGCTAGTCAGGATCTTTTGTGTTTCCATACAAATTGTAAAATATTTTGTTCTATTTTATAATTTTTACACAGAATGTAAAAAATTCTGTGAAAAATGCCATAGATAATTTGATAGGGATTGCATTGAATCTGTACATTGCTTTGGGTGATATAGTCATTTTCACAATATTGATTCTTCCAAACCAAGAACATGGTATATCTATCCATATGTTTGTGTCTTCTTTAATTTCTTTCATCACATTCATTTTTTTTTCTGAAAAATAATTTTTCTCATGCTGTAGTAGTATGCAAACTCAATGCGACCTCATGGACTGCAGCCCACCAGGCTCCTCCTCCTTCAGGACGAGGGATTCTTCAGGCAAGAAAATGGGAGTGGGTAGTCATGCCCTCTTCTAGGGGATCTTCCCGATCCAGGGATCAAACCTGCATCTCCTGCATTGCAGGCAGATTCTTTACTGCTGAACCACTGGGGAAGTCCTAAATATCAACAGGAGTATCTAATTGAATAAGTGTCACTAAGATAAGTTCTGTACTTATAACATAGTGTTATAGAATTGTATAAGTAATAAAGAATTTAATATCATTTCAAGGAGAGAAATAAAATAATTAGAATATTGCAAATTAAAAAGACACCCATTTATCTAAGAATAGTCTTATTCATGTTAGAAATGACAAATGCTTTCTAAAATTTGTGTTAATATCCTTTAAATCAGTCAGATAGTAGCTGAATATTTAGAAAAATTTTTACGGTGGAAGATATTACAAATGTAAAGACACCTAGTGCAGTGGCTCTGATTATTTCTCAGACCGTTATTGCATAAATCTGTCTCAGCAGTGGAGTAGGATTTCCTAATAATGTTTTCAAATATTTGTATTCCATGTGGATTTTATGATTCATAACCTGGATTATCGTCAGTACTCTGTTTTGCATTCCTGGCACATGATGACCACTGATTGAAAATGCTATTGTATTCCTTACTGGAATTGGCGGCTCTCTACAGTGGGGAAGCATCTGCTCTGCAGACCTTTTTCTATAAAGTATCAACATGTTTTTCTTCTGCTTTTCTCTTGTAAGAAATAGCAGAGTATATATAAATGAAGTGTAACTTTGGAAAAACATTATAAATAGCTGTTTTATTATGAAAATGTTAAAAAAATCAAATGAAACTTTAATAGCCATCTAAAAGATCAGGAATAATTTGAGTTAATGATTGAGAAAAGTAAAAAGTGTTACTGAAGAGTTTTCAACACCATCACCAAATTATTAGTATTTGAGTTTTCTAATTTCATAAAATACAGCTTCTCATTCCTTCTGTATTTTATTGTTGACTGTTTGGATGCCACCCTCTCATTAGTGACTTGATTGCTTTTTTTTTTTTGCTTTTACTGTAGGTTTGTAAATTGGTTTAGCATCCTCTAGCAAAGTGACTATGTAAGTGCAAGTAATATGCAGTAAAAACTATCCCTTCCAAACTTAATTCAGTGTTTTTATAATTTTATAGGTTATCTAAGTCAGTTATGTGAATCCAAAGATGCAAGCTTCATTATCTCATTATAGATTCAATTCTGTTGTAGAATATAGGAAGATTTCAAAGTATTATTTCACACCAA
This sequence comes from Muntiacus reevesi, assembly GCF_963930625.1. Classification (NCBI taxonomy): domain Eukaryota; kingdom Metazoa; phylum Chordata; class Mammalia; order Artiodactyla; family Cervidae; genus Muntiacus; species Muntiacus reevesi. Next base: position 15,338,434 of record NC_089260.1, on the reverse strand, counting down.
CCAGATGTTATGTTTCTTATTAAATTTAATGGTCACAGTACTGAATCTTACAAGAATGAGAGATAAATGACTCACACATATAAAAATAGATTTAGCTTAGTATTTTGGGAATTAACTGGTTGCAACCACAGTAAAATAAGATGTTAAACTAGCAGCAGATTTTTTAAGAGGACTGGTAGAAAATCAACTTTTTTCTTCCCTCCTTAGTGGAATCTACTGAAAAGAGTAAATCTCAACCTTTTTTGTTAACTTTTTGACCAAAGTGCAAATTAGTTCGGGCTTCCCTGGTGGCACTAGTGATAAAGAACCTGTCTGCAATGCCTGAGACATAAGAGACGGGGATTTGATCCCTGGGTCGGGAAGATCCCCTGGAGGAGGGCATGGCAACCCACTTCAGTATTCTTGCCTGGAAAATACTATGGACAGAGGAGCCTGACAGGCTACCGTCCTTGGGGTCGCAAAGAGTCGGACACGGCTGAAGTGACTTAGCACATGCAAATTAGTTTACTTGTGTGTGTATCAGTTTCTTCATCTCTTAACTTAGCAAAATGAAACATGCTGTAGCTAACTTGTAATAGAAATTAACCTAGAGTCGAGAAATATTGTAAATAAAAACCTTATAAATTTGGAAGTTAGTCATTGGGCTTTAGAATCAAACAACCTGGTTAGAATCCTTGCTTCTCCACTTATTTGTTAGATGATCCTGGGCAAATTATTAAACTTGCCCAGTTTTTATTATTAATAATTATAATTAATTATAATTATAAAATTATAATATAAAATTATATTTATATATTATATAATATAAAATTATATAATTATTAAAATAATAATTATATTAAATTATTAATCAAATGAACTTCAGTTTCATCATTTACACAATGGGGACAACAGGGTCTCACAGTATTAATAAGAGGATTAAATAAGAGTGACCTACAAAATTTCCTTATTATAGTGCTTTTAACTCATTGATGACAACTATTCAATAAATAATTGACTGAATAATTCTAATTAACTGTTTTTCCTACCAGTTTCTTTAATAGTCATCCTATGTTTTAAATAACTAGTTGATTTAAATAAAGTTCTGTGGTAGAGCCTTGTATATAACATTCTGTGCTTTAGCACTACCTCATAAAGAGGGCTTTAATATTAATATAATGGATTTTGTAATGAGAACAAGACTTTTTAATGGATACTAGACATATAATTGTTAATAAGATCTGGTTACTTCCCTTTTAAATTTTATAGTCTAATTGATTTGGACAAGTCAGATATACCTACAATTACAGTATTGTGTAGTAAGATATTATCAGCATAGGTAAGCACAAAAGTTGATATAACAACACAAAAATATGACACCTATTTCTGACTTGGGGTATCTAAACTGAGAATGGATGTCTAAGTGTAGTTCTGTTGTAAAAAGAAGTTTTAATATTAAGCATGCCTATGTATATATATTAAATATTGTGTGTGTGTATATATATGTATATGCTGCAGTCCATGGGATCACAAAGAATCAGACATGACTGGGCAACTGAACAACAACAGCAACATTAAATATTATAGTCTTCTCGTCCTTTAAGAACTTAATTTAAAGGCAGTGTCCTCTATGAGGCTTTCTTCATTTGATAAGAGGTAGAGTAAAAGGCGCTCCTTTTTTTATTCCTGTTGTGTTTTGCCAACACAGCATTTAACAAATTGTCTTGTAATTTATTGTTCCATGTCAGGCAATTTCTCTTAGACCTCAGACTTCTTAAAAAAAAAAAACAAAAATGGAGCAAAACTGTTTCTTATTCTTTGTATCTCCAATGCCTAGTCCACTCCTTGACATATTATGAATTTGCAATAAATGATTGTTGAATGAATGAATAAGTAATAATGTTAATTACTTCATGTATTCAATAAATTTTTATCAAGTCCCTACTGTGGCTCAGACCGTAAAGCATCTGCCTCCAATGCGGGAGACCTGGGTTCAGTCCCTGGGTTGGGAAGATCCCCTGGAGAAGGAAATGGCAACCCACTCTAGTACTCTTGCCTGGAAAATCCCATAGATGGAGGAGCCTGGTGAGCTATAGTCCATGTGGTCACAAAGAGTCAGACACGAGTGAGCAACTTCACTACTGTGTACCAGGTATTCTAAGCATTGGGAGTTCATCTGTGAAAAAGAAGGCTTCTTTGCCTTCATCAAACTTAGATTCTAATGGTAGAAAAGCCAGGTACAGGCGATGAAAAATATAGAAGGATAAAAGATTGATGGGGACTTCAATTTTGGATTGGTGGTCCGAAAATGCCTCACTAAAGAGGTAACATCTCGCATCTAAATGGAGACCTGAGTTAAGCAGAAAATAAAACTGCCTTAGAGAAGAGCATTCCACGCTGAAAGATCAGTCAGTTTAAAAGGCTGAAGAGGAACATGCTTCAAATGCTCAAGAAACAGCACAGGAGGCCAGGCTGGCTGGAATGTGGTGAGTGAGAAGGAATGTGATAGGAGATGGGGTTGGCAGATGTTACCGGGCCAGATCACATTTGGCCATGATAAAGATTTTGGGCTTTTTTGTAACTGTGACAGGAGGCCAAATGTGGGGTTGGTGAGTCAGAGAGTAAAATGATGTGATTTGTGTTTTGAAAGGATCAATCTGCCTGTTATGTGGGAGACTAATGGGAACAAAGAGGGCAAAAAGTGAAAACAGCTAGGAGGTTATTGTAATAATCCGAGAGACGACAGTGGCTTTGAATAGGATGGAACAAGTAATTTGTATGGGACCCTTTCAGCATAAGATCTGGTGACGTAAGCTGTGAAAAGTGTAAACTTGCTCCTCTACCTTAAACATTCAAGTAGATCAAAATTTAAAAATGTAAATAAGGTACATGTACTTGGTGGAATAATGGATTAAGAAATGAAGAAACTAGTTTCTTAGTCCCAGTTCTACTTTTAAATAGGTGTGTGACCTTGGGGAAGTCCCTTACTTTCTGTGAGCCTTGTTTTTTTATGTCTAAAATAAGGGGTTGAATTATTAAAGCTTCATGATTTTACAGTTCTGTGTAAAAGTAAATATACAATGAATACTTAAAACTGCCTGGGGTACTGAATGGAGCACTTTAGTAGATTCAGAAACAATTATTATAAGGCTTTCTTGTCCATAAGTATTATATTTATAAACAATTTTATGGAACAGTTACAGTATGAGATCATAAATTTAAATGCAGAAGTGCAACCTGTGAGACAGGTCATAAATTCTCAAAGTTTGAAAAAGGGAATAATTAATAAAGACTGAGTTAGCCATGAAGGTAATAGGATTTAATTAAAATGAATTAGTGAGGAAAGAACATCCTGGGTAGTGAAGAAGACATAAACAAAGATGAAGTCTTAATGAGCATAGTATGGTACAGGTTTATGGCAGCTAGAGACTCAGTTTAGGTCAGCCTGACTCTATTGCATGATACATGAACAATGGGAAAATAGGTTGACTATATAAAACAAGATAACAAGAACATTAAAATCTAGGCAGCTTTGTTTAGCTTTCAGTGCAGGTAAGAACTGGGAGCCATTATAGATTCTTTAGCAGAAGAATATTATATAATACAAGTAGTTTTCAAGAGAGATTGGTGTAGTATGTATACTTTGAAGAAGGTGAAACTACCTTATTCCTAGTCGCATGGAAACATTTGGCATACCTTTTCTCATTTAATCATCATAACACCATTGAAAGAAACCCAAGTTCAGAGAGTTTAAATAGCTTTACTAAAAGGTCTTAAGAGGGCTTCCCTGGTGATTCAGTGGGTGAAGAATCTGCCTGTGATGCAGGAGACCCATGTTCTATCCCTGAGTCGGGAAGATCCTCTGGAGAAGGAAATGGCAGTTCACCCCAGTATTCTTGCCTGGGAAATCCCATGGACAGAGGAGCCTGGGGTCCGGGGTCGCAAGAGTTGGACACGTCTTAGTGACCACATCACCAAGCAAAGGTCTTAAGTCTAGTAAGTGCTTTGAACTAGGATTTGAACTAACATCTGTCTGGTTCTAGAAGGTCGGGGTGCTCTTCCTTCAGTTACCCAGACATGAGTTGAGGATACTCAGGAGCAGTGGGACTGGAAAAGAAGAGATGGAACTGAGAAAGAGTCTTTTGAAGAAGAGCTTGTTGGCTGTTGGTATAAAGGAAATGAATAAGAGTAAACCCATGAAGACATTGAAATCTTACTCTCAGATAGCTAATGAAGATACTTTAGTGGTTGTTTTTGGGGCTGGAGGCAGACTAAAAGGGCCATGGAGATGGATGAAATTATCTCATTTGAGATTGTTGAGTTTTAAATATCATTAAGCTTATAAGTAGTAAATAAAGTCAGGAAGATTTTCAGAATTTGGGAGTCCTCAACACACAAGATAGTTGAAGGCATAAGAATGAAGACGTCTTCCAAAGGAAGAGAAGATCATGAAAGATGAGCAAAGAACTTGAGATATAATGCTGAGTTTATACTGTAGGTTTAGGAAGAGAAGGGCTGTCAAACCACTGAGAACAATGTGGATGTTCCTGTTCTCCAATATTTGCATTTTAACTTTCTGTCAGAACTTAGGTTTTGTTTGTTTGTTTCTACTTAAAGTGAAGTAGATATAAATTAATTTCAGTGCATGATCAAGTTTTTCCAAATAGCACATTGCTTGGTTTCTTAAACAGAATTTGTTAGTTTAGTTTTGTGGCCCTATTCCAGTTTATCTTTTGGTGAACGTTCTAAAAAGAATTTTTTGGTTCATACTTATGTCACTGACTTGATTCTTCTGTGAATTTCATTTAAAAGCCAATGGCTGGGATATGGCAACAAAAATACATGCAACAAAAGAAAAAGATAAATTGGACTTCATCAGAGCTTTTGTGTATCACAGAAACTGTCAAGAGAGTGAAAAGACAGCCTATAGAATGGGGAAAAATAATTGCAAATCATATATCTGATAAGGGATTAATATCCAGAACCTAAAAAGGACTTATTTGGCTTGACAACAAAAACAGCCTATAACACTAAATGAGCAAAAGACTTGAATAGAGATTTCTCCAAAGAAGACATACAGATGGCCAATAAGCACATGAAAAGATGCTCAACATCACTAGTTCTTAGGAAAATGTAAATCAAATCACAATGAGATACCACATATCCATTAGGATGTCTGTTAGCAAAGTGGGGGGGAATAACAAGTGTTGGTGAGGATGTGGAGAAGTTGCAACCCTGTACACTCTTGGAGTATAAAACGGTGCAGCCAATGTGGAAAGTGTATAATTTGCACTTCAAGTGCTCTAGAGATCCTCCTTAACGTTTGATGAAGTTACGTCTTAAGTAACTCGCTAGTTGAAACTGTGATTGAGTCGAAAATGCATTTAATATACCTAACCTACCAAAAAGCCTAGCTAATTGTAGCCTACCTTAAATGTGCTCAGAGCACTTAGATTAGCCTGCAGTTTGTCAAATCATCTAACACAAAGCCTATTTTATAATAAACTATGGAATCCCGTGCAATTTGTTAAATGCTGTGCTGAACCATAGCATTCTGTGAAACACAGATTGGTGTTATAGGTATAGAATGGTTGTAAATGTACGGGTTCTTTACATCCCCGATCACATGGCTGGCTGCTGCTGTCACAGAGCTTCATGAGAGTAGCTCCTAGCAAATGTTGCTAAGGCTGGGAAAAGTTCAAAATTCAAACTACTGTTTCTACTGAATGTGTTTCTCTTTTGTACTGTTGTACAATTGAAAAATCCTGAGTTGAACCATCAGAAGTCAAGGACCACATATCTATAGATACTTATATACCAGTGTTCAGAGCATTATTCCTAATAACCAAAAGGTGTAAACACCTTAATGTCCATTAACAAGGGAATGGGTAAACATAAGGTGGTGATGGTGGTGGGGTGTGCGTGTTTGCACACACACAGTGAAATACCATTCAGTCTTAAAAAGGAATGGAATTCTGACATCTGGGACAATTTGGATGAACTTTGAAAACATTTTGCTAAATGAAATAAGCCAGACACAGAAGACATGATTCTACCTATATAAGGTGCCTAGAATCGGTGAATTCATTGTGACAGAAAATAGAACAGAGATTCCATACTTTCTACCAGAAAGTAGAATAGGATTGGGAGAAGGGAGAAATGAGGAGTTAGTTTTTAATGGGTACAGAGTTTCTGTTTGAGACAATGAAACATTTTTGGAATAGAGTGTTGATGATTGGATGACACTGTAAATGTTCCTAATGCCATAGAATTGTGCCCTGAAAAATGATTAAGATGATAGATTTTATGTTATGTGTATTTACAATAATTTTTTAAAAGCTAATGGCTTTTGTACAAAGTTAGAAACATTATTAAGGCTGTTATAATAGTGCCAACACATTCTGTCTTTAATATGCTCTTTTATTTATTTTGTTATATATTCTTTGTTGATCATCTTCCTCGTCTATCTTAATCCTACTTTAAGAACAACTGGCCACCTCCAGTTTCATCAAATAATTTCTATTGCTTGAGTTTTAATTACTTAAAACTTTACTTTAAATTCTTTAGGTTATTTTGGATAGTTGGCACTTAGGATAACACTGTATGTATGTCCTTACATGAGAATTAGTAGTAATGGCATTTTTTTATTATTAAAAAGATAATAATGCTCATACTCTTCTAAGATATCCATTTGTGTTAGAAAAGTCTGCCTTCATTGCAGTGTTCTGCTTGCAGGATGAGGATGAGCTGGACTCCCACACCATGGTGAAGACGAGCTCGGAAAGCGTGGGCACCATGAGGGCCACAAGCACCATGAGTGAAGGGGCCCAGACCATGATTGAACACAACAGCACCATGTTAGAGTCTGACTTGGGGACCATGGTCATAAACAGCGAGGATGAGGAAGAAGAAGACGGAACTATGAAAAGTATGTGGCTTTTTCCCCCCGTGAATATTGATCTTCTGTTTTGAGAGTGTGCTTCTATAGAAACCAGGATAGTTCTGTGTTACTTGTTATAGCCAGTTGTGGAAAATTTTGTTTCTTGACTTTATTTAACAGTCTAAAAAGAAATGATACAAATGAACTTACAGAACAGAGAGAGACTCGCAGACTTAGCAGATAAACTTACGGTTGCCAGAGGGGAAGGGATAGCTAGGGCGTTTGGGAAGGTCGTGTGCATACTGCTGTCACTCAGAATGGATATCAACAAGGGCCTGCAGTATAGCACAGGGAACTCTGCTCAGTGTTACGTGGCGGCCTGCGTGAGAGGGGTGTTTGGAGGAGAATAGATACATGTAAACATATGGGCGAGTCCCTTCGCTGTTCACCTGAAACTACCACAACATTATTAATTTGCTCTACCCCCAATACAAAATAAAACGCTTAAAGTTCGGGGGGGGAGGGGAGTGAAAGGAGTATGCCACAAGTAAGTTTTCAGAATTTCTTTTAGTACAGCAGAAAGCAACTCCTCTTTAGCTGAGGGTTTATGGAACTTTTTTCTGTTGAAGGATATATACTAATCCAAAATTTAATTTGTAAAGTATCTTTGAGATAGAATGATAGAGATTAAAAAAAATTCCTCACATTTGCTTTTCTGATTAAAAAAGTAAGCCTAAAATTCTGTCCCAAATAATACAACATAATATTATTTCATGTTGTCCATATTATCGGTGAAGCTGCAGTAACACAGGGGAACAGCTGAGGGAAGACATAAGGGCTAAGGTGGGAAAAGAAGAAACAGTAGAAAGATGTGTCAAGAGACAAGGATACTCATGCAGAACATTCAGCCCAGTGCATAATCATTACTTCTTGTAACATGAGAGGCACGGCGCCAGGGGCGCTGCAGGGCTGAAAGGACGGTTAAAGCATTCTCTCTGATCTCCTTTGCTTGCAGAGTGATGAAGACAGAGATACTTTCACAGGCTAGCATTTCTTTTTGTATAAACATGGCCCTTTAAGTTTGCAATTAACAATGTAGAACATTGTGATTTCTCAGTTACAGACAACAGCAGATTAATTACCTCTTGATGCCTACTGACCTTTTTCTTCCCCCGTTACCCTAATCATATGTGGTCAATGTCGAAGTCTAAGCACAGGCTGTTTTTCACTACATAGGACTTCTTCCGAAGGGTACAAACGCAGCAACATATGACTTCTTGCACTGTAGAGTTATAGTCAAGTGATCTGCTGATAGCATAAAATGGATATAGGTAGGAATTTCCTCTCCAACATTTTTGTTTCTTTTTGCCTATTTTGTTTTTGCTGCTCCCCTCCCGCCCCATCCCCCCCAACACACACACCCCATGAGGAGGCTGCTTGATAAGCTTATAGCTTCAAGTCATTTGGCTCACTGCAGCTGCTTCCTTCATATTCCTTGGTATACATAGCTCATTATGGTTGTATACTTTGAAAGGGAGGGTTGTGAAGCACAGGATGAAAACACATTGCCAGATACTGATAGTTAATCCTGGGTGGGAAGGGGTGCGACTTTTTTTTTTTTTAATCTTATATGCTGATGGGTATCCTGAGCCTTTGCCCTGGAAAGCAGTCTAAGACTTGCATTCCTAGCTGAGCATATTACTAGAATAGGGCTTCTGCATCCTTAACATGCTAACCGACTACACTGGACGGTCTTGTGGCCTCCAAAGCCAGCTTATGTTAGGGTACAAGTCATATGCCCTGTAGATTGAAAAGACAGATAAGGTCATTTACAGCATGCTTCCCATCAGTAGGTAGCATCGGTTTTCCACAGCTGATAAAATTCTTCTAAGTCAGGTTTTCTGATTCTTAACCGACTAGTAAGATCATCGAGTACTTCGTTCTATCTTCAGAGAGCTACTGAGCTCCTTATGAAACTACATAAACAACTTTTCCCTTGTAGTCCATATAATTGAACATCATCATTTAAACAGTAGTTTAAAAATGAGTATTTATGAAATCAAATTCACATTAAGATTATTCTGTTTCAAGGAAGAGATATGTTATAGTGATTTATCAGACCTCATGCTTTAAAATAACAGATTTCCACATGTTTTGTGTAATGACTTTTAGCTTTGACAACCACAGTAAACATTCAGTTTATGTCATAATTTTATATCCTAAGCATGATTTTTTTTGGTCACAGAAGTTTTATTGAAAGCTTATTTTTAAATGGAGCAGATAGTGGTTTATGTAGTTGCTTTATATGCTTGAGCAAGTTTTAAATCTCATGAGCCAACTTTCCTTGTATTTTAAGTTTCCACAATTTAGACATCATTCTATAATATGGGATTTCCATGTACCCAAAAGTTGAACCAAATGATGTTAGTGTAACCCCTGGTTTTGTCATACTGTAATACAGCAATAGTATAGAATGTAAAGAAGCTACTGAGGCAGAACTTACTTTCCGTGAAACTACATAATTAGTTTTAGTTTTGTCTTTCTTCATGATGTTAATCTTTTAAAAAATAGATTAGTTGGTATGAGCTCTTAGGTTATGTTAAAAGTTGATGAAAGCCCCACTTGGTAATGTGTCTTTAGCATTTTTGTTCCCTAAAAAGATTTTATATCTATATATTCCCTAAAAGATGAAAGCATTATACAGTTTTCAGTTTTCTAAAATATCTACCATGTTATATGCTGAAAATTCTGATTTCCATCACCTTTACCACTAGAGCTTCAAAAGAGTTGCCCAATTTAATATTCTTGACAGTTTAGATTATGTCTGCATACTTTTTTATACCTTTATCCATGAAGCTAGAAATTATAGTCCTGTTTTCCTTACTTCTTAAAAGTGTGATGACTTAACTCTAGGAAGCAAAGTTGTTGAAAGATCTTTTGAGGGAAATAGAGAAAATGACAGAAAATATTTAAATTTTAATTTTTTTTTAAACGGGCATAGACCTGGAGAGCACGTCTGGAGAAGTCTCTGTGCTTGCTTCCAGCAGTGCCGGCGTTACTCTCACCGTCCCTCCCCTGCTCTGCGTCCTCCCGTTCCCACTTCCCTGGGCTCTCATTGCTCCAGGATGTCGAGGCTTCAGCTCAGTAACCCAGGTCTTTCAGAATCTGGCATCAGCCAATATTTGCATATAGATTTCTACTGCCCTACATATTATCTTTTATCCAGACTAGTCTATGCCAATTGGAATTAGGAGGTTGACAGTAAGTGTAAGCAGGTTGGTTGTCATGAATGAAATCAACATTTAGGATTTTTTTTTATCTGGAGGAAATCGATTAGGATCAGGTCAGGAATCCGTTGTCATGAAATTGATAAACTAGTAGAGGTTATTTCTTTGTGGGTAACTCTAGAAGAGCAAAACTGTTGTAGGAAAGAAAAAGTGGGGGCCTTTTCCCTTGTTCAGATCTGCTATGTTCCTACAGTGGAACTTCCTGGCCTCCCAGAGCTGGGGCTGGATTTATAAGAAATCGAATGGCAAGGTGAGGTAATGATCAGGGAACACTCAGCTGAGTCAGTGCCTCCCGACTGGGAGTATGATCAGTAATGTGTTGCGATAACTTGCAGGTGAAAGGATTGTATTTCACTGTTTGTGAAGTTTGATGTCTTTTTTTGAGAAAATGAGGGAAGTGCCATCCATGTAAGCAAGATGAAGTTAATTGTTATTTTATTTTATTCATTGTTTATTTTCAGAAAAGAGAATAAAAGGTAAATTTCTCAGGCTATAGCTGGCAACCCACTCCAGTATTCTTACCTGGAAAATTCCATAGACGGAGGAGCCTGGCGGGCTACACACAGTCCATGGAGTCTCAAAGAGTCATACACGAATGAGGGACTTCACTTTCACTTTCACAGCTATCATTAATTGCAGGTCTAGTATGGGCTGAACATTGTGCTTGGAACTTTACATACATCAACTCATTAACTTCTCACGAGGGCTTTGTAAATAATGTTGTCACTATCGTTTGCCGCTAAGGAAACTGAGACTTGGGAACATGAAGTGACTTGTCCAGGATTTCATAGCAGATGAGTGATAGACCCTATATACAGACCCAGGTTCCACCCCCCAAATCACGTTATTACTGTGGGCCAGTGAACCTGACGTCCCCTTGGGCAGGCTGTTTAGAATATTTGTGAGTCCTTTAGGAAAGGAGACCTGAATTGTTATAAGTCAGCATAGGTTAGTGGGAATAAATCATATCAGAACAATTTGATTTCCTTTTTTGACAACATTGCTAAACGTCTAGATCAGAGAAACTGCTAGATTTGGATACTGTGTTTTATCATTTGAGGAACGTATTTTACAGTGGTTTTGATGATACCCTTGTAGACTCTATGTAGTATGACCAAGCTGATGGTTTTATTATGAGGGTTGAGCAGTTATACACATATAGGCTTGTGTCAGTGTTTTTTGGAGGACAGAAACTATGCATTTTAAACACAGAAAGATTTAACTCAGAGTTTTGGATATTAACAAAATCAGTGGAGAGGTTGGAAGAGAGGGCTGTGTAGGCTGGGCCTTCAAGAATGACTCCCACACCCCCACAAAAGTGACCATTATGGAATTACTACTATTATTACAGTCAGGAAGCTAGTGAATTCAGAGGCTGCCATTGGCACTGCTGAATTCAAAATACAGATTGAGATCAAATACCTGTTGCTATTCAGGGATTAGAAAGCTACCACTGAGACTGCAACCACAGTGAGGCTGACGACTGGAGCTGGAATGCTGCAGTAAAAAAAATCCCATGTCTGTGTAGCTGTGCTGCTGGAAGGAAATGGCTGAGATAGCAGGCCCCTGTTCTCTGCCTCGGTTCTTGCTTTCCCAGTCATGAGAGAGTGCACTTACCCAGGACCCTGGGTGCAGGGTATTACAGGAAATGTAGTGTTTAGCTTCCCAGACTGCACAATAAGAAGGCTCATCAGAGGCAACGGCAGTGGTTGCTCAGTGTCAGCCAACTGTTGGGCTTCCCTGGTAGCTTAGACAGTGAAGAATTTGCCTGCAATGCTGGAGACCAGAGTTCGATTCCTCAGTCAGGAAGATCCCCTGGAGGAGGGAATGGCAACCCAATCCAGTGTTTTTGTCTGGAGAATCCCCATGGACAGAGGAGCCTGGCGGGCTACAGCCCATGAGGTCGCAAAGAGTTGGACATGACTGAGCAAACTAAGAATTTTTCTCTCACTGTGTTTAATAATGCTGTCAAGGAGATTTCCCATTGTGTGGTCTAGGGTCTAGGCCTGAGCCCTCAGCTCAATTTTTTTCTTTTTTTTACAGAAATTGGGGTGAAGCTGTGGAATGAAAGCCCATTAGAATTGCAACTGACATGAAGTGGAAGAAAAGAAAAATATATTCTAAGGCAGAAACAGGAGCTCAAGAGGTCTCCTCAGGCTGGAGCAGAGGCTTGATTTACAAGATAAACCCTGCTCCTGGGTCCACATGACTCACCTCACAAGTGTGCATCTTAGCAGTGGCCCCTGGGAGATGCTGGTTCTGCAGACCAGAGGAGGACCCACACATCTCTAACAAAACCTAACATCCCAAAGTAGTAAACTTTCCAAGTACTTCTGAGGTGCAGCTAGGACTGACAGCTTACTTTCTAGGACAGAAGTAAGCAGGCCCACTGTACCCTCAGTGCCCAGAACTCACCTGTTTTATCTAGGAAGGATGGAGACGCAGTCGCATGTGTTCACCAAGCAGTTAGCTGAATGGTGAAGTACATGGAGACCATATTGTAACAGGAATGGGTAGAGGAATAACCTCTGTCTGAATCCTTTATTTTGTTTATTTATATTAAGTTATCATAGCTATTCATCAGTTATTAAATATTGATTTAAGTGATTTTAATTGAATATATATTTTTTAGATTTCTTCTTTGTATATACCTTTAATACATGGTGATTTTTAAAATAGATCACAGTTTATTGTTTCATTTAGAAAACACATGTATGTAGTTTCACTTAAATAGTAAGAGAAGGCAAATTAGGTTCTGCTTTAGGTTTTTAGGATTTATCCTAGAAATAGATATTACACAGATTTAGAAGGCATTTAGGAGAGATATCAAGAAAAGAAGCAACATTAGGTGTTCCTACTCTCTAGTTCATTGGACGCCTCTGGACACAATTGTAAGCGTGAGACCATTTGCTCTGAACGATAACTTCCATGTCCTATACTGTGCTTGGTGATAATATTCTCTTTCAGCTCTGATTCAGATCCCTTTCCTTCCTTCTTCCTCCCGAAACCTATTTCAGCAAAGTATCCGATATGCAGGTGCAAAAACTCCTTAATGATGTTTTATGTTCTTGAAATATTTACATCCCCCAACAAATTTACAGTTTTTCCCAAAAACATTTTTTGAGCCAAAGGAGTAAATAACCAAGGATGGAAATTCAGGTGCCCAAAAATAGTCAGTCAGTATAAGGAAGTATGTCGGTGAATCACTTTCCCACCTCTCCATAGATCTTACCATTCTTCCATGAGAAATCTTTATATGCGTCTTTAAGATTACTTTTGCCACTGACGGCAGTAAAGGTGACAGCAGTAGACTACAGGTCCCACCTTCAGCTGGGTGCAGGTGCCCTGCATATCACGGGGCGGTTAGAAACCCTTTATTTTCCTCTGCAGAGGTACTGGGTGTTCAGCTAAGGTGTGGCCACAGTGCTTTGGAGTTACCTGTGGGTACTGCATATGGTCTGTTCTGTGTGCTTTTGCTCTGTGGAATGTTTAATGATATGTGATTAGTGTAGGTATTTTGACCATAGGATGCCTCTTGTATCAGCACAGAGCACAAACACATAAATATTAGTCTTTTGCAAATGATAGCCAGTCATTCTTATCAAGGCCTCTGAAGAAAGGGCTTCCATAGACAAACAGTGGTGGTTGCAGTGGTCACTACTCACACAGGAAATCATCCCTTCCATTTAACTAAAATCCTGGGCTTCAATTTTTCTATTTCCTTTTATTTTGCCCTCATCGGAGATGGAAAACAGCTGGTCACCATTTTCTGTGCAAGACCCCTTCATGTATAGTTGGATACTTATTAAATTGTATCCTCAGACTTTTTCTGGCTGCACAATTTCATTCCCTTTAACCTTTGTGCAGGTATTATTTACTAAGCTTTTAATCTTTTTCTGAATAGCCTCTAGATCCTCTCCATGTTGACTGTATCCTCCTTTGTTTCATAGTAGAGGCTGATGTTATGAAAAAGCTGATGTTAGTAGCTTCTGGACTAACATCCTGATACACACACACACACTGACTCGCCTCAGTCATGTCCCACTCTTTGTGACCTCATCACACACACACACACACACACACACACACACTGACTCGCCTCAGTCATGTCCCACTCTTAACATCCTGGTTCACACACACACACACACACACACACACACACACTGACTCGCCTCAGTCATGTCCCACTCTTTGTGACCTCATGGACACACACACACACACACACACACACACACACACTGACTCGCCTCAGGCTCTCTCTCACACAGACACAGACACACACACACACACACACACACTGACTCGCCTCAGGCGCTCTCGCTCTCTCTCTCTCACACACACACACACACACACACTGACTCGCCTCAGGCGCTCTCTCTCTCTCTCTCTCACACACACACACACACACACACACACACTGACTCGCCTCAGGCTCTCTCTCTCTCACACACACATACACACACACTGACTCACCTCAGGCTCACACACACACACACACTGACTCGCCTCAGGCGCTCTCTCTCTCTCACACACACACACACACACACACACACACACACACACACACTGACTCGCCTCAGTCATGTCCCACTCTTTGTGACCTCATCACACACACACACACACACACACACACACACACACACACACACTGACTCGCCTCAGTCATGTCCCACTCTTAACATCCTGGTTCACACACACGCACACACACACATACACACTGACTCGCCTCAGTCATGTCCCACTCTTTGTGACCTCATGGACACACACACACACACACACACACACACACACACACACACACACACACACACACACACACACACACACACTGACTCGCCTCAGGCTCTCTCTCTCACACACACACACACACACACACACACACACACTCTGACTCGCCTCAGCCATGTCCCACTCTTTGTGACCTCATGGACTATAGTCCGCCAGGCTCCCCTGTCCATGGGGAGATTCTCCAGGCAAAAATGCTGGAGTGGGCTGCCATGCCCCACTCCAGGAGATCTTCCCAACCCAGGGATCAAGCCCACGTCTCTCAGCATCTCCTGCACTGCTAAGTGGGTGCTTTTCTGTTAGTGCCACCTGGGAAACCCCTTCTATATATACCCTATTCATTGTGCTCTTGGCAACAAATTAAAGGACAGATTTTCGGGATCATTAATCAGGTGGAACACCCACATCTTAAAATATTTTTAGAGCAAATTAGGTAATATTCAAAAAACATTTGTTAGTGAAATATATTATGCTAACTGAAGTGAAGTGTTAGTCACTCAGTCATGTCCAACTCTTTGCAACTCCGTGGACTGTAGCCTGCCAGGCTTCTCTATCCATGGGATTTCCCAGGCAATAATACTGGAGTGGGTTACCATTTCCTACTCCAGATATTATGCTAAAGTGATGATTATTTCATTTCTACATTTGACTGTCTTTGTCATACTCATGTTAAGAAATTAAAAATTAAACAGATTATATTTGTTAGATTATTCTAAAAATTCTGTTGTATATTTAAATTTTCATGACAATTTTTCACCTGTTTAGAAGTCATGTGTAAATTAGAATAGTTAGTGAATAATTGTGAGTAGACTGGCATATTTTGTAAAAGGTATGATATACCATACAATTTACTTTCCTTGTGTGTGTTTTAAGGAATGTTTGAAGGAGAGGAAATAATTTTTTTCTTTAAAATTTCACATACACAAAAGAATTGAGTGGTGATTATTTTATTCCTTATTGCTAATGGGATTTTAGTTCCATAGCAACTAGTTGAAGGAATTGGGACCAAAATTGAAGGATGAAGTAATTTTGACCATTAAATTTATTATTAAAATAAAAAATATATTTTTATAAGATAGGGTCAGAATTCAACTATAACTGGAGAAACTGATGTCAATTTTATGTGATTATTTTCTGTGTATATAAAAAAAGGTATTCACCATAGCAACCACAATCACATATGACAGTGGTTACTGTCTTGAGATTTCCTGCTTCACTCTTCTGTTGGAGGGCCTACTATTTCTTTTTTAAAAAACAAATTGTAAGTCAGAAGCATCATCCTCTTGTCTGTCTGTGAACACGAGCCTCCTTGGAGACTCAACTGCACTCTGTGGACATGTGTTTCATATCGTGTAGTTAAATATGACTGGCCAATTACAGCTGCTCCATCCCGTTAACTTTTAAAACATGTGTGGGTGTGCTCAGTCGTTGAAACTCCATCGGTGGTAGCTCGCCAAGCTCCTCTGTCCATGGGATTCTCCAGGCAAGAATCCTGGAGCGGGTTGCCATTCCCTTCTCCAGGTGATTTTTCCAGACCCAGGAACCTGGATCTCCTGCATTGGCAGGCAGATTCTTTACCACTGTGCCATCTAGGAAGCCCAACTTTTAAAATATACCTAACCTATTTTCCTCCTTATAAATTAAAAATTGTTTTTAAACTTTTCTTTGTATATAAAAAGTATATACTCTAAATGTTGATAGTAGGTTTTAAACTAAATGATGGAAAATAGTTAAAAGTATAAGCACATACATTTGAAAAAATTGTGTAGAGGGATGTCTTGGTTAATGATATCTTGTTTTGACATCCTCCAAACAGAAAAATCTAATGGAAC
The DNA here is from genome assembly GCF_963930625.1 of Muntiacus reevesi. NCBI lineage: Eukaryota > Metazoa > Chordata > Mammalia > Artiodactyla > Cervidae > Muntiacus > Muntiacus reevesi. Next base: position 15,321,671 of record NC_089260.1, on the reverse strand, counting down.
AGACTACCTTCTTTTATTTCAGTTGATTTTTGGACTTCTGTTAACTTTCTGTGACAATGTTTATTTCTAATGTAGAAATGGGTCATTTTTGAAAATTTTGAGTATGGACTCTGACAGGCATTTTATCATAGATTTTGAGATTGGCCTGAAATGTAGTGATAATCAAACCACTATGTAGTAGTGAATTCTGAGTTTCAAATTGGGGTGTTATGTAGGTGCAGTTAAAATTGAAGGTTGCTGCTCCTTTATCTTACTATATCCTCTACTCGGGAACAGAAATGTAGTAATTAGGGGCCGAATTTGGTAATAGGTACCAGAAGAACCAAATAACAGTGGTTTAAATAGAGTGGAATTAATTTCTTTTCTCATTTAACAAAAAGTCCGGAAGCAGAGTGTCCTACATTGGTAGCGTGATTTCATAACATCATTAGTGATTCTTTCTCTGGGTTAGATTCTTTCATCTTTAGGGTAGTACTCTCACCTTCCTGCTTGCAGAATAACTGTCAGATCTTCAGCTGTTAAGTCTGCATTCCAGGCAGAGAAGCGCAAGAAGAAGCAGAGGAACGATGTGGGTATCAAGAAAACAGAGCTTTCCTAGGATCCTTCTTTTTACGTGTCACTGGTCAAAACTGAGTTACACGGCCACTCCTCCCCACAGGAGAGACCCCTGTCATCTTCAGAGAGGGAGAGCCTCTAGATCCTAGGTTACGATCTGTTCACCTTGAGACCCTAGGGTGTTTGTGGTGGCTCCTATAACTGGGAAAGGAGCTTCTGATTAGGATCGGGTGAGGAGGCGGCACAGGACTGCTGTGAATGCAAAAGGAGATTCCGGGTATAAAATTTCTCAGCGATATCCTTGTTTTCTTCTATCAGCCCGAAGTATTGTTCTGCCTCTTTCCTTCCTATTGCCACTGCTCATTTCTTATGGGACTTTTACTTTGACTGATTGGAGAAATGTTTACAAAATTGCCTTATAGCTCACCCTGAGCCAATAGTGTTACCTAGTTTTCAAACTGTAGTTTTAAGCTCTGTTAGTGCTATTACAAATACATTCTGAGTTGGCCATGTTACTGTTAGCAGTGTTATGTCCGATTTTAGAGGATCATTTAGAGACAGGAATGTCTCCATAGGCCAGTAAACTAGATGATGATGCGTCTCAAAAACATGTCATATGAAAGGAACTGGCTATGTTTCACCTGAAAAACATAGCCAAAGTGGAGCCATTATCTGTCTTCAGATATCTGAAGGACTGGTGTATGAAAGAGAAATTTATTTGGAACATGAGTATAAGTTGCAAAAAGACATACTTCAAGTTCACATTTTTAAAAAGACTCTGCAGCTTAGAATAGCCCAACAGGCTTCCTTGTGGATAAGTGTACATCCTGTCACAGGAAATTTTTTAGATGAGAGGTAATTTATTATGTGGAGGACTGCATAGGCATGTATCTTTGTGGCAATCACTTAGGTTTTTTTTTTAACTTTTTAATTTTTCTATTGAGGTATATAGTGGACTAACAATGTTGTGATAGTTTCAGGTGAGCAGCTAAGGGAACTCAGCCAAACAGATACAAGGATACTTAAGATCTTTTTTGGGGACACTGGGGCTTTAGGGAATCAAGTTTGAAAATCACTGGGAAAGTCTAGTTATTCTGTTTATTCTCTACTTTAATCATTCAGTATAGGAAATGAGGAGTCACTGAAAGATCCTAAACAGAAGAAAGACATGATTTGATTTGTGTTTAGAAAGGTCACTACGTCGTCCGTGTGACTAAAATCAAAACCGAGGTAAGGCACGGACACCAGTTTGGAGGATGCTACAGTGGCCTCAGCAAGAAAAGATTAGAAGCTAAACTGAGACAGTAGCAGGGGTGGATAGAGCAGTAGCGTTAAACAATCTGATGAGCAGTTTGGTTTGATGGGAAAAGAGAGTCTGGGTTCATTCTCAACTTGATCACTTTGAGGATTAAGTAAAGAATGTTAACTTTGGCAGACAAAGAGCATCTGGAGAAGCAGCAGGCTTGAAGGAAAAGATCTTGGTTCTAGTTTTAGAACTGGTAAATTCAAGGTAACTAATTCACTGCAGGTCCAGGAATTGAGCTGTTGGAAAGTCAGAGAACCTAGGAGCAAGGTCTGGGCTGGAGAAATAGCTTTAGGGGTCACAGGTAAAAATATGACAGGTGAAACAAGGGGCATTCCAGGAGGAGGTAGAATCAGCTAGAAAGACTGTGAGGAAGTAGTCAAAGAGACACAGGAGGAAGCTGGGTAAGTCTTACCAGCTGTAACTTCTTACAGCTGATGCTGGTACAGGGACAATAACAATGTAGGCTTGAATGTTTTATGAATAAAGATTGAGGTTTTAAAATGTTTACTTTCTTTAACAAATTTCAAATGTATTTGAAATCATTTTTAATAATATTATGATAAAGATTCTGCCGAAATTCTGGGATGTTTCTACAATCTAAGAATATTACAGATCTGTCTTATCATTAGGTGAAGGCAATCTATTTGCCTTAGATATTTTTGTTTCTTCATTCTTATTTTACTTACTGTATTTTCTTCATTAACTATGCTGTTCTTAAATCTGACTAGTGAAAATTTATTATAGTACTAAAAATCATATTTTAATAAAACTTATAGTTCTTTAGTAATTGTAATAACTTATACCTCCTTGTGTTCTTTGGTTACCTAAGGAAATGCAACTTCGCCACAAGTACAAAGGCCGTCTTTCATGGATTACTTTGATAAACAGGACTTCAAGAATAAGAGTCATGAAAACTGTCATCAGAATTTGCATGAACCCTTCCCTATGTCCAAAAATGTTTTTCCTGATAACTGGAAAGTTCCTCAGGATGGAGACTTTGACTTTGTAAGTACATTTTACTTCTTCCATATTTCTTTTCTCTTTCTTTGTTTTGTCATCCTAGCAAGAGATAGGTTGTATGTGTGTGTGTGTGTGTATGCACTTGTGTATGATTAAAATTATGGACTATATTTTAATATTCAGTGTGTTGCCATATATGGGTAGAGGAGTGGCGAAATTGTAGTTTGTTTGTTGAAATGTAGTTTCAGAGAAGTGTAAGTAATTGCTAGTGGTTAAATAAATTATAGCCCAAATTTGAAGTAATATTTAGGACTCTAAAACAAAAATGGTAACTATTTCAAAAGATGTTTTTAATGATGCAAATATGAGATATTTCTGACAGTAAATTCAATTTCCTAAACAAATGTTGAAAATGTATTTATGACATAGACATTGAGGAATTTGCCTCAGCTTTAAAAGTTTAACTCAAATAGTTTCTACTTATGTGTTAATTCCACTTGATTTGTCAGAAAAAATAGTCCCATTCTATGTCTAGTTAGAAATATAAGCAAGTAGTGAAAGTCACTCGGTCATGTCCGTCTCTTTTCTACCCCATGGACTGTAGCCTGCCAGGCTCTTCTGTCCATGGGATTCTCCAGGCCAGGATACTGGAATGGGTAGCCATTCCCTTCTCCAGGGGATCTTCCCAGCTCAGTGATCAAACCCAGGTCTCCTGCACTGCAGGCAGATTCTTTTACCATCTGAGCCACATAAAAAGCTTGTCTGTTGCCTCCTGTTACATTTTCTCCTTATTTTTTCTTTCTCCTTATTAATTATTTCTTTTAAAGAACACATATAGTACTAGATGAATAATTCTAAACTCTTTCTACAATGTGAGAGAGTAAATTTTTAAAGTGAGTTCTTTAATGGGGTAGAAATTTTTATTAAGTAAATTTTTGTTTTAGTGTGTATTACAAATAGCATTTTGGAGAAGGTAATGGCAGACCACTCCAGTATTCTTGCCTGGAGAATCCCATGAACAGAGGAGCCTGGTGGGCTACAGTCCATGGGGTTACAAAGAGTCAGACACAACTGAGCACACACACACATAAATAGCATTTATTTTTGCCTATTGCTCTGTAAGATTTTCACTTAAAATAACTATAGCTATATTTGTTAATAAATACATGTTTGTTATAAAACATAAAATTTTAGATATATGTGTATCTTCAAAAATTTTAAGTAATATCAAGCCATTTTGCTTAGACACCAAGCCTCTAAATGCTTTGGGATTATAAATATTTTTAGTGTTAAATACTTTTCTCCTAAATATTGTGATTATTTCAGTTTTTTAATAATCAGATAATAAAGTTTCAAAATCTCTCCTCAGTAAATTTAGCACTAATTGCTAGCAACTGTTAGCGATAGCACAGGTTAGTCTGAAATACACTCATTATAGTATCTCCTTACTGTTTTTTCAATTTTGAGGTTGTAAATTAGAAATCTATACTTCTAATACAATTTAATTTTATGCTATCTCCTTTTAAAATATATATAAATTATTTAGAGTCCTGCCCCTCAAGCTTTAAATCATTCATGAACACAATGAATAATGTAGAGTACTTAGCATCAAAGAACTCTGTCTTAACTCAGTTGGAATAAATCTTAACAGCCTCTGGAAAACAGTTTGAAATGAGTACAAAGTAATGAATAAATTATCATAGTTAAGAAATAGCAAATAAAATGATTTAGTTTTGTTCAGTTAGTCTTTACTGCCACCCCTAAAATTTAGTAGCTTAAAATAACTATTTTATTTGCTTTTAATTTTGTGGGTAAGCAGTTTGCCTAGGTTCAGCTGAGTGGTTCTTCTGCTAGTCTCCCTCTCACGTGGCTGTAATCATCTAGCAGCTTGACTGGAGCTAAATGATCTCTAAAATCACTCATGTCTGGCAGTTGCTAAGAGTTGTCTAGGCCGTATCACCCTATCATGCAAGCCTAAAAGTTTTTTGTTGTGGTGGCAGTGTTCCAAGAAGGTGATAGAAGAAGTTGCAAGGTCTTTTGAGTCGTAAGTTTAGAATTCAATATCATTAAAAAAAAAAATGAGTACTTAGAAATAATCTTAACCAAGGAGATAAAAGACCTGTACACTGAAAACTACAGAGTATTGCTGAAAGAAATTAAAGAAGCCACCAATACATGGAGTGACATCTCATATTCATGGATTGGAAGACTTAATTTGCTTAAGATGTCAGCATTGTCCAAAGCAACCTACAGATTCAATATAATCTCTATTAAAATCCCAATGTCGTTTTTTTACAGCAGTAGAAAAATCCATGTAAAATTCATGTGGAATTTCAAGGGACTTGAATAGTCTAAACAACCTTGAAAAAGAGAAACAAAGTTGGAGTTCTCATCCTCATTTCAAAACTGCTACAAAGCTACAGTAATCAAAACAGACAGACATATAGACTGATGGAATGAATAGAAAGCCCAGAAATAAACCATGACATATACAGTCAAGTGATTTTTCAGCAAGGGTACTAAAACCATTCAATGAGGAAAGGATAGCTTTGTCAGGAAATAATGCTGGAAAAACTGAGTAGCCACAGCAAAAGAATGAATTTGGGCCTTTACCTTACATAATATACAATAATTAACTTGAAATGAATCAAGGATCTAAATAAGTATAAGAACTGTATCTGAAAACCTCATAGGAAAAGCAGGGGGAAAGCTGTATGACTTTGGATTTGGCAGTGGTTTCTTAGATATGACACCAAAAGCAGAGGCAATAACAACAAAAAAATAGAGAAACTGAACTAAAACTTCTGTGCATCAAAGTACACTATCAGCAGACAAACCTCAGGCCACAGAGTGGGAGAAAGTATGTAAGTCATATCTGATAAGGGGTTAGCACCCAGGATACAGCTGAATGACTGTAACTCAACAACGAAAAACTAAGCAACCGAATTTACAAATAGTCAAAGTGCTCCAATGAATATTTCTCCAAAGAAGATATACAAATGGCCAGTAAACAAGTGAAAAGATTTGTTTGTTATCATCAAATAATGATTTCCTTAATCATTAAGGAAATACAGGTCCAAACCATGAGATACTATTTCACACCCATTATGTAAACACACACACAGAAAATAAGTGTTGGTGAGGATGAGGAGAATTTGGAAGGAACCCTTCCTTGTACACTACACGTGGGAATGTAGATTGGTACAGCTGTGGATAACAGTACAGCATTCCTCAAAAAAAATTGAACATAAATTACCATGTGATCCAGCAATTCCATCTCAGGGTATATACCCAGAAGAAATGAATAAAAGCAAAGACCTGAATAGATATTTGTATATCCACGTTAATAGCAGTGTTATTCACAATTGCCAAAAGATGGAAGCAACCCAAGTGTCAATTGATAGATGAACAGATAGACAAAATGTGATATGTGCATACAGTGAAATATAATTCAGCCTGAAAAGGAAGGAAATTTTGACACAAACCATAACATGGATCTATGAACTGTGAAGATAATAAGCTAAGTGAGATAGCCAGTCACACAAAAGGATTCTGTATGATTCCACTTATATGCGATATCTAGAGTAGTCTTATCTAATTCATAGAAATAACATGGTGGTTGCCAGGTACAGAGGAAAGGGAAAGTAGGGAGTTATTGTTTTTTGAGGGCAGAACTTCAGTTTTGGAAGATGAGAAAAGTCCTAGGGATGGTGTGTCATGCTGATAGCGCAGTAGTGTGAATGTACTTAATGCCACTGAACTTAAAAGTGGTTATTCTTAGTCACTCTATGTCACAAGGCCAGTCCAGAATCAAAGGATGTGGAAATTGATTTCACCTTGTGATGAGGAGAATAGCAAAGTTGCATTGCAGAGGGTCCTGTGGAATGAATGAGAATTATTGCAGTCATCTTTGTGAATAGTCTCCTGAAAGTTGTCATAATGAAAAACTCAGCAGCGTTTAGAATGACGAATTTAGGGAGCCGGAGGTCATTAGTGGTTTTGGCAAGGGTCATCTCATACCCTACTTTTGGAATATTCATGCACAACTTTTGACATGCAGTCTTCTACTGTCCTTTTTCAGCTCATTCTAGTTTTGAGTCACAGCATCAGTTTTTCCAGTGGCCAACTTCTGACAACATTTTCCGCCCGTCATAGATTCTGGAGTCCTTCTATCTGGAAATTCCAAAATTTTTTAGAAAACTTTAGCTTAACGAATGTCCTGTTTTCTGGTTGGATTGTGCCAGGCACTGTGGGTTTAAATGTGTGTGTGTGTACATTTGTTAAGACAAAATATAAGTTAGTAAAGTGTTAAATTGTAATCCAGAGCAGTAATTCAGATATTATGTGGTTTTATTAAGAGGAGGACTCAGTAAAGGTTGGAGAAGGGAAGGCAGGCAGTACAAAGGATGATGTGTGTAATAAAAAGCTTAAAGGTAGGAAATGACAAGATATATTGGGTGACAATGAAGTGGAGACCTTCAAGCGCATTTGGAATAATACGGGAGATAAAATGGAAAGCTAGGTTCGGGTCAGATGGTGGAAGCCTTAAATGGTGGAAGCCTTAAATGTAAGATTGCAAAGTCTGAAATTTTATTTCCTAGACAGTGGAAAACCAACTGAAGGTTTTTAGGTTGGAGAATGACATGATGAAAAGTGTTTTAAGAATATTAATCTTGATGTTAGCATGCAGAATTGATTGATAGAAAAAGACTAGAGGTAGGGGAAAATCAAGTATGTGAAGTAGACTTTAAATAATATAGTAATAAAGTGGAAAAGAAGCAGCAAAAACAGGGAGAGATGTAGGAGACACTAGAAAGGTTAATCAGCAGAAATAGCTGACTTACTAAAGAGAAGATATTGGTTAAGAGGAGGAGCTAAATAATAGAAGGTGAAACTTAAAAAAAAAAACAGAGAGAAGGAAAATAAATTCACAGCTGGGAAGAGTCTCCACGAGATCATATGACTGGATTTAATTTTTGCAGGATTATTTCTTTTCTGACTTATACAGGGCATGTAGCCGTAAAAGGGGAGAAGGGAGGGGGACGGAATGACTAGAGCAGTTCTTCCTTCTCCAGCGTTTACTACACCTGTGAACTGCTCAACCCTCTCATCACTTGGAGGAAAGTGAAATATGTTTGCAGTAGCTACGGAGGGAATGCAAATGGGAATAAATAAGAGATGAAGAAAGGAATCATTGCCAGAAGATAAATAAAGAATTGCTAAGAGAAGCAGTGCGTGTGTTGAAAAAAAGGAAGAGTGTGTAAGAGGCTAAAAGAGAGTAGGACAAGAGGATGCAAAGGTGGGACAAAGTGTAAAGAATGTGATAAAATTCTTTGCATACAAAACAAGAAAATGGACCAAAAGCAAAGACCAATTTCCATTTAAGACCCCAGCTGGTGTTGATAAGGGAAATCTGGTCTTATTTATTCCATCATATATTAGATATAGAATGTTAAAAATGTGACTCATCAAAGTCTAAAGTGTGCACAGGTTTCTGTGCTTATCTTCCGTCTTTATGATATATCTCAAGGACACCTTCCAAAAGAACTACATTTTATGTGTTTCCTGTGTCTATGAAATACAAGTTGCTTGAAACTATCCGAAGTCATTTTGACTGTGTTTACAGGACATGGAGGGCTTTTCCTTGTACCTTAAGAAAAAGAGTTTTCAAAAAAGAAAAACGAAAGCAAATACTTCTCTGTCTTTTGTCATATTCAGAGTAGATTCCAAAAGGGCAAAACTTAGGAAAGACACCTGCCAGACAGATGTGAGGAGTAGGAGGCATTCTTTATCTTGAAGTCTGCATGCAACTTAATTTGTGTATTTTCTTTAGCATTTGTCTTTTAGATTTTCTGTCAGTTGGTTGTTTCCTGTTATGTTCCTGGATGTAAGGAGATGATAAGAGAAATGATTTGTGATTTCACCATCTTGAAGGTAGCATAAAGATAAGATAGAATGTATTGAGGCTAACTGAACCAATTATTTTAACTCTACTAAAAAAGTTCTGTTTAGGGTGTGGCTATGAAAATTTCTAACACAAATGTAAAAGGCAAATCTGTTTATTAACAGCGCTTGTCTAATGTTTCAGCTTTTGTTAGAATTATTTCCAAACAGATTTAGCATCCAGATTGTTTAGTGTTAATTGGAGAGCATGTATGAAGATCATGTTTTGCAGAAATTACACTATCATTCATACTTAAATAGATATTCTTTGGATAATGTAAAGATTTTGGAATAAGAACAAAAACTTTTAAAAGCCATCTGCTAATCCACCATATTGGTTCCAAACTTTAAAAAAGGAATTGGATTGACAGTAACTGCTAGTATAAGAGGGATTAGATAAATCAGTTATTTATTTATTTTTTGTTTCGTTTTTGACTCAAACTGAAGGTAATGTTAATTGTAAGGTAACTTTTTAAAATTTTCTTAAATATTCAGTTTGTGTTGCTCTTTTGAGCTAAGGGACACAAAAATTCTCCACGGCAACACTGGAGAAACAGTCTTCGTGATGGTGGCAGAAGGCAAATAAAGTTCTCTTCTTCAAGCATAAATGTGCCCTGAACTTTGCTGAGATTTTTACAGTTCTTCCTCTGACTCTGGATTGGCAAATCATTATGGTGATAGGGGAAAAAAAAAACCCAAAACCCCCCCACAAAACCCAAGAAACCTCAGTGCTGCCAACTGTAGAAAGCAGTAAAGAAAGCTGGAGGAAGTACCAGCCCTGCTTCTGGAGCCACAGGGGCACTTTAGGCATCTTCCCCTCTTAGGATTTTTTCAGCCCACCAGGGCAGCCAGCAGCGGTGGAGGGTGATGAAGTGGAGGCAGTGGTGGGGTCCAGGAGCCCATGCAAACACTTGTAGTGATGCCAGGCCTTTGGAAAGCCCTCAGCCACCCAGGCCCTATAGGGAGCCTGGAGGTAAAAACTTCAGCCAACAGCATCTGCGTTTTCAGCAGCGAAGCAGTATGCTACCATCTGCTTTCGCTACTTAAATACCCGAGAGCGCCTTTGCCCTTTAAAGAGATGCTGGCTCACAGCTTCGCTCGTGGTGCGCTCCTGAGTCAAAGAACTGCCTGTTCTCCTCAGACCCTAGTCATGTGCACCAAGGAAAGTGCTTCCACTGAGGGAAGTCTTTAAGCATATTGTCATCGATTAGTTTTGCATTAATTAAATGATTACTGTCAAGTATTTCCAGATGTTTGCAGGAGTATTACCCCAGTATGAGAAGATAACTGTAGGTCCTTCAGATTTATTTCTTCTTGGGTAAAGAAGAAATAAACACAGAATCTCAAGCTCTTGCGTGGCCAGCCCTGGGGAAGTGTTTATGATCACAGGTGTACGTGCGGCCTGAACTGGAGCGCTTGTGGCACACGGTGCGTTCTCTGCTCACTCTTTCCTTCGAGAGCCAACAGGAAATTAAAATTAATGAGAACCCTACGCTGTGAAACACTTGGAGAATTCTTGACTGTTGCAGTCCTTCGCCAACTCACGAAATCTGTGCTGGCAGTTATATCCAACAGATGGTGTGCTGTGTGCACAGTTGCAACATGTGATTGTCTAGGTCCATGGAGACTTTTTTATAAGATTTTGGCCATCAGTCTACTGTGGCATTAAGACAGTTGTAACCTTTGTTTTGAAAGGAGAGTGGGGCCCTTCTTCAAAGATACACATTCATATACAAGTAGGGAAGAAAATATTAATAGTCACCAGGGAGCTAAACTGAATTTAATTAATTCTGTAGTAAAGACCACAAAAACTTTAGCATCTCTAAACCCTCACACTGTTTTTTCCCTCAATATAATTTAATCCATTTGGACACCTAAGGTAGAGTGAGCATTTTGCTTTCTATTCCTAAATAGGCTGTTAAAGGCGTCCAGAATTTCAGAAGATTTTATTTGGTGCTTGTGTCTAGGCAAGATCTCCTGAAACATTAAGCTAATTCTGCTTGCTTAGGTAATTAATGCCTTAAGTTGAAACTCACTATATCATCATTTCCTTTACAAATTAAAGTGAGCAGGCCTGTACTTCTTGGATTAATTAAGATAGAAAGCACAGGTGCAGTGTGTGGGTTCTTGTCACCATGTTGGAATTTATTACGATGTTTAAAACACGTGGCAAAAGGAAAAATGGTTTTCCAAAGAGTTCTAAAAAGCACAAACTTTCCTCATAGTAATTTATTCTTTTAAAAATGTCATTTATCTAGAAGAGTGTGTTGAAAAATTGGCTACTTTACATTTTAAAACAAAGATGTTAATACACTTAAGCATGTTGTGGCTAATGTTGATGTCTTAGGAAGTTATTTTGACTAAGTGCACTTTTTGTTCATAACCTCATTTTGAATGTTTAGTCAATAAGCAGTGAAGACTCCTGGGTGATTATGTGAAAAAAACATGTTAAGAACCAATAGTGGAACTTAGAATTATAGAGTGGACAATAAAACGTATTGCCTTCTAATTTAAGACCCATGCCCCACAGTATTTACTTCTTAAATAAGCCATAAGATTTCAAGCAAGTTGTTAGGATTGACTGAACCTCCCTAGTTAGCAGGTTGTGTTGACAATAGGAGAGTTCTTTTTTTACTTTAACCATCCTAAATGAAATTTCTTCAAGTCTGAAACTGTGTGTGTACATTCATACTTAATTCAGGTTTAGTGTCAGAGCCTTTTCTGTAACTGATTCCATCATACTTCCTGATCTGTGTCTTTCAGAGTTACAAGTACATAGTTCATTTTGGGTCCATTAGATTTGTTGGCCTGGTTAAACTAATACACCTTTTTCTCTTGTTGTAATTTTAGGTTGGAAACTTTTTCTATTCTACCTCTCATTTGTTAAATGTAGAAAGCTTTCATTAGACTGGATCCTTTGGATTAGAAGACATTCCAGTAAATTACAGCTTTTCAAAAATCAAAACCTAGTTTTCTTGATTCAGAACCAAACTAGTTTTATTTTATAATTTTGTCCATCAATAATAGAAACATCTTTCTAGAAATATAGACAGATAGTACAGAGATAAGCAAAAGAGGATATCAAACTAACATACAGTTGCAGAATAATTTTGATATAGAGATACTTAATTATTTTGATTTATTTTTAAGACACATTTTCATGGCTTTTAACAAAGGAGGTTTTTTCTCCTTCATGAATTAAGTAATGGTGCATATTAAATTTGATGTGCAGTATACACATGTAATTAAAGCTGTTTCTTATTAGTGTCTTATAAAAATCTCGGTTAATCTTTCAATTTAGTTTTATTCTCTCTCTTAATATGAGAAAGCAAATTAAGCTATATAATAGTCAAGGCTAAAAATATTTAAATTGCAAAAAGTTGATAATCAGCCATACACTTTAACTAACTAGTCAAATGAAGTGAGTAGTTAGTTATAGATTATTGTTGCTATGGACGAAAGTTCTGAAACAGTCATTTTCATGATTATAATCTTTGATGAAAAGAAATTTACTGAAAAGCCTTAGAACTTCAGTGATGGTACAAAACTGAATATTGCCTGACTTTGGTTTTCAGTGTTCAATTATTCTTACCCTGACTGTGAATACTGAGTGTTGCTTGGTATATAAGGCCCAATAGCAGCCAGATGGTTAAATTCCCCTTTGATTCACAGAAATCAGTGTGAATCAATTAGCAGACACAGCCAATGTCTGCAAACAAATTCTGCCTTTCCATTTTTCCTTTACTTTAGAATTATAGGTATAGTCTTTCAGAAAAATATTCTTGAAATAGCTGAAATCAATAAATTATCCAACCCTGACCAATGTAGTAGTCATTTAAAAGCAGCTCTTTAGATATGCTAAAAATTCACCTTTTTTGTTGTCATTTTTAAGCATTTTCCTCAACTTAGTCAACCTTTGAGTTTCTTGTTTTTTACATCAGTTGCTCTCACTTGTAAGAATTTCTTCCTTGTCTGTATTCATTTATACCTTTCTTTCTCTTGACTCCACGCTGGAAATCTGAGGCTTCCATCCATTCAGAGCCTATTCCCCATTTTGCTGGAACTCAGGATAGGATGCTGCATGAAGTTTAAAATGTCAGCATCTGAGATTATTTTTCTGACTCATCAGTTCTTTGAAGTTTAGAGTGATGAGTGCAGTTTTGTCTACCTGTGTAATTTTACTGCTCAGAATTTTCCCTGTCCCTTTTGCTTCTAGATGCTAATTATTAGCAGAAATAATAGCTAATAAACATTGAGAATTTATTGTGTGCTGAGTACATTTCAAAGCATTTTCTTGAAAGTGATCCTTTTGCAGAAGGTACTGTTGTAATTTCTCCCCCATCTTAAAAAAAAAAAAAAAACTGAGGAAACTAAGACATAGAGAGCTGATAAGTTCATAGTCAAAGCCACATAGACTCTGGGTGACACAGTTAAAATTTGAACCCAGGAGGTATGACTACAGAATTTGCCCTGTACAATTAATTGCCCTTGACAACTACACTGTTGTTAAGCCTTTAGCGAACAGGCTGTAGTTTGAGCCTGAAATCAAGAAAACTAGAAGATGGGTAAATGATGGCACCGAACCCAAACTGTAAACAGAGGCAAAACTGATGATGACCATTGGAGTAGAGTAGATTTCATACATGGTTGCAGGCAAAGGTGCAGGTACAAAGCAAGTTGGCTTAGCCAGAAACACAGAAGAAGGCTTTTCTGCACACTTGAGCTGAGTGAGAGAACAGGTCCTAGAGGAGATAATGACTGCGAAACAGAGGAATATTGGGGATGATTTGGGAGTGACCCAGGTTGTGAAGGTCTCAACTGCCAAGCAGGTATTCAGCCTTAATTCTGTGGGCAGTGGATAACTAGTGCAGAGTTCTTATCAGGAGAGTAACCCTTATCAAATTGGTTTTTTAGTGTCAGGGTGAAGCAGATAGGAATCGGATAGACTGGAACCTTAGGATGGCTGGATTGAAGCCTGTTGAAATTGTCAAATGATTAAGACAAAGACAGTGAAATTAGTGATGAGAGTTTCGCTTTAAGAAATATCCTAGATTTAAGAATCATCTGGATATGATAACCAATCGTATGTAGGGAATTAGAATGAACGAAAGGTTTTCTGATCTAGAGAATTAGATTGATGATGTTGCCATTGTTTGAGATACAGAGTAGAGAAGAAGGGAGGAAGGGGTTTTGGAGATTGGGTTTGGAGGGTGATTCTGTTGCAGATGTATTAAGTTTATAATGTCTGGAGGACATACGGTACACTAGATAGTTGAAAATACAGGATGAAGCTATGATTCTGGGAATATTTGGCCTACAGGACATGAGATCACCCAGAGAAAGCCTTGAAGTAAGGGGAGAGAGTTACCAAAAGTGGATTTTTAGGGAATCCTAGGTCAGCAGAGCGGAGAAGGCAGTGGCACCCCACTCCAGTGCTCTTGCCTGGAACATCCCATGGACGAAGGAGCCTGGTAGGCTGAAGTCCATGAGGTCGCTAAGAGTCGGACACGACTAAGTAACTCCAGTTTCACTTTTCACTTTCATGAGCTGGAGAAGGAAATGGGAACACACTCCAGTGTTTTGCCTGGAGAATCCCAGGGACGGGGGAGCCTGGTGGACTGCCGACTATGGGGTCGCACAGAGTCGGACACGACTGAAGCGACTTAGCGGCAGCAGGTCAGCAGAGAAGGAGCAGTGAGCAGTGGATACTGGCTTTATCTAGCCTTGGATATAAGCTGAGTCAAGCTTACTTAAGAAGGCAGATAACAGCTGTCACTTGAGAATTTACCAGGGCTGACATTTTACTTTTTTTTTTTTCTAACTGAGGCCTGTATCAGTCTAAACTTGAACTTCATAGTTTCAGCTACCAGATTTTGTGTTCTTAGCTCTTTGAGGATTCATTCTGGTATCATGATTCATGCTGGTATGTTTTTAGATGTAAACACTTTTTGTGTGTGTTAATCACTTAGTTTTGTCCAGTTCTTTGTGTCCTCATGGACTGTAGCCTGCCAGGATCTTCTGTCCATGGAATTCTCCAGGCAAGAAGACTGGAGTGGGTTGCCATTCCCTTCTCCAGGGGATCTTCCCAACCCAGGGATTGAACCTGGGTCTCCCGCATTGAAAGAAGATTACCAGTTACAGTTCATTGGGTGTAAATCTGATATGGCTTTTTCTCCAAACCTACTTTGAACAGTGGATACACTCTCTAATCTCCTTTTTCTGCCCCCTAACTTGCCTTTCAACAAATGCTACAAGTTTCTGGTTACTTTTGGTTAGTAAAAGTCTGACTAGTTTAAAATTTTACGCTCAAATGTGATTTAAATCTCACCTGATCATTCCCTACCCTGTGTCTCAGGACAGGCCACCATAGTGGTTTAAGACAGTTGGTATGCTTTCTCCTCTGCTGGGTCTCGCTCTTGGGGAGATGGACAGTGAGAGGGAAGGGGTGAGGAGCAGGCTAGAGGAAGGCCAGAAGAGGCCGAGCTCATCATCTGAACCTGGTCATCTGAAGATGGCCGGTTCCGTTCTGGCACAGTCCGATTCTCTCTACTGTAGAGTGTCTCTGCTGATGTTGCAGTTTCCATGTGAACCATATGTGTGATTTTCTTGGGGTGAGAATCTTTCCTCCTTTTTTCACTGAACCGTGAAAAACTGTTTTTCCGAAATGGGCAACGCTCCTTCAGTTCAAGCCCCCTTTCTAGTAATAGGACGTCTCTGATATCCATGGCTCCAGATGAGGGAATATGTTTAACTGTGAAAATAAACAGAATTCATGCAAAAGAGCTTAGAAGAAATCAAGCCAAACATCATCATCTCCGTTTATGGTTATTATTCTGAAAGGTTAAATAAAAATCACATTCATCTAAACAGTAAAGATTATTTTAAAAATATACTTACAGAGTTTTTCATACCCTTTTCTGTTTCATAACTAAAACATAAATACAGTAGCATCTATATCAGTTTACTTGTTGGTAACAATTTAATGCATGTTCTCTAAGTTAAATGAAAATCCCTCTCAAGTCATCTTTATTTTGTAATTTAGGGAAAACCTGTTTTGTATTAATATTTGAAATAAGTATCAAATAAAACTACCTTCTAAATGCAGAGCAAGGTGACAATGTAAGAGAAGGCATTCAAGAAATGTATCAGTTCATACTCTTGACTCAATTTCATACTGATGTACTTAATGTATTTGTTCTCTTGTATTTAGGATCGCTTTCCTTTAAAAGAGAATTTTCTAAAATCCTTAAGCATGACCTTAAGCATGACTGTGTACATACTTTTATTTTTAGAATAAGAAATTTTATTGAATTTTTTGCATTTCTAATAAAATAATCACAAGTGTACAATATATGCAGTAGCTACTTTGTATTTTTAAATTAGATTCTTATATGGTTATATTTTAAAAGTTGTTGAGATATGTAAATGTTAAATTATTAGATACTATAGTTGAAATGATTCACATGCAACACATGAATATGCAATTGTCTCCATAGATTTTATTCATTTATTTTTGTTTTAATTGGCATTTATTTAGTATTTCTAGTCCCCTACTTTCAAGACCTGTACTTTGAAGTTTTATAGAGCTCAATATCAAGGTATTTTATTAAACGGTGTGTGTGTGAGTTGCTCAGTTGTGTCCCGCTCTTTGTGAACCCATGGACTGTATTCTGCCGGGCTCCTCTGTCTGTGGAATTCTATAGGCAAGAATACTGGAGTGGGTAGCCGTGCCCTTCTCCAGGGAATATTCCTTACCCAGGGATCGAACTGAGGTCTCCTGCTTTGCAGATGGGTTCTTTAACATCTGAGTCACTGCTGTTGCTGCTGCTAAGTCGCTTCAGTAGTGTCCGACTCTGTGCAACCCCGTAGACGGCAGCCCACCAGGCTCCACCGTCCCTGGGATTCTCCAGGCAAGAACACTCGAGTGGGGTGCCATTGCCTTCTCCCATCTTGGCCTAGTTAAACTTAATCCTTAGGTATTGTTAATGAGTTTTTAAAGTAAGTAAACATGTATTTCCTCAGCATATTTAGTGAATTTATTATGGGTAACCTTTCAACTGTACATATTATTGTATAAGTTTCCCAGGTTTTCTGTTCTTCACAAAATGTGTAGTCCCTATGTTAGGTGAGTTTATAGACATAGCATTCATTTTCTTGGGCACAATAGAAGCAGGTGGTGATGCAGGAAAACATCCTTATTCTCAGAAGGTGCATCTTAGATGCTGGTGTACTTAGATGTGAAGTGCCGTGTTATTCTGTATGTACTTTACAGTGGCTCAGAATAGAAGTGTGTGTGTGTGTGTGTGTGTGTGTGTGTGTGTGTGTGTAGAAAGTAAGGTAAGTAGATAGAATAAACTATTAACAGTTATTGAAGCAAAGCAGAGATTATATGTGTGTGTTCATTATGCTACCATATTTGAACTTTTCTATGGCTGTTTGCAATTTTTTATCATAAAGAGTTAGGAAAAAAATATGCACTCCCTTTCTGTAATTATGCTGGGTTTTTTTGTTAAGGTATGTAGCATTTTAAAATATTTGACCCAAGGCAGCATATATAAAGTACATTTATATTTCTGTAGCTGCTTTTATTATTATTTGCTTCTACCTTTACCTTTTATAATTCTTACATATATGTTTATTTTTTTTTCACCAAACATTATATGTATGAATTTAAGAAAAGTTATACACATGCCCAGTTACTCACCATCTAGGTTAAGCAATATAAATTATAATTTCTTAAAAGCTCCTTATGTTTCCCCAACTCTTCCTATACCAATACCCACTATTCTTACTTTTGTGGCAATTATTAATATTACTTTTCTTATCTTTGTAGTTATACCAACCAGGTGTATGTTATTTTCTCTTTTTTCATTTGTATATATCTTGTTGGTTTTTAAAAAATAAATTGTTGAAGTATAGTTGATTTACAATAATACTATATTAGTTTCATATGTACAACAGTGATTTGATATTTTTATAATATTCTCCATTTAAAGTTATCACAGAATAATGCATTTCCCTTTGCTGTCAGTATATCCTTATTGCTTATTTATATTATACATGATAGTTCGTGTCTCTTAATCCCATGCTCCTGTCTTGCCCCTTCCTTCTTTCCTCTCCCCACTGGTAATCACCAGTTTATTCTCTGTATCTCAAGTCTGTTTCTGTTTTGTTATATACATTTATTTATTTTTTGACCCCACATATAATTGATATGTATATCTGTATACATATATCTGTATACAGGAGTATATGTCTGTCTCTGTCTGACTTACTTCACTGAGCATAATACCCTCTAGGTCCATCTACTTTGTATACA
This sequence comes from Muntiacus reevesi, assembly GCF_963930625.1. NCBI lineage: Eukaryota > Metazoa > Chordata > Mammalia > Artiodactyla > Cervidae > Muntiacus > Muntiacus reevesi. The sequence goes on along the minus strand of NC_089260.1, from coordinate 15,303,588 downwards.
CCCTTGTTGGGAACATAAATCGGTATAGCCGCTATGGAAAGCAGTATAGAGGTTCCTCAAAAAAGTAAAAATAGAACTAACATATGATTCAGCAGTTTCACTGCTGGGTATATGTCTGAAGAAAATGAAGACACTAGTGTGAAAAGATACGTGTACCCCAGTGTTCCTAACTGCTTTATTTACAATAGCCAAGATATGGAAACCAACAGATGAATATAAAGAAGGTGTGAAGAGGTGGTATATTATGTACAATGAAATAACTTGGCCATAAACAGGTGTTTATTCTTAAGCGTATGTTATTTGGTCTTGCTGGATTTGAGCTTTATATAAATGGAATTATATTTTGGGTCTGCTTTTGTGATTTGACTCTTTTGGTCTAGGGTATACTCAAAAGCCTAATGAAAGTCGTCAGTCCTGTCCAACTCTTTGCGACCCCATGGACTGTAGAGACTATGGAATTCTCCAGGCCAGAATACTGGAGTGAGTAGCCTTTTCCTTCTCCAGGGGATCTTCTCAACCCAGGGATCGAACCCAGGTCTCCAGCATTGCAGGCGGATTCTTTACCAGTTGAGCCAGGAGAGACTGACTGAGGGGGAAACTGGGTCTTGTTCTGGTGGGCGGGCCTATGCTCAGTAAATCTTTAATCCAATTTTCTGTTGATGGGTAGAGCTGTATTCCCTCCCTGCTGTTTATTTGGGGCCAAAGTATGGTGGGGGCTTCCTTGGTGGCTCAGAGGTTAAAGCATCTGCCTGCAGTGTGGGAGACCTGGGTTCGATCCCTGGTTTGAGAAGATCCCCTGGAGAAGGAAATGGCAACCCACTCTAGTATTCTTGCCTGGGGAATCCCATGGACGGAGGAGCTTGGTGGGCTACAGTTCACGGGGTTGCAAAGAGTGAGACGCGACTGAGTGACTTAACTAACTAACTAACTTAACTATGGGGGGGTAGTGAAGATAATGGCGGCCTCCTCCAAAGGTCCCATGCATGTACTGCCACACTCACTGCCCGCAGCCATGCAGCAGGCCACCACCGACCCATGCTTCTGGTGGAGACTCCTGGACACTCACAGGCAAGTCTGGGTCAGTCTCTTGTGGGGTCCCTGCTCCTTTCTCTTGGGTCCTGGTGCACACAAGGTTCTGTTTGTGCCTCCAAGAGTCTGTTCCCCAGTCCTGTGGAAGTTCTGGCTGCTCTGTGGTGAGGTCAGTGGCGACCTCCTCCAAGAGGGCTTATGCCATACCCAAGTCTGCTGTGCCCAGAGCCTGTAACTGTCGCAGTCCACTGCTGATCAGTCCCTCCACAGGGGATGCTCAGACACAGCTCTGGCTCAGTCTCGTGGGGTCCCTGGGTCCTGGCGTGTACAAGGTTTGTTTGAGCCCTCTGAGCGTCTCTGGCGAGAGTGGGATTTGATTCTAAACGCGAATTTTCCCCTCCTACCATTTTGCTGGGGCTTTTCATTTGCCCTTGGGCATGGGGTATCTCCTCACGGCCGCTCCAGCGCCATGCAGCCGCCGCTCCAGCACTGCGCAGAGTTTTATTAAAGTATGAAAAGAGACAGAGAAAGCTTCTGACATAGACCTCAGACGGGGGACAGAGAATGCCCAGATAATCTTCACGACCCAAGATAATCACGATGGTGTGATCACTCATCTAGAGCCAGACATCCTGGAATGCAAAGTCAAGTGGGCCTTAGGAAGCATCACTACAAACAAAGCTAGTAGAGGTGATGGAATTCCAGTTGAGCTATTTCAAATCCTAAAAGATAATACTGTGAAGGTGCTGCACTCAATATGCCAGCAAATTTGGAAAACTCAGCAGTGGCAACAGGACTGGAAAAGGTCCATTTTCATTCCAGTCCCAAAGAAAGGCAATGCCAAAGAATGCTCAAACTACTGCACAGTTGCATTCATCTCACACGCTAGTAAAGTAATGCTCAAAATTCTCCAAGCCAGGCTTCAACAGTACATGAACTGTAAACTTCCAAATGTTCAAGCTGGTTTTAGAAAAGACAGAGGAATCAGAGATGAAATATGGCAACATCTGTTGGATTATCGAAAAAGCAAGAGAATTCCAGAAAAACATCTATTTCTGCTTTATTGACTATGCCAAAGCCTTTGACTGTGTGGATAACCACAAACTGTGGAAAATTCTGAAAGAGATGGGAATACCAGACCACCTGACCTGCCTCTTGAGAAATCTGTGTGCAGGTCAGGAAGCAACAGTTAGAACTAGACATGGAACAACAGACTGGTTCCAAATAGGGAAAGGAGTACATCAAGGCTGTATACCGTCACCCTGCTTATTTAACTTATATGCAGAGTACATCATGAGAAATGCCAGGCTGGATGAAGCACAAGCTGGAATCAAGGTTGCCAGGAGAAATATCAATAACCTCAGATATGCAGACAACACCACCTTTATGGCAGAAAGCAAGGAAGAACTAAAGAGCCTCTTGATGAAAGTGAAAGAGGAGAGTGAAAAAGTTGGCTTAAAGCTCAACATTCAGAAAACTAAGATCATGACATCTGGTCCTATCACTTCATGGCAAATAGATGGGGAAACAGTGACAGACTTTAGTTTTTTGGGCTCCAGAATCACTGCAGATGGTGACTACAGCCATGAAATTGAAAGACGCTTGCTCCTTGAAAGTTGTAACCAACCTAGACAGCATATTAAAAAGCAGACACATTACTTTGCCAACAAAGGTCCATCTAGTCAAAGCTTTGGTTTTTCCAGTAGTCATGTATGGATGTGAGAGTTGGATTATAAAGAAAGCTGAGCGCCGAAGAATTGATGTTTGTGAACTGTGGTGTTGGAGAAGACTCTTGAAAGTCCCTTGGACTGCAAGGAGATCCAACTAGTCCATCCTAAAGGAAATCAGTCCTAAATATTCATTGGAAGGACTGATGCTGAAGCTGAAACTCCAATACTTTGGCCACCTGATACGAAGAACTGACTCATTGGAAAAGACCCTGATGCTGGGAAAGATTGAAGGCAGGAGGCAAAGGGGACAACAGAGGATGAGATGCGTGGATAGCATCACTAACTCAACGAACATTAGTTTGAGTAAACCACTGGAGTTAGTGATGAACAGGGAGGCCTGGCGTGCCTGCAGTCCAGGGGGTTGCAAAGAGTCGGACACGACTGAGTGACTGAACTGAACTCATACTCAAAAGTATACCCTAGATTCATGAAACTAGTTTTGATTCATGAAACTGTAGTTTATGTATTTTCACTGCTATATAGTCTTCCACTAAATGATTTTTTTTCCCTCCATGTTTTATATATCTGGTCTCTATTGACTAATACTTGAATCATTTCTCACCTTTAGCTGTTACAGGCAGTGCTGCCATGAACATTTTTATACATGCCTCCCAGAGAACAAGTGCAAGAATTTCATTATAGTATCTTCTGTGTTAGAAATTGCTGAATAGTAAAATATTTACATCTTTAACTTTACTGATTATACACAATTATTTTGTAAAATGGTATACCAGTTTACACTAAAAGTACCCATTGCTCAGCACTGTCATTAATTTACTATTGCTAGGTTTTGTATTGTCACCAATCTGGTGGCTGTGAAAAGATATTTCATTATTATATTTCCCTCATCATGAATGGGACTGAATACAGTTTCATGTGGTTCTCATGGATTTGGGCCATTCTAATTTCCTCTTCTGTAAAGTGCCTGTTCAAGTCTTTTAGTCTTCTACTAAGATTATTTGTCTTTTTTTTATTGCTTTATAGGAACTATTCATATATTCTGGATGTTTGTTTTGTTTTATTTCTGTTAAATTGCTATGATCTTTTTCTCCCATTTGGTCAGTTGTTTTTTCACTGTGATTTTTTTTTTAATGATAGAAGTTCTGAATTTTAATATAATTGGATTCATTATTCTCTGTTAAGATACACTCTTTCTGGGTCATATTTAAAAGGACATAAATATATCTTTGGAGAAGGAAATGGCAACCCACTCCAGTATTCTTGCCTGGAGAATCCCAGGGACAGAGGAGCCTGGTGGGCTGCCCTCTATTGGGTCACACAGAGTCGGACACGACTGAAGTGACTTAGCAGCAGCAGCAAATATATCTTATTTGTTGAATTCTAAAATATTACAATTTTACCCTCCACTTTGTCTTTAGTTAGTAGACTTTAGTTTTTAGAGAAGTTTTAGCTTTATAGGAGAGCTGAACAGAAAGTACAGTTTCCACATTTTCCCTCTCACCCCTCTACTCCCTAGTTCCCCCATTATTAAAGTCTTCTGTTAGTGGGGTATATCTGTTATAATTGATAAACCAATAGTGATACATTATTATTGACTAAAGTCCATAGTTTCCACTAGGGTTTACTGTTTGTATTGCACAGTTCTGTAGATTTTGACAAATGCACATTGTCGTGTGCCGCCTTTATAGTTTCATACGGAGTAGCGTAACTGCCCTGGAAGCGCCTGTGCTCCACCTGTTCATCTCGCCCCGTGTTTCTTCAAATCCTGGCAATCATCCATCTTTCTGCTGTCTCTGAAGTTTCTCTTTTCCAAAATACGATTGGAATCATATACAATATGTAGCCTTTTCAGATTGGGCTCTTTCACTTAGCAGTATACATTTATATTTCCTCCGTGTTTTTTCATGGCTTTATAGCTCCTTTTTTTCAGTTGCCGGATAATATTCCATTGTGTGGATGCATCACAGTGTGTTTATCCATTCATCTATTGAAGGGCATCTTAGTTGCTTTCAATTTTTGGTGGTTATGAATGAAGCCGCTCTGAACATTCATGTGGATGTTTTTGTGTGGACATAAATCAGTCACTTTGGTTTTTGAGTTAGATTTTGAGTTAGTTAGTTTAGAGTCTGATTTTATAACTGATTGTCTGGCACCATATACTGAAAAATCCATTCTTTCTTCACTTTGTGAAATCCTCTCTCTCTCATAGATCAAGTGTCTGTATATGAGAGATTCTATTTGGGAGGCTCTGTTCTATCCCTTTAGTCTGTTTAATTCAGTATGAAATATCAGGAGTTTTGTTTGTATATACAAGTTGGGAGTTTGGGAGAGAAACGCAGGCTGCATTTGGGGACATCAGTATATAGATGGTATTCAAAACCATGAGGTTGAATAGGATCTTTAACGGACTCTCCAAATGAATGCATATGTATAGGGAAGGGGAAAGGAGTCTCTATTAGTTTCCTGTGACTATAGAAAAATATGACATTCAGTTACCACAAACAGTGGCTTTAAAAAATAGAAATTTGTTTTTTCATTGTTCTGGAGATCAGAAGTCTTAACTAAGATTTAGAGGGCTAAATCATGCTATCAGCAGCACTGTGTTCCTTTCAGAGGCTTTAGCAGAAAACCTGTTTCCTCTTTGAGCATCTCAAGCAGCATTCCTTGCAGCCTTGATTCATAGCCCCTTTCTCCATCTTTAAAGCTACTGGAGTAGTGTCTTTTCTGTGTTACTGCTTCCTACTTCTGTCCCATGACCTTTGTCATCTGTGTGAATTTAAAAGTGTCCTTTTAAAAGGACACTTAGGATTTCGTTTAAGGTCCACCTGTATATTGAAGGGTAATCTTCCATCTCAAGATTATTAAGTTAGTCACTTCTACAAAGTCTTGTAAAGTCATAGTCATAGGTTCCAGGTATAAGGACATGGACATCATGGAATGCCTTTAACACAGAATACTGCAGTCTTCACTGTGGTCCCCAAGGATTCATGTCTGTCCTTATGCAAAATACATTCACCTCAACCCAATATCTCCAAAAGTCTTGGCCCATTACAGCATTCACTCAGAGCCCCTTATCTAAAGGATCACAAGTCCCCAGAATATCATCATCAAAATCAGGTATGGTTATACTCTAGGCATGATCCGTTCTGGAACAAAATTCCTACCCGTCATGGACCTATTGAACTAGGAAATAAATGATCTACTGATCAAAATATAACAGTGGCACAGAGGAATAAGGTAACAGTTATAAATATTTCAAAAAGGATTCAGTGGAAGGAAGAAGGGACTCACTGGTCCCAAGCAATTTTGAAATTCAATTTTGAAAATCTTAGTTAGGTTTCAAGACCTGAGAGTAATCTTTTGTGACTTGAGGCTCTGCCCTCTGGGTCATACACTCTGCGCTCTGAGTCACACTTCCTTTTTCTTGATGGGTAAAGAAGTTTTTTCAGCTCAGCTTCCCTAGTGGCTTAGTGGTAAAGAATCCACCTGCCAGTGCAGGAGAGGTGGGTTTGATTTCCCCAGAGAAGGAAGTGGCAACCTACTCCAGTGTTCTTGCCTAGAAAATCCAAGGACAGAGGAGCCCAGCAGGCTACCGTCCATGGGGTGGCAAGGAGTTGGACACGACTTTGCCGCTAAACAGCAACAAGTTTTCTTAGCATGTTTCCTGGTTGTAGAATTTTGGGAGTTTGACAGTCTTCCTTCATTTTATCCTATTCTTGTCCTTTTTTAAAAAATGTATTTTTTAATTGGAGGAAAATTGCTGTATGATGTTCTGTTGGTTTTTGCTGTACAACAGTGCAGGTCAGCCGTAATTATACATACAATCCTCCCTCTTGAGCCTCTCTCCCCTCCCTCCATCCCACCCCGCCAAGTCATCACAGAGCACCAGGCTGGGCTCCCTATGTAATACAGCAACTTCCCACCAGCTGTCTGTTTACACATGATCATGTATATGTGTCAATGCCATTTTCTCTATTCGTCCCACTGTTCCCCCAGTGTATCCACAAGTTCATTCTCTACATCTGTGTCGAATTTGAGTTGTTCTAATGAGGTGAATGAACCTAGAGCCTGTTTTACAGAGTGAAGTTAAGTCAGAAAGAGAAAAATATTGTATATTAACACATACATATGGAATCTAGAAAAATGGTATTGATGGACCTATTTGCAGGAAAAGGATGGAGACACTGGTGTATCCTTGTTCTCTTCAAGCCAAGCAGTTAATATTTCTACTGGTATAACATTCTCAATTTATTCATTTATGGTTCTGGAGGTCAGAAATACAAACTGTCTTATGGGAGTAAACCAAGACTTCAGTGGGGCCAAACTTCCCTCCCAGAGATGTTAGGAGAGAATCTGTTTCCTTGCCTTTTTTCAACATCCAATTACTTCTCCCATCCCTTCTTCTGTGTGAAATCTCCTTGTCACTTCCTCGTGTGGGAACACTTGTGATTACATTCAGGGTTCATCCAGATAATTCAGAATGAGTTCCCCGTCTTTAGGATTTTAAATTTAGTCCCTCAACTTAATCACATTTCAAAGTCTTTGCCATATAAGGTAGCATTTACAGGTTCCAGGAATTAGAACATGGTATCTTGAGGGATTATTATTCAGCCTACCAGAGAGTTAAGGGCTGGTCCCCAGAGGATAGCAATGTTAAAAGTTTGAGAAGAGAAGGAACCAGCAAAAGAGTATGAGAAGGAATGATCAAGGAAGTAAGAAGAGAACCAGGGGAGTGTGGTATCCTGAAGGTTAAGTGAGAAAAGTGTCCTAAAATGAGGGAGTGATCAGCTAAAGCTCAAGATGAGCACTGATCCCTTACTGTTGAATAGTTAGCAACAAGGGAGCTTATTACTGATCCTGACAGTTTAAGTTCATAATAAATTCTTGAAGTGAAAAAGATCCTCCCTAAATCTCAAAAAAAAAAAAAGATAAAAATTATTATAGTAACATGAAGCAATCACTTGTTTTATGAAGGGCAAGGCCATGTTGCACTTTGTATAGTTTGTACCACAGTGGGGGTTTTCACCTCTTTTCAGGGAAACAATTTAGGTGTGAAGACATCTCTTTAGTCATTGGAAGCCTTATACAGTTGACACTTGAACGACAGAGTTTGAACTGCATGAGTCCACTTATGTGTAGATTTTTCTCGATAGTAAATACTACAATATTACACAGTCTGCAGTTAGTTGAACTCACAGATGTGAAACAGCATTTATAGAGGAATCTTGGATGCAGAGGGTCTACTCTTAAGTTGTATGCAGGTTTTCACTGCATGGAGGGTCGACCCCCCTACCTCCTGTGTTGTTCAACGGTCAGCTGTACTTTCACATAATCCTATGTTTCTTTCCTAGAAATGTAGTTTGGTCACTTAATATTCTAAGTTATTTGTGTGTGTAAGTAGTGTTTTAAAGGTCCAACCATGTTACGCTGTATATCAACACTTCATTCCTATTTGTAGACAAATAATATTCCATTGTTTGAATGTACGGTATTTGGTTATCCATTTATCAACTGATGGTTGTTTAGATTATTTCCACCTTTTAGTTACTATGAATAATGCTTCTATGAAAAATTTTGTGCAGATTTTTCTGTGGACATATATTTTCATTTCTCTTGGGCGTGGAATTGCTGAATCATGTGACAGTGCTAGGTTTAAGCATTTGAGGAACTGTCAGACTGTGTTCCAAAGCAGTTGCACTGTTGTACATTCCCATCAGCAGGATTAAGGGTTCCAGTTTCTCCACATCCTCATCAACACTTGCTATTATCTGTACTTTTGATTGGCTGTCCTAGCGGGTGTGAAGTGGAATCCATTGTGATTTTGTTTGTTTTCATTGTGGTTTTTATTGGTATTTCCCTTACAGCTAATGCTGTAGTATCTTTTCGTATGCTTATTTTCTATTTACATATATCCTCTGAAGAAATGTCTATTCAAATCCTTTGCCTATGTTTTAATTGTGTGGTTAGTATTTTTATTGAGTTGTAAAAGTTTTTTTTAATATATTCTGTATCAAGTTGCTTATCAGGTCTGTGATTTTCAGGATTTTCTCCCATTCTGTGGGTTGTCTTTTGACTGTCTTATCAAGTCCTTTGAAGCACAGAAATTTTTTATTTTCATGAAGTCCTTTTTGTTTGTTTGATTCCTTGTATAGAAACTATTGCCTAAACTAAGGTCGTGAAGATGTGCAGTTATGTTTTCTTCTAAGAGTTTTATAGTTTTGGCTCTTACATCCAGGTCTTTGATCCATTTTGAGTTAATTGTTACATATGATGTGAGATAGAAATTCAACTTCATTCTGTTGCTTGTCCGTATCTGGGTGTCCCAGCATTTGTTGAAAAGAATATTCTTTCCCTTATTAAGTGGTCTTGTCACTCTTCTAGAAAATTGGTTGACCATAAATGTGAGGAATTATTTTTAGATTCTTAACTCTATTGCTTTGTTATATACACGTGTCTTCCTACCAGTACCACACTATCTTTTTTTTTTTAATTTGTAAATTGGAAGCAACCTAGATGTCCATCAACAGATGAATGGATAAAGAAGTTGTGGTATGTATATACAGTGGAATATTACTGAGCCATCAAAAGAACACATTTGAGTCGGTCCTAATGAGGTGGATGAACCTAGAGCCTGTCACACAGAGTGAAGTGAGTCAGAGAGATAAACAAATATCACACATTAGCGCATATATAGGGAACCTAGAAAGATAGTACTGGCGAGCGTATTTGCAGGGCAGCAGTGGAGATGCAGACATAGGAACAGCCTTGTGTGCACAGTGGGGGAAAGAGAGGGTGGGATGAATTGAGGCAGTAGCATGGAATCACACCATCTTGATTACTGTAGCTCTGCGCTAAGTTTTGAATGCAGGAAATGTATGCTCCAATTTTGTTGTTCTTTTTCAAGATTGTTTGAGCTATTTTAAAATAATTTTTTTGTAAAAAAAAAAAAACAACCGTAAAATTTACCGTCTTAACCATTCTAACTGTACAGTTCCATAATGTTTACATTCATTGTTATGCAACCGTTCTCCACAACTCTTTTCAGCTTGCAAAACTGAAATTCTATATCTGTTAAACAATTCACATTTTCCCTTCTTCCCAGCCGCTGGTAACCATCATTCTGCCTTGTCATGTTTCTGTGATTTTGACTCCTTTAGATACCTCTGACAGTTGCTTGACCGTGTAGTATTTAACTTTTTATAATGGGTTTGTTTCACTTAGTATAATGTCCTCAAGGTTCATCTGTGTTGTAGCTTGTGACCGGATTTCCTTCGTTTCTAAGGCTGAATAATGTTCCATTGTATGTTTTGGCTATTTTTAATTCTGTGAATTTTCATATGAATTTTAGGATGAGCTTGTCATTTTCTGCAAAGAAGTCAGCTGTGATTTGGTAGGAATTGCATTGACTCTCTAGATTCTGTAGATGAATTTGAGAAGTAGTTCATCCTTAACACTATTGTCTCCCAACCCGTGAACATAGGATGTCTTTACATTTATTTGGATCTTCTTTAATTTCTCTCAGAAATGTTTTATAATTTTCATAGTCTGTTTTGCACTTGTTAAATTTTTTCCTAAATATTTTGTTCTTTTCATGTCATTCTAAATGGAATTATTTTTCTTAGTTTGACTTTTGGTTTGCTCTTTGCTACTGTATAGAAAAACAATTGATTTTTATATATTGATCTTGTATCCTGCAACCTAATGGAACTCATTTATTAGTTCTAGTAGTATTTTGGTGCATTCCTTAGAATTTTGTATATACGAGATCATGTCATCTCCAAATTAAGACAGTTTTACAGTATTATATTTAAAAACATTAATTCAGCAAACATGTATTGAGAACTTGCTTTGTGTCAGGCTCTGTGCTCCATGTTGGAGCACATATTTATAGAAATAAAAGGCATGAACTCTGCTTTCATGAAGTTTGCACTTTAGGTAGGAGACATCTTTAAACCAGTAATCACCATTCAGTGCTGTAAATGCTGGGATTGAGAGGTGTGTAAAGAGAAATGGTGGCACAGAGGGAAGGGCTCCTCTGCTGCGGGGAGTTAGGAGAAATTTCACAGATGAGCCTTTGCAGGGTTCTGGACCATTTTGTAAATAAGTAGCCATAGTTATGATGACTCGTCATTTCAAGGCCAAAATGATCTTGGACATTGAAAAAAGTATTACGTAGTACTTTGACTTTTAGACTTTTTTATTTCACGTCTGTCAAAATTTAAGCAGATTCGCATTAATAGTGAGACAGACAGTACATCAAGTTTTCAAAGTATATACAGATGTTTGATTATGTAGTAAATCTGTTGCTATAAAAGTATATGATCACATTTGGAAAATTGCTGTTGCATGTCTTGGCAGTTTATTAAGAACTGAAAACTTTTAAAACTAACTAGTGTTTTGATAGATTAAGTTCAAGGCCACCTTTTGTTTAAATGATGTTTTGTTTTCTGTAATTAGACCATGCTAGGTGAATTAAGTGTGTAATTAAAAACAGAAGGTTTGGCTAATTCAGAGTAAATGAGTACAAAATACAAGGTCATTATCCATCTCTAGTGAGACTCCAGATGAAGAGTGCACATGGAACTATTTATACAACATTTTGCATGATAAGAACTCCTCCAGTTTGCTGTCCATGGCTTTTAAATTAAAATAGTCACAGACTTTCCCAAAAATGTACCTGTAACATAGAAGCATGATCCCATTTACTGTACTCATCTGAATGGGAAACCAAAAGAGATTAGAATCTAATCTTCTACCCCAAATAAAAAGGTAAAGCATACTTCTCCGGTTTCAAAAGTGAACGTTTATTATGTTGCTTGGCACACTTGAGTTCATGGTTAGAACTCTGATCACTTTTGAGAGTTCTGAGTCTCAGTTGTTTTCATTTTCACACACCCTGGAGATGTGCAAGTGAAACATCTCTAGTTTAATGTACTTCCTCAGTGCTTAGTCACAGTGGGTACCACAGGATGGGAAGTCTAGGAAGAGTTTTATTTAGAATATTTTTTCTCTTTATGGTTAAGGAATATGGTGCTTTTGGAAAACAGTTGTTTAATTTAGCCGTTTGATTCCTGGAGAACATTTGACTCGGTTGCTGCAAGTGCAGAGCTTTAACTTCTCTTGGATGGTCCCTTCCCGGTTTGGCTCCAAGTGTCTCTCCTCTCTTTTCTCACAGTCTCCCTTCTGCAGGATCTGTGCTACAGTTTCCTGGGCCTCTCTAGCATCACGACCCCTCTCACTATCCATCTGTCTTTTGCCTGTCTTTCCAGGCACTGTTTAAGGTTGATATGCTCAGGGGAAAAGACAGGTTAGACCTCTAAATAAAGGTTTCTGTAGTCTCTTGTCACGCTCTCATTACACACTATAAGAATTACTTTTTAACCATCTGTCTTCTCCACATTTTAAATTCCTCTGGAGTAGAGATCGTAACTGTCAGCACTATTCCCAGCACCAAGGGTTGCTTCTGGCTAATATTAACAATAGTTCACTCAAACAATATTTGTGCAGTGAAATACTGGTTTAGGTAAATGCTACAGATCTTTAAATTAGATTTAAATCAAGAGCAATACATGTATCAAAAATCTGTGTTCTTCCAGTCACTGTTCTAGGCAAAGCAAAAAAACAAAATAATAAAAAATATTGGCAAATAAAAAAATAGCAGTAAAGCAAAAATAATAAATGGTCTTATTCTTCAATCTCAGAAAGTTAATTAAAAGACCTTTATTTCTGAGCATACATTATTATAAAACTTTTTAAGTTAGGGAATAGTTTGGTAACTGTTGTCCTGAGATCTATTTTAATTCCCTAATATAAACCAGTTAATTAGTTAAGCTGCCCTTGCAAACAATTATAATGCAGTAAGGTCATTTAATGGAAGGATCTCTAAAAGTGTAATGAGAATATACAAAGAACACCAAAGTATCACCTGATAGAGGAAGGAGATGCTGTTTAAGAAGTTAGCATTTAAACAGATACCTAAGAACATGTAAGAATGTACTAGGCAGACAGGCGGGAAAATTGTGTTATATACAGAAGAGTTGGGCATGTATTAGTAACATATGCAGTGTTACTAAAGCGTGAAGTGGAATTGGGAAGTGGTGGGAATGAGGAAGGCAAGTGGCAGGTACATTTATGTCATATAAAGAAGTTTAGGTTTTAGCTTATATAAACCTGAGAGCCACTGAAAAATTACAGTGAACCGATCTTCAGAAACTAGGTTGGAAGGAATTGAGGTTAGAGGTAGTGAAATCATTAACAAGGATGTTGCAATATGACATAATCTGAGAAATGCATGAAGGCAATGAATTGGATGGAAAGGGGCACTTTTGAGAGAATTTCTAGCCACTAATGATTAGATGTAGGAAATAAGAGAGAAAAGATCTCAGATGATTCCCAGATGTTACTTGAACCACTGGGTGAGTGATGGCTCCTTCCACTATGTTAAGGAATAGTGACTTTTTAAGGGGGAACGTGATGAATTAGTTTTAGATGTACAAATACTGTCAAAATTCAGAAAGAGCTGTATTTTTGGCCATATCCAGAATTAGAGCTCCATAAAAATATGTTTGGGCTAGAGATTCAGAATTGTGGAGGTTTTTTTGAGCTGGTGTAACTGAAGGAAAACCGAAGGAGAGCAGTAATAGAGGGACTGAGATGGATCCCTGGCGAGCATGGACGAAGGCGGAGTGATGGCTCAGGTACTGAGGGAAGGGAGCTTCTCAAGAAAGAGGAGGTAAACGCATAAAGAGCTTCAGAAAGATTAAATCAATATGGGAACTCAAAACTGGAGATTGGATTTGACGCTTAGACGGTCAGTGTTGCTTTTAAGTAAAGTTGCCTCCGTCAGATGGTTAGTCCTCAAGCCACACTCCCTCAGAGTGAGGGGTGAACCGAGGGGAAGAAGCAGACTTTTTTCCCAGGAGCAGCTTGTAGGGAGATAATAAGGAGATAGTTGAAGGGAAACTTGTTCTCCTATTTTGGTTTGGTCTTACATATGAGAAACTTGAGGACTTTTACATGCTGAAAAGGAAGAACTAAGGAGTTTGAGGATTGGTCAAAGATAATCAATGCAATGAAGTCCTTAATTAACGGACAAGAGTGGATGGCACCCAGAGGATTGATAGAGAAATCGAGTTTAGCTGGTAAAGGGAGAAGTGTATTACAGTGTTAATCTGTGTCAGGGCAGTTAGGGAGTATGGGTGGGTGCTGGAGAGGAGTGGCTGTCTGGAGATGGCACCTAATAATTACTCTCCTTTCCATTTGTCACTTCTGCCAAGTATCTAGCCGTCTAAACCTTAACTGCTATCATAAGTCTCCCTGATTTGTTGTTCCCTCTAAAAACACAGCAGAACACTTTTTAGGATTGCTTCCATCATCCACAACACTGATTGTTTTCCCTTTCTCAAAACTATTTCTTTTGTAAATTATTATTGTTATTTTCAGCATATTTGCTCTTGATTTTTAAACCTTTAAACCTTCTAATTTCACACTTTTTTAGATTAACTTCGTCCCCCACCACATTCTCTCCCCCATTCCAACTTTACCGAATCAGATATTCTTCTGACAAATTCCTGAAAGCCAGGAAGACATCATTTTCTTAAAACTCTCTTTAAATCCTGCTTGTACAGAAAGATCCTTGCAGAATGAATCTGAAATTGCAGTTTTGTTCATTTTTGGTAGGGGAAGACGTCTTTCTTAACTTTTTTGCTTTTAGCTTTCCTTTTCTCTCTCATTCTCTCTGCAACTCCCACACTGTCTTCTCATTTTCACTGTTGGGGAATATAGAAAAATCTATTTCTACTATGTCATAATTGGTATAATA